>NC_141375.1:36073116-36762634 GCF_017979445.1 Akebia trifoliata
TCTCTGTCAGCTCATTCTTTAAGTGCCTCAATTCTTATGTCGAGCGATCATTCTTGGGATCTATCATTTGGACTACTTCCATCCCATCTAAAATATCATTTTTTGTTTGGTTGGCTTCCCTTGGGAAAATTCTTACATTGGATAATTTGATTGCTCGAGGGTGGATCACACCTAATTGTTGTCCCCTGTGCATGAAAGATGGGGAATCTGTCGACCACATCTTAATTCATTGTACATTCTCTCATCAAATTTGGTCATTATTCCTTGGTCTTTTTCGTATTCAGTGGGTCATTCCTTGTAAGTTCTCCTTGTTGTTAGAAGGGTGGGCCAGTAATGTTTTCTCTTCCAGAAAAAGATTCTTGTGGGCTATTCTTCCCTCGGCTATTGCTTGGGGGTGTGGAATGAGAGAAATAACAGGGTGTTTAACAATAAGATGAGAAACTCCCACGGCACATTCTTGGAGATTTTGGGCTTGTTATACCTTTGGGCGAAGCAGAACATTGAGTTCAAGGGGATTACTTTTGATGACTTCGTTTTTAGATGGAACTCTTTATGTAGTCTTTGATGCTTTAATTTCTTTTTGATTTGTAGTTTGTTTAGAGGCTTTCTCGGCCTCTTTGTATTTTGTCTCTTTCAATCAATATATTACACTTATCAAAAAAAAAAAAAAAAAGTCCACCAAAATATGGATTTCACTTTTTCACCCACATGGGTGGGAAAGTAAAATCCACAAATATTTTTCATCCTCAATTCTTCCTCACTCATATCTTCTTTTTTTCCACCACCACTAGCATTATACTAATCTCGTCGTCATTGTCATCACCGTCGCCGTCGTCACCTTTACCGTCATTGTCTCTATCATCACCATCTCTAGCCACCTTCTCTCTCTCTTCTTCTCCATCCCTTACCTCCTCCGCCACAACCACCACGTTTTCCCCCTATCTTTCTTATCATCTTCTTCTTCACCTACCTCTGCCACGGCCACCATCACCATCACGTTCTCACTTCTTCTTCCTCACTTACCTCCACCATCACCATTGTCGTCGCCGTCGCAGCCACTAACACCACCGTCTCCTCCGTCACCACCATCGTCTCTGTCGTCGTCGTCACCGTCGCTGCCACATCCTCCCCCCTCTCTCTTCCTCATCATCTTCTCTTCTTCTGTTTTATCATATTTTTTTCATGATTTTATCCAAGTAAAATCAAACAATGGAATTTGATTTTTCAATCCTACCTATTTTTCACCACTATTTTTCTATGAATTTCAAATTCCATGAAAAGTCATTTTCCATGCAATCAAACATACCCTTAGATCATTTGTATTAATTTATTAGATAAAATATTGCAAATGAGTATTTTATGAGGATTGGATACAATGTTGTAAATACCCCTATCTTGAAGCTTTAGCCAATGAGCCTAGATTTTTTTGTCTAAAACCAGTCATCTTTAACTTTGTGGACCATTTTAAATGTTAGGATTCACCTCCTTAAACCTTCAAATCGTCAAAATAATGTACAATTTATGGAAAAGTTGAAGACGATGACTTTTTATTACAAAAGTTAAGTGTCCTCAAGAAACAATTGAAAATGAGATTGATGACAATGGTTCGAAGATATAATACTTATAACCACCAAAAGCTTGGAGGGGTTTCATCCAATAAAATGTAAAATAAAAAAGGGAGATTCTATTGCCATACCAACTTTTATTAAGAACTAGGGGTGCACATTGGATTGGGTAAATCCGAGATCCGAACCAATCCGAAGCCTTTGGATTGGATTGGTTCGAATTAAACACACCCACGGTTCGGGTACGGATTGAAGAAAAAAAATTCCGATTAATTTGGTTCGGTTTCGAATTATGATATAATAGAACCGAACCAATCCGAAAATCGAACTAATTATATATATATAATAAAAATTTTGATTTTTTACTTCTTTCTTCTTCTTCCTATTCGAAGAATTCTGAAAATAGAACCCTAGCCATTGTCATTTTCAATCTCAGTCGTCTCTCTCACCCACCTCACCTCACCGTCTCGCCAACTCATCGGAAAACGAAGATTGAACTCTCTCTCTCTCTCTCTCTCATTTTGATTCAAAAAGTTTCGATAAATCTCTGAGATCTCTCAGACGCCTTCAATTAACGGTAAACAAATTTAAATTCTTCTCAAATAGATCTTCAATATATTTCTTATTTGTTTAGGAGAATAACATAAAATGGCTTAAATGCCATTATTTTAAACTCAAGTCAAAACCCCTTCATTTTTCTTGGAGAATTTTTTTCATTTTCAACTTATTGAACTCATCCTCTATCTCATCTTCTATAAAATCTACTATTTTCTACTTATTGAACCTCATCTACATCAAATTTCTTAAATGAAAAATAGAAAAATTTTAATTTTTTTATTACCCCAAAGTCCACGCTTAAAAAAAGTCCTACTTGTTTTTAAGGTTTGAAGATTGGAGGAGATAGAATGTTTGGATTGAGGAAGAAGGTATTTATCTTCAATAAGTATGAAAATCGATAACCGATCCGAACCAAGATTGGATTGGATTGGTTCGGTTCTATAGGGTAATTGGATTGGTTCGGTTTCAAATTTGTAGAACCGATCATGTTTGGTTCGGTTCCAATTTTGCCAAAATCCGAACCAATCCAAACCATGTGCACCCCTATTAAGAACACCTCTAGATCTGTGCTAATTCTTTGTTAATTTCATATGAATTGGGGTGCCCTTAGCAAAAGTTAGAGTCGCAATAGAATCTCTGAAAATGTAAAACCAAAAAATAATAATCTAGTCATTCCCCCTCAAGTTTTGGTGAATATTTGATATACGTCTTCCCCTTAAGACTGTAGGAAACAATAAAATGACTAGTACCAATTTCCGTCCAACCTAGCTGCAATGCATTTTTTTTTTTTTTTTTTTGAATTTCTATCATATCTTTGTTGCACCCAATGAAAAATTTTTACACCAAAACCCGATTTTACTTCTAAATCATGAACCTTTGAAAATTAGAACTAGAGTTTATGAAACTTTGGTGTTATAATTCCTTTATGATAGTAATTATTTTTTGAAGTGCAATCGTAATAATGGACGAAATGTATTTTTTTTAAAAGTGATTTAGTATAATGAATCGGTATTAGGAGTCTTGGGGATGCTCCATCCCAACTTCCTCAATCTTCAAATGAAAACAAACTTATTTTGGAACTTTTAAAAATCCATCACGAAAACATTTTTGTATTATTAATGGAGATTAAAATTACTGTTTTTTAATTAAAAAATATTTTAATTTTGCAAAAGGATAAATTACCATTTATTAAAATAGAATGAATAGTTTACAAACTTCCTAAATTTCAATTTTTTTTCTCTATTGGATTAGTAATTTCCCTTGAAAAAAATTATTTCTGGCTTACACTTCACTTTGGATGTTTGTTAATAGGGACGAATATTTTTTGAATAATTTCCTTTCGAGACACATTTTTAATTAGAAAGGCTTAAATGATAGCTTAATAAGTTAATTGTTTTAATAAAAATTATAAAAATAAGACGAAAAAAGATATGTTAATTTTGATAAATATTTTAATAAACGCATTTGATACCAGTAATTTGGGAATCCTACATGGGGTCTCTGTTTCCAGATTCAATTTCATTGTTCAAGATTGCTAATTATTAAATAATTAAAAAAGAAGAGAAAACTAGATATATTCCTTAATACCACATAACATAACATAACAAACAATTACATAATAGGATGAAATCGATCCCTGATACATAACTGACGATACCCAAAGGAAAATATTACTTAGAAATCCAGAATAAAGAACACAGAACAACCCAAACCAACCACCACGCACTACTAGGACTCTTTAAAATAAAAATAAGAACATCCCCAAATTTAAGCGATCTTCACCTCAATAGTCCTAGGTTTCTTGGGCTCTGGTGGGGGTAATTTCTCAACAGTTACAGTGAGCACCCCATCCTGACACACAGCCGATATCTTATCTGTATTTGCATTCTCAGGAAGTGCAAATTTCCTCATGAACTTACCCACCCTCCTCTCCATCCTCACATACTTTGCCCCTTCTTTCTCTTCGTTCTCCCTCTTTCGCTCTCCGCTGATCACAACCACATTGTCCTCCTCCACTTGAACCTTGATTTCCCCCGACTTGAGACCTGGCATGTCTATTATGAACACGTATGAATCCGGGTACTCTTTCACATCCGCTGGTGTTGTAGCCATTGCCTTTGCGTCTCGAACATATGTTTGTGTTGGAGCGCTCAGTGATTTCTCTGCTTCATCTGAGACATCCAACATCTGCTGCAATGTCGAGAACAGAGGATGAGAGTCTAAGCCCACAAATCTCATATCCATTTTTGGAGTTTTTTTTTTTTCTTCGATTTCTGTTTGATTTCTCTGTGAGAGGAAATGGAGGCGAGCGTTTATATATATAAGTATCGAATGGTAATTTCTGGAAAGATTAAAAAAAAGGAGAAACTGAGGTTTCGCAAGGTCGAGTTCCAGGAGGTTCGTTTGTTTGTTACTTCTAGAAACGTGGAGAAGATCGTGGAAGTTTCTAAATTCTAATATTTATTTTGGTGAATATTTGATATTCCCCTGTCTTTGACCAGTCTTTTTTTATATACTAACAGAAAATGATTTAAATGCCCTCATAGCTCCCAAAATTTTCTATCCAAAATAAGAGGGAAAATATTTTTTTTTTCTCTAGAATTCAGTTTTGGGAGATTTTAGCTAAATGACGAAGATACGTGCATTTAGGTCATTTTCATTAATTTGGTAGAAATAATACTGCAGATGAGTCTTTTAAGAGGGATTAGCTAAAATGATGTAAATGCCCCCCCGTCTTAACCCTTTAGCCAAATAGGTCTGAAATTTTCATCCCAAAACTTGTCATCTTCGACTATTTTGAGTAAAAATTTTACCGCCATCTTCAATCTCAATAACTAAACTCCTTAATTACCCTTCAAACCATAAGAATAGTATATGATTTTTGGGGAAGTCGAGAATGATGAATCTATAATAAAAAATAAAAAGAATTATGATTTTTCGGCATACATTTGAAAATGAGATTGATGACAATGACTTGAAGAAGATGTATGCAATGAATTTACTCCAAAATATTGAATTTTTGGAGTTTAACTAAAATCAAGATGATGGCATTTAAGTCATTTCCCTTTAGTCTCAATCAGTAGATGAGTTTTAGGGGTATGCTTCAATTTGAGATCAGAGGGTTTTATCTCACAATCTCCAATAATAGGGGTGCAATGGATACCCCTTTAATTGGAATCAAAAATCAAAAATATTTTAAATCCTTTCTTAATGACATCAATTAAAGTTGGGTTTAATATGGAATCAAACTTATAAAAATTAGAACCCAATTATATCAGTTGGATTCCCACAAATACCAAGAACTGATTTATTTAGTTCTTTTTATACTACATATAATTTAAGATTTTCCTACATTTTAAAATTGATACATGTTATCTAAAATTTTTCAATTTTACATATAAACTTAAAACCTAAAATGGACCACCTATTCTAAAAATTTATTATTTGTAAAAAAGATTTTTCATTTAAAAAAAAAAATCATTAACTCGTATCTTTAGTGGAACAAAGAGTAATTAAGTTGATATTTTATAGATAATATATTAATTTTTTATATAATAATTGAAATGTTGTTTTTCCCATTCATTTCTTGAAAATAAATATCAAAACCAGCAAAAATTAGAATCAGAAAAATATAATAATTACAATTCCAAATGCCTTAGAAACCAAAAACTTGATACCCCTAATCACCAAACCTTAAAGGAATTTCATCCAATAAAATGAAAAAAAAAAATTAATAATTTAACTATTTTCTTATTCCTTCAAAGTTTTGGTGAATATTGAGAAAAAATGTTGAACTGACTAGAAAAAAAGAATAATCACTAGTGTTACAATGTGATGAGAACAATTAATATTTCTTTTTTTCTGATAAAAGAAAAAAAATATATATATGATTTTGTGCACATTACCACATCAATGTGTTTTTCAAATCAGCTTAGAACAACTCATATTTGAGATACTTTTTAAGGACAAGGGTTCTGGACTCATAAATCCGATTAGTAGCGGTGAGGCAACTGACCTCTTAGAGCACCATATCTTATCCAAATCCCCGGGTACATACAATAACCCTACAAAACACACATACCAAGTAAATAATGATGGGCTTTGGAGCGTAAAAAACAAATGGAAAATTATTTTTCTTTTAAAAACTTATTTTTAGTTTCTTCAATCTTTAGATTCAAATTTTAATTTGTTTGAAAACTCTTGGTTTTATTTAGTTATTATTTTTTTTTTTTTTTATTGTTCTTCAATTTTTTTTTAAGGCTAAAAATTCATCATCTTCCACCTTTGATGTGTTTTACAGTAGATTAGGGTGAAAAAAAAACTATTTATATTCTTCTTCTTAATTTAAATGTGAAATAATTTAAAAAAAATTTTAAATAATAACTCAATACAAGCGATCACCAAACATTTTGGTCATATACTATCATGGCACGAGCGAAAGGGAACTATCATCTATCTAATTTCAAAAATGATAAATTAAAATTTAAAACATTTCCATTATTAGTGGAGATAATATATATATATATATATATATATATATATATATATATATATATATATATATATATATATATATATATATATATATATTCACTTTAATTTTAGCAAATGATTTAAAGAAATCTCTCAACAAATTTTTTTGCCACTTACGCAAAATGTTTTAGTTCCAAAAGTGATCAATTAGGAATAGTGATATTTCCGAAATTTCAATATTTTCTCTATTGGCTTAGTAATTTCCCTTTGAGTTTGATATAGAGATGTTCCAGTTTACACTTCTTCCCGGAATGCTAATTATTAAACAAGAAATAAACAGAGAAAAGTAGAAATATTCATTTATAACACAAAAGCAACGATTGATACATGATCCATAGCAGATTAGAAACCCAGAAACAGGACACAGAACAACCCAAACCAACCCACCACGTACAACTTACTACTTCGACTAGAAAACCCCCCCAAAATTTAAGCGATCTTCACCTCAATAGTCTTGGGCTTCTTAGGCTCTGGTGGGGGCAATTTCTCAACAGTTACAGTGAGCACCCCATCCTGACAAACAGCCGATATCTTATCTGTATTTGCATTCTCAGGAAGAGAAAACTTCCTCATGAACTTGCCCACTCTCCTCTCCATCCTTACATACTTCGCCGCCCCTTCTTTCTCTTCTTCTCTCTTGCGTTCTCCACTGATCACAAGCAGATTGTCCTCCTCCACTTGAACCTTGATTTCCCCAGACTTTATACCAGGCATGTCGATTACGAACACGTACGAATTCGGGTACTCTTTCACATCCGCTGGAGTTGTCGCCATTGCCTTTGCGTCTCGAACATATGTTCGTGTTGGAGCGTTGAGTGATTTCTCTGTTTCATCTGAAACATCCAGTATTTGTTGCAGTGTCGAGAAGAGGGGATGAGATTCTAAACCCATGATCCTCAAATCCATTTGATTGCGCGCGCAAAAAGTAAGAACAACAAAAGCGATTTAATTTGCTTCGATTTTTCTGAGAGAAGATGATTGCAAGAAGGCTAATTTATATAAGAATATAATGATGGATAGTAGTTTCTAGAAGGAAAGAAGGGTTCGAGGAAGTTCGATAGTTTTTTCTTCTACAGTTGTTCGAGAACATGGTGGAAGGTTCTAAAAGTTCTTTGGAAAATGCTAGTGTCCGACATCGTTGGACACAGAATGGATCTATCCCAGGGAAAATTGTGTGATCAAATTTGGGTAAAATTTTCTAGTAATTGAAATTGATCCGTTCGCTTATCCAAAATACAACTTTCAAGTTGGTAAGATTTTGGAAGTGAAAGTCAAGATGTAAAATAAAGAGATATTTAAAATATAAAAAAAAGTGATCAAATTTTGACGAATTTACAATTCTAACTCATTGTTCATTTAAATTATCAAAACATGAACGATAACGAATTTATAGATTTTGAAAGTGATTCTTTCGGATGTTTAAAGTGACAATTTCATTCTAAACCTATGAATGTGTAATAGTCACTTCTTTTTGATTTTTTTTTTTATAACAAAAACGTGATTGTTCACATTTAGTAATTAAAATGAATAGTGAGCCAAAATCGTAAATAACTTATTTTCAACTCACGAAATGATAATTCACCCTAAAATAAATGCCCACTTTTACTCTAAATAAAACACTTCTTAGCGTGAAAGTTCTCTCAAATAAATACATATAACTTTTAAAAGCACATATGATTTAAATGTGTATGATTAAGTATTTTTTAAGGGAATTTCTTTTAAAAATAATTTTAATGTAAGAATCACGATTATCTTAATGTCAAAAATTATAAATGACTCTTCATAATTTTTTCAATCAAAATCAAATAAACGCATATATTTTCTTACAAAATTTATTTCTTAATACTCACTTTTTGAGGTATGATTTCTTTGACTAATTTTTTTCTAGTGGTATTATTGGGTATGGGTTATTGGTCTCTGAGGTAAAATGTATCTCATGAGTAAACAAGATAATCAAAAGTGCATTGAGATGAATGTTTAAAATTTTATAAATTTGTAGAAGCAAGTGTTATGTTCATCTGGATGGTGGTGATAACAAACATCTAAGTTTATTCACCATCATAAAATTTTCACTTCTAAATAAGTGATGCAATATCATGATCTTGCTAGTGAGTTTAATTAGAATATAGAAATGTTTTTTGAGACTGAGAGATCAAAGTGGAGCCATCTTATATGCTGGATAGAAAAACGAAATAGGCGTTTAGAGTCTGACGTATAAAGACAAACTCGACTCTATCATATAAGTCGCATTTTAAGGTCATGCAAATTTCGACACAAAACGAATATAAGTGTGGGTCAAGGGCACTACAAGTGGTATTATAGTCAATGACGACTCATCCTATTGGGTATAGAAAATGTCATGATCCCATCAATACACCGGCCTAAGATAGAGAACATGATGAGATTTAATATCTTAATATCAAAGAGATGAGATAGGCCAACACATCCCACTTTAAGGAGACATGATAGGTGTTGGCAAATCACTAAAGAAAATTAAAATCATCTTAAACGATAAATCAATTCTAAGTATGAAAAATATCAAAGAAAATTATATAGCTCATAAAAGATAATTTTTATTAATCTTTATTAATAAACGATTCTTAAAATAAACAACTTTAATTAGAAATTAAGATTACTAAAAGACACTTAACAAAAACCTCTATGCGTTGAAAATATAGAAGAAAAATACAAATTTCGTAGGGATCGTCG
This sequence comes from Akebia trifoliata, assembly GCF_017979445.1. Lineage (NCBI taxonomy): Eukaryota > Viridiplantae > Streptophyta > Magnoliopsida > Ranunculales > Lardizabalaceae > Akebia > Akebia trifoliata. Next base: position 36,082,482 of record NC_141375.1, read on the forward strand.
TCATTATTTTACACCCAATCAAGATCTATAAGTGCCAGGTGGCAAGTGGTCCATGAAGCTTGTCTCCCATGAACCATTGCGGATAGGGCTGACACGTCATCTACGTGTCAAACAGTCGCAACGCAAAACCCTAAATGATCCCAAACACAAAGCCGACACCTGTCTTCATCATCCATAAACTCATTCCTCCCAAAAGAAGCCCTACGGACTCTCTCCCCAATCGCTCGCTTTCTTGTCACCACAAGCTCTGTTTCCATTTTTGCGGAGCCGTTCCGATTATCTCTCTACCTGTAAATAGAATCCATTTTCTCTATATTTCTCTCCTTAAATCTCCATCTCTGATGTGCAAAACTCTTGATTTATCCTTTAAGATCTGTTCTTTTCGGCGGATTTTTTCGGTGACCGGTCGGAGGTGGAAGGGATGATGAATGCCTTCGATTCTCCGGTAAGAATCATCGTCGTTGAATCAGATCTTTCTCTTAAGAGATGTTTGATCCGTTTATTTTGATTCATGTTGTTCGATCTAAATTTTGGTTTCGCAAAAGAAAAAAACACGTAAAATCTGTAATCTCAATCTCTATTTCATAAGAATAGACACGAATCTATAGTTTGTATTATATCGATATAATAATTGTATATTTTAGCGCTTAGATCTAGGGTTTTTCGTGGAGTTTTCTTCGATTTTTGTACAGTTTTTTAGGGCTGTAGATGGCTGCCAAATAGAGGAGAAAAAGAAAAATCGGTTAAATTTTCTGTCTACAAAGTGGCGAAAATGAGTTTGAGCGCTGCCGAGGAAGATTCGGCACCAGAAATACATCTCCCAGCCGATATCGATTGGCAAATGCTCGATAAATCGAAGTTTTTCTTTCTCGGTGCCGCTCTCTTCTCGGGTGTCTCCGCTGCTCTTTACCCTATTGTGGTCCTAAAAACTCGACAACAGATCTCTCAGACCCAGGTTTCTTGCATTAAAACAGCTTTTGTTATATTGCGGCTCGAGGGTTTTCGAGGTCTCTACAGAGGATTCGGAACTTCACTAACAGGAACAATTCCTGCTCGAGCACTCTACATGACAGCGCTCGAGGTCACGAAAAGCAATGTTGGAACCGCTACCGTGCGATTAGGGTTTCCTGAACCAACAGCAGCAGCAATTGCCAATGCTGCTGCAGGCTTGAGTGCTGCCATGGCTGCCCAACTTGTTTGGACACCGATCGACGTTGTAAGCCAACGTCTCATGGTCCAAGGCTGTAATAATTCGAATACCCCAAATGTGCCCACTTGTAAATATCGTGGTGGGATCGATGCATTTCGGAAAATTCTTAATGTCGATGGCGTCCGAGGCCTTTACAGGGGATTCGGGATGTCGATAGTAACCTATGCCCCATCGAATGCGGTCTGGTGGGCATCGTATTCTGTCACGCAGAGGCTTGTTTGGGATGGAATTGGTTACTATTTCTGTAAAAAAGACGACAAGAGTAAAGATAATAGTATTAGTAGTAGCAGTTTCAGGCCGGATGGGAAGACTATAGTGGCGGTCCAGGGATTGAGTGCAGCAATGGCAGGTGGTGTTTCGGCTTTAATTACAATGCCATTGGATACAATTAAGACTAGAATGCAGGTTTTAGATGGAGAAGACAACAGGAGACGACACTTGACGATTGGACAGACAGTTAGGAATTTGGTTAAGGAAGGTGGATGGGCAGCTTGTTACAGAGGATTGGGGCCTCGTTGGGCTTCAATGTCCATGTCTGCAACCACCATGATTACTACCTATGAGTTTCTCAAACGTCTCTCTGCCAAGAACCAAGAGACCCTGACATGATTAACTGATCCACAATCCAAACAAAAATATAATAATAATAACGATATAATTTCATTTTCTTTCAATCCTTTTTTCATCTTTTGTTTTGTTTCTGGTGGTTTTGTTAGCCTGCATGACCAGAAAGGACTAAGAGGAGCTGATCTATGTAATTGAAGCAGGTTTCACCAAATCACTTGTTCATCTTTTATATATTATAAAAAATGTTATCAAGTAGGTGTATTTGAGTAAGTGGGTATTTTTTTTTTAATCATCTGCCCTTATCAGAAAATAAGAAATATCATTAGAATATAATATATTATATGAGCAAAGATGTTTTTGAGCTAAATGCTTACTAGCTGATTAAGCCTTATTCGAAAGATTTAGGGTCAATCATATTCCTCCATTCCTTTTCTCCACAGGTCACAATCATGTCTTCCATAGGAGTATTTGGTTGTTAATGCTCACTTATATATAGGTTGTAAAGTCGTGATTTTGTCATATACTCGCTCTCTACTCTTTTGATGTGACATATGCATAGTCGTGTATCTTAAGAGAAATATATGGTTGTATGCACATGCCACATCTCGAAAGTGGAAGGGCGATATATCAGAATCACGAGAGGAGTAGGGGTGTCTGTCTGAGAGAGAGTCAGATTATTGTTATTCATAGTTTGCAACTCCTTAAAATGAGTTATAAAGAGTTGATAAAATCTGACCTAATTTATGGATGTTTTTGGGACGGAAGATTAAGCTATTGAGAGTTAAACGATTTGAGTTTTGTCAAAATTTCCGGGGTTTGATTGTCTATATGCAAATCTATTCATTGTTAAAGTTGCATGAATCAAATTGTACATTGATCCAATATATGACATGAAATTTAGATAAACATATTTTGATACGTGAAACTAGAAACACATCATGTATATAGGTAAAATGTGTAAATATCATTTATATGCTTTTCAATATTTACGTCGTAATGGATCTAGCATGATTATTCGATGCAATCCAATACCAAACTAGATTGGGTCCTCTTAGGAACCCTAGTACCATTTTAACAAAGAAAATAGAGGAACAGGAGGATGAGATATTGAGTAGCTAGATTATTTTCATTGATCAAGGTGCAACATTTTGCCGGTTCAAATTGTCACTCAATTTGCCTACCTCAAATCTTTAGGATAAGATTTCTATGTTGACGATGCTTAAAGATAAAGTTGATTTTGCAACAACCCTAGAATCATGCAATAGTTCTGAATTTTGTATATAAGGAATCAAAATAGAGGGCTGAAATGAAAACTTTATTCCCATATTTTAGTCTTTAGTTTTACATACATTTGCTTTTTTATTTGTATGGATGGTAATTAAAAGAGAAGGAAGAAAGTCTTGAAAGGATTTCATGACTCAATAGTCGAGATTTCATATAATTCAAAAGTTTATAAATGTCTATTTAAGTTATAATAACCGATTAATAGTTAGTGTATATGTAATATATTAAAATATTTCGGTTCTAACATTATTATGTCAATTGGTGGGATCAGACCCCCAAACCCATAACTTCTATTCTGGATCAATGTGGCGTGATAACTCCTGTGTTTACCGAATCGAAACTTGATGTCTTTAGAGATGTTTTTAAACTATGGCTGCTTTGTCCCCGTTATCCACGAGCGCAGTGATTAGACACCATCAATTGTCGACCCCACTGACACACACTCTCACCGTTTTAATGGTGGGACCCACACAACAACATTGTCCTATTATTTTACTTTCTTCCTATGGCATCAAGTACTTGTCAGTGGATAAGATTCGGGGCCACTTGAAATGAGAATCAGATTTTATCATTTATACCTACGAAACAGTCACTTGTACATCAATCCGTACCGTTCAATTTAAGTCCTTCACATATTTCGGTGATTTACGATATTTTTTTTTTTTTTACAATTTTACCCTTATCATTTATGCAAATTTAAAAAAAATAAGTTATTTGTAAACGAGATAACCTGTAATGAAAAAAAACATAAAAATTAGCACATGGAGACAAATATTTTGCTATGCTTGGATTGAGAGAAGTGGAGAAAGTTTCTCCCCACCCTGTTTGTCATGATAGGGAGAACTGGAATAACTTTGAAATTGTAAAATATCTTTATAAAAAAAGATTTAGGAGCAGAGTTGAAATTATGAAATATTTTTAAAAAAATTTCCCCATTTCTCCTCCCCTCTCCAAAAGAAAACTCATGTAAAATATCTTTATAAAAAAAGATGTAGGAACAGAGTTGAAATTATAAAATGTTTTAAAAAAAATTTCCCCATATCTCTCCTCTCCTCTCCTCTCCAAAAGAAAACTCACCTTTTCTCCTCTTTTCTTCTCTTCATTTCTATTCTTCATTTCTATCAATCCAAACACAGCGTCAGTTTCAAACATCTTGATCAGATGTCAGAGAATAGCAATAAATGCTAATTTGGTAACTCTTGAACAGCCCTGTAAGAGTTTGAAAATATCACTCCGATAGATAAATCAAGGAAAAATTATAAAAAAAAATTAAATATAATAATTATTTAACAAAAAAGTACAAATTTTATGAAAATTATGAAAAAGGTAACAAACCGGCCATGCAAGGGCCTATTTTTTTCTCTCTCCATTTTTTTCTCCCTTTTTATTTTTTTAATTTAAAAAAATCGAATTTTTTGTACTCTAACCAGCCATTCAATGTCCTCTACATTTCTCTCTCCTCTTTCTCTCTCTTTTTTGTTTTTTTAATTAAAAAAAAAAAAATTCATTCTAACCGATTATTCAATGTCCTCTAAATTTCTCTCTCCTCTTTCTCTCTCTCTTTTTGTTTTTTTAATTAAAAAATTCAAATGTTTTCATTGCCATTCCATGTCCTCTCTCTCTCTCTCTCTTAAATTTAAAAAAAAAAAACGAATTTTTATATTTTAAACGGCATTCAATGCTCGCTAAATTTCTCTCTTTATTTTTTAAATTAAAAAAATAATTTTTTACATTTTAAACGACCAATCAATGTCCGTTGAATTTCTCTCTCCTCTTTCTCTTTCTCTCTCTATTTTTTAAATTAAAAAAAAAAAAGGAATTTTTACATTCTAAACAGTTATTCGTTGAATTTTCTCGGAATTTTTTTAAAATGAAACGACCATTATTCAATGTCCGATGAAATTTTCTCTTCACTTTTTTAAATAAAAAAATCAGTTAGAATGTAAAATTTTGGTTTTTTAATTTAAAAAAAAAATAGGAGAGAGAAATTTAGAGGACATTAAATGGCAATGTAAACATTTGATTTTTTTAATTAAAAAAACAAAAAGAGAGTGAGAAAGAGGAGAGAGAAATTTAGAGGACATTGAATGGCCGGTTGGAATGAAAAAATTTTGATTTTTTTTAATTAAAAAAAAAGAGACAGAAAGAGGAGAGAGAAATGTAGAGGACATTGAATGGCAATGTAAATATTTGATTTTTTTAATTAAAAAAATAAAAAGAGAGTGAGAAAGAGGAGAGAGAAATTTAGAGGACATTGAATGGCCGGTTGGAATGAAATTTTTTTGATTTGTTTAATTAAAAAAACAAAAGAGAGAGAGAAAGAGGAGAGAGAAATGTAGAGGACATTGAATGGCCGATTAGAATGTAAAAAATTCGATTTTTTTAAATTAAAAAAATAAAAAAGGAGAATAAAATGGAGAGAGAAAAAAACCGGCCATTGCATGGCCGGTTTATTATCTTTTTCATAATTTTTACTAAAATTGTACTTTTTTGTTAAATAATTATTATATTTAATTTTTTTTTTATAATTTTCCCATAAATCAATAAAGAAAATCAACTTTTATATAACAGAAGACTTCTTGGAGTTTGCCAAAGTTGATTAGAGGAATAAGATTTCATCTAACCCATCTCAAGAATCCTTTGCTTAAAACTTCGATGATAAAATAGATGATCATGATTACACAATCAGCGTTTCGATCAACCATTGGAAGTAATCATTTTCTTGTTTCTTTAATAATACTAATCTTCATGTTTCAAAAGATCTGCAGGATTAGCAGTAGGACATGAACTAGTTATTAACAGTAATCATTAAGGAAGATTCAAGAGCATAACAAAACCACAAAGTGCACATAGCACACCATAGCATTACCTACTTTCAACAAATACAAGATTTTAGCCAATCCCAAATCTTTGGGATTAGATTTTGTTGTTGTTTGGTACCTCTGAAAGTTCCAAGGTTAGAAGAACTAGACCATAAAATCGGCATGCATTCTAAAAATGATATCATGTCACACCTCTGGGTTATGTCATTAGTCCAAAATCCGAACAATTCAAATTACAATAACAATCCATAGTGAATTTGGCTTTTTTTATTTATTTATTATTCTAGATCATCTCCCAAAACAGTACAATGAAAAAACCCAAAGCATTTCAACAGCAATGGGTGAAGTTTTTCTCTCATAAACAATAGCTTCTGATGCATCACTCTAACAAAATCACACAATTGCACTCTGTTTTTGTTACAGAATGTAGTTTTCTGTAATGCGTGCCCAAGAAACCAAACAGAGCTTCATCAAATAAATAAATTATGAAGGATTTTCTTTTTTTTTATCATCAGCATGGCAGAAAAAGAGTTACTATAAAGCAAAATATATTTATAGCACTACTTAGAAACAAATAAAAGATACTTTTAAAGGCCTACCAATTAGTACTAACATCCCAGAATGAGTTCCCCCCAAAAAAAACAGAAGTACTGTGCCCTACATGGCACGTGAGACAAGAAACAGACCAGATCAACTAGACAGTTAGCAGAGAGTTCATGGAAAATACACAAGAGTGAGAAGCTGTCCTCCCTCAGCAATCAAGAGCGTGCTCTCTTGTTGCTACAAGACGGACACTTATACTGCTTGATATGCTCAGCCCTTGCTGGAGTTATCTTCACACACTTGCCATGGAACCACTTCTCACATAAATCACAGCAAATCCAGAACTCATCAGACGCATAGTTCTCCCCGCATGCTCCACACAAGGTCTCCCCATGCTCATCTTCATCCTCCTCTTCATCCAAACCCTCGTCATCGTCCTTTGGTTGTAATGGCTTTGAATTCTTCCCCTGAGACTCGGATCCCCGCTGCTTATATTACCAAAAATTGAATATAAACGATGTAAATGATACCAGATTAATAGTGACTAACTAGTATATTCACATTCAAGCAACTCAATGTGCACAAGTCTAGAAAGTGAAACAAGCTAAAGCAATGTATAACAAACTTAGACTGTCGGTTTTTTTTTGGGATGGGAAAAGATACTAAAGAAATCAAGGGCCTTTCGGGAAATTACTAAAAGAAAGTGAGCACCATATTTTTCTAAACCTCTGTAATATTTAGAAGTTAATGGTCAAGTACGAGTTAGTACTCGTGAACAATTAAAGGATTCAAATACGTTTTCATAGATAAAATTTTGCTAAACAATGAAAAGAGAGGCGGTCAAGAGACCTACCTGAATTCAAATATTAATTCTAACAAAATTAAAAAGTACTAGATATGGAAATTAACAGTAAAGCTTAACAAACAGGGAAAGCTCATGATTATTACGTTGATGTTTGCTTCTACTTTCTTTTTTTTTTTTTTTTTTTTTTTGTAGGTCGGTATGTTGATGTTATGCTTCAACCATATAAGAGGGAGATATCAAGCCTTTTCTTTTTCTGCAGTGGGAATTCAAGCTTGGAGTATTGGTGTTGGTTGCCGCTATTCTAGGGCTCAGATCCCTTTTTCCATCTGATAATCAGAGGTTATGAACCTACCCATTAATGTTAAGGAAATTTCTGTAACTATCGATGAGCTCCTTACAGAAAACTTCAACACTACACTTGGCCATACCAAACAACAGTGAAGCTAAACCTAGATTAATCTATGCCAACACAACAGTCCCATTACTACCCTTAATAGTCATTGTCATTCAGATTCAGCTCAACAGATTGAAGTATTGGCTAGGTAGTTGAATAGGTTTTTTTTTTTTTTTTTTTTTTGTTACCACTTTGGGGTTTGACTTAGATTTGTTGCTGCTATGATTTGAAGACGACTTCTCCTTCACTTGTTTCTTTCCAGTTCCAGTGACAGACTCAAATACTGTTGGGAGATCATTTATCATATTGAATAATCGTCTCCTGCATCACAAATACCAGTAAGAATTTATTGAAAAGGTTAAAAGAATATTCGAAACCAGCATTCTACATGCAACAAACTTCAACACATCACATACAAAATATATGCAGCCTTCGTATTACAGAACCAATACATCAAATGAGCATGGATTAACATCGAGATCTTAGCTCCCTACCCATGGATAAACAAAATTAGCCCGTCTTTGCCCTTTATCTTTATATGAAAAAGTGTTAGTGCACATTCATATTTATAAATCACTGTTGCAGACTACAGAGATTCTTATTCAGTTAACAGTTTCACTTTTCTTATAGTATAAAGAATTAATTAATTACCAGTTAAAAGAGATTACATAATAAAAGACAGGAGTTCGAGAAGACCTGTCAAAGAAGAAAAAAAAAAAAAAAAAATGCTAAAAAAAAAAAAATTGAACAAATAAAGAGGATATGTGACCAATTGTGAACTAATCCCCCAATAGAATCATTATGGATAGGTGCCCATTTGATTTCATTTGGAAGGAAATGGTATCTACCACTAAATTTTATTGAGCCTTTTGCCAAAAAATATCTTTTTTTGCTTCAACATTCTAGTGATGACTTGAGACAAATAATTTAAGAATATGCTTAGTAAAAGTAAATCTCCTTCAAAAGAAATTATACATTATAGTAAAATAAGAGGAAAAAATGGCAGTGTAACATGCCTCATAGTTGTTGATTGTAGTATTAGGAACTATGCATGCTTTTGTGCTTATTTTATTTTGAAGTATAATTTATATGTTTCCCATGAATTCAATAATATTTCCATAATTTGTAAACTCGACATTATTTCCACGCTAATCAAATATTTATATTTCTAAAATAACCCAAAACAAAATACTGAAATCAATATTAGACCTTGACCATAGCCCAGCAAACTGAGGCATGATGATCCAACACACATATATATATTTTTTAAAAGCTTATTTCTCACCCCATCTTAAACATAAAAACACCCACCATTACGTAAAAACACAAATGGTGAGCCCAACACATGCACAACAGAGAGACAGAGAGACAGAGATTTCATTCTTTGGTTAAGAATGTTGAATAGATAATGCAGATTTTTAAGATTACCATCAATATCTCATTGAAGATCTGGAATAAGCATTTGTTCCGTGGTGCAGGTGTACAAATACCTATTTGAAAGTTGTGTATGTGGGTCTTTGCATGTGTATAAGACATGAATACAAGTGAACACGTGCTAATTAACACACACACAATGTATACATAGAAGGTGGTACATGTGTAGGTGAGACTAGCCCATTTGATATATATAACAGTCACAACCACTAAGGCTTGATACCAAAACTAGGTTCCAAAAGGGCTGGTCACCTACACGTTCCTACAACCTTCTATATAACCCAAGCTAGCATTCTCAACCTATAAATTCTCAGAGAATACATCATGGAAGTATTTCAAGTAGTACACAACATATCAATAGAGCTGTTGACAAGATTCAAGAAGTATTAACTCAAGTACTTTCTAAAAGACTAACATATTTTTAAAGTTTTATATGTTCTTCAATGAATCAGAAATACACCACCATTTATCTTCTTACTATTTAGAAACCTCCAATAATGTCCTTTTACGTTGGAAGACATGCAATATCAGCTCTTATCTTTTACTGTTATCAACATCAAAATGTGTGCGTGCACGCATGGGTGGGAGTACAGATATTATTTGATTTAAGGTTGTTCACAAATAGTTCGACATGAGATGAGTTTTGATCATATGTAATGATTTTAATTATGTTCTTGTATTTGCAACAGCGGCTGATCCATTTAACATTGTCACTAATGAAACTAGACATATTTCACATGATGATACAAATAGTAACAATCTCAAATAACAAATTATTACAGAAACAAACCATCACATCAACAATAAAGTCATTGTTCCCAGTCTATTCGAAGATCCAAAATAATGCACAAAATTCTGTACTTAAGAAATCCAACAGGTTGAAACTTGGGAATGTAAAATAGTTGAGTAGGAAAAAAATGCATACCTGTCATTTTTATCAAATCCAAATCTGGCACCAAAATAAAACGCCACGGCAAGTAACCATGCATCACTGTGGACGGCAACCAAAGACAACCAGTCCTTATCTTGCATCCCATCTCTGGCAAAGTTGATGCCCAATGCTGGCTCTGGGAGCTCTGGCGGAACCTCTTCAGCGGGTAAATTAACCTCCCATTGCTCATTGGGAAATCCATACAAGCACAAGTTCTCCTTCGCTGCAAAAAAATAAGAAAACAATTGGGGTTTTAAGTTTTGCATGAGGGGTAACATTAATTCTAAACAACAGTAAAGTAATAATTGCAATTTTTCCTACATATATACACAAAAAGTGAGATGTGACCACATATGCTATTGTACGATTGCTTCATAATTTGTCCTTTTTTTTACCATTTCTATTACAACAAAAACATAAGTGCAGATCATGCACATTTCACCAAAACACCCTATCCTATAACTTACCATTATGTCTATGAGGTTATGAAGTCAATGAACCATGGCAGAACTAATAAACACCTCACCTTTAAACAACTAGATGAATGCCAACTCCATTGAGCAATTAAATATTTCATCCCACAAATAAAAGATGCAATAAAGATAGCATACAGAACAGACACAAAAACCAATATAATATTCTTATTAACCTAGACTGAAAGCTAAATTACATAAAAAACGCTAACTCCAAGAAACAAACAAAATAAATAAATAAAGATCATATAGAAGCCCATATAACTTAGAATCGTCAAAACAACAGTGATAATATCAACTCAGTAATCAAACTACCCTGGGTGGATTTAGAGTGGGGGCTATGGGGGCAAGTGCCCCCCACAAGAGTTTTCAAATTGTATGGATTAATGTGCTATTGCAACAGGTTTTAGCAGCAGATAAAGAAATCTGTCACTATTGCCCCCACAAAAAAAAAATTCCACTCTTAGTTGCCTCCACAACTATTTTTTTCACTCTTAATTGTCCCCACAAATTTTTTTCTACTCTTGGCTGCCCCACATGAGCAAAATCCTGACTCCGTCCCTGAAACTACCTCAGAGTAGACCAAACGAACGGAAAACAAATAATTTGTTAAAAAACAACCCTAATATGAGAATTACCACCACATTACGAGATCTAAACCAATATATATCACTTAGAACTCGGACATGCAAATAAATAAAAATCTAATAAATTAAGAGATGATGAGAAAGAAACCCTAACCAGGATCGCACTGCTCATGAAATTCTTGAAAATCTGCAACATTTAAAAATAAAAACACATAAACAATCAAACCAAAACATCCAAAATCCCTAAATTCAAACTTAAAAACAAAACGAAAAATAAATAAAAAATCACAAATGCTTCAAGAAGCGGAAAGAATTTAACCAGTGGTGAGAGCTTTAATCATGCCAGCTCTTCGGCCCTTGAAATCCCTAAAAACCTCCTCGACTGTTCTAGGATTGTACTGTGCGGCGCCTCCGTCCATGGCTCTCTATCAGAGCTTCAAACCCTTTTAATTAGATTTTAAAATGGAACGAAGAATAAGAGTGAAGATGAACACCAGAGAGGACACAATGGAAATTTTAATGGTTTCTTAAGGGTATTTAGCGGATTCGTAGGCAGCGAGACTGAGAGCAAAACAAGCATAATAGAGAGAGAGAGAGAGAGAGAGAGAGAGAGAGAAGTTTAAAAGGAGGGAAGAAAGGGCAAAATATTTGACCTCTTTTATAACAAATAGAGAAAGGGTGAGATAGGGAGAGAGTGAGAAAACCCCAGCGGATTTCAATCGCGTTTTAAATGGATTTGTTAATTGGATTTGAGAAATTGGTGATAAGTCCGCTGTTGTATGCTAAAGTGAACCATCGATCCAATCTGTGAATCTTTTTCGTCTCTTTGATGGGATTTCTCTCAATTGTCCTTTTAAAGCAACAGAGATTGATGGTTTTCCATTGTGATCAAGTAGTGGGACCCACTGAGTCGATCTTGTACACGACGTTATGCGTCAGCAAATATACACAACTCAAGGATTTTGCTGATTTAGCCTTCTTTAGGGTACACGCCGTCCCAAAACCAGACTCGTTACAACAGCACCAGCAGGTCCGTCAGATTTTTGAGACCTAATGACGAAAATGCCACTCTCAATCACAATAACATCTATCATAAATATGTTGCCGTTTTCACTTGGATTTCCGGAAAATAAACTTTAATTCAGTACTACTAAATATGCCCCTCTTGTTTTTAAGAGAGAAATAAAATGCAAGTAAAGATGAAAATTATGGTCAATATAATACACAATGGGGGTATGATAGATGTGGATGTCAATCAATGGGCCCACCTCTTGGAAATAGGGGTTCGTTTTATTGGAATTCTAGAATCCGATTCTTGCCCATAATTCAATTCTAGAATCTGATTTTGCATTACATTTGGATTTGGATTATAAAAATGTGATTTTCCTAGGCCTCTGATAATACCACATCATTATAATATGAAATCACACTGTAAGTGATTTTATTATGAGAATCACTTCATATAGTGAATGGTAATGTCACCACCATTTTTCTATAATCAAAATCACAAATCGGTCAAACTTAGAAATAAAGTAAGACCAATTTTAAAATCTTTTTTTTTTCCTTCAAAATTTAACATTTTGCACTAATATGTATAATATTTGGCATCACAATCATAGTAGTGGAATCAGCAAAATGAGATTATGATTCTTGATTTAGAAAATCAATTTTTCATTTACAAAGTAAAATGAAAATTTTTAACATAAAAATAAGATTCCATGAATTGATTTTGATAACCATTATCATAGTTAAAGTGGTATCCCAAGTAGAGCAAAGAAATTGATGGACAACATAAAGAAGATGATACATTAATCCGTTTGAATGTGTATACTTGATATCTTGAGCATAAATACAACAACTACTTGTATCTTTGGCATTACAATGAGAGAGGGACGAGTATTATGATGTAAATATACATTAATTAATTTTTTGAATTATAAGGATACTATTGCATTATCACAAGACATTGTATTGTTAGATCATCTATTTACAATTTTAAAATCATCTCTTAAGTCAATTATTTAAATAATTTTAACTTTACATAAATATTAATTTTAACTTTACATTATTGTTATCATAATGAGAGAAGGTTAAGTATTATTGATCCAAATCACGCCCCCCCCCCCCCCCCAACAAATATTAATTATTATTTTTAATTACAAAAATGTATAAAGATTGATTTATGCCCTTATGTGAAAATAGAGTGAGTATTGTTGATCCAAATTAATCATAGATATTTTAGGGAAAATGTAAACATATATATATATATTTATTTTAATGCTTTTTAGTAAAAACACACCGATCCAACCCAATTGAGGCGGTGTCCAACCAATTTGACAAATATTCCACATATCATAAACTCACATTCGTAACTTGGTGATGGAATAATAAGGATGCCATAATATAATGTCTTGAAAAGAGAGGAAAATGAGATGAGTCTGACTTTGAAGGGGCCAGCCCGCTTCAAATTTTGAAGGAAGCCCTCGTTACAAGACACGAGGCATTTTGTATTTTATTTTACGCTCTACATTTTCGTCAATTACTGATAACCTCGGGGTGTGGGTGGGGCTTGATTTCTCTATAGAATCACAAAAGTCAAAAGAATGAAGAAAGGTAAACTTTTACCTTTTAATTAAACATAACTGATAATGGGATAAGAAAAATCAATGATTTTTTTGTTTCTTTTTTCAGGTAGTTGTCGAAGATGAAGGCATTTAGGTCATTTTCTATAATGACGACTGAGGTCAAGGGGTATGTCACCTGTTTGAAAAATGAGTTCATCATTTGATTGTACCTTGGAAAATCTCCATAAAGAGAATTGAGTTTTAACTGTAGTTTCGAGAGTGGGTAAAGAGAATTGAGTTTTAACTGTAGTTTTGAGAGTGGGTTAAGCACGAGAGAGTAATATTCGGAGGCGTAAAATCATTTTCCTAAGGTGTGGGGACTGTAAAACATTTACCCACCCGGGGTGCAAAATTTCCCAAGAGAGAATGAAATCCATGGACAATGAACAATGATACAACCAAAACTTGCATTTTCCAACAAAAATCATTCTCCAACCCATTTTCCATTTGCAATCCCACAGACCCAAAGATGGTAAAAGCTCCAACTCCCCTTAAACTACAGTTCTGAGCTTCAAATTTGATCAAGACAACTGTAGACTGAAAATCAACAATCAATTAAAACCATAAATTTTCAAAGAGAGAGAAATCTAACAAGCTTTTTAAACAAAGTAAACTAGTGGCACACCACAAACAAATTTACGGATTTGTAACAACTAGACCAACCTACTTACATAAGATGCACCATGCATCTTGAGTCCTTAATACGTATCTTTTTGGCACTAGTTATGGATGAGAAACAATTAACTGCTCGTAATCAAGAGGAGGTTTTCATGGCGTATGTTATTTGCAGAGGATGTAGTGTTATTTAATGAGATTGGGGAGAGAGAGAGATTGCATGCAAAACTAGAATTATAAAGGAAAACTCACAACTCATGTTTCAGAACAGTATGGCCATTAAATTATGTATGTAAGGCACTTTAGAATAATCGTCAGGAGAGATGAAACATTAATTAAGATGGGTGAGATATATCTCCAGAGAACCATTTTTGTCCATCATGATATCACCGACTTGGGTAGCTAAAGTGTATTCTGACCGATTAGTACTGATAAAACTAAAGGAAAATTTTATGAAACAGCAGTAAAGACCAGATATGCTTTGTGAAGCTCAACAACAACAAAAACTTAACCCGAAGATTTGGGGTCGACTAGATGAATCTTGTTCATCCATTCCACTCTGCCTAGAGCAAAGTCTTCTATTATTGAAAGTGATTTCATAGATGCTTCCACAATCTCCATCTACATTCTTCGGGGTTTTCCTCTTGTCCTTTCAAAACTTTTAACTTGAATATTTCTTCCAACTAGGACTGTAATAGGCTTCGTTGAACTTACCCAAATCCAATCAGCCAACTTTCTCTTAGTTTATCTTCTATTGAATAAACTACTGCATTTTCCCAACTGCATAGATTTCCTAATTTTATATTTCCAAGTATTTTCACTCATCCATCTCAACATCCTCATCTTTGCTTATACTCAATATATTTAGCTTCATAAAACATAGTTGGTTTTACTACCGTCTTATAAAATTTTCCTTTTAACTTGATTGATATGCATCGGTCACAGATGACCAGATGTATTGGGAAGATGAAATCAAGATTCAGGGAAAGCAAATAAACGTTTCAACGGGAAGTAAAATAAATGAAGGTTAATCAGGATGGTTTGAGCACATACAACAATGACAACACTAAGGAGTGTTTTAATGCAAGTTGATGGTTCTAAAAAGACAAGAGGAAGGCCAAGAAAAAAAGGATGATCTGATGTCATAAGAAATTGTATGAAGAAGCATACCTAGATAGAAGTTGAAGATGATATTAGTGCCCCTCGAAACTTAGAATGGATAAACTGCCTTAAACATTTGGTTTAGTAGCAATGCAAGAATTCAGGCTACAACAATTTCCAGAAATACAAGTATGTTTAGCTCTACTTATGATCATAATTCCCGAAAAACACCAAAGAGCAACACAATGCATAAATTATCTCATAGAGAAGGCGGTCTAGCTGGTTGACCTCAAAGGGCAGTTGCACAGCTTATTGAAGGTGTAGCAATAATTAGGAAGACCAAAGATATGCTACCCAATTTAAACTAAAACTACAACAACAATCATTCAATCCTTAATTCAAAATAAGTGGTAAAACAAGAGGGAAGATCAGTTAAAAGTACCCACACCAGACTTACTCTGTCTGGCAAGCTTTGTCCACTCTGTATGGAATGACCCAGAACGATCAATCCGCTCATAAGTGTGTGCCCCAAACAAGTCCCTCTGTGCCTGGACAAGGTTCGCGGGCAATCTCGCACGCCTATACGTATCAAAGTAAGCAAGACTAGCACACATTCCGGGTGTGCTAATCCCTGCTTCAATGGCTAACCCCACCACTCTCCTCCACGCTGCCTGCCTCTGAACCATCTCCCTTGCAAACTCCGGATCAACAATCAAACTCGCCAAATGTGGGTTTCGTTGGTATGCCTTTTTAATCCGATCCAAGAACACAGCCCGTATAATGCACCCACCTTTCCAAATCCTCGCCATTTCCCCTAAATTCAAATTCCAATCCTTCTCGACACTCTTTGTTCTCAGCAAGTTCATCCCTTGGGCATAACTACAAATCTTGGATGCATACAATGCTTGCCTCACGTCCTCAATCAATCTCTTCTTATCAACCACTGTCCTCATTGCTCCGACCTCTTCACTCATGCCAGCCTCCTTCAAAACTGCTTCCGCCACCTCTCTCTCCTCCTTCAACCCACTCAAATACCTACAATCCAACGAAGCAGCAATTGTTGGGGCTGCCACCGACAACTCCGCCGCTTGTTGAACCGTCCACTTTCCAGTCCCCTTCATCCCAGTTTTATCCAAAATCTTGTCCACCAATTCACCTTCCCCATATCCATCCTTAACCCTAAATATCTCGGCTGTTATCTCAATCAAGAAGCTCTCGAGCTCACCTCTGTTCCACTCAGCGAAAATCTCAGCCAATTCAGTGTTGGATAACCCTCCAGCTATCTTCAACACATCATAAGCCTCCGATATCAATTGCATATCGCCGTACTCGATACCATTATGAACCATCTTCACGAAATTGCCCGATCCACCTTCACCGATGTAAGTCACGCAGGGACCATCCTCCACCTGAGCAGCGACCTTATTCACGATGTCCTCGATGTTAAGGTAGGCCTCATATGACCCACCGGGCATCAACGACGGGCCGTTCCGGGCACCCTCTTCGCCACCGGACACACCCATGCCCAGATAGAGAATGCCTTTATCGGAGACTTCGCGGGTTCGTCGCTCAGTGTTCTCGTACCACTCGTTTCCACCGTCGATGATGCAGTCGCCTGAGTCCATGTATTCGGAGAGAGTGGATATGGTCTGATCGACTGGGGATCCAGCCTTAACGAGGATGATGACGGATCTTGGGCGTTGGATTGAGAGAACGAAATCTCGAGGAGAGTAATGACCGGTGAGTGGTAGGTCGCCTTCTTGCTTGGCGCGGTCTAGGGTTTCGTCGACTTTGGAAGTGGTGCGGTTATAGACGGAGATTGGGAAACCTTTCTCTGCGATGTTGAGAGCGAGGTTTTGTCCCATTACGGCTAGTCCCGCTAGGCCAATACGGGAGAGAGATGCTGCTGCTTCCATGGCAGAAAAACTAAGGTTAGGATTTCGCAGAGAGAGAGAAAGAAATGGAGGAGGAGATCAGAATTGCGTTGGACAGTTCTTATTTGCCTGACGGACACTTCGAGGGAAATCAAGATGAATCAAACACGAGCGGAGCGGGGGTGGCTTTTGGGTAATTTTGAGGTACCCCTCCGAGTTTTGGTAAAAGTTAAGAGACTACACCTCCTTGGTATTCAAACTGATGAGATGGCCCCTTGATTACGGTCTTGTGCGGGAGATTAACCATGATTGAAATGCCCTCGAACTTGACTGTTTTTATATATATATATATACATACATAATAATTAATATTTTAATGATTTAAATATATGTTATTTAAATAAGTACGAGTTTGTGCCTGAGCACCTGTTAATCCAAATAAGAAAAAGACCAATAATGATAAAATGACTTTAAAACATAAGCCGTATCTACACGATTGACATGGAAAGTGCACACAACCGTACATCTTTTTCTTGTGCATCCCAGAGAAAAAGAGTTACGTGCACTTACCGCATCAACCACTTACATATTGAGTATAATTATTTAACTGATTTGTTGAGACGAGATGACCCGAGTAAGTTAACTCGAACTCCATGGGACACGAGATACCAGGTTTTAAAACTATGCCATTGGCCTCATCTTCACCCTTTAACCATTGCTCCCTTGATTTTTTTTTTTCTTAATAATCCATCATCTTCAATCTCTAGAAAAAGAAAAAAATTTACCTTCATCTATCTTCAAAGATTTTATCTCCTTCAACATTAAAAAGTCAACATTGCGTTTGGATAGAATTTCTTGACGACTTCTGCTCCTGTGAGAACTAACAAACGTTTGGATAGATTTTTGTTCTGGCGCAGAGAGATTTTTGTTCTTTTAGAAAGAGATTTTTTACTCTTTATTAAGAAGCTCCAAGAATCTGCTCTTCCACGAAGAGATTTTTTGCTCTTGCGGAGAGAGATTGAACTTTTGCTCTTATGCGGAGAGGTATACACACAGAGCCTAAGACTTTTGGGAAGTTGAAAATAAGATTTTATATATGGGTTAGGATCAGGTAACAACTATTTGTTACAACGTTTCTTAACATCAATACTCGGATGCTCTCTATTTTTTCAATGTTTTCTACAAGACCACCAAATGCCATTGGATCTTTGTAAAATGGATGGCATCCAAGCAATGTTCAAAAATTTATAAAAATAGTTGTCCCCTGATCCAAACCTTCAAAGTATATATATATATATATAGGGTCCCGTTCAGCAACAAACATTTTGGCAAAATATTTTTCAAAACATGGGTTAGAGGTTTTAGAATGGGCTGATTTTTGGTGAGGATGATCTCTACGGTGAGGAGATCATCCTCACCAAAAATCAGCCCATTCCAAAACTTCTATCCCCAGTTTACAAGTTGAAAAATCGTGGACCGTCCATTTTTTGTAAACCATTTTTTATGGGGTTAGAAGTTTTGGAATGAGCTGATTTTTGGTGATGATGATCTCCTCACCGTAGAGATTATCCTCACAAAAAATCAGCCCATTCTAAAACCTCTAACCCATGTTTTGAAAAATGTTTGTTGCTGAATATTTCCTATATATATATAAACAAATAAAATAAAAAATTGGCAAAAGGATGAAGAGTGGGGTTTGGAAGGATTCTAGATTCCCACCACCCTATAATCTGATATTAAGTTCCTTCCCAATATAGAGGCAACTCTCCCATGCTCAGAATCAGAAACGAAGTAGAATCCAATTTTTATGATTTTGGATTCTGTTTCTCGCAATTTTATGCAATGGCATTTTTTGCTCTCAGGTAACATAATATTTTTTCATAACTACAGAAATAGGATAAAAAAAGGTGAATATGATTCTAACCAATCAGGATTTGGAATCAAAATTTAACAATCCAAACCAAACATGCCTATAGAGGTTGAAGATGATCAATTGAAGAAAATGTGGCATATAGGTTAAAAAGAATTAGAGTTTGAAGATTACGGATTTGGGGGGAAAAATAAAAGTTGAAAAGGAGAGTAGTTAAGACTTAAGACCACGTCTTGTTTCTCAAACAAGACGTGAGGTCAAGGCCCAAGGGAGCGTGTCATCAGTTTGAAAACACATGTCTCTCCAATATTCATCAAATATTCACCAGATCAGATCCGAGAGGAATATGTTTAAATCAGCTGTGTGCCCAAATGGTGAAACTTTGGGGGTGGATTAACAAAAGGGTTCAAAGGCAAACTGAAAAGATGACCGAAATGCTCTCATCTTCAACCTCCTCCCACATATAAAAGAGAAAAAGGAAAAAAAAAGAAAGAAAAAACCCTCTCCCCCAAAAACCTATCACCTGGGTAAAAATGTATACCCCATCAACCTAAAGAGTCAATTCCCTTGAACCTTCAAAGCTCAAAGACTTCTAGAGTTTTTGAAAAAGATAAAAGAGTTAATGAATTTTTGGGAAGGTCAAAGACAATGGGTATATGGGAAAATAAAATTAAGGAGTTTTGGCAAAAGGTGCCAAATCAAGGGTCTCCGGATTTCCGCTAGAGGTTGAAGGCAAGTGTATTTGGGTCATTTTGAGTCAGTCTCTTCACTCCCTCATGGAATACCAAATCAAGGGGTTTCATAAGTTTTTTTTTTTTGATAAATATAAATTTTATTAATGAAAGAAAAAGGATAAGAGGAGGCTGAGATAGCCCCCAAAAAACAAAACCATAAAAACAAGAAAGAGAAAATACAAAAAATAAAACACGCCCGACGGGAGGCTATGGTTCACAAACCATATCCCAATTAAAAATAAAGTCTTGGAAGCTCAATCCCTCAAAATCTTTACTCATTTTTGACCAGAAGAAAAGAAATCCCAGAGTCTCTAAAATCACCGTATGAGGCAAGCTTTCTTTGTTATGGAACACCCTGTTGTTACGCTCTTTCCAAAGACCCCAAGCAATGGCGAATGGAAGGATAGTCCAAAGATGCCTCTTTCTAGCAGAGAAGATATTGAAACTCCAACTCTCTAAAAGCCCAAAGATAGAAAATGGAAGAACCCAATCCACCTGGAAACGAGATAAGAAGAACATCCAAATAATACGGGCGAAAGAACAATGAATAAGAATGTGGTTGGTTGACTCCCCATCCCTCAAACAAAGATGACAAAAGTTTGGGGTAATCCACCCCCGATAGATCAAATTATCTAAGGTTAAGATTCTACCCAATGAAGCAAGCCATAAAAAGAAAGACACCTTAGAAGGAACAAGAGTTGACCAAATGATAGATGGAGAAAAAGATACCTCATGCAACGGAAGCAAACAATCATAGAAAGACTTAACAGAAAATTTCTTATCCTTAGCCTTGAACCATTCTCTTCTGTCCTGCTCGTTCTCTCTGAATTGAATCGAATTAAGGAGATCTAGAAGAGATGTGACCTCCGTCAATTCCCAATCATTGAAATTCCTCCTAAATCCCAGATCCCAAGAATTCGTGTTCCCGTCTCGAATCAGACACTGCTGGACTGTGTTATTTTTTTTCAAAGAGCAAGCGTACAAAGATGGAAATTGGATAGACAGAGATGAAGTTCCACACCAAAGATCCTCCCAAAATCTAACCTTGTCTCCCAACCCAACTTTGAATTTAATCTCCCTATCAAACTTATCAACACCCTTCATAATACCTCTCCACACACTACACCCATAAGTTCCTCTAGCCTCCTTACTATACCAACCAAACCTCTTCTCTCCATATTTAGCCCGAACCACCTTCCTCCACAAGTTGTCTCTTTCTTCCCCGAACCGCCAAAGCCACTTGCCCAAGAGAGCTTTATTTGTTAGTCTTAGCCCTCTAATCCCCAAGCCTCCATTCTTCTTTGGGGTGCAAACCATTTTCCAATTCACCAAATGATACTTTCTACCACCGTTATTATCATTCCACAGAAAATTCTTCATGAGTCTTTCAATCTTAACTTCCACCGACTTAGGCAACGAAAAAAGGGATAAGAAGTAAATCGGAATACTCGTTAAAGTACTTTTGATCAATGTAACCTTACCCCCTTTGGAAAGATACTTTGCCTTCCAAGTACTCAATTTCTTTTCCATTTTCTCGATCACTCCCTCCCAAATATTTTTACTACAATACGACGCTCCTAAAGGTAAACCTAAATAGGAAGAAGGAAGCGTATCACTGCTGCACCCCAAAGTAGCTGCTAAGACTAGCAGGTTAACAACCTCACCAACCCCAAACAACTTACTTTTCTGCAAATTGACATGAAGTCCTGAAATTGCTTCAAAACAGCACAATAAAACCCGAAGGACTCTAACTTGTTCTCTAGAAGAATCTAAGAACACTAAGGTGTCATCTGCGAACTGCAAGTGCGAAATCAACGGACCCTCACTGTTAACTCTAAAACCGGATAACCTTCCTATCTCAACCCCCCTCCTGAACAATTTCCCAAAAGCTTCTGTCACTATAAGGAATAAAAATGGGGATAACGGATCACCCTGTCTCAAACCCCTGGAGCTCCTAAAATATCCTGCCGGACTCCCATTAACTAATATAGAAAAAGAAACCGAAGTAACACATTTCATCACCCACCTAATCCACTTGTCACCAAAGCCCATCCTACCTAACATATACTCCAAAAAATCCCAACTCACATGATCGTAAGCTTTTTGCATATCAATTTTTCCTATGAGCCCCACCTTCTTATCCTTAATCCTAGAATCTAGACATTCATTAGCCATTAACACCCCATCTAGAATTTGTCTTCCCCTAAGGAACGCACCTTGTTCAGGACCAATTAAATTCTTCAAGACTTCTTTCAATCTGTTTGCCAGCACCTTGGAGATAATCTTGTACACCGATCCCACTAAACTAATGGGCCTAAAATCATTCAAGTCAATCGCCCCCATTCTTTTGGGAATCAAGGCCACAAAGGTATTATTAAGGGCATACTCTAAACAATCTTTTTCCTGTAACTCCCAAACCACCTTCATGAAATCCTCGGATACAATCTCCCAACAATGTTTGAAAAATTCCATTGTAAAACCATCTGGCCCCGGTGCTTTGTTTCCACCCATGGAAGCAACAACCAATCTCACTTCATCCTCCCCAATCTGCCTTTCCAACCTCACCCTTTCTTCATGAGTTAACTTGTTGAATTCGAGATTATCAGGACGAGGTCTCTTGTCCTCTCTTTCCCTATAAAGCTCTTTGTAGTAGCCCACTACCCCCTCTCGAATACCCTCTTCTCCTTCTACCATAGTCCCGTTGATCATCAAGTTAGCTATTTGATTATTTTTTCTGTGATAATTGGCCATCTTATGAAAAAACTTAGTGTTATTATCACCCTCTTTAAGCCACTTAATCCTCGATTTTTGCCGCCAACTTATCTCTTCCATTAAAGCTACTCTTTGGAATTCTAACTTAAGCTCCGATCTTTTCACTCTTTCATCTATCTCTAACTCCCCCACTTCCTCCTTGGAATCTAGGACCTCCATTTCCTTGAGGATCTCCCTCTTTCTCAAATCTACCCTCCCCACTACTTCCTTGTTCCACTCTTTCAGTTTCTCTTTCAGATATTTGAGCTTGTTCTTGAAGACCACCCCTGGATACCCCACCGTTGGACACTCCCTCCACCAATTTTTGACAAGATCTGTAAAATTTGGGTGAATAAGCCACATATTCTCAAAACGAAAGGGAATAGGATTATTTCTAGATTGCCCCGCCTCAATAATAATAGGAGTGTGATCCGAAACTAAACTGGGAGCTGCCGTGTGCACCACGTTACGAAACTTCTCCTCCCAATCCCCACCCACCAAAAATCTATCTAATCTGGACATCCTAGGATTAGCTTGATTATTAGACCAAGTAAACCTTCTACCTAACAAGGGTAAATCCATTAAGGCAAATCTATTAACAAAAGCATTAAAGTCCCTCATCCCCTTAGTGATTCTTTGTCCCCCATTATTTTCATTAGTGAATCTGATAACATTGAAGTCCCCACCCAGAACCCAAGGCTTATCCCAATAGCCTGCTATATCCTCCAATTCTTCCCAAAATTGGTATCTCTCCCTACTCATAGTGGGGCCATAAACTCCTGAGAAAACCCATTGAAAATCCTCATCCACGTACTTGCAGAGAATCGAGATGGAGAAAGCCCCAACTAATTTGTCAATTACTTGAATCAAATCCTTGTTCCACATCAAAATTATGCCACCCGCACTCCCAATAGCTGGAAGAGCAACCCAACCAATATCCCCCCTCCACAACTCCTTAATCACTTTATCCTCACAAACTGCTAGCTTCGACTCTTGAAGAGCGACTAATGTCGGCCTTTTTGAACTAATAAAAGCTTTCACAGCAGCTCTCTTCATTCTATCCCCCAATCCTCTCACATTCCAAGACAAAATCCTAATCGACATAGAAACCTAAATAAGAACCCCGACCTAAACCACAAACCACCTCTAAGTTATTCCACCTCCTTGGCCATTTTTGGCCTAGAAAGCCTCTTTACTGAGTCCATAGGGGCCACCACAACCACCTCATTCGATTGACCATCCCTGAAAGTTTGAATTTCCTGGCTGTCTGAACCAACTATACCCAATTCATCAACACCCACTCCACTCTCCTTGCTCAGCTCCTGCAACTCTGCTTCAAGAAGAGCTCTATCCCTCGAATCTCCTATAACTACTCTCAAAATAAGCGAACAATCCTTATCATTTGTCTCAGGTATTATTCCAAATTCCTCCGCCATACTCAAGGCTTGGCTCACCAACCATTCAACTGTTTCCATCTCCGTTTGCACTAACAATTCCTTCATCTGGACTGAGTTTGGGTCTTCCAACCCTCTGTCAACCCAATGTCCATCAAAATACCCTTCTGTCTGATTCAACCCAGTCACCTCATCATGGATCTGAGTCAAGGGAACCGCCGATGAAAAAAGACGAGGGACATCTAGACTGCTCTCCCTCAAACTATCCTCCTCTTGAGAGAACTCACTGTTCTGGGGAGAATTAATCAAGGCTAAAGGAGGTTGAAACCTGTTAACATCATGCCAAGGGAACATAGAAAAACAATAGGATGCCCCAGCAAAACCCATACGAAAAACCAATAATGAGTTGTTCAAAGAAGTAGTGAGAATGAAAGCTATTGGAAACGTAGAACAGTAAGAAATACCTTCTCTAGAAATTTCTCCTCGACTATCCTTCCACAAGCTCAGATTGTTCGAGCTCCCTGGATCAAGCGACACCCCAAGATAATCCCAAAGATTGTTACTCATACTGTCCCAAGACTTAGAAATCAGTGTAATAGAACCATTCGAATGTAGTTCCCTCTTCTTATTCAGCTCCAATTCCTCGCTTCCATCCTTAAACATCTCATCTGTATCATCTACCGCAGTTGACAGAGTACTTAGAGTATAACTGCCTGCACCTGAACAATCTCCCTGAGTTTGCCCTCTAACCCCCACTTTTGTGGCTTCTTTCTCTGTTTGTGCCTCAATTTCCCCCTTGTAACTCTTTGTGTCCAAAGCCCATCCCGTCAAACAGTCCTGTTCACCCAAGGAAAATAGAGATACTTGACCTAGGTCCATCAAGGGTCCCCCCAACATACTGTGATCATAATGGATAGGCTGATCCATGGGCTTGAAATGTCCATAAGGATTTAAATCCAAATCTGCCGCAGAAGTTGCAACCCAAACCTCTTCTCTGGGCCCCACCATTATTTCATTAAAATTCGAACATCTGTCTACCACTGTCATCTCACCCTCTTCTCCACAATTCTTATTCCACCTAACAATTTCCGGAATCTTCGCTCCCTGTACTACCTCCCTTTGTAGTTCTTCTGGTAAGATCGCTTTCGTATAGTCACTCGTTGTATGCACCGTAACTTCATCGATATTCCGAACACCCCATTCCCCTGCATCCTCGTAAGCCTCCACTGATGGAGAGTAGTTTCTAAACATCTCAGATTGTCGATCCATATTATAGCTCTCGTCTCCCTTGCCGAGCATCTGGATCTCCTCCAGATTTCTCTTGCTTGTGTGAGACATCGAGCAGCCTGCTTCATTCTCAATCGTTCTACAACCCTCTACATCTTCTATATTGTCCGACAAGGAAATACTTACCGGTGCTTTCCCTTTCTCTCGATTCTTCATTTGCATATGTTCAAAGAAGGGGTTTCATAAGTTTCAAAAACCAAGGGGGGCATCTCTTAAGTTCAACCAAAATATGGAGGGATTCCTCAAAGTTATCCATGGTACTAACATTTGAAGGGGGGAGGCTTCCCCAGAGTATAATTGGTCAGAGGAAAATCTTTTACCTTCCATTTATTGAGTTTTTTTTTTCTCTTCTCAATCTCTTTTGAAGTTTAATCAATTTGACAGTAAAAATAAAAATCTCCATTAAAACACTCATCTATTTATTTAACAACTAATTGATCATATGTGACTTCAAAGCACAACACAAAATGCAAAACCTCGACAGTGTATAGAGATTCAATACAGACAAGTAAACCAGTTTAAAGTACATATGCACTTTTCAGTATTTTCTTATTTCATACAATGGGGGTATGTCAAAGGTAATCAGATGTTTGTGCAGGTAGTAGCACAGTGGGTGGTACAGATCCAAAGTGGATTCACATTTTTGGAACTATTAAGGGCCCAGAACTTGGTGAAAAATACCTGAATGGAAGCTGCAGCTTGTGACTACCAACAGCTCTCCTCACAAAAACCTTTCTTTTGCAGCGACTATAAAAGAAACCAAAATTCATCTTGAGTATTCCGGGGGTGACTATTACTTTTACACCTCAGCTTGAGTTTAAAATGCCCACCAGTCACCTTCTCTCAGAATCTGAAACCACTATCTAAAATCATCAAGGAATGACTAAGTTGCGGTGCTTATATGATGAATTCGGTGGGTATGAAGCTTATATAGAATGATCCCTCATATGATATGATGGTTCCCAACATAGTGAACAAAGCCAGGGTTTGGGAATAACTCAGCAAGGGTAAAATTTTGATAAAATGGCAAAAGATGGGAAAATTTAAAAAAATAAATAAATATATATATATATAGGGTAGCGTTCAATGGCTAACTTTTTGGCAAAACATGAGTTAGAAGTTTTGGAATGGGCTGATTTTTGGTGAGGATGATCTCTACGGTGAGGAGATCATCCTCACCAAAAATCAGCCCATTCCAAAACTTCTAACCCATGTTTACAAGTTGAAAAATCGTGGACCGTCCATTTTTTGTAAACTATTTTTTATGGGGTTAGAAGTTTTGGAATGGGCTGATTTTTGGTGATGATGATCTCCTCAAGAGATCATCATCACCAAAAATCAGCCCATTCCAAAACTTCTAACTCATGTTTTGAAAAATGTTTTGCCAAAAAGTTAGCCATTGAAAGGGACCCATATATATATATATATATATATATAACTCATGTTTTGAAAAATGTTTTGCCAAAAAGTTAGCCATTGAAAGGGACCTATATATATATATTATGGAAAAACATAAAAGCGTGCATGTCATATATTAAACAAAATTACAAACCATAACATTCTTCAACTTCAAACTTCGCGATTAATTTGCAAATTTCATGATTTTTTTCAAAAAAAATTGTGAAGTATAAAGACAAATAGTGGAAGCAAAAAGATTATCATTGTAACCCAAATTGAAGTCCTCAAATGAATGGTTCAAATTTTCCAATTCCAAGCAGTGGAACCAACTAGAGACATACTATGTATGAATGCAAGAGAGAAGAATTGGAAGTCATATAAGAGTAGAGAGATTTTGTATTTCAAATACCATCGACATTCTGTTTTGTGTCATTTTCATTCTCTGAGAGATTATGTTGTAAGAACAGCTGAATTGTCCTCCAATAGTGATCCCCTCCAGCCAACCAAGTGTCCATATGCATACCAGTTGGAAATTCGACGTAAGTGCATTGACTATTACGAGTGGCTGCTTTAGCATAGAGCATCTGCATTTGGGAAGGAGGAACCATCTCATCTTGCAAGCCAGAGAGGAACAGAATCGGCTGTCTGATCTGCAGTATATGCAGAAAAAATATGAAGCTCCACCCTCGAGTTTCTCAGAAACATTTGCAGGTGCATTTTATTTTAGTATGTATTCAAGGAAAGCAGAGTAAGTGCTTATATGACATACTGCCTTACCTGGCCAATAATATCAATTGTAGTCCATGGAGAACGTACGAGACAATTGAGAACCCTGGGACCTTTAGAACTACTGCCTCCAACGAACCATTTTAGGAAAGGTAGCACAATTCCAGCCAAGTCCAGGATAGACGTGAAAGTATTCTCTAATATAAGAGCAGCAACCTGTCAACTCCAGTCAAGAGACAGGTGATTAGTAAATAGATGCATTGTTAGGTCTTTTAAACCTCCACTGAATTCAATGGCAATGAAACAAAGATAAACTAAAACTTCGCAGATACTATATTCACTTCATGATGAGTTCATGGAATTCGTAGTTCATTACATCCATTTTGTCCCATCTAACATGGAAGTGTTCTCTTTGGGGTATTTCTTGCTTGTTGATCTTAATTAAAGTTTCATAGTTCGAGGTGTCCTCAATATTTTTTTTTTTTTTTTTAAAGGCAAGGTGTCCTAAATAAAGTTGCACTGCATATATTCTGTCACTATCCTACTTATCTTAAAAATTAACTGTGCAACATATTGTTACCTTACAAACCAAGATTCAGATCAAGATAGCATGTCTTGTCTAATTGTTGTCTCGAAACATTTTAGTTTGATTGATACACATACACATTGACCATATTATACTCCTCCTTGAGCACTCTACCATTTTATGCACCCAAGGTATTTCTTACCCAACAATCTTACTTAGAGTTTCATCCCTTGGAGTATCCTGACTAAAGTTGCCTTGCATGTATTATTATTTTTATCCTACTTATCTTAAAATCTTCAGTTTTTAGGCATCACTCCGTAGATCTAGTTTTGAATTTACCCACTCTCTAATTCAATAATACACCAAAGGACAGCTCCATGGATACGAGCAGTTGATCAATCCCACAGTCATGATCATTTTTTTTAATGCCTAACCCCAGAAATTGGAGTTGAAACATGAATCAGATTTTTCAATTTCTCCATCTTGAAAATTTTCTTCAGTCAAAGAATGTATCCTCAAATCTTTTCTTATCCACATCAGTTTTGGCCTTCTCGCTGAGACTTTGACTTGCACCAAAATTCTCAGTCTCACTGAAGATGTCATCAATCGTCCTTCTACATGCCCAAACCATCATAAAAGACTTTCCTTTACCCTATCTCCTATTGTAACTAATCCATCCAAAACCAGAACAAAAAAGGTACGAACTTAATGTAGATACCAAGTGTAAACTCATTGAGTTAAAAACTTTCTCATCTCACTCCCACTTGTTCTAACCTAATTTCAACTCGAGCATACATATCCTAAATAACGTCAATACACTCAACTTATAAAAATGTTTAATAAAAGTTAACTTATACAATTAGTTAAAAGATTTAGAGGCACTAGTCATTATTAGAGCTAGATTTACGTCGAAGTACAAGGATGCCTTTATTAGTTGATCAGAATTAGAGATAGTTTAAAAGGACTTTACTGTCACATAAATGTAGTTATGGAAAAATTATCAGAGGCTAATTTTGTGTTAATGAATGAAACTTAGCCTTAAGGTCTGAAATTTTAAGAATGGGAAAATTATCTATTTGGCCAACCATTTTTTATAACAAAGATTTTTTTCCCAAAATCATTGTGCAATATTGTAGTTGTATGATATTGAGTATTTTGAAATGATACATATCCAAGTCATACTTTGCATAGGTTCATTCACCCAGAGTCAATCAAATTCAATGAGGTCTAAATTCATGACAATGATTCAAGTAGCCCCAACTTGCATCAAATCTTTGCACCAACTTTGTTAATCCCCATATACCAGGATTTATACTACAATAAAAGCCTATGTAAAAATTACACATCTTAACAATATTGATTTATGTTTGTAAGTATGAATAAGGTTCATTACTTATAATAATAATAATGCTCATTATTTACAAAAAAGATTAGAATATTGGGAAATTTTAATAGAAAAAACCTTATCGGGATTATTTTTGCTAAGCACTGCTCCAACTGCACCCCCAAGTGACCTGCCAAAAACAGCTATTCTAGACGTGTCAATGTCTGTTCTCTGAGACAGATGATCTAATGCAGCCTGACCAAGAGGAAAAAAAGAAAGAGAAAAAGAAAAAGAAATATTAATCAGACTTTGAGTTCAATCTATACATAATAGGTCGAAGTCGAAATAAGTAAAAGTTTAACAAGAATAAAAACAAACCTGAGCATCCATCGTAATGCCATGTTGAGAAGGGAAGCCATCACTTGCTCCATATCTATTGATAAATAAAGAAACATTTGTCCTATCCAGTTAAATGAGTTGCTGAGATAATAAATGACAAGTGAATAGAGCACCAACTCCCAATAAGTTATTAAAACCATATTAACAGGATTCATGAATAATTCGGTAAGGGAAAATTTTGGAAAAGCAAGGTGGGGAAAAAACCCGGAAAATTTGAAAAAAGAAATATATTATCAATCACAAAAATCAAATAATTGTTCAACTTCAAAGTCTGCGATTAACTCACAATGTTTTCAAAAATATATTATTTTTTCCTAACTTTGCAAAATAATCGGGGATTAAATTTCGATCAAAAGAGTCGCAAATTAATCACTACTTTTTAAAAAAGTCAAGGAGTTTTGTCACTGTGATTAAAATCACAAACAATCAAATCTTCAAATATGTGAGGAGATGTGTACCCTCTATAAGAGAGCATAAACACGTTGCATTGTAATCTCTGCAACATTATGCGAACCATTTCAAGACGGTGAGCAATATCTGCAGAATAACAGTAAAGGCCTTTCAAAAGAAACCGTATCCATTCTACTAGACAAAGGACAAACATTTAACCCAACAAGTCAATTCCAGTAAGACAACCACTAGGATACTTCCAGCATTTTCTTGGAAAAACAGAATGGTTGGACCTGCAAAAAGAACACCAGTGTCAGCCCTGTAAGACATTCTAAAATCCCAACAGACCGAAAAAAAACATACTGATCTCACATGATATGAAGACCACAAGAACATCGACTAACCAGACAGAGCAGGAACATAGCATCCAAGGAAAAGGGCACAACCAGGTACAAAGGAAAAAAAAACATCCAACATGCACGTAATATGATCCACATAACCACCCAAAGATGCTTTCACACAGATAAATCCTGTTTCATTTATTCTTACACTGCAAATAGCTAGAAAACTTCTGGTGTGACGAAAGAGAATTGATCATCTAAACATGTGAAATCTCGTAATCATCACTATTGGAGCCCTAAATAAACAATGGGTTGTGATGTAGGACAACCTAAATTTGTTCTATTCTAAGGTTCTTCTATTTTGGGAAGGTTGGTGGAAAGGGCTAATTAGGTGGTGATGAACAACTAAAAAAATATGAAAACAAGGTTTCAGAAATCCAATTGGTTATATCCTAAAAGGTAATCATAAAATTTAAACGCTCGATTGTTGGCTTGATTTACGTTCCCCATTAGTAATGCGGAACTCAACTAATGATGAGAATTACTAGAATTTTATTTCACCAATGGCGAAATCTTTCCTGTCGAGGAGAATTGATGGGGACATCAAATCTTAAAGAGTAGATTTTAATTTTTATTTAGATTTATATTTTAGGACTTTATTTTTATGTTTTTTGAATTTATTTTCATGTTTTATTGGTTCATGGTCTTAGTATGATATTTAAGGGGCAGTTTGATAACTTTAGGATGTAGGGTTGAAATTTTAGGAGAGAGAAAGTTATGAAAATTAGGTATTTTGGTTTTATTAGGACTCATGGTTGATTTTCTTTATTTATAGATTATATTAGGGTTTATTTACAGAGAATGAAGGGAATAAACAAGAAATTTTTGTTTTCTTTTGAATGTTGATGCCATGGAAATTATTTGGATGATTCCAAGATAAGTATCATTTTTTTCTTTCTTTAATTTTCTTCTTATCATCTATCTCTTCTTCAATCCATCTTTTCTATCTTTTTATTTATTATTATTTGTGAGAGATCAAGATACCTTTAATCCTTTCAAGAAACCAATCCATAAACTAAATTTTCCCGATTCTTGAAATCCCTTTCTTAATTCTTAAAACCTATAAACCTTAACCTTTAATCGTTTCCTAACCCTACAAATCTCTAACCATTTTCACTATCCTACAATAATTGAAATAAAATTTGCATCTTATCTTTTGGGTTTACTCTATTCTAACCCAAATCGTAAACCCAATCTCAAATCCTTAATCCTTACCCAATCCTATACCAAATCCTCAATTAGATTTTCCTAAATCCCCTATTTTTCCTAAATCAAATTACATTTTCTTATCTCTCTATTGTCGCCCAAATCCTTAGCCCAATCCCTAACCAGATTTCCCTAAATCCCCTATTTTTCCTAAATCAAATTTCATTTTCTTATCTCCCCTCATCATCCTGCATCAATTAGGTTTTGGCTACGTGAATCCTGTTTTTGTCATCCACTCTAAGGCCAATCTTCTATTAAGATGGGCTTCTCCAAGCTACCTCGATTCACATCAGTTCTTTCAGAGTCCCCTTTCCCTCTTAAAGCCCTCAATCTACAAAACAACACTATCTCAACATCCTCGTCAATTGCCTATGTTGTACATGACCAGACCATGCCAATCAACTCTCCTTCATTTCATTACCCACTTTATGGAGCTACTTCTACATTACCTCACGCAAGCTCTTGTTCACAACTCTTGTCTCTTCCTTAATCTTCACACTCAGCCTTGTCATCACTCGGCTACAGTCATTCTATCTAATCTGGTCCCAAACTAAAATTCCAATTCTATCAACTTAAATCGAATAAAAAGTAGAAAATCCACAATTTCAGCTAATCTAAATCACAGTTACACTTAAATTCTAAATTTCCCTATTTGAAGAATCCATCATGAACCCAGAAACAACAAATTCAAGTTAAATAAATAAATCAGCAAGAGAAACAAAACACTAACCCTAACTCGAATCCATTAAAAAAGAAGCCATAAATAACCAATTCCAATTTCAGAAGCCACAATCTTAACCCTAGCTTCAATCCAGCCTTTGCACTCACCAAAAATCGATCGAATTGGTAGAGAGAAAGAAAGAAAAAAAAAAACCTTACCTCTGCAATCGGGGAAGAGCTTGATGAACCAGGCATGGAGACGGACACCATCAGAAGATCTCAACCAGACATCCTCATAATTAAGGCGGAGACGAGCTGGCGTAATTGAGTAGGACTTGGTGAGGCCAGGCAGCACTGGCACGTAAACCAACTTCTCCTGAAACGCCACCAGCAATGCCACTGCCACCACCACTATCCCTACTACTACGTACAACAAGGCACACACGTACGACACCATCTCTCTCTCTCTCTCTCGATCGATCGATCTATCTATCTGATTTACTACTTTATTTTTTATTTTCTCTAACGCCAAATCATGTGTAAAATGATGTACTTCGTGTGATGCAAGATGTGGGCCCCACCATACTGTAGGTTCCGCACCCAAAAACTGAGATGATTGGATAGATTTAACCAACAGATCTGTTGAGCTTTCATTGTGTTGTTTACTAATTACTATTGCCTTGATAGGAATAGGAATAGGATGACACCAACCCCCATTAAATGTTAGTTATTTAAAGGAATATACTATGATTCATGAAGATAATAGGAATAACCCCAGTGGGTGGCTCAATGGCAATTTTGGATCGATAAGTGATTTATGCCCGGAAGTACTTACTTGGTTCGTGTGTATATGCACAGGTGTTACGCATGACCTAGGACTAATCCTTTTGACAAGACCATAGTCTATGAACTGGGCAAAACTCAGATACAGATCCAGTCCACTGTCTACAGCGATACCAAGTAATAATAAGAGTTCTATTATTAAGTATATAATAATAATAATAATAATGGTGTTGCACCCTATCAAAAATATAGATAAGGGTGGATAATTTAAGAGATTATCTGATAGAGAATGTCTCTTGGTATCAAATCTTTAAGTAGAAAAACCGGATCCACTCACTCATCAGTGTCTCAAGTGTTTTGTTCCATTTTTAGAGATGCCATCAACAAGATATACATGGCTAGTTTTGAGCCTTTGTCATGTTGCTGTTGCATTGTAATAATCAGATGACGGAAATAATTACTCTTCTATGCTTTTTATAGAAGTAATAGTGTCAACATGTTTCTGAAAATATAAGCTTGAATATATATATAATTGGGGTCGGGATCCACATCCACAAAAGCTACTCATAAAACTACGTGTTTTATCTTATATGGGCTAAATGATTCATACTGATTTTTTTTTTTTTGGTTTTTTAAGAATCATCTCTATGGTTAGAGGATCATTTTTACACAACACAAAAAAAATCAGCCCATTCCAAAACTTTTAATCCCATATTTACATGTTGAAGACTAATGTACTTTAGTGATTCTCCCATAAACTAAACCTGTATTTTGGTAAGAGAGATTGGGTTGCATGGACCTACTAATATGGACCACATCAAACTCAATAGGATCGCAGTGAGTGACTAATTGGATCAGTTTTGGGTTCAACCATCTTCCAATCCGCTAGGTACTCAATCCAATAACGTGTATATTTATGATCCAAAAATATCCAGAACAATACCATATCATATTGGATAGATATCAATCCAAACTCCAAAGTCCAAACCCAATCCATTTACAGACAGCCCTCGCTGAACCATACATGAGTCATTTTAAAGATTTGGGATATCTAGTAGAATTTTCTGCGCCATTTGATATTGAAGCCCATCAGGCAAAATACCCTCTTTTCAACCATAAGTTAATATTATCCATCCAAAATGATTAAAGAGGACGCAGTCTTGAGAGTTTTACCACATGTTTTTGTTCTCAACAAATCAGCTAAAATGCATGACACATCAAAAGCAAAGTAACAAAGCCAAGGATGAATTGCCCAAGGGAACACCAGACAGCCAGTAAATGAAACCCACTGGCACGGTCGTACTCATCCCATCATCGGATGACAGCACGATGCTGGGACCCATTACACATAATGCCCCCTCCACCAAGCGAGGCCCCACCTACATGTGGAGAGTAGCCCGAGAACCTATGATCCCTCTGCATGAAGATATCATCACTGTTGGAGATACTAGTGACGTCAGAGTAGGTTGTGGTGGAAGCGGCGGCATTACTGGTTTCTGACAGAAAAACTTCAGATTTTGATTGTTTCCCACCCATTTGTACCAAAACACCATTGGCGGCAGAGGTGAGAGGAGGGTTAGATTGCTGCAGCTTCTTCGTGTTGAGAAAACGTCCACCAGACCCCCTTTCCCTCTTCAATGCATGAAGGTGCCGAGACTCATGAAGATAAGGCTGCAATGAGAGAGTATTAAGCAGCGAGAGTCCAAATAAATAAATGACGATGCGATATAGATGATGATGAATATGCATACCTTTCGATCCTTGATAAGTTTGTTTTGAGCCTCGAGCTTGGCACGGTACTGTCTCCTTCTGAGGATCCCTCGGTATTGTTTTGCATTGACGTATATGGGTTTGCCTTCCGCAGGATCAAGAGGCAATGGGACCCGTCCAGGCGACATACCCACCATTTGGGGATGAATCTGGTTAAGTTCCAATGTAAATGTCTAAAAATGAACTTAGGTGTAATAGAAAGACGCATATCCTCATGAGGCAACCAAGGTATATTATTATCCATAAGTAGAAAAGATGACATGCATAATTACATTCCATGTAAGCTGAAAATTTATTCGAAACACAAGTATGAATTAACGCATTAAATGTCTCTGAGCAGTGGGGATATATATCAGTAATCTTGATACAATTCATATGTATCAAATGGGTATCCTCAAATTATGATACCAATGGACATTTTCGACCATAGCAGTAAAGCAATCAAATGAAAGTAGTTGAAATTCCATTGCAGATCAAACAAGACAATTGAAAAGTACTTCAGAATCAATATCAAGAGAGAGATTCTAGCTTACTACCTATGTTCTTTCATCTCAAAACAACTATAACCATGTCTTATGATTCCATCCCATGGACCTAGCGGTCCATGGTGTTGGAGAAATGTGATGTAGGCAGCATAGTTCGACCTTCTAACTCTTTGGATTGTGGTACCCATGGCATTAGAGTCGACTAGAGCCTTCATCATGTGGAGTTCACAATCAGTAGGATGCTTCCCTACAATCACCTTGTTTGATGATTATCAGATAGCCCAGATGCGTCAATAAGTGATACTTGGAACAAAATAGTCTATATTTAACTATAAGTCAGACTCCAGTATCTTCTTAGGCATCAAAAGTTGTGCCAGAATAGCATTAAATTTCAACATATTTCCACGAAATATTTCCATTTCCACAAGCTCCGATACAAAATTTAACTGATAGTTTCTTTTTTGTATATATTTTGGTGGAAATCACTATTCATTTCGCGAAATATTTCGACGAATAGTGAATTCCAACTGAAATTTTCAAATTTTAGGTATGAAAATGCAATATTTCAGTGGAAATATTTTGATAAAAGTAAATTTAGACCGAAATATTCTTTTTTGAAAAAACTTATAGTTGCTTTT
The DNA here is from genome assembly GCF_017979445.1 of Akebia trifoliata. Lineage (NCBI taxonomy): Eukaryota > Viridiplantae > Streptophyta > Magnoliopsida > Ranunculales > Lardizabalaceae > Akebia > Akebia trifoliata. Next base: position 36,118,488 of record NC_141375.1, read on the forward strand.
AGAAAGAACTTGTAAATTACACATAGTATTTACTAATAAAGAATTGCATATAACATTCATCCGTTAGTAAAAATGAAATATGATTAGTTAGTTATCAATATCATCCTATTTTAATGTATTCTAAGCATATTAGTACATTATATAAGCACGCATACAATCAGCCTGTCAGCCTCTCAATACATGTGCATATGCATAACAAAATGTTGTTGATATTCAATTTTGCACTCGATATGGTAGTTTATTATTGTATTTTGATGAGTGTGTTTTAACGCCTATTTTATCATTTCCTATAGGGTCAATGAAAATTTGTTCAATATTTCTGTCATTTCCAACAATTGTATTCATTTCCACACTGATCGAAATATGTTTACAAAATATTTCCATTTCCAGAACAATCGAAATAGACACCGAAATCAAAATTTAATACCTGAGCCAGAACTAAATGCCTTCTCCCAAGTCCCAACTACTTGAGAGTTGGTGTCAGCAGCATGAATTCTTTTTTATCCGATTCTATATAGAGATAAATATTCCATTAAAGCATGTATCTTAATATCTTTTTCCCACGATAACGAGGTATAATGGTATGTGGTAAAACATATCTGTTCACAGATATTTCAAAAACCCAACTAAAAATAGAGATACTAGTCTCGTATCACTTTAGACTGAAATAAACTTCACATTAAGGTAAGCTTGTAAACAAAGAATGGACATAAAGACACTTTGCAAATATCCATCTTGATAAAGAAACAAAATTATTTGATGGTACTTACAGCCTGTGATCCATAGGCAGCAAATAACCCTCCAAAATACGGATCTGAGTAAGGATATTGAATGCAAGCCTGAAATGGGAACGACAACAAGCATTAGATTCTCATGCATGCACGCTCAAAACCACCAACTAACACATAGCATCAACTTACTAGTGATTGACCGTAATCAACTTGTGAAGGAGCATAGATAAAATCTGGAGTTCCCAGAGATACAACTGGTTTCATGCAACCTCCTGCTTGCCTCCTATCAGTTTCATCATACCCTAAATGGAAGAACATAAGCAAAAATAAATATGATGCAGGCCATTAACAAAGACTAGGCAATAGACATCATTACTTTGAGAAGAAAATCCCAGACAATTTTGTTTGAGACTTGTGGACAACACTGGGTTGGCAAGTTCTACTGGTGAGGTAAAAAAGAAACTCTTAAGGCCATGAAGAATGTGAAGTAACAGATAAAACAGCCCACAAAGAATGTGAATTTTCAGACTCTTCCTTGAAATGAAGGATAAAGATAAATATTTTCACCCGAATTATATATCAAAAAATTTAAACCTTCCCCATCCTCCCATGCAAAGATGATCTTTTTTCGGAACATCACATTCTGAAAAAAGAAATATTATAAAAACACAATAAAATAGTCCAGTTCTATGATTTATTCAATAAATGAAAGTGAGATGTTTTTTAATAAATTAGAATAGCAAAACTTTGTTACCACCAATTATTCATGATCCATCTCTTTGAAAGGACCAATTTTTTCCATTGAGATCTAGCAATACAAGTTTACCTGATAATGAGCAGAATACTTATTGTGATATATTAAAAATAGCAATAGACTGAAAGAACCCAAGGCACTAATAGATCTCATGACCCCCAATTGCAAATTGAGTAAGCATAACTCTGTCCACTTAACAAATATGAAAAGCACGAGACACAAAAACTGCATCAATTAAGCTCCTGAAAATTCATTAGTCTACAATTTACACTGCCTCCAAAATCAACCTGGAAATATATGTGATCTTCAATTTCTCAGGTGTTAAAGAGCAACTTTTCATTCCAATTTGGTCCTTTTGACATTCGAGAAACAAAATGGACAAGCAAATGGATTTTATCTCTCTAGAAGGAAGGTTAGAATTAAATCATTGTTAGAAAGTTTCAGAACTCTAAAGACCTGACTGATTCCAGAGAAGAGCGGCATAAATATATAGAATAAATAGTTGTCAAGAACAAGGGAAAAGTGTAATAACCCCCCCCCCCCCCCCCCCCCCCCCCCCGAAAAAAAGAAAAAAGAGAATGAATATAACTACAGTATCTCTTATTGCCATATAATTAAGAGTAACCTATACCGGTTTGCTCATGAGGGTTGCTTCCCTCCATAGTTTCCAATTCAAGATTAGACTGACCAGTTGATTGAGTTGAGGATGATTCCTGATCTTGCAATTGATGAACTATTTGCTTCATGTTATGACAATGCTGATGTCGAGAGTCTATGCTCAAGCTAAGACCGTAAGATGAAGAAGATTGGTATTTGTGATCCGGTGGAATTCTAGCACACGGCCAATTAAAAACAAGGGGGAGTTTGATCAGACTTTCTCGGATATCTGTTGAATTTTCTTCTAGAGTTTTTCTTGTCTACAATGTATATCCAATTTAAGATGCAAAATCTTCTAATTCCTTAATAACATTCTGGAAGACCACTTACGCCTGCTCAAAGAAAACAGATCACCAAATAAGTTGTAGCCATATGGTTCTATCGAATTTAACATGAATAACAAAAGACTTGTCAAATTTGAAAGTAAATCACCAAAATGTTTAGGAAACTTCTTTACAAAAAGAAAACTAATAATAATAATCCAGAGAGAAGGAACTCCAAGAAGAATCAAACTACTAAACAACCAAAAAATCATCACTAAGACCCCATATAATTTTGATAATCTTAAAAAAATACAAGCAATTCTCCAAAAAGGTATGATTTCTTGTGAGCTGAATCATGTGGACAGAATGTGTCATTCTTGATCAGTATGTACACTATAACAAAGAACAAAAACTTATGCCATCCTCTACCATGATTGCAAATTGTAAATTTTAGGCATCAATCTAATTTAATAGTATATTGAAGTTTAGCTACGAAAAAACAGATGAGTACATTAATCGATGGCAACAAGAGAGCCATTAATGACAGAAATCTCTATAAAGTCCATAAGCATAATGAGATAGAAAAGTTATTACACTGGCTGCCAACTGATGTAACCGTCATTTATTTGGGGTTGGGACCACAATGTAGAAAAAACAATGGCTAATGTCCCCGCATTAAAATCTTTCACAAACAACACTCGAGCGTTAAAAAATAGAAATCACCCATAACTATCACAACTCCAATAATGTAATCTTTGGAAGTTTTTAAAACACAATCATTTATCTACTTGACAATTTAGAATCTAATAAGTATCTCCTTGATAGATAACATCAAGATCATTAAAGATGGGAAGCAAATAAAAATTAACAACTTGAAATCCCAAAGCGAATAGAAGTGCCATTACAAAACTGGAAGGTGGCATGTGCAAACGCACCTGTATTGAAAGGGCTTATTTGTAATTTAAATTATATTAATTGAATGGTTGGTTGTTGTAATTTTGAAAACTAACCAACGTAATTTTCGAGACTTGCTACGGTGGGATTGCAATTTTTTGGATTTTGACCAAAATGACCCTGACTATATAAAATTGTAAGTGTTAAGGTGGGGACATTTTTGGATTCCAAATTTTGGTGTCGAACCACTTGTACTCTGCCTTCTCTCATTATACTAGTAAAGATGCATCATTGACAACTGAATACAAATTTCAGACTGTGCTAGTGGCCACTTCCTCAAGAGACTGTAGTCCTTTTCCATCTGCAACGGGGCTTCCAAAAAATCGGAAAGTTATTGCCGACATGCATACTTACACTCATAGTGAACACTTAGTTCAAGAGATGGGTGCAAACCCATGGACAAAGTCTTTAATTGTAAAAATATTATGAGCAATGCCCCTCCAGCACAAACCATTCCTCTCACTTATAGATTCTAAATCAAACAAATTAAGATGCCGACAAAACAATTCGCAATAGCTAAAGCTAAGACACAAGCAAGTTGATTGAAATGCAGATTTCAACAAATATGTTCCACTTAATCACCCAACAATTCCAATAATCAAAGTAACTAGGGGACATGCAAACCCAGGATACCTGCAGAAACATAAATTTTAAAATACAAAATCAATCTAGAACCACAAAACAGGATCACCAAGCCCATCAAACTTGACCCACAACAATAAAGCAAATAAATAAACGCATATCTTACTCAGAAGATTCATCCAAATTAATAGCAGAATACTCAAATAACCCATTAATCAACCATATATCAAATTGAACTAAATTACACGGATAATCCAAAAAAATTGAAACAGATCTCTTATAAATGAAATAAAAAGAATTTAAAAAATAATAATAATATATATAAAACCCAAAAAAATAAAGATGTACTCTCAAAAGGCCAAACATTACCATAATGGAAAATCTCCATTTTAGCCAACTATGTAACTTACCAAAAACCCACGACTAGAATCCCAAAAAGGGGAAAAAGAAAAATCCCAAAACCTCTAAAAGTCCAAAACCAACAACACCCAAGTCCCCAACATTTTTTGGGTCACTAGAACTCATAGACCCATTTTCAACAAAGCATGATCATGATCTGATACTCCAATACGCCAATACATTCCAAAAAATCCCAAAACTACTAAAAGTCCAAAACCAACAACACCCAAGTCCCCAGTTACCTTACTTTACTAAAACTCATAAACCCATTTTCAACAAAAACAAGCCCATGAACTCATACCCCAATACATTCCAAGATAACAAATACACTATAAAAGAACAATAAGATTGAGAAAAGTAGACAAAAAATAAAAAGAAATGAAAATCCCCCCCATCCTCCCCCCCCCCCCCCCCCCCCCCCAAAAAAAAAAAAAGGGAAAAAAAAATGTTATCTTCATTTCTCTTATGGTTAAGAGTGGAAAAAAAGAAGACTAACAGAAGAAGAAGCAAAATTAAAGAAAGCAACAAAGAGAGAGAGAGACCTTTGGGATGAGGAGAAGAACCGTTGGCATGGATCCAAACATGTCCCCTTACTTCAAACCCAGAATCCCCTTCTTGGCTTTGCTGCAAAAAACTCTACTTTGCTCTCTCTCTCTCTCTCGAAAACAACGGAACCAATGTTGCTCTCACACACCACATGTACTTCACAAGCACAACACCCACACCATCATCACCTTCTCAGACTAATTTGTTCTTTAAGTTATTCAGATCACAAAGCCCTCTTTCACTGTAAAAAGAGTGTAAGTAATTTGATACACACCCTTTATGTAACGCCACGTGTCCCTAAAGTTTGGACTAAAGACACGTGTTGCATGAGAAAGATCATAACATGAAACTTTATATACAATATATAATCTCAGAGTAGTGCTCTCTTCCAATTACTTTTGTCTTCAGCCGCCCTCCTTTCCTTAATCTTTTCTCCTCTCTCTTTGTATGTTTTTTTAATCCACAGCTTTAAAATGACAGCTGTTCGTTAAATGCCCATCTGTGTATTTTTATTTTCGAGGGTACCCCTTATCCATGTCACTCCATTAATGCTTCAACATTTTTTACTTGAATACCCTCAACTAAGTTTCTACTAAGAAATAGTCAGCTTAGTAACTGTTTGGATTTCATAATCCAAATTGTTTATTTGATAAATCAAGTTTATTCTACGTAGCATACGAGCCAGAGATCGATACAAAAGTAATCATCCAAAACAACTTTTGCAATTGATAAAGTGATTTTTATTCATTTTTATTTTTTGAAAATTTACTTAACGAGTCTTTTTTATATAAATCAAAAAACAAAGAGACAAAAGCAAACACAAGGATTAACATGGTTTAACAGTGTGTCTATGTCCACGGATCAAAATCAAAACAATCACTATTTTTCTCATGAGTTTCAGTCCTAAAGATTTATATTTATAAAAAAAAAATTGTTAACGTAAACATAAACTTTGAAATTTGAAATTTGAAATTTATATTGAAAATATCCTTAACTTTTTTTACCAAAATACCCTCTAATAGTGACTACAATCTGGACAAGTTGGAGGGTCAATCCAAATTGTAGAACCTTTAACCTGAGTTCAACTCAGTCCGATCATCGGGTTAGAACTCATTAACCCAAGTTCAACTTGAGATTGAGCTTGGGTTAACCCAAGTTAGATAATTTTAGACTAGTTGAACTCATTGAATAAGCCTAATTTCATTTTGATAAGCACATAAGTTTTATTTTATATCTTAAAAAATACATACAATATAAAAAATAAGATCACTAGTAAATAAATTTACACACAACCTCCAAATTCATTAATTTTTTATATAATATTTTTTTCCTTAAACTTGCAAATATATTTAGGAAGAGAAAATTAATATTTAAATAAGTAAATAAATATATAACATCGGATTTGGGTTGAGTCAAGTTGTTTGGAACCTCAACCCCTAATTTAATTCGTTTGAGATTTCCTAACTTAAGTTTGACTCATTTTTCATATAACCCAATCCAATCTCGCCCATCAATCCAGTTGAGCTCAAGTTAGCCCACCCAAGTTGCAACCCCACCCTCATATACTTATTCTCAAGGTATATTTATTGCACTTAGGGCACACGTTAGCAAGAACTTTTATAAAATCAGGCGTTGCTAAAACACATTTATTTCCCCCACCCCCCTCCCCGCTCCCCCTCAATAGTAAATCCTTAAAAAAGATATTACATAATTATTTTGTTTTGTAACCCAAAAGATTTTGGGTGAAAGGGTTCTGCCCATGCCTATTGATTGAGCAACGAGCCCCCTACACACTTGCAACTCTGCATAATGCTAACAAAATACAAGACATCTCGTACACAACATACCTTGCAGTGAGGATTTCTTTCTAAATGCACCCTAAGTTTTTTTTTATGGGTCAATAGGACTTGAACTCATGACATCAAAGTTGAGGTTGCAATATGTCAAACAATTTGCTTATAGGTATAAGTCTAATGCACACTGAATTTTTTGGTAATAGCTTAACAATGAAGTTAGAAAAATCTTTATTTCTTAACGCTCCTTCAACCCTATAAAACTTTAAATTCAAGTTGTCCATCTGAAATATTTGAATAATCCATCTCAATGATTCATGTTCAAATGTCTATATCACTGATTTGTAATCGTTGATCTCAATAGTTGTAAGAGGGTGATCTCAACGATTAGATTGAATATCAATGTCAACAATTTGAATCAATATTCTTGACAATTTGAATCATCAAATTCAATAATTGAAAGAGGGATGAGGGGCATTAAGAAATAAATTTTTTTAATCATTGTAAGTATGAAGTTGTTGTCCAAAAGTTTTAGGTATATCGAAGAAGAAAAAAATTCCTATAACGATGTCTAAGTAATTTTTCTCTCTTTCGTATTTTGGAGCAATGGACATGTATCACTAGTCTTTTCATTGTTATTAGAGCCATTAGTTGGACTTGTCAGCCCACCTAAAAAAAATAATAATTAGGGATAGGGTCATGATATTAATCCGCAAAGGTAAGATCAAGCTTTAGATGTATACTTTCATACTAAAAAATAATTTGAATGTAATTATAAAAATTACAAGTTTATAATCATCTTTATCACATGTTAAATTGGGGTGGAGTTTGAACCCCTGTTTTGATGAAAAAGAAATATCAAACGACTTTTTTTTTTTTTTTTCATAAATTTTTTTTTTGGTTTTTTAATAAAATTCGAAATCAACACGAACTCCGAATCCGTGAATGAACCTAGAGAATGGTGATGATATCCTCACAACGGTTTGGTTATCATGTGAAACATCAAAATATTATACTAACAGATTGGATTGCAACAAGCCACACATCGTACAGTTCCTCTCGAAACTTGACTAAGTCAGGACAGACATGAACTGAGGGTAATTTCGTCTTATGGAAAGATTATGTCAGACGGTGGTGGCTGCATCAGCTGTTTAGGAGTCTAAGGTAGGTGCAGGTTGGTTGTAGACTAAAGTCAAAGAAGACTTGACCTGTCAACTCCAAAAGCCGTGCTTTTCCCAGCTAGCCGTACAAGAAAAACAAGTGCGCCGCCGTACAGCTGAGCCGGATTACGGTTTATGGCTACAGTATGCCAAGTTTTATTTTATTTTTTAAAGTTCAACTTATAGGTCCCGAAATCAATCGTTATTTATAGTGTTCTCCTTAGAGTTGAAAAGCTATAAAACAAACCTTGGTATATCAATTTTATTACAAATTCCTTTTTTAAATAAAGTTATCCTTTTTTAAATATAATATAATAGGGTTATCTTGTTTTAATATACGGTACAAAGGACAATGGTGTTCAATGTTCTCGGACTAAAAACGTCCCTTTCAATTAAAACTATAATTTTATCATTAAAATATAAATTATTTGTACAACATAAAATATTCCTCAGTTAGAAGCAAATTCTTGCTTTCTTCCTATATTCTACGAAGATTCTAATGACATTTTTTTATAAATAATAATATATAAAAAAAAACTAATGTTTTCAATCTTTTATGAGTTTTTTTTTTCTTAAAAATGTATTTTTTACAAATATAAAATGTATTTTTAGGTATGCCATTGTGTTGCTTTTATATCTTATCATAAAGAAAACAAAAAAAGTGAACTCGCCCATAATTTTTAGGTTTTCAATGTACATATTATAAACCTTTTGGTGTTGAATATTTTTTATGTGCAAAATTAATGAATATTATAATTTTTTTTTTTTTTTTTTTTTTTGAGTTTTGATAATCTAACTACCTCACGTGACTTACTTAATAGACTACCTGATGTGATAAGTTTAGGAATCTACGATTCCTAAACTTGTCATGTCAGGGTAATCGATCAAGTTTACCACATGGGATAGTCAAATTATCACGATTTACTTATTTATTTTTTTCCATCTTCAAAGAAATGGACCTCACCAATTTTTAGAGATGGGTTTTTAAAATGAACAAACATTAATATTTTAATGATATTGCATTGTAGCCGTGGTGTTTGTATTTTCATCTTCAAAGAAATGAACCTCATCGATTTTAAGTGATGGGTTTAATTAAAAAAAAAAACAAAATTAATATTTTAATGATATTCCATTTTAATGGTGTTGATTGATTGCTATGTTTCAACACTATAAATATTATTTTATAATTTATATTCAATTGTATGCGAAATGAGGGTAAGTCTTGTGTCTTTTAAAAATAGATGAAGGATTTTGTTAATAGACACGTTAAAGTGCAATAAATACATTTTAAAAATGAAAAAATTGAAAATTAGAATACGAGGGTATTTCGATAAAAAGTAAATTTTTTTTAAGGATACTTTTAATATAAAATTCAATTTTTAAAGTGTCTTTATTGTACTTTAAGGTGTACCCTTAGGGCACACATTAACAAACCCATAAATGAATCTGTGAATGAAAAATTAAAAAAAAAAAAAAGTGAGGTATGATTCATACAAAATTCTATCACTTAAATCCAAAACCATAATTGTATCCAAATATCAAAATCGAAATTCCTTTCAAATTTTCAACCAATTAGATAAGACGGTGCCTTTTGAGACACTAATTTTAAAAAAAAAATTATTATTAGAATTTTATTTTCCTGAAAAGACACAAAGTCAACTTTCAAGGAGAAATTAAAAATGTCCCCTGCACAATACTTTTGACGACCAAAACACCGTTGTTGATGGGGGGGGAGTAGCCCATTTAAAGAATGAAAGATGATCAAACTCCGATCCCGAGGAAATTTATGTTGATCCTTCCATCTCAAGCTATTTTAGTATTTATGGCATGGTTCTAAAACTCGTAGGCAGACTGCATATGGATCGGATCGGATCAGATCAGACCTGAAATCCAATTTGTGTGGATCAAATGAGAACTTGGGATCCAATAGGATTTGATTCGCTAATCCATCAAAATAATCTTGGATCAACTATGACCTGACCCGAGCAAAATATGAGAAGATATATGTCAATTATACCATACTAGTTGGTGGCATGTGCAAATGCACATGTATCACAAAAGTTAGGATTATACATGATTGAATCTTTTATAAATACTTAAAAAACATGACTATTAATTTTTTTTAAATATATAATTTAATTTTATATTATATTTTATCATTTAATATATTGTAATTTTTTTTTTCTTCTAATTAAAATGTCAACTAACGCCACCTTGAAAATAATATAATAAAATGAGACTTTTAAAATTCTAGAAAACTAGTTAACAAGGTTGTAGGGGTCATGGGATTGTAGTTCTTTTTTCTTTGACGTAAACGTGATTGATAAAAGTAAGGATAAATGTAAGTGTCGAAGAATTTGTGGCCTTCTATATATTGGTGTTGAACCACTTTTACTCCACCTTTTCTCATTATTATAATAAAGATATTTTATTCAAATTTCAAACTAATGAAATTTAATTATGTTTTGTGTATCAAACTGGATTCGATAAAAATATGTTTGATTATTATTGGATCGGATTTGGATTCAGATCCTAATATTGAGTTCCGATAAAAATTTGATCTAATAAAGGGTTCGATCCAATTTATAACGAATTGGTTCAAAGTCTGATCTAATCCTTATCAAATTGATTACAAGTCAACCTAAATCCAATTCGGGTATGATTTGTTGATAGCCCTAGAGATATTCGAGTGAGATCTCTACTATTATGACTTATCTGCACGACTCGTTCAACATCTAAGATGACTCACGTGAGAGATTTAAAATCTCCACTTGAGTAGATTAGTTTTGATTATTTTTTACATATAAAAGTAGTTGATTTTACGGATTCAAATATTCTTATTTTACGTAAAATGATTGTAATTAAATTTCTAACAACATGTATTATATCAATTTTTTAAACCATCTTTGAATCGGTTTATAAGAATTTAACTCGTCTAGAACGAGAAGACTCAAATGGGTCAACTACTTCTCTGTGGGAATAAAACCCAGGTTTGATATCCATGTGGATACACAGTTCGATGAGATTGATAACTAACAAGTTTTGTATCAAACATATCTGGATCAACAGAGATAGTCCCCATATGATATAATATATAAATTGTAGGACATATTTTATTTAGATACATGATAGATTTATTTGTTATATTTTATATATCAAATCAGATTCATCCAATACAAGTGTAATTGTTGGATCAAATTTGGATACCAATCTATAGCGATCGATTAACAAACTGATCCATTAAGGATCTTATCATCTGATTCATATTGGATTTGATCAAATCAAACTTGATGTTGATACACATTCAATCCAAAAATATAATTTTTAAAAAAAACAAAGTTGTTTTACTCTTTGGAAGAAGAACCCACTCCTTTGTCTTTCCCTTAATAGTTCAATAACTGTGGGGTCAGATTTTTTAGGTTTTCAGGAAGGTAAAACAACTAAACGCACACCACTGTGATTAGAAACCCTATATAGTAGTCATTGTATGTCATATTTTAAGTTAAGGGGTATAGTTATATTATAATGGTGTGGTAATATCAGAGAATTTTAAAATTATTAATGTCATTGTTGTGCACTTGTCATGCATTTGGATTACTTCTATTTTTTTTTTTTAATAGGCCAATGTTATCTTTCTATTTGGACTTGCTAGGCGATACGTAATCCGAGATTGATTCGAGTTCTTCCATTGGAGCAAATTTGCTCTTTATTTTTATTTATTAAAAAGGGGTAGAAAATAAAATTAATTGATATTATCTTCTTTTGTTGCACATTTAAATGGGCCCAAAAATCTCATCGAATTAGAAACACATCTTGCTAGACCATTATAAAAAGATATAAACATCTCTTGCTTACCCTATTGAATACTCAATCACTCATCCCAACAGCACATCTACGACCATTTCCTACCAACTTTGATTCATTTCTCTTAGTGTCTTATCAAGAATGAGACACAAGAAAACACATGATTTCAACCGTGTAAATATGAAATCCAATGGTCAGGAATTACATGAATCTAGATAACATAAATCATATGGTGGATTTTATGTTTACACGGTTAGATTATAATTTACAACTTGATGTTGAATTTTATGTTTATATATATATATATATTTTACAACTCGAAGCTAACCATGAAAGATTATAAAAAAGAATGATTAGAAGTCACCAATCAAGTTGAATGTTTATGGATGGGTCCATCAAAAGATTCATTTATGAGGTGAAGGATCCAAAATAGTATTCCATAAGACACTAGACATCGAACATTTTGTTTTTTTTATATCTAGGTGCATAGCAAAATTCTTGACTCTGATGACATGTCTCTCTGTGCAAGAAGATGGGCCAGGCAATATGAATATTTCCCACATAAAATGAATATAAACTAGATTATTTAACCATCACCAACTTCTTTGATAAAAAGGTGGTCCAAGAGATGGCCAACTAAATATTAAAATTCTGAATGATTGAGATTAATGTGTTCGTGCCAATGATCGATACCACCAAACTCCATGATAACCGATGCAACTCTTTATTTCTATTATTTTAATTTTTCTACCGTACCTTACGACGTTATGTGAGGATTCCACTAGCTGGAATTCTCTTTTATCTATTTGTCCCTCTGAAAGCAGACATGTCTTCAAGGCCATGTTTCCACATAATGCCAAATACAAACCTTATGTTCTCAATTTAAAATAATACCAATCCATGGTCGACCAAAAATGTTCCAATATTACTGAAAAATGCATGTTGGTCCAAAGTTACTGGATTTCCTTATCCTATATCTGTACGAAATGATGTAGTTTATGTCCCACTTTTCATTCACACAACAAACTACATATCAATAGATCTGCAAGTTCAATTCTACAACAAACTACATACCAATAGATCTGCAAATTCAATCATTGGGGTTCACCAAACATATGGACCAACCAAGATGTGAAAACTTATTTGCTTGAAAATTTTGATTTCATCTCCTTTGTCTCATTACATTGAGAAGCTACCAAAGACGTCCTTCTCTTATATCATCTTTTCCTTAAAAGCCTTTCAACCTTCAAATAAATGTTAATTTCTCACTAGGTGTAAGAGTTGTCATCACCCTTTTTTTTTTACCAACCAGGGTTGGGCTCGATGGTAAGACTGGGTGTGCTCCCCAGGCCTTGTCTTTGAATCCCCTGCCCACCACCTTGTGTGGCACTTAAATGGGTTTGGGTTCATCCCCTTAAAACTCCTATGGGATTTGTCATGTGGGGCCCCCAAGGGAGATTAGTCTGTCACTTTTACATGAGAGTGTAGACGGGTTACTCCCTCAGTTTAAAAAAAAAAAAGAAAAAAAGAAAGAGTTGTCATCACTTAATATTCTTTTTTCATCATTCATTTAATGAAGCATCTCTTTGAAAATGAATACCGAGGGTTACAATTTGATTAAAGTATCTGATAGGTCAATGTGGCCTTTTGATGTAATATATATATATATATATATTTGATGAATAATGCTGAAGTGACCTCACGATTGGACCTCACATCGCACAGCCTGATGTGAAAGTGTATGAAAACCATAGATAATTTCCTCGAGATACAAGTGAAAAAGCATATATGGTTCCTATCCACTTTCACATCAAGATGTGCAATATGAGGTCCAATCTTGAGGTCACTCCAGCACGAGTCTTTTTTTATATATACATTTATTTTTTATTCTCAGCTTGTTATATCAAATCTACATGTCACCAAAGATTAGAAATTATCCCAAAAAGTAAGAATTGGAACAGAGTTGTTCCATCAGAGAATATAGACTTTAGCTCCGGGGTTGATCCCAAATTAATTTCGTGATAACATTATAAAAGAAAAAGTTGTACATGGTGAATCAAACAGAGACATCCAAGTCACGTTAAGTAAGACAGTGGTACTCAAATTTTACAAATACAGTGATGATCTACTGACACAAGTTCCTGTGACTCCAGAGAGTGCTCTAGAATTATTGAATCTTCAATGACGGAACAGACTGAGTGAGCTCAGAGTTACCGAACCATCAATCAAACACGGACTTCTTCCCATGAAAAATTATTTTGAGTGGTCCAGTCCGTCAGAAGTATCTTATTTACAAGCACCTTAGAACCATTTTGGGACTGAAGGTGGGCAGTCAGCCTGTGAATTAGAATTTATCCTTTGTATGGCATTTCCTGTTGATGCAAGAATGAATGGAGGGGTAAGGGTAAGAAGAACCAAGCATTGGTCATAGGAAATGAAACATAGAAGAAAAGCATTGTTAATGATGCGAATAGTCAAATCTACTTTATGCTGATTGTGAATCTTGATTATCCTAGTAAGTTTTGGGTATCTAACAAGATAGTGAGGAAACTTTCATTGAAGTAAGATCCCAACCAACTTTTTTTCACAGAAGCAGAATTTTTTTGGTCCAAATAGGAAATAAACAAATGAATTCTGGGATACAAAAACAAATAAGGGAACTGTTTATCTTACAGGGGGATAGCTTGGCATGTACATAACTTGCCTGGGATGGCCTAGAATCATCTGCTGCCCATACTGCAATTTAGATGGATATAAGTGTGGTCACTTTCAGAATTTAAGGGATATTTCAACCTTGACATGTATTAGTAAATTTCCAAATGTGTGAAGGGCATACCAGAGGTCCATTTGGATGGAAATATGCCTGTGGTGATTGGATTGGAGCAGCATGTGTATTGTAAGTAACAGGCTGGTGGGGACCAACATATGAGGGTCCAAACTGCAGAAATCATGGAATATAGCTATTAATCGGAATATAAAATAGAACTAAAAATAGATACCATTCACAATGAGTATCTTAATAATAATCATTACAGTAATAATAGGAATAAAACCCTTTTTTTTTTTTTGCTAGGCACGCAAGGTGGTTAATTGTCAACGTGAAAGTGGGTTCAATACTGGGGTTTGAACCTAGGTCGAGGGATCAACCCTCCACATGCCTTTACCAACTTAGCTAAGTTGGCACCTTCATAATAGCAATAAAACTGATTAAATTGAGCTAGGGTAAATCTATACTAATTTTCTACTCCTGTACATGGGGGTGGGGCCAGATAGAAATCATGTCAGACAATCCAACCAAATGGTGAATTGTCCCCTAATATGTTCATCAAAATAAATCATCTAAGTTCCATTAGAAACCATATAAAAATTCCACCTAAAGCAACAATTTACTTGGTGGTCCAGATTTTTAAACTTCAAATCATCATTATTCTCAGATGTTATGATTTGATGAACATATTAAGAATGGGGCTGTTTTGGGAAATGATTTACCATTTGTGAGATTTTCATTATGAATATGAGATCAGAGGATAGTACATGCCATTGTGAGGTTTGAAATAAGTCACTCAAGAGAGATGAATAATGATAGTATGAACACAGACGAAATTAGAACTTTTTTTATCTAAAAATTTGAACCTAAAAATGGGAATTTTAAAAAAATAATAATATAGAAATACAAATATAATACTAAGAGCTCACCCCAATGCCCACTGGTAGGCCATGCATATGTGGGACAGCAGATACATTAGAGGGGAGATAATAAGAACCATCAGATACTGGGGAAGGAGGCCTCAAAGGTGTTTGAGATGGAGTGAAACTCTTTGCATTGGGATTGAACTTAAATTCCTGGATCAAAATTTCATAGAAACAAAGTAGGACAAAACGTATTAGTCACACATCAATGAGACAGCTGGAGCTAGCACGAGAACATTATATAATATGATAGAATAAGTATTACCTTAGCGTAAGGATTCAATGTTGATTTTTCTGAAGATAAAGAACCAATGGATGAGCATGGTGACAAACCAGGACAACTAGAAGCTGAGGCACCACCATTACAATCTGAAATGGATGATGTAGAACTGCCAAGTTGTCTGCAAGGTTTGATAGGTTGGATTGCCTCATCTGCTTTCCCAGATCCTGCACCATCTGATGATTCACCTAAAGAATTGAGGTGATCTTGATCCTTGGAGGAAACATAAGATGATGGCGAGTATGCTGTGGCACTGGGAGATAATCCCTCTTTGTTGGAGAGAGCTTTCTTCATGAGATGTCGTGACTCTATATCTACATCAAGTGAGAGCATTTTCCCACAGAAAATCACATTGATACATATCATTATCATCAAATGAATCTATACCGAACTAGAAAAAAAAAATTCCAATCTCTCTCCATATAATAACCCATCAAAAGTCCATAAAACACAAACATATATGGCCTGAAGCATGGAACAAATAAAGAAATAGTTCCTGCTCACCCTCAATTTTTGATGTTTGAGCCTCCTCACTGACCTGCATTCAGAAAGATAAGGAATTTGTGTTCAAAAGATATCATAAGAATCCAAGCTTAGATTAATCAAATAATAAGTAAATTTGCGACAATAACAACTCCAAAATAATAATGAAAATCTCACTCACTGTTTTTCTTTCTGTAAACTCCTTTGTACAATTCTTCCCCCTGTGCTGTTCTGTGAATGGGTTTTCATTCATCCTAAAATTTCAAAATGTCAAATTTAGGGTTTCTTTTGAAAAATTATTTAATAATTTTTCTTCATGAAAGCAAAACTTATAAACAACCAGCACTCCATTTCAAAACTTAGTCTTGAATAAAATGAAATAAAGTACAATCAACTAAAAATTAAAACAAAAGGAGCATATCTAGAAACCTGTTCTCTCTGACCAATTGTATAGCATGATCATTAGAACCAGAGTTGTAGGGATCTGTTCCGGAATTTAGTTTAGAAAATTGTGTTTCATCCTGCAAAGCACAAACAAAAAGAACATGGAATATTATCTATATGGGCAGGCAGGCACGCATGAATGCATGCATGCGACTTTGTTTGTCATTTTAGTGCTTGACGCATTACAATATAAATATGATTGCAGGTTTATCGCAAGTTCGCAATCAACAATAGACCATGCACACATGAAATTCACTAGGAACAATTTAACATTCCAACACAAACCATAATCTATGCAGTTAAGAGTGTAATATTTAGATAGACTTTATGATAATACGCATTTCTGCAACCAATATATTAAAGAATTCATAGAAAGAACATGATGGTCAAGGGACTACCATTAATGAAGAGCTTGAGGATCCAAAGGTTTCAGTATTATGAGAATCCAACAATATGTCCTCATTTTCTTCGTATCCACCATCATCAAGGCCCCTAAATACCGATGAGTATCTGGTCTCCTCGTCAATATCAAACTCTTCATGAAAGTGAAGGCCTCGTTCCTATAAATCAAGTCATGTCAGATACCATTAGAAAATAAATCAAACAAAAGCTTGACAAAGAAGATAAAAACACAAACGCTAAGGAATAACACCTCAGATAAATGAAGATCTTGAGTTTCCTCGCCTTCAATTTCTCTTGCTATTCTTGATGCTTCCCTTTCCCGTTCCCTCATTTGAGGACCCCTCTCAAGTTTTGTCGTATAGAGTTCCTCATTAAAGGTGCTTTTTACTCCAAATAATGCTTCATTAGTTTCAAACTGATCCCATTTCCTAAAAAATAATATGTACAGGTCTCAGTCAAATATAAGATGGAGTGACAGAAAAACTAAACAAAAAAGGTGTGGAACCACAGACATTTTTAAATTTGAGATTACTTAAAACTAAGAAGTAAAAGGAGTGAAGATTTATTAAACTGAAAATTATTAACCGTTCTTGGCGCACTTATTACCCAACGCTGATGGTGTTCATTAATTTGGACCACACATAAAAATACATGTAACCCACTATAAAGAAGCCAAAACATAAAATCAAACTTGTAGGTCTAATTCTGTCAAATAAAAAGGTAAGATTCATTAGGTATATTTCACACATAAAATAGGTGAGAAACTTAACAATTATAAAAGATACAGCAGCCTTGATCACAAGCAAGGGATTCGTTCAGTTATCCCAGGGAGTCGGGGATTATTCTCAGAGATTATCAATAGGTGTCGAGTACCATTAATTTACCATATACTGGCATTTTCACATATTTTCAAACATTAACATGTTTGCTTTAATCAGCCAAAGGTTGGGCGGACAGTTCATAACCTAATTACCCGTGCCTTAAGCAAAATTGATAGTTTCAAAGCGTTCTAGTAAGAACGACAAAGAACACTTTCCGACCACTATATCATTTAAAAATAGCTTGACGGATCCTATTCCTCCATTCCACTCGGTCCAAAGCCAACTCTTTTGTTTTTGAAAGTGAGTTCATATCTACTTTCGCCGATCTCAATCCATGTTCTTTTGGGTCTTCCTCTCACTCTTCAACTTGGATATTCTTCTAATTGGGGCTGTAATCAGCCTTTGTTGAACATGCCCACACCATCTCAGTCAAATTTTATTTTTAATTTTTTTAGTTTATCGCCATTGGAGCTACTCCTACATTTTCCAAATGCATTCATTCATAATTTATGTTTCCTAGTCTTTCCACTCATCCATCTCAACATCCTCACCTTTGCCATGCTCAATTTATTAATTTGATGCTTCTTGGCCATCCAAGATTGCTCCTTAAAGCATAGCTGGTCTTACTACCATCTTATAAAATTTTCCTTTTAATTTGATTGGTACACGTCTATCACATAACAGTCCAAAAGTATACCTCCACTTTAATATTTAGCTTTAATTCTATGGACATCTTCCTCAATCACTCCATATGTACGTATAGTAGACCCAAGATAACCAAAGTTTGCTCCATGTAAAATCTTCAATTACAGTAATCAGTCGGCCTCAAAAAAGATTCAAACAGGAGCTAAGCATACTTCAGAAAGCTTCTCAGGAAAAATCATGTCTCCATGCATTATATACTCTCCACTCATTAAACACACCAAAGAAAAATGTGAGGATTAATTGCTCCAACATCTTTCAGATACTTCTAGGTAATCCAAGAGTAAAACTTTAGTAGAATCATTCTAAAGGTATGACCAACATGTAAAATATGATGTGAGTGGAAAGTGCTATCTCAGTGAGGTGACAAAGTCTGTGTGGTAATACCACAGACCTCGGATCAAAACCCCACCTTCACACTTACACCACACACAAAATTCAATAAGAAAATGAATATCAAAAATAAAGAAAACAGCCTTGATAAAAAAGCTATTCTAGCTAGGTAAGAAAAATGAGAAGTATAGAATACAAAAATTAACAACCGTTTATATGAGGTCCAACAGGGATGCAGAAAAGATTACTATGAGACCACAAGAAATGTCTGGTAATGAACCTAATCAAATCCCAAAAAGTTGATATGGCAAACCTATTCTTGGTGCCATCAAAAACGTTCTCCAATTCAGGACACTGGGGATCATCACCATCGGGAGTCCAACGTCCCAATTCTCTCTCCACCTCTGCAAAATGGGACAGCGATATGTAGGAGTCTATCATAATATCCTGACGTGTATCATGGTGAACACTATTTGTCAACTCATCCCCAGTCACAGACACACCCTGGCCCAATTAAAAAACATAATGAGAGCACTAATGATCAAATCTCAAATAAAATCACCAAATGCCTCAGATACTTTCATTTAAATTTAGATATAAAATGCACCAGAACCTTTGCAATAACTTGCACAAGTTCTTTAGAAGGTATGATTAAAGTCCTTGAAGGAGGCTTGCTAACAGTACTAGAAACAAGCTTTTGTCCTCTAATGGTACCATCCTTGGTTAACCGAGCCATTTTCAAAATAATTCCTGCAGTTAACAAGGAACGTAATATTCAGAACACAAACGGTTGATATATAGGAGAACTTTCATTGCACTTACAAAAAAGGAAGGCGTAGAGTTGTCAATGGATCATGTGAAGATCAGGTCGAACTAGGTAGGGTTGGTTCAGAAACAATTAACAGGATTGGGACCATAGCTGATTCAATGGCTTATTGGATCACACCCTTTATGCGAATGGGGCCCATATCAGATCTCCATTTTTTTTCCTAATCCATTCAGAACAGTCAAGTGGGGTCTAGACTTGATCCAAACCACTAAACATAATGCATATAAAACAAATGATATTTATAAAATATAATACTCGCTCATATACTATCGGATCAGGTCATTATTGGATTGGGGAGCCTATCTGATATCTTATTGGAGAGGATCCCCCACTGGGTCCCTATTCCTAACAACATGTTCCAAACCAGGTATTATTGGATAACAGCAAAGAACGATTAATTGACAAACCTTGAAAGTTGAGAACAAACAAATTCATAAATCCTTAGAATTCAAATGCAAAATCATGATCCATGAAAAAATTCATTCAAACGAAGTGACACATACCAAAATCTTTTTCAGCATTCATTGCATGAAATATTCCAGAGAACATAGATCCATTTTTCACTTGAACTTCCACATAATGTCCAATAAGACATGTTGTCATATATATTAGCCGATCACTTGACGGACTTGCATCTCCGACTTTGCCACTATTCAGTGCACCTGAACCAAGGAGCCTTTAGAAGGAACAAGCTAATAAAATAACAAATTCAGACAAGCAACTTTTACCTGCATTCCTATAACTGCCAAGGCTCGACTTCCCAGACTGCAACTTACTGTCCAGCCGAGTCCCCATCTCCCTTTCAACTTTTCTATGGCCAAATCAATTAGAAGAAGGCCTGGGTTGTACAACTTGTTGAGTACTCATTCTCGACAGTAACTTCTAACCCAAATGAGGACCAGTTCAAATAATTATGGCACTCCTGGTCTACAAATATAATTCAGATGCAATATCAATCACAAGAAAATAAAAGGTGGAAAACCTGATAATGTTCTGACATGATAATGCAACACTACCCTCAATAGTGAGAAAAGAAGCATGCTGATAAACGCTAATTTCCATAAACAAAAGGCTACACGCTTTTCACAAGGGGTTGGCCTAGTGGCAAGCCAAGCCTTGATAGGCTCCTCAGGAAGGGTAGGTCAAGTGTTTGAAACCCCACGAAACAATGAATTCCTTGGGGCCACCCTCTAAGGTCCGGTTGACCGTCATTGCATGTAGGACATTCCGAGGGGGTGGTGTGTGTGACTGTGGGATTAGTCTCACCCAAAGGGTGGGGATACCCACGATAAGCAATATATATATATATATATATAATGAAGAGAAAATGCAAAGGGGCAAAAATAATGCTTGATAAGGGTTACACAGATTTCACAAGGACCTCAGAGAAGAGGAAAAATCCTAAAATTTAGCAAGAAGTGATTCAACCTCACCAATAATATGAGGAGAATGTCATAAAAGAAAATTAAAAGGAAAAAAAAAAAATCCAACACCTACACCCAATCAAAACAGAGCCAAAAGCATGCTTATGAACCTTCCATGAAATTCCATTGCTTGCTAAACCATCCTTCTGAGATCCCAAATGCACCCCTCACGTCAGGGCTTACAGTTCCATCCTAGGTTTTGAACTTCAGATGCAGCTCATAGCCTCAACGTGTTGCTCAAGTGAGCTTTCTCTCTAGATCTCTCTATTTATCCGTGGAGAATAAGAGAAAATAGGGATTAAGGAAGGAAAACGGCCTTAGGGAAGAACCACATCAACGAAGTGAATTATGACCAACTGTTTTTAGCACAAGAACAATGGCAAGGAGGCGCATGGCGTCCTAGACTTCTATATTTACCTGAATACTTCACAATGAATCATGTACCCATGTTGATTAATTAAATTTTAGGACTAAATAACTTGTAGTTGGTTTATATACATAACATGAACATCATCTAGTATAGCAATGTCCAAATCAGGTGTTCAATCAAAAGGGGAGTTTTCCTTTTTCAATAATTTAGAATGCAATCTAACATCTTCACAAATGCTTATAACATACTATGTGCCAGGAAGGCCTGCTCATCACTCAAGGAATCATATAATATCACCAAGTTAGTTTGCCAAGTGTCAAAAAAAAAAAAAAATGCTACCTTTTTTATTTAAATTGCAGGCAGAAGCTTCTCCAAAGTCGAACCAATCTATCTGCAATCATAAAGAAAAATTAATAGATTTCTTTTAGTTAAATATCGTAAAAAAGGTGAGTTTAGATTGTCATTTGGGGCAAAGGGGAGAAAAGGCTGTTTTTTTAAGCATAAAAACTCTTGAAATATACTATTTTGGTGCAAAAATGGCAATCGAAATGTTCCTTCAATTCCTTTCGATGAAATAATTAAAATTATAGACATTCAGGTAGCGCAAATCCCTCGCAGACTTGCTTATATCAGTATGCAGCATAGAAACCCAATATACAAATAATAAAAAAATTGCACCAATTAACCCAAAGAGTGTAAAATCAGATTCAAAAACTCCGAAAAGTAATCGGACCAGTGAAACCAATAAAGTCGAAGCTGGTTTAAGCTTGACTATTACTGTACAGCAAGAACAACTAGCACCAATGCAGATCAAACCAAAAATAAAAACTCCATAAAAAAATAGGTGTCAGAAGCTAGAGACCAAAAAAGATTAATAAATAAATAATTAAGAGAAAAATGGGAGAACAAATCAAATAAATTATGCAGAAAAGCGATGCCTCAAATAGATCCTTACCAATCAACTTCGACAACTCTATTTTCTCTTCTTCTCCACGGATAAATAGAGAAATCGAGAGAGAAAGATCACTAGCCTACGGTTTTTAAGGATTCCAAGAACAAAATTATATAAAACAAAGCAAGGAAGACGAATCACAAAGTTCCTCTGAGAATTGAGGAGAGTAGGATCGATTAGGGGCTCGAAACAATTAAAATAGGGATTAGGGATGGGAGGGGGTTAGGGCATATACTACGATAAGAAGGGGGGCCAAAATGAATGACACCGAGAGTTGAATCAGCGATGTCGGAATTTAGGTGCTTGGAGGAAAGAAAGCGACTGAAAGGAAATTTCGAAAATTCAAAGGGTGATGGATGTGAGAGAAGTTAATAAATTGGAAAAATTAGATATTAATATAAGATTTTCCTTCATAATAAATTTAGAGAGATACTATTGCCACACTAACTTTTACTAATGCCACGCCAATTCCTTTACTAATTGCACACAGTTGGTGTGGCGTTAGTAAAAGTTGGTGTCTCTAAATTTATGCTCTGTAAATTCAGGGCCACATGATAATAATCTTAGTAACGTATGAACCACCAATCTATATTGATTGATTCATATTGCACCCTAAAACATGATCAGATGTCAGCATAATCACAAAATTCGTAAAATTCTCCCAAAAAATTTATTAACTAATTAAACCCGATTTATCGATTAATTGTAGAATGTTGGAACATTTCTACCCTTCACCCTAAAAATAATAATTCTTTATCAATATTCAAATCACGAAAACAAAATAGGATTTTAATGGAGGTTGAAGATTATGAGTTTGGGTAAAAAAAACATTGGATTATTTCCTGACTTTTTTAGAAAAAACTTTTCCCATTTTTTTTCCAAATTAACTAACTTGAAACTTAGACGAATAATTACCAAATCTGAACCTTTTTGTATATTATGGATACCCTTTGGTGTAAAACATAAAATTTTATGAGTTCAAAGAAAAAAATTAAAAATACTTTTTGATTGTTTGATTTAAATTGAGAATTTAATAGCTTTATAGTTTCAAAATCTTACATTTGTTAAGAAAAATCAAACCTGACTTTGACCATGAATTGTAGAGGACTAAGTTGTTATTTGGACAACATGACAGTCTGCGTGGCCCAAATAAAGAGTCTGCCAGCCCAAGCTATACATTATACTTTGTTGATCCATGCAACCTTATAATGCTGTCCATGGACAAGTCAAATAAATTGATTGGACTGGTACTAGTAGGTGGCACATGCATTTGCACCAATGCTTTGCTTGGTTGGGATGAGCAAGGATGCTTTGCTTCTGGACTAATATATGGGCTCCAGCAGCCCATGATGCTAAACAATGGGACTGTCAAAGAATTGGATTTGATGAGAAAACCAATCCCAATCCAATAACTTTGGATTTGGAACAATGAGTTACGATCCAATAAAGATTCAACTGGATAACCTAACAGTTCCAATATACCTAATCCAAATAGGACCTCGATCTTAATGAATAGTTGAAAGCATGAAAATTATATTATATATATGAGTCGGACTCCGGTGACTCATGAGAAAACACATGATCTCCGTGCAAACATAAAATCCAAAAATCAGAAATTATATGTATGCAAATAACACAAATCTTGAGGATACTTATTTCAAGGACAAATCTCAATCTTTGGATCTTATGTTTACATTGTTGGGATTGTGTGTTTTTTCCATGAGTCATTTTTCACGTGTTAACGGGTCCCAACCTTTTTGAAATGCACAAAGTTCATCTATATTGTGTACACCAAATTGGATTTGATTCAAAACTAATGATTAACTTACTCACTAAAACATATACGGTGAACGCGGTTGACATGGCATGTGCACATACCCACGTATCTTTTAGCACGTCAGTTTACGGTGACTCTATGATTCAATCTGGACCTGATCGAATTGTTATCAGATTGAATTTGAATTGGGTCAAGTTCTTATTGGATTGATTTTGAATCCTATTTTGTATGACAAATTGGATTTGATCCAATTCGATTCGGATCGATCAAATTGTTATCAGATTGGATATAGATCCAATAGAAATTCAATCCAATTCTTATTGGGTTGGGTTCTAATCCGATCCAAATTACATTGGTCCTGGATGGATCCAGATCCATTGTCTCCCCTAATAAATTTTTTGAACAATGGCTGGACATCTGAAAACACTATTAACAACCATAGTTAATGCCCATTCCAATCCAACATGGACCGTACACACAAGAAATGGATCTCCCTATCCCAGGGAAGTGGGCCTACAACCATCAATGAGATACATGCGATACACGTGATAAGTCACGCGCGCGACCACCCCCACTCCTCCTCGAGATGGAACAATTAAAGGTGATTCGATCGTTGTCAGAAAAAAAAAAAAAAAAGGACTTGTGTGCACTATGATTACGACGTTCACACCCTCATCGGGATCACCAAAGGAATCTTTTTTTCCTCTTTGCCTCTTTCCGTTTCAAACCATTCTAAACCTTCTTTAATAAAAGCTGTCTGGACACTTAAAGTTTTCTTCTTCTTTTTTTTTCCATTCAAACTAGCTCCAGTAATGACTTAGTATTGTGGATTGTAAATCTGATATATATATATAATCGACTTTGTTTTCACTTGGTATTTTTATGAAGCTTGCTTTACTAGACGGTTATTATCCTATATAAGATATTACAGTATCCCTTCCCATCTAGAATCGAGAAGACCATCGTACATAGGTATGTATAGATAGAACAATTTGAGAGACAGTTGGATTGTTAAAGCTGAAAACTTTAATAATGACGTTGATGCTGGGGAAGAGGAGAAGGAGTGAACCCGCACGTGTCTGGACATGTCTGCGACAAGTGTGGACAAGGAGGGATTCACATGCCACTGTAGGGTTGCTGTTGTAGACGTTGATTACTGGGCCCAAGGCCCACTCTTAAGGATAAATGAATCGGATCTATGAGGAATCAGATGGGTTATAATCAATTTTAACCCAAAACTAATTTGACAATCTTAGGCTCAAGCTCTTATCGGATCTTAATATTAGGTTTCAAATTCAATCGAATGAGATCCGTCACTTGTACCACCAATATGGTTTTAAAAAGTGACCCTACATCGCTTAATTATATTATGTCAGTCATCATCAAAACTTAACTGTAGATAAAAGATGAAAATCTCCTTTTGTGGACTGGAAATATATGGGCCCTACCGCACGTGGGATGGAGAATATTATATGAAAATCCGAGTGATGTAACAATTGCTTAAGTTGACTCCTCTTGTTTCCTTGCTTTATACACATGTGAACATGAGTGCAAATGGTCCTACTGAATTGCGCTTGTGCTTGTGTGGTGGGGTGGTTTAACCGGCCCGGACTAACGGCTGTAAAATGATTGGGCTTGTTTTACTTTCACCTATCGTGCCTAAGTTAGATAAGTCCAAGTCCAATACTAATGGGCTTGGATCATTTTGGAGTTGATTTTCAGATTTATAAAAAACTAAATTAAGGCTTTAGTCAAAATCATTGGCAGTCGTTTAATATTTCCAATTTTTTTTTTTTTTAATTCAAAAATAAAGTAATCTTATTATTTTTAGTTACTTTTTACATAAAAAAAAAATACTAACAAACCAGCGGACCCAATTGAAACCCCTGGGATAGTACTACAATGGGACAGTAGCAAAAGTGGTATGGATAAGAATTTCGGGTTAGCTGGAGTGGCGTATCGGATTGCTAGATCCCCTAGCATGGTTGGTGAGAAACATGCCTCTCTAATTAGAGATTATGTGTACTTATCTAACTACCGACATTTCACATTATATTATATAAGTTTATAACTAATGTCTTGTTTGCTTTTTGAAGATCAATAGAATTATATTAAATGGCCAACAAAAGGTGGTCCATTGATCCTAAAACTACTATTAAGAGGTGTTGGATAGATGACGTGTCCGACGTTGATTGGATGTTTGATGGAGTGTGTTATAAGATCTTAGCAGAGGGCGTGTTATAAAGGTGGGCCCATTAGAGTAAATAAGGGGCCCATGTTTGAATGAAGATTGATAAGAATTATGGAGGGTATTTGGACGCATGCTTCCAATTCTATTGGGGGCCGATGGTGATGAAGGTACTTTATATTACTTTCTACTTGGTGTATTAAATGGAAACATAATTTGGTAATTTTAAATTGAAGTGAGAGGATAGTTCTCTGTAGCTACACTCCAGAGCACTTCTCAGTCGTAGAGTGTTGGGAGCTGAGATTGCGTTGGAGATGCTCTAAATACGCTTTTAAAGAAAAGAAGAAGAAGACTGATCGAGAAAGAGAAAAAAAAAAGAAAAAAAGATAATTTCTTTTTTTCCTAATATTTCATAAATGACACAGCTCTCAGCCATTTTTAGGCCCAGAGATTGTTTGTTACTCCTTATTCATTGACAACTAGTAAGCACCGACAGGACAATTTCAAGTGGTGGGCAATCCATTCAATTATGACCGTTCGATAGGATAATACCTTTTGCTAGATAATTGGTGGAGATTGGTTGGATGATTAGTGGATTGAACACATTGTAATGGAGGGTCCCAAATTCAAGGATGTAGATCAATCAACTGTATGAGTGGGTTATGTGAACGGTCTTGATCATGGATGACTTGAAACGATATACATGTTGGGGGATGGTTCTTCGTTTGGAAAAAAATGTTCATTCCCTCGTGTCTGTTGACGTGGACACTCTCCATGATGATTCCCACTTTCTTTGCTGGGCAGTTTCTACTACAAGATTGATACTACTCCCTTAGATTGCAACACGTGTTTGTATAAAAATAAAAAGAGTAGCGTTCAATGGCCAACAGTTTGGCAAACATTTTGGCAAACACATTTTTCAAAACATGGGTTAGAGGTCTTGGAATGGGCTGATTTTTGGTGAGGATGATCTCTATGGTGAGGAGATCATCATCACTAAAAATCAGCCCATTCCAAAACTTCTAACCTCATTAAAAATGATTTACAAAAAATGGACGGTTCACGATTTTTCAACCTGTAAAATGGGGCTAGAAGTTTTGGAATGAGCTGATTTTTGGTGAGGATGATCTCCTCACCGTAGAGATCATCCTCACCAAAAATCAGCCCATTCCAAGACCTCTAACCCATGTTTTGAAAAAGTGTTTGTCAAAATGTTTGCCAAACTGTTGGCCACGGATAGGGACCCAAATAAAAATACCCATCCACGTGGCCAACCCAGAGAGCCATCTGTTAAAGATCAAACATATGGCTGCACTTGCAAACGTGCTGAGATAATCTATAGCCCCAAAGAGGAAGAATAATGCCGAAGTGATCACCTCGGACTGGAACCTCATATCCCACTTCTTGATGTCAAAGTGTATGAGAAGTGTAGATGCTTTTCATTAAGAGACGAGTGAAAAAACATCTATGATTTCCATCCACTTCCCATCAAGAAGTGGGATGAGGTCCCAGCTTGAGGTCACTCCAACACAACCGAAAGAGGAAATACGCATTGTACTTAAGATCAAGGTGCATTAAAAACATCTTGGAAATATATTTTTCTATTAAAATTGCCCTTAAATTTTTTTAAGGATAATGTTGAAGTAAGATTAAAATGTACATCGATTGTACATTTTAATATGGTGGTCCACACATTATCATAGATGCTTTTCATTGAGATACTATTGAAGCATCTATAATTATGTGTGCACCACCACATGAGAATGTCAGAATCTATGTACATTTCAATGTTACTCCAACATGACCTTTTTTAATTTTTATTATTAAAATACCTCTAGATACTTATTTTCAAGGAAACACTAAATAAATAAAAACATTTAACAAGAAAAATTACTTAAAAGTCCTTGACGCTAATTTTTCTTTTAATTTAGTCATTAACTTTGGCGGATTATCAAAATAATTCATTTAGTAATTCTTCTTTTCAAAACAATTCATTAACCTCACTCTAGACATTTCTCACTATTGTAATGTCGATATTGCCTTAACCCATTCAAATTCACTATTTTTCATACCAAAAGTTTGATTTTTTGGCATATCAATCGAGTTTTGAAGATCTATTTTCAAGTATTTTAAAGATGTATGCAAAAAATTAGAATTTTTCAATTGTTTTGCTTTCTTTTTATATGAAAATCAATCGAAGATTGTTCTTTTGATTTGAAATTATTTACATAATTCGTTATATCAAGTTTTAAGTTGATATTTCCATGTATTTTAGTTGGAAAAACTCAAAAAAAAAATGAAAATTGGTGAATTTTACGGCATCAAGGTCCAAAAAAAATTAAAAAAATTATTGTTGAGATCACCAATGTTTTAATTATTGTTGACCTTAGCAATAAAAATAATTGGTGAGGTTGACAATAATTAAAAAATTGTCGACCTTAACACTGTAAAAACCCAACCAATTTTTTTTTTTTTTTAAAGTTTTTCCAACTAAAATACATGAAAAGATTGATTTAAAAAATTTGACATGATGACTTATGTAGTTGATTTCAAACCAAAAGAACCATTTCTAATCGATTTTCATCCAAATATGAAGCAAAATAATTGAAAAAAAATTCTCAATTTCTTATATACATCTGCAAAATACTTGAAAATAGTTTCTTCCTTCTCAAACCCTTTTCATTGGAATGGAGTCTAAATCTCGATTAAGATGTCAGAAATCCAATTTTTTCTAACGAAAATGGTGAATTTGAATGATTATGACAGTTTCGACATTCTAATTGTGAAAAATGTCTAGAGTAAGGTTCAAGAATTATTTTAAAAAGAGAGATTTACTAAATGAACTATTTTGATAATTTGTAAAAGTCAAGAACTAAATTAAAAGAAAAGTTAGCATCAGGGACTATTAAGTAATTTTACCAATTTAATAAGGATAGCAAGTTCAAATTTAAAACAGAGGACAAAGAGGGTAAGATACGTCATTTCAGAATAAAGAAAGGGTACCGAGAGGATAAAAAAAGTTCGCATTAGTGCCACGTCATCAAATCTAACCTGGCAGTACATACTGATACATTATACACACGCGTGAGCCTTTAAAAGCGAGTAGAAACCAAAGTCTATCTCTCACTAGTCACTGCTCCCCCGGCGTGGCATTTGCCTTTCATTGCTCTCTCTCAATTTTCTTCAAAAATCAAAAGCTAGTAAAAAAAAAAGACTTCCAAGGTCTAAGAGCCATCGATTACTTTGTCTGCTTTGTTTCCTTCTCATTCAGAATCACTCAGAGTTCACAAACAGTTAGAGAGAAAAACAAATCGAGACTCTACTCTCTCTCTCTCTCTCTCTCTCTCTCTATCTGAGAGTCTCTGTCTTGTTGCTTTGTTTGGTTCTATTGAGTGATCTCTACTGCAGTTTTTGGCGTTCTCATAGCAGACAATAAAGCAACACAACCTGAAGAACTACTGTGGTTCTTGTTTTTTTCTTTGATCTCATTGTTCTATAAGTCTCCCATGGATCAGTGGAAGAAATCATTACGAGAAGATAAATTTCAGCACGGAACGAAAAGTCCATCTTTCTCTTCGACTCTTTTAGACGCCATTTACCGTTCAATCGACGAAGGAGACAGGGAAGGAAAAGATCAAAACTTTGTTCATTACAGAGAAGCCATGAAAAAGAAGCAAAACAGTACCAGCAGCACAAGAAGAGCGGTTAACACAATAAAAGATGAAGAAGAGATGGAGAGTTTCAGAAAAGCTTGTATGATCGAGAAATGGATGGAAAAGAAGGTCAGCGAGAAGGTTGTTGTTAGGCGGAAATCAGTTCCTGATTTCGATCGAAAACTAAACAACAATCGTTCTTCTACTGTCTTCCATTCGACTTCAAGTTCTTCGGATTCTAGCTGCGGAGGAGTTTTTTCGTCCTCTGAAGCAGAATCTGTCCACGGATCAAGATCATCGTCCTTCACCTCGCAGAAGCCTAAACCGGTTCGAACCGGTGCTTCTATCAAGTTAGAGAGGTCTCTGAACTTTGAAGAGAGGAAATCAAACGTTTATGAAATTGATCATCACGAGAAAAACTCTGTTTCTCAGCATAAGCAAAAGCACGAAGGACGCTTCAACAAGACGAAATCGAGAGCTTTGAAGATCTACGGAGATTTAAAGAAGGTCAAGCAACCGATCTCTCCAGGAGGCCGGCTTGCGAATTTCCTTAATTCGATGTTCACAGCACGAAACACAAAAAAAGCGAAAATCGGTGAAGATTTAGGTTATGAGAGGAAATCGAAATCTGCGCAAGCATCGACGTGTTCTTCGGCTTCTTCGTTTTCGAGATCTTGTTTAAGCAAAACTCCTTCGAGAGGAAAATTAATAAATGGCATCCAAAGGTCCGTCAGATTTTATCCTGTTAGTGTGATCGTGGATGAAGATTCTCGACCGTGCGGACACAAATGTCTTTTCGAAGATGATCCAAACTTAATGTCGCTTAATGAGGAACTCAAAAACCATCTCGTGGAGAAGAATCGAAGAGTCGAAGAAGCTTCAAGAGATCTACTCAGAGTTTATCTAGAAAATCGAGAGAAGAATAATTTCGGTTCAAGAGATCGCGATGATTATGAAGATGAGGAGGACGAAGATGATGCAGCGAGCTGTTCGAGCTCTGATCTCTTCGAACTTGACAATCTTTCAGCGATTGGGATCGAAAGGTACAGAGAAGAGCTTCCAGTGTACGAAACGACTCATCTCGAGACGAATCGCGCCATCGCTAGTGGCTTCATTCTGTAGTTCAATAACCTTAAAAAAAATGATTTTTTTTTTTTTTAATTTTTATCTTTCTTAATGACTGGTTTGGGGGTTTACATGACATCTGGTAAAATTTCTTTTTCCCAATCTGTGTGTATTTTTGTGAATTTTTGTTTTTTACGAAACAGGGACAGATCTTCCAAAGGTCTGAGGAATCATAAATCTCGAATTCGAAGAGAAATCGAAATCGTGATTAAAGTGAAAAAATAAAAAAAGAAAAAAATAAATAAAAGAAGGTAAAGTAGTTGATGAAGATTCGAGATCGTGTTCACACGCGACAGTCGAAGACGACACAAAGGAGGTAAAGTAAAGCTAAGGCAGATCTTCTCCATGAGAGAAAGAAAGAGAGAAGAGATTTTGCTTTCTCTTGGGCCCTCACCTCAATTGAACGTATGGTGTCGTAAAAAATTACATCATTTACTTCAGTTATTAAGATTCAGAATGGCGAATAATCACTGACTCAATCTCACTTCAGAAGAAAATGCTGAAGTGAGACGGAAATTTACATCGTTTCAGACGTTGTTAAACGTGGATGCTTTTCATCGAGATAAGAGGGAAATCATCAACGGTTTTGTGGGCACCTCCATGTCAGCGATGTGTGGAACGATGTAAATTTTAATGTCACTCTGGCACAACTCTTATATTTATCTTATTATTTTTTGTGTAATCAAATAAGAAAAAAAAAAATAGCAACTTTTTTATCAGTTACATACTCACATTACTAATCCAATAAAAATATTATCTAAAACAATAATTTTAATTAATTATCCAATACATAATTTATATAGAAATTGTCATATGGGTAATAATATTTTGCTTACAACCTCTATGTTATTTTATGGATGAATCTCCTGCTATCAATTTCTCAATCTGATCAAAATACAAGTGTTAAATGGATGGACCACAAAATATTCGTTGTCCTACAATGATGGATGTGGGTTGTGGATGCAATAAACGCAATGTCTTCGGATTTGTGCAAACAATTCGAGCTTGATTTCATCTTTATCCAACTTTTTCAAGTTTGCATTAGAAAAATTATTCAGAGGTCCAAGTCGTTTGATACATAGTAGAAGATATTAGGATAATAGATACATCAAATTTCTTCTATATATTTTCAAATATTTATAAGTTTTCCTTTGGATGGATGCAAAAATCCTAATCCTAGATTTCAGTAATCAAACCCTCCCTTGACTAATACGTCAAGTCCAAGTCGAATACATATCACACAAGACTCCGATGTTGGATTTGATATTTATTTATTTGTTGCGTTCATGGTGGTTTCTCCACATCCTTTGGGATGGGATTAGTCACTAGTCAGTAGTCCCTATTATCAAACTCAGCTCTTGTTCATTTAATTGAAACATTTCATTGAGAGACTCTCTTGTATTCGTGGTGAAAAATATTATAACTTTTGAAAAAATCATAAACATCCTCATATGTGGAATCATGATTTGTGTAAAAAAAAAATGAAATATCAAAGATAATACAATTACACAAAATACAAAGATTTACGTGATTCGACAATGTGACTTCATCCACAGAACAAAACAAGAACAATCACTATTTTTTCATGAGTTTTACAACCCTAGACCTAGATAGAAGTGCTAGCTGTTGCCCCTCACAACTCTGCGTAACACAACATAATATACAATATTCTGCAACACCTTTGATTTATAATTTTTTTTTTTTTGTTATTTGTTTTATTTAAAACTTACTTTTTGTATAGCTCTCAAAAGGTGTGTAGTGTGCTACGATGAAAGCGTGCCATGATATATTTATTAAAACCAAAAATAAACTTAAATAAGTGATTTTGGAGTACCAAACAATCATAACACTGTGATTAAATTATAATAGTGTTCTTTTTTGACTTACGTACTCTAACTAAATTATAAAGTTATCACTAATCAATTCTAATGGCTCTGGACACCTACTTATTGAACTAAACCACATTAAATAATCAATGGGCCTATATAGAAAGTAAAATTATCACATCAATACCAAATCTAATTGGAGATTACTTATTGACTAATTTTGTTTTAATCTTGAACTTGTCTTCATCGATTTCAAATTCCTAAATTATCCCTAATATGATAGACCAAAATAACCTAGAAAATTATTTATGGGAATGTACAAGGGCTTCAAGTCCGCCAATCCAAGGGTTGTTCTTAAAAAATCATCTATTTTAGTCAAAAAAGAAAATGATTGGATGACTGAAACCATCAATATTACTTGCATTCTTTTCGAGGATAGGACTTAAATAAAATATCATTAGAGAATTATAGGCGTTTTGTGAAGGTTTGATAAAATTTTTACAATATTAGGGAAATTAAATTATATACTGGACCCTAATTCATCTGATCATTCTTCCTTTTGATCAAATTTCACATGGGTGTGACATCCTATCATTCTAGGGTTTGACCCTTCACTACTTCCTTCATCATTATCATTTGTCTATTACAAGTTATTAAAAAGTGAAATTGTCTTATTTATCCATTTTATCAAGGACTTCTAATATAAAAAAAAAAAAAAAAAAAAAAAAAGAAAACACCAAAAGAGTAATGTATAAGACAAAATTGTCCACTCATATTGACAACATATACCTATTTTGGTAAGAAGACATAAATACAAAAATGGATATTTATCTTTTTTTATTATTATAAATATGTCAAAAAATTTGTTGGGTCAATAATTTTCTTAAAATATTGGCCAGTTTAGGTATCACTAAAAAAAAAAAAGTTCAACATTCAACCCATCCATCTCTTAATCAGTTATGACCAATGTATAGAAGTGCCAATTGGAGGATTAGGGCAGAGATTGGTTGAGTCCTAACACGGCTCTAAAGAGGTTGGCTATGCTTGAAGTTGACCTTATACTTCTATCGGGCTTAAGTTGGTTATATCCGAACCTGATCCTAATATAATTTAATTATCTTTTATACAAAATCATACATTTATCTATATGAATATATATACATTTAAAATATATTCCTAGGTTGAGCCGGTTTTGGCACTATTAAGCTTTAATCCATCTGAGCCTAATCCTATCTTTGCAGGCTCAAGTTCAAGGCCCTAACCCTTCTTTTTTGGGTGGGCTAGGTATGATTAATGAGCCAACAAGTTCAATTGATACCCTTATTTGTCTAGACTCTCATAATAAGTCAGACATACAAATTCCACATGGTAGGATTTAATTCATTCATCTAAGGTAGAAAAATATTTCATTATTAATAGAAATCACATTTTATATATTCTATATAATTAAAAATATATTTTTATTTCTAGTAAGTTGAACCAATCCTGCATTACATGAAAAAGAGCAAATTAGATGTGACTCTTTCAAGCACTACATGGAAAAAACAGTTCAATATAATGGACTTGAACAACAAATTTACCCATTTTTTCATGTAGTAGTGACTTATAATTAGCAGAAACATCTTCTTAACCTTCGAGATTGATTTTTAGAAATACTATCCATAAGGAGTAATTTTCTTTTCAATTCCAAATCTCTTCTTTTGTCAGTTTGGTAACATCTAACAAGTTCTAATTTTTTTATTTTCAATCTCATTCTTCGCCTACTCACACTATGGTGATCAAATCACTAAATTTTGGATAGAGTAAAATATTTTTTCTAAGAGAAATTGTATATCTTTACTTTGGTTATAGATTTAAATAGTTTTTGAAAATCTTTTTTCATATCATATTTAGATTGATCCATATCACTCCAATTGAATGATTGCAATACTATCGAGGATGAACTTCCTAAAGACACTAATAAATGATATATATATATATATATATATTTTTTTTTTTTTTCAACAAGAATCGTGATAATCTGACTACCCCATGAGGCAAATTCAATCGACTATCTTGATATGACAAGTTCGACAATCATAGATATTTGCTCATCGGGATACACAATTGCACTTTCTCATAAAAATGAGTATTTTGAGGGAATCATGTATTCTGAAGAGTGCAAATCTATGATTTTCAAACTTTTTACGTTAGTCGATTGAGTATGTCACGTGCGGTAGTCAGATTATCACAACTCTTTCAATAATAATGCTTCAATTGTATCTAATTTTCATAAGCATGTTATTTGATTATATCATCACATGCTCATCATATGTGCTTAATCGTCATTTTGTCTCGAACTTTATTATTCGCCTTTTCATAACTATCACACAACTTGAGTAGAATGATAAAAAAATTTCAATCTTTTATCGAAAAAAGAAATAGAAATTCTATCACAACACCAACTATTGCTAATACCACCCCAATTCACATGTTGATCGCAGAAGAATTAGCACACATTGGGTGGGCAATAGAGAAAAAATATAAAATTTTATTGTCGTACGTGACATTTTCTTGCTTCGTCCCTATCTATTTTACGATGACTAGAGTTGGGATCTCTAAGGTGTGGCCCTGCACGTGCTGTACATTGGCAGCTGAGGCGTAATTACGGCTCAAGCGTGCTAACATGGACAAAGTAAGTACATCGTCCAATACAGTCACGCACGTGATATTCTGGACTGGCTGTCCGAAACCAGTTTCGGGCTTAGCACGTGTGTCTTTCTGACACGTATCCCCATAAAACACTTGGACTCTTTGAGTCAGAAACAAGATATCAATAATCATGTAAGATGATCTTTTGCCTCCTTTCCACCTAGCAAATTAGTCATTCGACACGCGTCAAAGTATTACACGTTATCCAACACACACCATTTTTTCTTAATTAAAGTATCTACAATGTTTCCATTATGACACGTTTCCATGGATACGATGCTCGAAAATGAAACAAAGTCAGCTTTTTCCTAAAAATGGAGAGAGAAAAATATCAATGAGTTTGCGAATCCCGAGAAGAAATTGTGACATATGGTCAAAAAAATTTCTTTGCTTTTTTTGAACTTTTTTTTCCCTCTCTGGTCTTTGAAAAAAATTCAATTTGATTTATTTTTTAATGGATTTATGAAACATGAAACGTTAGTGCCTCGTGTGAGATGCTTGACTATGTGTCATAATTCAAAGTACACATTCAATAGAGTTTTCTAAATAATAAGAATTAAATAACATAATTTTTATTAAAAATTTAAGATTTATGTAAAATAATATATAACATTTATAATGGTTTGTCTCAAAAATATTATATTCAAATATTAAAAATTGTTTTAAAAGATGACATAGAGTAATGATTTTATGTAGTTAAAATTCACTGAGTTATTTATGAATTAATTGAAATTTCGTAAGAATCATTTTTGTTTTATTGGTAAATTATCAATCAATAACTTGGTCATGACAGGAGTCGAATTTAGGTTTGTGGCATCATCTTCTATAGACTCTACCACCTAAACTAGGCAATACCTTTCTGTTGGAATAGTCTTAAAGACATGAAAAAATCATAGCATAGTCGTCAAAGAAACGTGCAATCCCCATCGAGTAAACATGATATCCAATTGTCAACGTAAAACATGTATCTTTGAGGATGGAACACATTTCAAAGATAAAATTTGAATCGTATAAAGTAACTTATTTTGATTGAAAAAAATGGGATTTCTTTTGATGGTCCATGCATAGCCTTTCCTTTCTCTCTTCTTATTTGAACAAACTACTGTTTTCAAAATGGCATTGAACAAGTGGTAGAACCAAGTCTGAAGTTCAAAATAAATCTAAAAAATTGAAAAGAACCCTCAACTTCTAAAACATACAATGCACACGCGCACGCTTACGTGTGCAAGCAGGAGCGCGCGCGCGCGCACACACACACACACACACACACACACACACACACAAGTGAGAGTGCACCATTGTAGGTGGCCTCTGAGGAATTAATGCTCATGTTGGTTATCAACTCACAACCTATGGGAATTAACCGCTTATCGGTCCAAAATTGCCATTAATCCAACCTATTGGGGTTATAAGACTAACTTAATCAAGACACTTAATTAATTAATTAATAATAAATATATTATTATTTACGATCATATCTTAATGGTGGAGATTCAATATCACCATCGATTTGGTATCACTCTTGTTGAATGCGCGGAAAAAGTGGTTTACCCCTAAATGTCCAAATAACTACAACACTTGAAGACATTTTAGGGCAAACAAGCTACCTCAGGGTTGCTGTGGCATTTCACCCATAACCTCAACTAAAAAAAATATAAAAGAGGATAATTAGAGAAAGATGTCCCTTAATATATAGCATTGTATAATTTACCTAGCTGGCCCATGTGATAAAATTAACGTTTGATTACTTTGTGAAAAAAAAAAAAAAAAAAAAAAGCTAATAATTATGGCAATCCCCTGGATTGCAATTTGGGATGGCTCATCAAGAGTTTACTTTTACCAATTTGGTGACATTAGTGGATATGATTTTGCCCGAGGACTAGTCGATAATTAAGGTCTCAGACTTGGATTATATTACTGCATAAGAATTTCCTATTCATATGGATAACATCCTACATTATAATTAATTAGATTGGATGATTCTATTAGTAGTAATTAATAAGGGACC
The DNA here is from genome assembly GCF_017979445.1 of Akebia trifoliata. Taxonomy (NCBI): domain Eukaryota; kingdom Viridiplantae; phylum Streptophyta; class Magnoliopsida; order Ranunculales; family Lardizabalaceae; genus Akebia; species Akebia trifoliata. The sequence continues at coordinate 36,156,129 of NC_141375.1, forward strand.
AAACAAAAGTTGCAAATTGACTTTGTTGTCACATCTTTGGGGCACATTGTATAAAGTGAGTCACTACCAAGGGTCATTACACACCCACCATCACTTACAACTACTCACAACTTTGCATCTTGGGTCAACAACGTATCCCCTTTTCGGATCTCATCGAATCTTTACATTTCTTCATCCAAAGTGGGAGAGGAATATTCCCTTCAACTATAGATCAATAGTGCTTGCTGATTGACTTCAGAGTCAATACTGAAATAGGGAATTATCCTCGAGATGCTTTTTGAATCTCAACTATTTGTTACTGCCTGTCTAAAGATTTTTTCTAGTATAACATCTGGCATTTACAGTTGAAGCCTATTTCAAATTTGATGGCCTATGTTACCTGATTCGTTGGTTCACTCAGTATGAATTTGGATTCGTGGTTCGTCAATCAAGAATGAACCCGGTTCTAGGAGTCGATAGATATGATGTTATTTAAATGTTCAAGTGATGAATTAGGGTAAAAAAGATATCGAAGATGGTTGACTTTGAGAAGAAAAAAATCAGATTTGTTTTATTTACAAGTTGAAGATGAGGGTATTTGATATTTTCTATTAATTTATCAATAAAGATAAAGGTCAAAGGGGAATGATTTCAATTTTAAAATTTAGGGGATATCTTATATATTATCAATATGTGAAGGGAAAATAAAAAAAATAGTCCAACTAGCCTAACTATTCTTGTGCTCAAGTTGTGGCAGCAAAAACCATGATCTAATGCTTTAGGATAGTAGAGGAAAAAATTCTATGAACTTCGAAAAAAAAATTGCCATTCATTTTCAAAATGTTAGATTAAGTTCAAAAGTATTTTTATTTTATTTTATCATATCTGAATTTTTCCATGTAATCTAGAGGTCCGTGGTGTTGGATTTCCAATGTGTTAATCCATTTGAGCCGAATCTTAGTAAGGCTTAAAATCTTACTAATTAGGAAAGTGTTTTTTTATAAAAAAGAAAAAATTAACATAATATTAAACTGAGTAAAAAAAAAAGAAAAAAAAATCTCAAATCCGGTCAACAAATGTGGAATGTGATTTGACTTTTGAGTATCTACGTTTTTTGCGTCAGTTTAGCAGGGCTCTACATAAAATAGCCAATTTAATTGGTTCGTTGTATATCAACAACACATATTGCGTTAAGCTTGGGCTTAGAAGTCTGAGATAGAAAATAGTGTGTGGGCCTGGGCCTAACAACACTTAGTTTGGACCAGCCTTCGATATAGAATTACTTGGTCCACTCATTGCCCATTACACCTTACATATATACAAAGCTAATTTCTATGTGGCTAGATTATTTTTCCAAAATTTAAAACAATCACTTGATTAAAGGAGCGAATACTTGTAGATCACCAAGAATTGATTTCACCATTGTTACTTATAAAAAATCTCTTTTGCACTTCTTTGAGATGAAAATGCATTTTCCAAGGGGGTGAGAGAGAGAGAGGATTTACTTCATTTTCTATTTGTCTCAAAGAGAAGACCAAGGTCAACAAGGGTATGTCATCTGTTTGAGAATTTAGGGTATGTCTAAATCACCTTAAAATTTAACAATTCTTCTCCTCATGACCTGTCTTCACTACTAATTACTAACCATTAACTCTCTTGCTTATAAAATAAAATAAAAACTATGTATATATATAGAAGAATAACCATAGAACTTTTGAGTCCATTAATGCTTCAGACGACCCTTTCCCTTTGAAGAATATATGATTCAAAGATTTCATTTCTTTTTAGATTTTAGAATGACTAGATCACAGTCTTGTATGTGAACCTATTGATGGAGACGCCTTGATTGATTGATTGTATACCATATGTGGCATTGTGAAAAACATATCGTGGCACTTAGTGGCTTTTGGGTGTATGATTGAGAGAAAACCGGCTATAGTTGATTAGTAAGTGTGGCACCCTAGAAACCTTAGTAAGACTTTTAATTATTAACATAGACAGTGTAGAGTTTTTCCAAATCTATATGATAAAATTGGTCGATTATCCTCCCTTGTCTAAATCTATATTCCCTACAAAAATATATCTCAATGATAACTTCAACTTTATTACTTCATTTATAAGAATCCCCCTCCACTCCCCTCGCCCCCACTTTATTTTCTTTCTTCTTCTTCCCATGATCTAAAAACTCGATTAGACGCCTTGTCTCATCCATGGACGAGATTAAGTTATCTCAGACGAGTCAACTTGTCTCTAACAAAATAAATCATTTAATTTGATTAATAAATATATATTTAAAAGTTAATAATTATAATTTCTTAATAAAATATGATAGAGTATAAGATGTTTAGTTATCAAATCATATTTTATTTATATTAAAAATATTTCAATACAAAAAAAAATAAATAAAAAAAACACAAAATATCAATTGATTAGGTCAAAAATTTTAAAATATCATCCAAATCATCTTGTTTATCTTGCGAGATAGTGTGAAGTTTGAGACCCATATAAAATCCGGCTCGATGCTTCTAAACAATATGGAGATGACTTGAAGCCATGCTTCTCTCCTTTTCCATGATATTCCACCAACTTATTGTTTTTCCTAATTAACTAAAATTAGAACATGATTTCTAAGGCCCAAACTCTAAACTATTGGGGTAGATGGGAATGGGAATGGGAAGATAATTCTATTCCTATTTCAACCGTAGCCTCGAAACATCTCGTTGGCCCGAAAGAAAAGTCCTTAATATGATTCAGTCTCATCGGGTGAGCGAAAAAATCATAAAAAAAATCTTTGGTTGACCACACCAAATAAAAATCCAACCATGCTAGATAACGCCACGTGTACCAATAGGAATGAAGGATCAATATCCTTCCCAATCTACTGTCTATAATAATTAATACCGCGTAAATTAGACGGAAAAACTAGAAAGTCCATCGATCGATCAAACTTCAAAGCAACCTCTTTGAGAACTTTTGAGCAGAGAAGAGAGAGAGAGAGAGAGATCAGATCATTCATCGCACTTCGGCGTATTTAAGCATCGAAGAATATATAAAACTACTGTAATTTCCGTCAAGATGAGTTTCCTTTTCGGCAAGAAAAAGAGCCCTGCAGGTGAATATATTTCAATTAATTTCTCGTTTTTTCTAAATATATAAATTTCAATAAAAGATTATAACGAAAAAATTCGAGATTTTGCTCATACAATTGGGGTTTCCGAATCCTTTCCCTATTTAATTATTCTCTCGCGGGCTGATTTTTTAATTGAAATTGAAAAAAAAAAAAAAAAAAACGAAAGGGTTTGCTGTTTTTTCTGTTGAATTTATTATGAATTTTTCTTTCTAAGCATCTGAAGAGAATTTTGTTCCTACAATCAGATTACATTAGCTTCAGTAATCACAACAAATTGCAGCAATTAGGGTTTGTAGTGCTTGTTTGAACCCTTGGGTTTTAAATTTTTATTGATTTTAAATAACCTAAGTGTGTAATTTTGGTTGTTAAAACAGTGAGGTATGCCTGTGTTATGAAGATTAGAATCAATAAATTGTAGATCGCAATTCTCTATCATATAACAAGACGCTTACCTGATCATGTAGAAGTGTGGAAACCCACTCTGGTGCTTCTTGATAGGAACCCAACCAATACACTAAAAATACCCATGTGTCAGTGGCGCTCAAAGTTAGGCCCATATCTCTTTGAGGTTGTAATATACCATCACACTTTGCTGTGAATGTCCTCCATAGCTTACCCTGTGGCAGCTTTCACTATGTTACGCTTATTTTTGGGGCACTAGGTAGAGGAAACCACAAGTCCGGCCTTCCAAGGTTTGAATATGTGACATGGTGTTGGCTCTGATACTAAATTATACGAACCCAACCGATACACCAAAAATAGCTAGGCGTCTGTGGTGTGAAAAGTCAAGCCTATATCTCTTTGGGGTCGTCACATTTCCCTTGCCTGATCATCAGAGCTACACCTTCTTGGGTTTGTGTTCTTGTCTAGGTGACCAAGAGAGGTAAGCGTTGAAATTCATTCCCAAGTAGACGGAAATGTTTAAGTAAGCACATTCGGTTCAATTAATAATCTATAAAAATGTTCAAATACTTCATAGATTGGATGGTTGAGATCACCTCATAATGTCAGCTTTTAACTTCGAAAATATCTTAAGTTGACCCGATGTGGTTGTGAAATTTGCTAAGTATACTAGTATTGTAAAGGTTGTAGAGGAAAGGGAATTGGGGACAACAATAAGAAGGTACCTAGCATTTTCTATGCCATTTTCCTCATGGTATTTATGTTGTTTCCATATACATTTTCAATTTGATTTCCCCTTTCCCTTATCACATGAATTTTACTGGTCGTTTCCCTTTTCCTCTTTCCATAGAGTTTCTCCCACCCACTTCTCTTTCTGGCAGTCATGCCTTTAACGACACTCATGAAGTTCAAATTTATGTGTTGTATTCTTATGCGTCGTTTTATTGTTCAGAGCTTCTCCGGGAAAATAAGAGGATGATAGACAAATCTATTAGAGAAATAGAAAGGGAGAGACAAGGGCTACAAGCGCAAGAGAAGAAGCTCATTCTAGAGATAAAGAAAAGTGCTAAGCAAGGACAAATGGTATGTTTAACTCTTTTATACTAGTTACGATTTTGTTGGATTGTGTAGCACTTGGCATGTTGTATCAGCGAGTCAACTTATCCTTATTCAAGGGTTTAACATAAGCAGCGGGGGTCTCTCTATTTACCTTTGTATAGCAAAGCTTAATCATTTCAACGTTAGTATTTTATTTTTATTTTTTTTATGCTTGTTAATTTTAACAATACGCGAGTCTTTCAATGCCTATTTTCCATTCTTTGTAGATTTGTTTTGGGTAGGATTTTCACTTTAAATAGCCTAATACAAAATCCATTATTTTAGTATTATTATTATCTCAATTAGGATTCGTCTGCTCTTCGTTCTTTGCTGTCTCTTTCATAACTCAAAATGGCTGGCTTGGAGCACTGATTTTAAAAGTTTTGGTAGTGCTCAGGTATTTGGCAGCATCTAGCTATATGTACGTGTAACCCTTTTCCCCATTATGGCTATGTAACAATGACACAGGCAGATGTTTTACTGTTTTACACTGATGGAAGTGTCAAACGAACTGGCCCCATCGAACCCAATTCAATTACTGGTCCATACAATGTACTCCTTATGGTAGTAGATGTCATTTTTGAAGTACTTTTCATTATTTTAAGTAAAAGAATGTGTAAGATAATGATGTAGGACAACCTGGTCACTAGTATTCACCATGTAAGCATTTAGCTTTGCTTCTTTTAAATAATTTTATAAATTTGGTTTAGAAACAGGAAAGAGAAAGCTAAGGGTAGCTTACAATATGCAAATATATGTCATCCAACAATCTGTGAATCACTTGACGTATTTCAACAAAGTAATAAATCAAGAATGCCAACTAATTGCAACTGATGCAAGATAATTTCATGTTGGTGGAATCTTTTATGCTTTCTCACCAACCAACCTTACAGCCAGCATTCTAGTTTGTATTGTGATGTTGCCTCTCATGCCTAGTGCATCATTTTTTCAGTTTTGCACCTTCATTGGTTTGGTTCCTTTAGTAGGTTGTGTGTGTACATGTGTGGTTTATTTAACTCATCAGTTCTTGTACCTAATACTACTCTTAACAATTTAAGTGCTTTTGTGCTATTAAATTGGATCACCTACTATGTGATTATCTGTTTGTCGGAATGCAGGTAGCATGATTAATGAGACTAAATAAGAGGAGCTTCATAGCCATCTGAACCAAAAAAAATTCTGATATCAGTGTTATATACTATTTCAGGGAGCTGTGAAAGTAATGGCGAAGGACCTTATTAGAACACGTCATCAGGTTGAAAAATTCTATAAACTTAAATCACAACTCCAAGGTGTAGCTCTTAGAATTCAGGTACTGTTTGCATACTCTGGTTTTATATTATGTTGATTTCTTTATTTTATGTGTAGCAAAAAAAGTCTTCCTGAGATTCCTCAACATGTTTTCATCACTGTCTGGTGTTCCTGTTGAATACTTGTTACCTATAGTTCCTTTTGAATACTCTATCTGATTTAGTGATGCAGAATAATATGCAGTGTGGCGTTTCCTTTATTTGCTATTATTATATTTTTCAAAGTATCTTTGTAAAGAATATTGCATAATAGTTGTTGGCTGAAGTGTTATGTTCTCACAAGTTCATGTTAGTCACAGATAACCATCCACTATGACACCCGAATGGTATGCCTTAACAATTAAGATGACCTTTTGAATTTAACAAATTACTATTTTGAAAACCCTGGATTTGCTCATTTTGTATATAGACAATTACTCTACTGTTTCTTGAATCCATTTTATCTTCCGTAAGGAGTTTGTGGAAAATATATAGTGATGATAGGAGGAATGAGACACTTATAATTTGAAAAAATAAAAATAAAATTGTTTTAAACTCCTTCGATTCTAGATCACTGAACAAATATAATGAAATAAAAGAAGGAAACTGACAGGAGAGGTTTGCTTTTGCTTGTTGGTTATCATTTTTATCTCTCTTTGCATTGTAGCTATTACTTTTATAATTATTTCTAATCTATCATTAGTTCATAATTTTTGGCTATTTGGAAGGAGAGAGTAGCCGTGCATTTGATGGATTGAAGCACTCAGTGCAAGATATCATTTTTTCAATTCTAAGTTTTCTGATTTTCGATATGAAGTCTTTAAAGAGTTTTTAAGGGTGTCTTTTTTAAGGATTTTATTTGTTGGTGGGATTTGGTCAGACACATCGTTGGTCATCTCAAACACTTTTGTCAACAAAACTTTTACTTATCTTTTTTTTTTTTTGGGGGGGGGGGGGGGGGGGGCACAAGTTCAACAAATTTTCTAAGAAGAAAGAAATAATACAACCCTAGCTAAGGGAGACACCCTCCTGAGGTTAGAACTGTAGAGAAACTCCCAACCAAAGTAACACAAAATGGTCACCAATGCAAACTTGAACTTTCGGGTATCCCATAGGTTGCAATCCCCACAATTTTTGTTTAATTACAGTATTTTTTGAGCCAGAAACTTACTGAATGGTTGGCTCATTTTCATAAAAAATTCAGACATTGAAATCGACACAAGCAATGGGCGAGGCCATGAAAGGTGTGACCAAGGCAATGGGCCAGATGAATAGGCAGATGAACTTACCATCATTGCAGAAGATAATGCAAGAGTTTGAGAGGCAGAATGAGAAGATGGAAATGGTGACTGAGGTGATGGGTGATGCCATTGATGATGCTTTGGAAGGGGACGAGGAAGAGGAAGAAACAGAAGAGCTTGTGAGTCAGGTGCTCGACGAGATTGGAATCGATATCAATTCAGAGGTATAGATGTCTTTTTAACTGTCTTTGTTAATATAAGGGGAAGGGGAAGTTTTCTCGAGTGCAGAGGTTATGTTGTTTGAGAAATAATTCTAATGTTTGTTGTTTGAATTGTTCAGCTTGTGACTGCACCTGCATCGGCTGTGACTGCACCAACCGCAAATAACAAAGTTGCCCAAGCTGAATCAACCGGGAATGAAGATGGTGGGATAGATAATGATCTTCAGGCAAGGTTAGACAATTTAAGAAGAATGTAATCATCTTGTGTTGTATAGTATAGTATATAAATGTAAGTTCGACTGTGACAGAAAGTTATCGATGATGTAATTAATGAGATTATACCTGAATTTAATTTGATATTTGAAATGCTGGTGATTTTAATCAAATTACTTGATATGCTGCAACAGATTATGTCTTCTAATATAGAAGGAAAGTTCTTACTTGTGCCCTTTTTACATATATGACCATACATTCCTAAACATGTGTCTTCATACATATGTACACGTACATATTGTTAACTTGATAAGATACCAATGTCGGAGTTCTATAAATACATGATTTAAAAATATGGGTGGGGGAAAGGAGAAAGAAAAAACTTTTCAGAGAAGTGCCAACCTTGACAAAGCTTGTATTTTTCACCATTTTTGTATTGAAAAAGGATGCTAGTTGCGAGTTTTGGTGAATTTGAAAAATGATTTTGTATTAAAAGTTATTTTGAGTACAAGTTAGATTTTAAAATTTGCTTTATGTTAATATTTTTCAAGAACTTTATGTTGCAAATCATGTAGAATCTGAGAAAATAAATAAAAGGATCAATATGTAAAGACTACATATATCATACACATCAGTATGGATTTGCACCATTTTGGGACCTTTTATCATTAATCAAAAGATGTGATGGCTGACTGCCAAGATCGTTTGGAGGATCCTCTGATTTTCAATGAAAAACACTTTCCTTTCTAACTTCGTAAGATTTTAAGACTTAAAAGGTCATTTTACTAAAATGGATTACTATATTTGCAATCCAACCCCCACAGCACTCTAAATTTCATGAAAAAACTAAGTTCCCATGGGGAGGAAAAAAAGAAAAAAAAAAGTTGGTTTTGAAAATAAACTCCTAAATTTAAAATAAAAATCAACAGTAAAAAATAAATATTTTTTGAAAATTTTGTCCTCTTTACCACATGGGATCATGTTTTTGGATGCCAAGCACAGAGAGGAAACCTTACTTAGTAATCATTCTTCGATAAGATATTTGAAAATAAAGGTAAGTGTAAGAAGAAAGTCCAAGAAGGTCCCGCCATTCCAAGCTCTCGGTTCTGTCGTCTCTATTCTTGGAACAACACGCCACTGTCTAGCACTTCCTTTTCCACAATATTACAAGTTTGCCAAACTCTTGTTAGGATGGCAGAATCTTGTCGAATGTAATTCAATTATTTATTTAGTCATCTTCGAGGTAACACATGCTTGTTTAGGATACCTAAGTATTAATTTATCTAATAGAACGGCAAAACCCAATGTCAAAGTCATTTTATTGATTGATATCAAAGTTGAGGTTATTTTAATATGTGATACATCCTCAGAAACTCCGTCCAAATCCATCATTTTGTGACCATAAAGGACAAATCCAAGACCATAAGAAGCACAAACCCCTCTTCCATGTTTTTCCTCTTTGCTTTGCTCGCTCTCATCTTCATATAAAAAGAAAAAAAAAAAAAAAACAGAGATAATGATTGTAGGAATCGAAGGGCAGCAGATGAAGCAAAGGAAGGTGCATTTCAAGACTAGAGCATCTCCGGTGTCCACGTTACCAGTAAAGAAGGAAAAGCCCCCTAAACCAACCAAATGCTGCAGTGCTAATGGCTGCATGGGGGGGATGGGGTCCACCTCTCCCGAGCACCACCACCGGTCCACTCGTAAACTCCATAACAAGGTCATATATAGTTAGTTAGCTTTCTCCGAATAATTCATGAATTACAAGCGAATAATAATAATACGAGTATATGAATTATCCACGATTTATCAAATTAAAAAAAAAAAAATCAAGCATAAAAGAGTTAAAAGCACATTTTTATAAAAAAGATCTAATCCATTTTATTGCTAGTCATAATGAAAATTATATGGTTAACAATTTAATAAAATAATTCGAATTCTTAATTTTAAATCAACTTTCATGAGGTTGATATTGTATTCGTGAGGTTGGTAAATGACATTTGTTTAGTTGTGGTGTGCCTTGATTCGGTTTACTTAATTTGTTGATAAAGATGACTGACAATGAAAGACGAACCCCACCCCAGAGAGTGCACAAGGCAATGTGTACAACACAACTGGAAAGGGTGGAAGATTATCTCAGGTACTATATTTTGACCTAACTCACAAGAATGGTTTCTTCTTCTGCTTCCATTTACTAACAACTATTTCTTATTTCTTCCAAATTAATTTCTGTCTAAATTGCTACATCCCAGAGTATCACCTATCTTGACCAGCAATCTCGATCTAGCAGTCATCATAGATCAAGCCAAGATCAATGGATGGTATATTGAGCCACACGAGGTCAGTTTACATTCTAAAATTTCTATCCCTATAAAAAGAGTCGTGATAATATGACTCTCCCACGTGGCATACTCAATCGACTCCCCTATCGTGGGTGTGCCAGGACCATAGACTTTATGCCTCGAGATATACAACCGCACATCCCCATTACCACTTGGGGGAATCTTATTATCCCCACTCCTATAAAAAATGATATTCAAGATCCAAGAAAATGGGGTGATGTTAGCAAACACGAATACCAAATATATTTTAATATAATCTTTTTTTTTTTTACAGTGATTTAAGAACGAGTTTTGATTGTCATTACATAATTAGATTTTTCTAAATGTTACAAAATCTCAAAATTTGTATCTACTAAAATCAGGGGCGGAGCCAGGATTTAACTCATGTGGGGGCAATGTAAGAGTATAAGTTTTTTTGTGAGGGCAACGAAGATTGTAATTTTTTTTGTGGGGGCAACATAACAATGGAAACTGTTTTGTGGGGGCAACTAAGAGTGTAAAACAAATTGGGAGAGCAATAGTTCATTATTCACCATTGTTATCTATTGCAATAGTTCATTTCTCCAAAGAAGGTTTGAAAATTCTTATGGGGGCAAGTGCCCCCATTTCCCCCACTTTAAATCTGCCCCTGACTAAAATACCAGTATAGATATAACGTTGACCAAACACATGATGAGGTTTTACTTGGATGTAGAATGCAAAATTTTACAAACTTGAAAATATATATATATATATATATATATATATATATATATATATATATATATATATTTTCATCTACACATTTTAGTTTGAAAATTCAATGGCTTTTGATTTTTTTTAAACTTAATCTAAATCGTGAACCCTAAAAGATTTAGGTATCCTTTAGGCTGATGTGACGGATCATGTTGGATGCTACATAAACATCCACATAGAACTTTATGAACATATAACCCAATCGTACTTTCACAATTTTCAACGACCCATATGTCATATACATATGAAATTTTTTTTTGCTGTATAAAAAACTTTTACGAGGTATTAAAAGTATATCCATGGGACACAATCTACAGATTGAACTGTGTGAACAAATAGGCCAAGGTAGCACTGCTAATATATATCGAGGATCATGGAAAGGACTCGATGTCGCTGTGAAGTGTATATACCCCAACTTCTTCAACTCAAATTTGAACGGTGTTGCTTTCTTTGTCCAAGAAATTGAGTCATTATCACGACAACGCCACCCTTTTGTACTTCGATTAATGGGGGCTTGTCTAGACCCACCGGACCATGGGTGGGTGGTCACAGAGTTCTTAGGCACGACACTGCAGGCATGGTTGCATGGACATGAGGAAAGGCGGGATGAGAGGTCAGTCCCTCTTCCGCCATTGGAAGATAGAGTAGCAAAGGCGCTGGAGATCGCCCAAGCAATGCAATACCTCCATGAACAAAGGCCGAAGCTAATTCATCGTGACTTGAAACCCAGTAACATATTCATGGATGATGCTATGCATGTCCGAGTAGCTGATTTTGGCCATGCTCGATTCTTGTCAGATGGAGAGAAAGCACACAGTGGTGAAATAGGCAAGATTTTAAATCTCATCTCAAGACTATATCTTACGCAGAAGAAAAATTGAGACCATCTCAGACCAAGATATTTCAAAATGATCTTCAAAATTTTGATGTTTGGAGGAAAATATTCCGAGACTGTCAAACTTTAGACCATTTAATGAACATTATCGGATAAAAAAAAAAATGACGGATTTTTTCAAAAAAATCTTGTAGGGACCTTTGTTTACATGGCACCAGAGGTGATACGATGCGAGCCGTACAATGAGAAGTGTGATGTGTACAGCTATGGTGTGATACTCAATGAACTCATCACTGGTGAACATCCTTTTATCGAGACCACTTATGGTCCCACCGAGGTATTAAACCCACACTTCTTTCCATCGAATTAGTTTCACTCATACTGCTTTTGGAATTTGTACCATTACTAGCAAATGCCGGTGCCTATGGCACATGTGTGATACATGCACGTGTTCCTTACACTTTGAATATTCCTTACTTATTGAAAATTTAATTCAAAGTTAAACTTCAGTACTTTTAGCAACTCTTTTGCCTAGATTATTTTTAGTCAATTTAGGCGATTAAAAGTTAAATTTAGTATTACTATAGGATCAACTACAAGTTTGGGTCATTATTCAATTTCTTTACTATGTTGGGTAAGTCCAGAGTATAGTAGGAAATGGAATCAAATTACAAGTCCACAAGTCTATTTAAGCCAATATAATAGACTATTTTGATTTCTATTTTACTTATCAAATCAAATTCAACTCTTCCACATAAACTCTTCTCTTGTTTTGCCTTGTAGTTGTGAATATAAGGTTCTATCGTAATAAGAAGGTGATCCTCTCCTTTGTTTTTTCCACGCTTCAACTGCGTTTAGCGAACAATAAAACAACCCAGAAAGAAAAGTAATTATTTTCAAGTGCTAGCAATTGAAATATACTAATCACTAATTTCCATCGTCACTTTGTTTAATATCAAACAGATCGCCCTGGAAGTTGGAGAGGGTAAACTTAGGCCAAAGCTTCCCGAGGATGATGGCCAACTTGCAGACCTCATTGATCTCATTCGCCAATCATGGGATGAAAACACCTCGATCAGACCACCATTTGCTACCATCACATGTACTCTCAGAAAGATCCTAGAGAGATTAATTACAGCTGTTTAGCTCTGTAAAAGACTAAGAGCCCTCAATGCTTCATGTAAAAAATTTCTACTAGGAAAAAAAGTAATTGAGACCACTTTACCTCTCATTGGACTTCAAATCTTTGGGATAAGGCTTTGTTGTTGTCATTTTTGTTGTAAGTTATATTTAACAGTCTAAAAGATATTTACATCTTCCCTTAATAAACAAAAATCATGTTGGAATAGTACAAACCTGATTATGTTGGATTAGAGGTAGGCAAAAAGTATTGTGAAATCCCACTTTTGGTGTTCAGTTCATGAATGTCAACAAACTTGTATGTATCTCCCCGCCTTTGCTTCTCAAGAGGGAGGTTTTCTCTGCAAATACATACAATTTAATTATAAGAGAGTAAGTTGAGAATAAAATGAGCTTACTTTGGAAATTTGTACATTCCAATTTGAGGAGAAAGAAAAACATTCTCCATAATATTAAAGAAGGTGAAGGACATCACACTTAGATTTATATGCCATGTGATGGATGCATCCCAATCAAATTAAAAAGAAAGTTTTTATATGCTATGAGGAACATGATTCATTTAGCCAATCCTAAACCTAGGGATAAGAGTTGATTGTTATTGTTGTTGTTGTGGCTTTAGATGGTATATGGTGGAGAAGTAGGATCCCATCAACTTACTAGAGTAATAACTCAAGTATAATTGATAATGAGCTGACGAAGTACAATAACCCTAAGAGGGTTTACATAGAAAATATTATAAATCCTAAAAATCTAACCTATCTGAAAATCACAATTAGATCTAACCTAATCTCTAGCTATTTGATTTAATCTTAAAATATGATTTGGTGCATCACATTACACCTTTTTACAGTGCTTCCTATGACTCTAATACATCAAACGCCAAGCTTTCTGGAATAGGCTTCCATGATGACGATGACACGCATCCATTGCAGTGTTAGGATTTTCTAGACACGAGCTTCTCAAAAAGAAAGTGTTGCCTAAAACCTTGGCTAATTAGATTAATGATTTGGATTTGCTCTCTTGAAGCTGCTTCTTTGCTTGAGACTTGCATACAACATACCAACCACGTTCACTTAAGACTCTAGTGTGAACCTTTTACTAATCTTAAAGCTTCTTTTAGCATTTATAACAAAGCCACCCTAGTAGAATATTTCTTCCAATAGTGAACATGATTATCTTGCCTACAGAAAAATCAGATTTAATACTAGAGCTACAACTAAATTAACTAAATTTATTTTATTCCAGTATGCTAGCGTCACCTTTAAAGTTCAATCATAGAATAATCGATCTCAGCAATCACAGTTGTCTCTTCATTGCCTGCAGTGGCAAGTACTTCACCAAACTGCAATTCATGAAAAAACCTAATTTTTTATCATTCAAATGTCTTGAATGGGGTCTCATAATATCTAGTGTGAAGTTCACTCTTACAGGTCCAACAAGAGTAGAATGGCCCCAAATCATATAGTAGCCACAAGAGTTCTGAGCTGGTGAGCAAGTCGCAACGAACAAATACCACCAAAACAAAATAAAGCTCATAAACACTAATTTCACAAACCCCATGTTTGTATCACAAGAAGAAAAGTCAGAAGAGGATGAGTGCTTAAAAATACCTGATTATCAGCTGCCTTGGAATTAGAAAGTGGAAGGATTAATAGGTGCCGAATATGTAATGCATTGTGTGAAAAAAATCATAGAAGTCATGATATATAAATAAAGGCAAGGTTCAACATGGACAATAGAGTAGAAATAATAGAAAAATTGTAAAAGTTTTTCATCCAAATATAAGGGCATGGTAACTGATCCATTTGTCATGTGCTTTTATGCTGTAAATAAGAAAGAAGACTACACAACCTGAGCGAGAGTCAATCTGTGTTTATTGTTTGTGGAGCTAAAGTTAGTTGTCGCTGAGAATTAAAGCACGGAAATAGCAGTTTATTTCAGCCCCTTAACTTGTTATTAGATTTTTCATTGGTGTCAATAAATTACCTGGCTGGTTTTATCAGATAAATACACATAACCCATCACTCCCTAGGGATGATAAATTGAACTATTACAGCGGATCTTAATATCCGCTGCTATATGTAGTTTATTTAATTTTTTAAAAATTAACCTATGGCAACGAATATTAATATCCGCCGCTACATGTATTATATTCTATTTGTTAAAAAAATGACCTATGACAGCGGATATTAATATCCGCTGCTGAATATAATACCTGCAACAGCGGATTAGCTTGTCCGTTGCTACATTTAGCGATCGAGGGAACAATGTCGGATTCTACTTCTGCTCATCTGCCGTTATAGTTTTTACCGATGGAAAAAATACCTTGTAACGATGGAAAAATCCGTCGCTATAGATCAAAAATGTTGTAGTGCCTGTTCTAGGTCTTCTTGTTTGACAATTCACATCAGTTAGGTCAAATGGGTTATTGGATGGGAACCTTGATTTTTAGTGGATGGACTGACTTCTGATTAAGAATGAAGACACTTTAGTTAGTAAGTAGTTTTTGTGAGACTTTATTTTTTTAAATATCTATCGGTTGTTTACATGTCTTAGTCCACTTGTTAGTATTTATCACAACATATTACAATCTTGGCTATTTATTTTATAGGCGTTGGCCTACATTTCTGATACTGTTTTTGTTCTCTACTTAGCTTTCCTTCAAGTCTTCAATTAAAGGAATGAATTGATTAACTCAATTAGTTATGAAGTTATAGTCTGAGTGGTTTCACCTAATACTCGAATCCTCATTGTTGAGGGTTGAGTCTCAAGCTATTAACAATCACGTAACCAGTTTACTTGTAGCACAGTCTGAGAGTAGAGCAACAATCCTAATTAAGGCTACCAATGTGAAATATCTATTTAGAAGAAAATTGACATAACTTTATTCATCCAACCATGGAACCAATACTGTATGTACACCACAAGGAGATCAATCTATCATGAAGTTTGTTTTTGCAATCATTTGAGAACCACAAGAACTATATATATATAGGGTCCTATAAGTTGTTTTAGATTTTTCAGATCATCATGGGGGTACTCATATGATGATCGGGATGTGAAAAACTAAATATCTGGACAATCACTTACTTTCCTAAAACCTGCCACAGACCAATCTTCAACTCAACAGGTAAAACAAATTTGCTTCCTGTCCTTGTCCAAACTTACTACAACCTGCCACAGACCAATCTTCAACTCTCACAATTCACAAACAAACACAAAGATTATGATTATGTAAGTTCTTCAGCAAATCAAATCCTAAAAATGCTTAACCTATATTTTTATTTGTAAATTCTAATACGCACAAAACTACAAAATACTGGGATGCATCAACCTTGCATGCTTGCCACGTAACTCCAAGCAAATCGTTTTGGCTGTCATCACAACAAAACTCGATGACTCCGCTTACGAAGAACCCAAACCCATCACTACCATTCAGTGCTCATCCCAATGCTTCCCCAAAACCTTCTTCGCTACTCCATCAAAGCCCTCTGTACTCAAATAAGCCAGGTGGCGTGTTATCAAGAGTCTGCAATGTCATAAAAAATCGAACGGGTCGGATTGTTTTGATAGAATTCTAGACAATATTCTAAACAAAGTTTTGTCTTATAGGGTTAAAAAGTTTTGATTTTTTGTGAGGATAATCTTTATAGTTATTAGATCGTCCTCACAAAAAATCAGCCAATTCTAAAACTTCTAACCCCATGAAAAGTGGTTATAAACTAATGATCAAAATTGACGATGCACGATTCTTCAACTTATAAATTAGGGTTAGAAATTTCAGAATTGATTGATTTTTTCATCATAGAGATTATCCTCACAAAACATTATCTCATTCTGAAACTTTTAATCCATATATACATATATGGGTAGCATTCTTTTGACAAAATCCTAGTCAACATTTTAGACGAAGTTTTGTCTTATATGACTAAAAAGTATCGAAATAAAATGATTTTTTGTGAAAATGACCTCTATAGTTAGTAGATCATCCTCACAAAAAATCAGCCAATTCTGAAATTTCTAACCCCATGAAAATTGTTACAAACTAACGGTAAAAATTGATGGTTCACGATTCTTCATCTTATAAATTAAGGTTAAAATTTTCAGAATTCATTGATTTTTTGTGAGGATGATTTTCTCATCATAGGGATCATCCTCACAAAAATTTTGCCTATTCCAAAATTTTTAACTCATATAAGACAAATTGCTTTGTCTAGAATGTTGTGAAGTATATATGCACGTGTGTGTGTAAATTATAGTGAAGTATAACTCAATATAACTCAAAATATTAAAATATAATAAATTATATATATTTTAAAATAACATATAATTTTAATTATTAATAATTTTTAATAAATAGGTGAAGAATTTATGAATTTTATAGCATTTTGAATAATCAAACTCTTTAATCATTTACAAAGATTGGTTTAAATATTTTTTTTTTCCATGTTTTAGAAACTCACCCATATCACATTTAAGACGATTTTTTTTAAAAGCCCATAAAAATGAATTCTTCAAAGGCTTGCACATTTTATAATATCTCAATTTAGAAGTTTCTTTAAAAATCTCGAAAACTGATGAGAGATGGAAGTACGTATAAGTCAAGACTAGCTATTTAATTTCTCATTAAAAAAAAATTCCTTTTTTCTTTTAGGAATATAAATCGTCGATTTTAACGGTTCAACCACTAAATTGAAAAAAACGACGATTTCCAAGTAATTCTGGAACCGAACCAACTTTTTAAAATTTTCCGATTGGACCATCGGTCCAATCTGGTCTTTAACGCACTTCCAACTAATCTTAAGGATTTTGCCCTTAGCAGGGTCCTTGGGCTCAACTAGTGGCATCCAAAACCATGACCCGATGCTATAGGGTTGTAGAATGAACTTTGAAAAAAAAAAGTTATTTTTCAATGTAAAATTTTAATTTTAAATTTGGAAGTTAGGTGGAAGCTCAGCCATCCTTTTTCAGAACCATAGATGCTTTTCTCCTGGATCTGACACTGTCCAACACAGGACGACTCTTTAAGATTTGTTACCAAACAGTGATGATGCATCATATTGTTACCAAGAAGCCAAAATTTGAACCAAACCAACCAGGTAACATTTATGTCATATAATTGGTCCGACTTTTTTATATTTTGCATACTCTCTATGTAAATATAAGCAAGTAAAACCAAAACAAATATCTTTAACGACGCCACATAACATAAAATCACATTTCACATTAAAATACGGGATCCAAAAACTGAGCCTCTATGATTCCCGATTGAATGCATCACAATAAAGCTACTACCCATTTGATCGTACAATGCCATGTGAATCTAAAGATCACCTGATTTCGTAGGCTCATCTCTCTTTCGCCCTCTCCTTCATTATAAAAATG
Source organism: Akebia trifoliata (assembly GCF_017979445.1). Classification (NCBI taxonomy): domain Eukaryota; kingdom Viridiplantae; phylum Streptophyta; class Magnoliopsida; order Ranunculales; family Lardizabalaceae; genus Akebia; species Akebia trifoliata. The sequence continues at coordinate 36,174,139 of NC_141375.1, forward strand.
AGAATAAATGGACGAATATATGGTTTCTTAATCTTCACTAATTACCCACACCGACTTACTCTCTGACAGTCGTAATAATGGTCTTAAACAAATTATACCCTAAACCATTGATCATTCTCCAACACCACCGCAAGCCATGTCCACCTGCAAGATCATGTCTTCAAAGGAGCCTTCTTTTGTCTGTCAGATATTCGAGCAGGGGCTGTAGAATGCGACTTGAACCGGCCTCTTCCCCCATCATCAGTCTCCTGAAGAAAGCATAGAGGTTACTTATGAGCAATTTAAATTTTCCTTCCCAAGGAAATAACCTCCTCTACCAAAAAAAATAGACCATAGAAAATTTTCTTCGGTTCTTTGAATAAATAACCCCACATTCACAACTTGCATACCCAAGGAAAACTGATTTTATGTTCTAAACAAGGTTAGAAGTTTCTTTCTTTTCATTGATCTATAAATAAGTGTATAGGACTTGGTGTTGAGTTAAACATGGTATTGATTCGGTAATCCAAGACCTCATCGGGCAGGCTCAAATCGTTATTTGCCAAGTGAAGCTCTCTGTATTTCTTGTCCAACATAAAGGGTCATGGAGTTTCTGAAGATTTCATCCCTAACCAGCCATAAAGAAATGGAAGGTAAAAAAAAAAACATCTAAAAGTGGCAACCATGTTCACGTACCTTTTTCTTTACAATCTGAACCACATCCTCATCATGAAGAACATGACCAAGACCACAATGTTGTGGATAGTGCCTCGCACTTATGCCCCACACTAGCACATATTTCACATCCTTCACCAGATTCCTGTGTATGTGGTTACAAAAGTCCTCTACCGAGCAGCCACCTCTGTCCTGAAATCAAGGTACCACAGAAACCCGGATTACAAAACAAACAGAACTTCTGTGCATAAATATCTTCTTATACAAAACGTAGATACTCGAAACAAAGAAGATCAGATAACCTACAGCAGAAAGAACTACAGGGTCAGAAAAATCAGGTTGCTGCCCCTGTGGCTTTGTATAAACTCTTACAAGCCCCATTGCCTCCCACATTTTTGCAAGTAGCCTGTCTAAATTGAGCTGTTTTAATTGAACAAAAAGAACTAGTCAATACCTCACGTCCCATGCACCAAGAAAAATGCAAAAGTTGTACACCAGTCACATTTTATTTATAGGGTTTAAAGTTTTGGTCCAGTTGGGTGTGGTGCAACTTGGCTATCTGTCATTGAGGTGGCAAACTTCACATAATCGTGGACCAAGTAAGCACAGTACTGATAGAGTGGGCCAAGTCTTACAAGAATCGTATACATTTCTCGGTTGCCCAAGTTTTGCACCCAAAAGTGAGATTTGATTAGTTCGCTCTGTTAATTATAATGGAAGATACCGATCCAAAAGTTAAGAAGGGTAAATGGAAAATAGAACCTACCTTCAGATTGCAACTAATGACGATGGAATTTGGTTGTCGAGCTAGTTTGTCGACGTCATCAATACCAACTACATCAATCTTGTTATAGACATAAATACACTTCATGTATTTGCGATTTCCTTCAATGACATCAATGAGATCATCCACAGTGGCATCCTCACGAAATAACAACTACAAGAAAAGCAATCAGGAAAAAAAAAACATACGTGCTGTTAGGTAGGCTGGTAAATTCTTAATAATAATATCTAAAATTTGTAAGCAGTGACTAGACAAATAGCAGCAGAACTTTTTTTTTTATTCATTTTTTTAAAGGGATCCCTGACATCTTTCTTTCAAAGGAACACTTCAAACACGCTTGCATAGAAAACCTTGAGTTCATTAGGACAAGTACCACTAGAGCAGTTCATTTAACCAATGATAAAGTATAATCTTTGATCCTTTACAGTGATGTCCCATTTGAATGCAAAATTGTCCCATGAAGGCCCTTTAAAGGTGTACCATAGACCTGGGTTCAACTGAACGGTGCCTGCAGGCTTGGATTGGAAGGATAGGGCTAGCTTTTCAGAGAAGCTGGTTGAGATGGCGTAAATTGCAAGGTTGGGATGATAGGGCTAGCTCTTCAAAAAGTTAATTTTTTTATGATTGTCAAATAAAAAAATATCCTACCTGTTCTACACTTTGGTTACAATTCTCGTAGGCAATTCTGTACGTTCACAATATTCTCATAGGCAATTTTGTACGTACACAAAAACACAATACTAAGTTTCACAATAAGATCACGAAAATAGTAGCTAAAACTAACAAGTTACTATGGCCCCAACTCCCAACAATTTCTTGACGCCCACAATAGAATTAGAATGATCCTTCAATCTCTAGCAGTTGTGACCAATTGCTCAAAAAATATATAAACCATGTAGAGACTAGAAACTGAGAAGAAAATACCTTCAAATATTAAGTTGCCTATGAACTAAAATTGAAAATCACCCTTCAAAGTGTGCATTATCAGGAGACAATACAAGAAAATTGTATAATCGACTTATCACTTTTACTTCAGCTTCTTCTTATACTTACCAAAAATTAATTTTATTGAATTTCTACAAAAATAAATGTAATAGGAGTAAAGATAAAAAAGATGAGACCTCTGCATTGTGTATTTTGTATTCATGTAGAATATTATAGCAAAGCTTCTCGTCCACATGAGTCAAAGGTAATGTGCTGTTGAAAGAAATGCCCCCCGTCTTTTTCTTTTTGAAGTAGATCTGTCAATGGGACAACATCATAAAAAGAAACAATAATAAGGAAAACCCTAATAGAGTACGTAATGATCAACTAATTCTTGCAAGCTTTCCATGGTTCAATGTTATTAGCCATCCATTCTTCACATTTTAGACCAAATAGATCATCATCACAATCACCATCAAAACTTTATCCCAAAATTTGGGGGTCAGCTGAATAAATTTTGTTCTTCCATTCAATTCTAAAGCCACATCCTCTGATATTGCAAATATGTTCATACCAAATAGACCTGGTATTATAATTTTTCAATGATACATAATATTCACTCTATGTACTCAAGAAACCTAAAATGCCCATTACATTGTGAGAGTGAGAGCTCATTGATAGAGACATCAACTAGATAAGAGATTTATCATTAAGAATTGGATAAAATTATTAGACAACCAATTGAAGCACAGTTGAAAAACTCAAACATTAGGAAATATGATAAATAAATAATGTGAAAAAGGTATAAAAGCAATGTTATGATTTCTGAGCTTACAGACAGCTATGAGAATCCTTGAAGGGATAATCTTACTTGAGGTGGTCTCTTGTTTAGACGCAAACCCACAGCTTCCAGCTCTTTGGTCAAAATTTGGCGATGACCTTCACTCTAAAGTATGTTACAAGAAGCACACTTTTAAAATGACAAAACAAGAAGAGAACAATTACATATAAAATGAAATAGCAGGAAAAACTACAATGGACAAAAGAATATGTTAATTCAAGGCAGGCTGTAGATGTCAGGAAAATTGCATAACAATGAATATTTGACAACACTGTAATGCATTTGTTTGATGGAAACTAATACAATCTGAACATGGAAAGTACAACCACACTCAAGTTTATGTAATCCTTTATAAATTCAATCATCAGAGAATAATCAGTTATGGGTGATCCATATCTTATTTGGGAACTAGTAAAACATTAGGCAATGGAAAGTCATGGGTGGCAGTATTACAAAAGGCATCCAATCATGTACTAGCAAAAGTATTGCAGGCCAAAAATAGAAACTTACCTTTGAAGCATCAAGAACCATCAACACAATATCTGAAGACTTGGAAACTGCAATGACCTGTAAAATATAAATATTAATTAGAACTTCTGTGATTTCAAATAATAATCAACTTCATTTTGGCAAATACAACTAATTACAGCAATTTTAGCATCTCTTCAAGGATCATATTAAATGAAATTTAAGGAAAAATAACAAACAGTAGGCCTATACAGGCCTAGTAGAAGAGATAATATAAACGACATTCAATTGAGATGGATTGAGTATACATAATGAAGATCAAGGATAGGATGATTGAGGAAGAGTGCTTTGGTGTAAGTTGAGGGTTCAAAAGGGCAAATGGCTAGCCCAAAATGATGTGGACAAATGCATTAAATATATATATGAGGACACATGCCTTAACAGAAAATATGCACTATGCATGTTGCCGAATCCAAAGATCAGAAGTAAGATTATGATAATATGTCCTATTGTTGCAGATATATATGCATACAGGAATAGAAGAAGCACTACAGGCTGTTTACCTGCCTACCGCGTCCCTTGCCCTCGGAAGCACCTTCAATGATTCCAGGAAGGTCAAGAAGTTGAATTTTAGTATCATTGTAATGAATAATTCCAGGAATACAAGTAAGTGTCGTAAACTCGTACGATGCAGCTTCTGAACGTGTTCCAGTTAACAGAGTTAGAAGTGTCGACTTCCCCACACTGCCAACAAAAAAAAGACATTCAATTAAGAGACACAATATGTAGATTTTAAAATATTTACATAGAATTTATTATTTATCCCTTTTGATCAATTGGATAACATTATAATTTGTCACGGCAGGGAGACATCTGCAAGGAAAGCTAGATTATAAGTAGGTTGATATTTGTCAAATAGCAAAACATGGGGGAAATAGGTGATGCGGCAAACAAGAAAGAGAAGAGAAGGAAAAAAAGAAAAATGAAAGATTACTACTAATAATAGCATGGGCATGTACTCTTTTTTTTATTTTTATTTTTTAAAAGAGCACTGGTGAGTACTATGTGATATTGTGTATAAGGCACGGACAATTAACCATTGTGATAAAATATTATCCAAATATCCTTAATATGATGGATAATTAATATTATGTCATACCGTGAATCAAATAGAAAAACAGCCTGTTGGGTAGAGACAATAGATGTATTTTAAAATGTCTACAGAAAGCTTATCATTTTGCCTTTTTAATCAATTGGATAACATAATATTTTTTCATGGCAGAGAGAGAGAGAGCTGCAAGGAAAATGAGATTGGGTAGGTTTTTCAAATACCTGAATGCAAGGGAAATATATAATACAGCATACTGGGGAAAAGAAGAAAGATTACTACTAATAACAGCACTGATTACCATCAATTAGCCACAAAAAAAAAAAAAAGCACTGGTGTGTATGATTGCATATAATACACAAGGGTAATCAACTATTATGATGAAACAGAAAGTAAAATATTCTCCAAGAAATTTGTTTTTTTTTCTTTTCCCCTTTAGATTTCCTCGTGATCATAAACCTTTGAAGCATCTGGTATTGAGGGATATCTAGAAGCTCATAGACAAGAAAATAGGGAATCTAAATTGACCCATACTATATTATTAAAAGCTAGGAAATCAATATCTGCTGCTTCCTTAAATCTGATTGATAATTCATATCAGGCAACAAACCTTGGAAATCCTATAAGCGCAACACGTCCATGACCAAACTTCGTAACTTCAAACCCCTCTCCAGCTCCACTAGAACCCTGATTCATAAGTTTCAATATTATCAAATTTGCCACAACAAATAAAAGGGTGTGGATTGGTAAAACATAAAACAGTGTGCTGAAAATTATATGCTTGAAAAGAGTAATTATTGATCCAGGGAAACCATAAAGATACCAATACTAAGAGCAAATGTGGTGATTAGCATCAAACTACTATTTACATAAAATATAAATACAACCCTTAGAACCCCGGAATTAACAATACGAAGAAAATGGCTCATTTATAGACAAGTTTTGGATTTTTTACAACCACAAAAGCATCATTGAAATTCTTGTCCCTCACAAGGGGGGCCAACAAGGAGAAGATACCAGGATATCAGTAAAAGCAGATAAAGATATAAGAAGGCTTTAAAATGCCCCGATATGGTATCCAATATTACAAAAAGTGTGGCAAATGGAACCAAGGTGCCACATTGGTGAAGTGGTAAAGTCTGTGAGTGGTTATACACAGAATTCTTTGGTAAGCAAGTGGGTGAAGGCGGCTTTTGAAGTCAGCTATAAACCACAGAATTCCACAAATTACAGATACTAAAATATCTTCAAGTTATATGTAAAGATTTGAATGTGGCACGGTATTCGACAGGACTGCAGATGCAGTAAACTTCGAAGAATATGGCTCAAGATGATTGGTAGAACGGGTTCAAGCAGCCAACCCCAAATAACTAGATTAAGGCATTGTTAATGGTGTTTATGCGAATGAAATACCCCATATAATAAATAAGCAAGTCACTGATGTATTTATTTTTACAAAATACTCCATATCTGCCATGAATGAAAGGATGAGATTTCTAAATACCTTTGGAGGCTCCAATAACTGTGTCCTTAACTTTGCTATCTTTGCCTTGAGTTGCCCAAGATGGTACTCTGTATAATCAGTGAAATCAGATGAATATTTCAATTGTATGTAACAGCCTTACTACAGAACAAAAGAAAGCCAGCATTTGCAGATTCTCCAAAATATAAAAGCTATACAGAATGGAACTTAAAGCAATTTCATAATAATATCTTGGGTGGATGCAATTTGGGGAAAAAACTACAGGAAATAAATCTTAAAATTGAATACTTGAAGAGTATGGCAACATCACTAATTTGAAGAAAAGTTATGATATGATATGAGGTACATAACATTCATCTGTGATGGATAAAGTAAAGACGAACCTGTAGCTTTATTTTTCTGTGTGCGTGCCATTTCGGCTTCAATTTCTTTAATCTTTTCTATGATACCCATTTTTCCTCAATAAACCTGTTACCAAGAGAAAAATTAGTATAAATGGACACATTTAAAACAGAAAAAATGATCACAAAGTTTGATTGAGCACAAAGTGAACTGACCCTAATCAGATATGATAGAAAGTTCCGGCAGCAAAGGTAAAAGTTCACTAGATGTATCTGGTGTTTTATGTGCCAATGATAGTTAGAAAGTTACCTTTAATAATGTATGATAATTGCCAATCACTATCTTACAATAATGATTGGAAAAATAATGTTTTGCTCAAGAATCTGTGGGGTGTTGGAATCCGACATGAGTAGTTCACCCTTTTAGAAGAATCCTAGCAACATAAGCTACTAACAAATCCAAAACGATCTATTGGTAACCAATCCCATCCTAACAGTCTCTAGCTTATAAAATGGTTTAGATCAATGAGTCCAAGAACATCATGTCATGTGCTTTGGTGATTTATATCAATTTTTTTCTTCATTTTTTTAAAATTAAATACCCATTGTATCCAAAATCCAATAGGGCTAATAAATTCAAAGAAAGAATTCGGTTCTTCTGTGTTCTGAAGAAAAAAAAAAAAACACTCCCTTTGTCACAATCGTAGATTGGTTGCAGAAATCAAAGTGTGGGGATTCAAATTTGTATTTCTTCAGAAACCAAAGTAGTTCTCTCTCAATTGCCAAAAAAAAGAGAAAAAGGAAAGCTTGAGATGAGCGTCAATGCATTGAGAACCCCTGATGGAAACAGACAGTAATTCGCCAGAAACCAATGTGAATCCTAACATGGGGTTCTCGTTTTAGTTGGAGAATATTGAAAATTTTGAGATGGGTATCAGCAGATTTAAAAATTCAGATCGAAAACAAGTACAATTTGTAGGAAATCTGATTATCAGCCATTGAAGTTGAAATTTAATGGTGAAAAAGAAGACTAAAAGGGGCAGAACGGATTAACAAACCTCTTAATCTCCACTCTAACTCTGATGCACCAGAACTTGCAGGAATCTGACACTCTTAGTTGTGATCACCAGAATCCCTTCTCGAGGATTTAGTGTACACTCCACCAAAACCCTGAGACTCAGCTTTTCGGAACCTCTTGAGAGAGTTCAATAATAAAACAAGATCACCTCACCGATGACCGAACCACCCCTAAAACTAGGGTGCAACTTGGTCCAGCACAAACCACGAACCAAACCAAACCGATTTGGTTTGAAACAAATTACTGTTCATTCCGGGTTAAGAAAATGGAATCAATCAATTTGATTGGATTCTGGGTTCAAGGCTTCCATAGAACTGAACCAATCCAAACCAAACCAAAAACCAAACTCATATCGTTATAGCACATACATTAATGATTTTATTTTATGAATAAATGAGTGACATATTTTTTTATGGATCAATTAATGACTAACTCAAAAACTCAACTAATGTGTATCTTGCAAGAATTGAAGAATTTTCCCTCAAGATACACAACTGTACATCCTCATAAAACATGTGTAGTTGTGTATTTTTAGGAAAAAAATATATATTAGTTCTTGTTTAATGGAATCGTCTTATGTTGGTTTGGTTTTAATTTTGACACAAACCAAATCAAAGCAACCCAAGTTGCACCTTTACCTAAAATCCAAATAAAATTTACATCTCACCCCTAAAATAAGAAAAAATCTCTCAAAAACTTTACTTATTAAAGTTTCTTTCATAATCTTCCTTCGTTAAATCGTAATACTATTTGTTCTAAATAACAAAAATACCACCCTTTACTATCGAAGATAAAATAGAAATAAGATAATTATTTTTCAAACACCATAAAAATTATATAGTATTAGCATACATCTTGCTTTTTAAGTTATAAGGAGGCCCCTAGTTAACCAAAATATATATTTTTTAATACAAAATCTTCACCACGAGAGAATGAAACACAACCAAATCAAAGGTATCTAGTGATTTTACTTGTCACACTGTAGAAAGAGGTACTAAAATGATTGTTCTTATTCTTATTTTAAAATTGTTAGATCAAATTACTTTACATCCATCATAAAAATAAGAAATACTCATATACAAATAATTAGATTATTATAACCTGACTAATTTATTGTGTTTATTTCCATTTAAGAGTAGAGCAAAAAAAAAAAAATTGTTGTGGTGTCAATGGGCCATAAGATGTGTCATGTGACAATATTTAGTGGTGTCTCCAAGTAAATCATGGTATTTGATTTTATTATATATATATATAGAGGGATGTTAGCTTTTTTTTGTTTGTTTGTTGGATTATGCTTACTTTTATTTTTCAAATAAAATATTAAGTTGTATAATTTTAATGGTGTGAAATATTTTGTGTCCAATACAACTAGATACTGTAATTTTATTTGGCATTTTATCTTCAATAATGCGGTGTATATTTGTCATTTAAAATGAATGTCATTGTAAACTAAGATTTTGTAATGAAGTTGAAAATGTAAGGATTTGAAAGACATGGAGCACTTAAGTTTAGGTTCATCAAGTAGTAATAATATCGTATATTGTACTTGATTTGGACTTTTCAATTTGTGACCCAATTGTGTCGATGGGTTGATTATAGTACGATTCCACATATTGAGAACTGAAATCTAAATAAATATTGATTTCAATTCTTATTCGTTTTAGTTGGGGATGGATTTGAATGAAAATTGACCCTACAAATAGCCATCCACCATTGGGTATTAAAAAAAAAAGTGTTTTTTAAGTATATATATATAAAGTGGCTCCCCTTCATTACAAAAATCATTTTCCTGCCAAAAATGATTTTTTATTATTATAATTGGGTATTCCTATATATAGGGAACCAGGTCCGTATTTAGGTTTTGCCCAGTCCATAGACTATGGTTTTGTCCAAGGATTAATCCCAAGGCACATGCAACACCTACACATCACACACACCAAGTAAGTGAGAGAGCACCTTCGAGGGTTGCCTCTGAGGAATTAATGCTCATACTAGGTATCGAACTCATGATCTACGGGCATTAACTGTTTATCAGTCTCAAATTGCCATTGAGTCAACTCCTCACGATTCAAAGCGGGTTTTTCCCTCAGACTAAAAGCTATTTTTCCACCAAATGACCTCCCAAGAAAATGATTGTCTTATCTCTTGATCTTATTTACTCATCTTCACCCCAAAATTAACTCTCTTTTTGACATCTTTTAAGAACAATCAAACACAATTTATTTTTTAATAGAATTTGTTTTCTCTTGACCACTTTCCACGGGAAGGAGTTGAAAATATGTATATTAAACTTCATCAAACCCGGACTAAGCTTGGGCCTGTCTGGACTGAGCTAGGGCATGGATAATTAAGGTCATTTATGATTCACAGGGGCACAACCAAACTCTTTACATAGTTTCCGAAGTGGGACCAATGATGAAATTAATAATAATAATATTAATAAAGAGGGGTTGAACTCGATAAATGATCATCTGTATATTTTTTTGGAGAAGAACCCTTTTATTTTATTTCATTTGATTTCCATCTTTAAAAGTAAGGATTCACCAACAAAGCCATGTCTAGTACATAACCCATTTCACAGGGAGTTAAGGTAGTTGAGAGGTGGTAGTCTCCCCATCTTCACAGCAAATCGCACAAAATGGCCTTGTCCGAACCATTGTGCATAAACAGCATTTGCATGGTCCATTACATCCTGTATAATCATGCATTAAGATCAAATATCTTTGAGAGGAAAAAGAATAAAATAAAATTACAATATAGAAAACATGCAAGAAAAAATCTAACAAACCCCATGGTAGGGGATGAATAGGTGAGGGGGCTTGGAGGTCAACAACAATTGGAAGGCGTTCGAATACTGCATGAGCCTGCAGGAGAGAAGAAATGGCTATCAAGAAGAACACACAAAGGAGATACTTTGAACAACCCATTATTTTGATTGAGAAGCTAAGGGCGGGGGCCTTTGGATTGTGTAATTGTTTGATCAGTAATCAGTTATGGGTTATGGAGCTAGGATGAACTCTTTTATAAGAAGTCGGTACCTCGAAAAATGAAATATTTGGTCCAATGTAAATCTTTCGTATCTTGTGTATTACTATTTATAGAACAAAAATATAAATGAGGAAGTGATTTTGTTAGGTAGAAAATCTAACTTTGGGATTTACTACTCACATCCAATAATGTGGATTTCCCTTTCCGAAAATTCCATTAAGCCATATATAATTACAAAGAAAATGCTTTATTGGGAAAATAATTTCTAAGAAAATGATTGTAAGGAAATGGATTTTCATGAAAATATTTTTGCAAATATTTGATAGCATATATATAGGAATATGATAAAATAGCATTGGTTTTTAATTTTAAGAGTGGAGTAATATGAGAGAAAATATTAGGATTTACCTACTCTTACGTGATAATTGTTTTCTTGTGAGAAGGGGGAGGATGGGTCGGTAAATAATATAACATTATGCTAGAAATATAAAATCGATCTTTATACGGAAATGGTTTTCCTATAAAAATACACAATCAAACATAAAGAAATTGCATTTTACCAAGAATCATCATGATTTATAGCTCATAGGTTTTTATTTTTTTTTAGAACTGTTCATCATTCTGGTATCAAACTTTTGATCACATTTCTAGATCAAATCAAACCTATCAATTCGAAAAAAAGAAAATAGGAAAGAGAAAGAGAGATATAGACTATATATTTCTACCCTTGGAACATGGCATCACAGAGCCTTATTGAGTACTTTGAACAACCCATTATTTTTGATTGAGAAGCTAAGGGCGGGGGCCTTTGGATTGTGTAATTGTTTGATCAGTTATGGGTTATGGAGCTAGGATGAACTCTTTTATAAGAAGTCGGTACCTCGAAAAATGAAATATTTGGTCCAATGTAAATCTTTCGTATCTTGTGTATTACTATTTATAGAACAAAAAATATAAATGAGGAAGTGATTTTGTTAGGTAGAAAATCTAACTTTGGGATTTACTACTCACATCCAATAATGTGGATTTCCCTTTCTGAAAATTCCATTAAGCCATATATAATTACAAAGAAAATGCTTTATTGGGAAAATAATTTATAAGAAAATGATTGTAAGGAAATGGATTTTCATGAAAATATTTTTGCAAATATTTGATTGCATTATATAGGAATATGATAAAATAGCATTGGTTTTTAATTTTAAGAGTGGAGTAATATGAGAGAAAATATTAGGATTTACCTACTCTTACGTGATAATTGTTTTCTTGTGAGAAGGGGGAGGAGGGTCGGTAAATAATATAACATTATGCTAGAAAAATATAAAATCGATCTTTATGCAGAAATGGTTTTCCTATAAAAATACGCAATCAAACATAAAGAAATTGCATTTTACCAAGAATCATCATGATTTATAGCTCATAGGTTTTTATTTTTTTTTAGAACTGTTCATCATTCTGGTATCAAACTTTTGATCACATTTCTAGATCAAATCAAACCTATCAATTCGAAAAAAAGGAAATAGGAAAGAGAAAGAGAGATAAGACTATATATTTCTATCATACACGTGAAATACCCTTGGAACATGGCATCACAGAGCCATTATTGAGTATGATATGACCCATGTCACCCACAATTTTATAAAAATGAGAGATACCCATAAACATATAGAAATATGGTTTTGCAAGCATTATACTCATCTTATCATTGTCTATAATATTGTCTACGTTAGTAAGTGCATAATTACACCCAGTGACATAGACCAATAAGAAATTTTCACGTTTTCACTATTGTATGAATAAGTTTAATCAAGGTTAAGAATTGACTTGGATTATGAGTGTGATTAACTGAGGTTGTCATGTGTTTCTCTACTAATTAACTGCAAATGAAGACTCAATTAGAATCACACATGACTAAAGAGAGCACTCGATTGAGGATAGTTTTGGCTGAGTGATTTTTATAAAAAAAAAACATGGAAATAACATGTGCAAGGCTAGCTTAGTTGTTAAAGTCTTTGGGTAAAGATATATATTAGAGACCTATGTTATTTAATTTGTAGTTCATTCAATTCGAATTTAGGTTCGCAATTCATGATTTGCCACTGAGAATGGACCCAGTTTTAGGGGTAGACAGAGTTGACAGCATTTGAAGGTTGAAATGATGAGGTAAGATTTTGGAAATAAAACATTATTTATATGTTTTTTTTAAATTTATTTATATGTTGAAGATGAGGTTTTTTTGTTATTTTGCATTAGTCCATTATTAAATACTAAGGTCAAAGCAGCATGTTATCAATTTAAAATACTGGGGATGTCTCAAATATTATCAAAGTGAGTAGGATATATAAAATAGCAAAGTAAAGTGGAGTTCACTTAAATCACTATTTTTCACGAATGCTCAGCAAATCGTACCACGAATTGGTTCGATACTTAACTAGTGAATTAGGTAACCTAGCTAGAGACCTAGGTTCAAGTCCCACGAACACCGAGTTATTGAACTCATTAAAAATATGTTTAATGATTAAAAAAAAACATAAAGATAACTAAGAAAATCATTATGAATCATAATTAAAGATATTCCGAGATCATTAGGATGTTAATTACAAGAAAGTCTAATGGAACGAACATGAAAGTATAAATGATAAGATTAAAAATTTCGTGATTCGGAAAGATACTAAAATCAAGAAGGATTCCGGAAGAGGAGGGCATTTAGTAATAGAATCATCTATTCCGACACTTGGCACTAGATTGAATACTTACTTCATGGGCAGGGTAGGGGGAGTGATCTCATTTGGTGCTTCGTATAGGCAATGGCTACCACTTTCCCACTCTCCGGATCCCATTGAGCCAAACTGATCCATCTATTACTCCATTCCTTGGTCCTTCCTAGTTGCCCTACTATAAGGAAGGGCCCTATCTTGTTGGGATGGCAGGGTTCGATAACATACTAAAAAGAAAGATGGTTTGATTTGCTTGCATCTGAACTTCAAGGAGATGGTTGATGTAATTGGACTCGAGTGTTATAGAAAAGACCCCCTTAATCTCTGCAAGCCAGGACTCTAATTTTTTTATTTTTACTAACTTAAGCATCAAAGGTTCTTGATCCGGAAACCCCTTTCAGTTATGAAACTTTTTACAGAGACTAAGAGGAGGATTATCATCGAGATATGAGTTTTGGGCTAGTTAAAGATTTTTACCAAAATCCTTGCCAATAATAATAAAATATATCTTGAAAAAAGGAAAGAATCTCTACCATTCAAAATAAATAAATGAAATGTTCTTCATTAAAAAAAGTTATATCAACCACCCTTAGAGAGGAGCTTGAATTTTTTTTTGGGTGAGCGTTGTTTTTTTGAATGCGGAGTACATCAGTGGACACTACTAAACAATTTCACTGACTTTGTAGTTTGAAAAGATTCCCCCCCTTCAATAATGATTTTCCTAGGCCCTCCTATGACACATGATCACTGATGTGGCATGTGCTAAAACCATAGATTCTTTTTCTCAGGATACATAACTACACATACTTATACTTTCAAGTTCATAGCTAAATTTCAATTATAAATTTTAAAAATATTAATTTTCATTAAAATTGAGAAAAGATAGGAGGTTGAGCCTCTTGTAAATAGGAGAAGAAATACAAATACAGCAAAATGAGGAAACCTATATATCCCCTTACAAATCCACTCCCACCTAAATAAAAAAAAGTACACATTTCACCCCCCCTCCCCCAAGACTTTACACTAGTAGAATAGAAAAACTAACATAGTTGTTCCCCCTAAATAAAACAACATTAGTGCTATTTCTATCTAAATAAAAAGGTATAAATAAATCAAAAATCTATAACATAAAAGGTTGGAACATGAAAAAATCTTACAATCTTCCATTTTATAATTAGGACTCAAGTCCAGATTTGTTATCAATCTAATATCAGATTATGGTAGTAATTTGTATTAATGAGTTACTTTCATGGTTTCAAAACTTGTCCAAGACCGAGACGTATTGTCTGAGTCATCTTGGTATTGTCCAACAACAAGAGGGACAGACAAGTCAATATATTAGATGAGATTTAAAACCCATATTCATTTTTCTCATTGTTGAATGAGATGTCTTAAACATAACGAAAAACTCATCCGAAATGACTCGGTCTCGTTCATGGACGAGACAAGACAATGTGAACCCTAATACTTGGAAAGCGGCTTAATTTGAATTGAGGATCTTCACAGAGATCTCCTCTTTTTGTTCAAAGTGTGCCCATCACACAAAAATGCTGAGGCAAGTAGACTAGTTTTATTTATCTTTGGATAAGCTAATCCTACTCGGGTCCAACTAGTACTATTTAAGAATAAAGAAAAATACAAACAAAATAATAGCAAAGAACAATCATACAAGTCCATATTTTATTATGATTGGAGTAGAGCTCGATAAATGATTATATAAGTCCTTATTTTATTTTATTATGTTATTTTCCATTGGCAACATAACGACGGATATGACAAAAAAAAAAAAAAATTATGTCCAATGCATAATCCATTTCATAAGGTCTTATGGTAGTTGATTAGAGTTGGTAGTCTCCTCTTCCCCACGGCACATCTTGCAAATTGCCATTCCCCCGTCAATTGTGCACATACAACACACATGCATGGCCAGGCACATACTGTACATACAATCAATAATATTAAATATTATTATGAGAAAAAATAATAGAAATCAAAATTTAAAAAAATGAATAGTGATAATCTGACTTACCCATGTGACATACTCAATCAACACCCTTGACGTGATAGGTTCACAATTATGAGAGTGGCACACAATTAATGTGGATTTTTTTCTTCAAAATTTTCCCTTAATAAGTTATTAATTGTTTTCAACAATAGTAAAAGAGGCCAGAAAATATCACTACTGCTGGAGTGCCATTGGATTTACTGCGATATTTACATTTATGATGTGGAGGTGTGCACATAACCGTAGATGTGTTTACTCGTATTGCAAGGAAACAACATCTACAGTTATGTGCGTACAGCCACGTCAAACATGTAAAAACCGGTAAATCCAATATCACCCTAACACGACTTAGAAAATATATTCTAAGCTTCAATTGAGGATAAATGGGTAAATTAGTCTTTTTGATTCAAGCCATGGAGTGACCTCAGGATTGGATGTCATATCACACATCTTGACGTGAAAGTGGCTAGGAACCTTATATGCTTTTTACTCATATCTTGAGGAAAGCATTTATGGTTCATGCATTTTCATACCAGTGTGTGCGATGTGAGGTCCAAGCTTCGGGCCGCTTCAATATTATTCTTTTGGTTCATCGTAATAAATATTACATTTAATGCAATTTGGTACAACCTCAACACATTAATGAGATCTTTTTTGTTTTGACGATTAGAAGGGGGATAGGTAGACCCCCAACTCTTTTAAAACATTATATTTAAGGAAACTCGATTTATTTATTATATATTCAAGTACGATCGAATTTTCTGTTAGGAAATTCCTATGCTAAGCCGATGAACCAATGATATGACACCATATGTTTTGAAAATAAAAAATAAGAAAGTGTGTTTGGTTGGTGGAGAGAAAAATTAGGGAGAAAATTTCTAAGCGGTTTAGAGTCCGGATTTTTAAGTGTTTTAAAAAAAAAAAAAAAAATATACATATCGTCATGCCATTGGTTCATCAACTTAGCACAATGATTTATTAACAAAAATTCTTACTCAATCCGTGTGCACCCAGGCTAAGGTTGAGGATTGAAACCCTCCTCAGCTCCCACCAAAGGGGATCCCTTATAGCACTACTTTCCTGTGGCTCATTGTAGCTCTTCTTTTAAAGGACATAAAACACTTCATTGAGTAAAAAATAACAATTCAATCCTCTTGGTTTTAATGTTTAGATTAGATTAAAAAAAATTCATAAAAGCCATTTTTTAATACTTGATCAAATATTTGAAAATTAACGATCATTGTTCTCTTGAATTTAAAAGTACAAATATATTTTCTTGATGATGTGGTGCGCTTTCAACTCTTGGTAAAACTACCAGAAAATAGCGTTACATAGGATCTACTCCCTCTTCCCACACCTCAAAACATGCCACGTAAACCACAATTTAAGGAAATTATGAAAGGGAGATTTTTTAAACTTGAGTGGTGGTGTCCCGAGTCGAAAAGACCTACTTGATCTGTACACGTTTGACATGGCAAAGTCACATAATCATAGATTTTTTTCTTCAAGATACACTAGGAAAAGACCAAGTGAGTCTATTCGAATTAGAAAATTATAAGTCTTTAAACTTTAATTTTTAAGATTGTGATTTACATGGCATGTGTTGAGGTGAAAATGAAAATGGGATTTCAATCCTCCACCCTTGGTGTAGAACTCGAAGTTGAGGCTATTTTAGACATTTTCTTTTTTAAGTGAATGAGACTAAGGTCAGGGGCATGTCATCAGTTTTACAACATAGGGGGAATCTCAGATTTTAAATTTGAAAAAAAAAAAAAAAACGAAGAGGAGTTTGAAAATGTTGTTGCCCCCTTCTCCCTGAAATGCCACGTGGTCCATCATTCAAATATTAACATCCTTTATCATTATTCATAGTCATCATCCTGGATTTCAGACCATTGGATGGTTTCGATTTCTGTGATGGACCAATTGGTGATTGGCACATGTGGATAAATGAAAAATTAGGAAACCAACCGTGTGTAGCATGAAATGAGATGTTGACAAAAAAGAAACAAATACCTTTATTAATTCAACTCTTTCTTTTTTATAGCTTTATTTCATGTTTTTAATCAGGTCGTTTTCACGTTCACGTCTTTATGGAGTTAGGTATTATTATATTTTATCAAAAAATAAAATCATTTCTTCCACCCATTCACGACTCATCCTTCAATGATGAATCATGCACCTCGTTTAGCCCGTGTGGGAGAAGAAATTTGGATTTAACAGGCATCTCGAGGAATTAAAATCATCAAAATTGATGTGAAATTCATAAAATGATCCCGAGGTTTCATCACTATCTTCATCAAAGTCTTATCAGGACGGTTTGAGATCAATTGAATGAATAATTTTCTTCAATTTAACTCTTAATGACTACCGAATTTGTATTAAAGTTTATAGAATTTTATCTTCTTCTGCTTTAACACATGAGATCATATTTTTAAATGCTACAAAGTGAGCCGAGGAGTCTTAGTAAAGGTGACATTCTTAATAAGTTAGTAATACTAGTCGGCTAAAAATGAAAACTGGGAAGCATCTTGGATTTGATAGACGGGTCCTCATAATATACCAATACCACCCCTAATTTACGTTCAAAATTACCCCTAAAATAACGGCGTTTGCATGTAAAGTCAAGGTATTTTTCGGCTATGGCCGTAGTGTCTGCTGGTTTCTTTTTTGTTTAAAACCTTCCACAGCGAATGTGACGAGACATTTGAGATTTTCTCTCCGTCAAAGATCAAATACAGTCAACAATGGCGTCACCAAACTTTCTTTTTTGAGTAACGGTAACCCTTGAAATTAATCTGTCTGCTTTTCTCTGTAGTTTACTATTTTTTCCTCCAGAATGGTTCGATGATCGATCTGTTCTGCATCTAAAGCTATCGGATTGTTTCTCTGGTTATTATCATCGTAAATCTAACTAAAGTTGTGATTTTTTGTTGTTGTTGCTGAAAATGGTGGAAACACGAGTTTTTATGGCGTGAGAGACTGAAAAAGAGTAGGTTTTTGATGTTTTAAGATATAGGGTTTCGATGGATGCTAAAGGAAAAACTCTCACAAAAGGCGAAGTAGAAATGAAAGAGAACAGAGGAACAGGTGGAGGTGAAGTAGTTTTATTGATTTCAGGCGAAGAAGAAGCTTTGGAGAAGAATAAGAAGAAGGTCAGCAGAGATTCGACTTCGAACTTCTCTTCGAAGGATTCGGAAGCTTTGACACAGCAGGGAGAATCCAAGGATTCGAATGTGGGATTCTCAGATTTGGATAATCTCAAATCAAAAGTTCAAATGTCCACATTCATGAGCTGTCCTTCTCCAGAGATTTCCAAGTTCAGTTCTAGTCCCCATAAACCTCCCAAAATCCCAACTGAAACCGTAACTCCCCGAATTTCACTTGCTAGATCTGCCTTCTCTAAGCCGAAATCACGATTCGTAGAACCATCTGGTCCTTTGGTTGAAGATCACAATCAATCGATACAAGACCGAGCTTTGAATTCGCCTTATAGGACCTCTCCCAACAACAAATTTTCTGCAACTAATACTCCGAGGGACGGCACCAGAACAGCTCCAATTACTCCAAAAACGCCACTAATGGCGTCACCAGGGGAAGAAGAAGAAGACGACGAAGAAATCTATAAGAGCGAGAATGTCCCAACAACGATGGAAGCATCTCATAAAAAAAAGAGATTTAAAGTTATGTTTTTGATTGAGTGGACTGCATTGGTATGCATAATGAGTGTTTTAATAGCTAGCTTAACTGTTAACAAATTTCAAAATTTGAAGATTTGGGGATTGGAGTTGTGGAAATGGTGTGTGTTGGTAATGGTAATTGTCTGTGGCCGATTGGTTACCGAGTGGTTTATGAAAGTTTTGGTTTTTTTGATAGAAAGAAACTTCTTGTTCAAGAAGAAGGTCTTATATTTTGTTCACGGGTTGAAGAAGAGCGTCCAAATCTTCATTTGGTTGGGTTTGGTTCTTCTTGCATGGGTTTTGCTGTTCAATCGTGGGGACAAGCGATCCGAAAATGCTACCAAGATTTTAAATTATGTCTCTAGGGCTCTTGCTTCTCTTCTGGTTGGGGCACTTATATGGTTGGTGAAAACTCTCTTGGTAAAGATCTTAGCTTCTTCTTTCCATGTCACTACATTCTTTGATAGGATTCAAGAATCAATCTTCCATCAGTATGTTCTTCAGACGCTTTCGGGTCCACCATTGATGGAGTTAGCTGAGAGGGTTGGGCGCACAACGAATACGGTGCAGATGAGTTTCCGGAGTACTAAGAAAGTAAATGGAGGAGAGGAACAAGAGGTGATTGATGTGGGCAAGCTTCATAAGATTAAGCAAGAAAAGGTGTCTGCTTGGACCATGAAGGGGTTAATTAATGTGATAATGACTTCAGGGCTGTCCACGATTTCAAATACTATCGACCAAGTCGATGATGAGGCATACGAGCAGAAAGATAAGGAAATTACTAATGAGTGGGAAGCGAAGGCTGCGGCTCAACAGATTTTTATGAATGTTGCCAAAGCTGATAGCAAGTGAGGAGATTCTTTGAGAGTTTTCTTATGATGTTTCGATGACCCATTCTTTCATTATCTCACTTCTGTTCTTGTTGCTAGGTACATTGACAAGGAGGACCTCCAGAGATTCTTGAACAAGGATGAGGTTGATAATGTGCTCCCACTGTTTGAAGGAGCTGCGGAGACTGGAAAGATCAAGAAGAAGGCCTTGAAAAACTGGGTGGTAAGATATCTGTTTTGTTGTTTTTCAACTTTAAAGTTTTCAATGGTTCTTAATGTTTTTTTTTTTTCTCTCGGATCTCTTAAATCCTGTAGAGGATTACTTATATATGTTTAGTTCGTAAGTTCATCTTGTCATTGATTGAGACAGAGATTCAAGCTTGAACATTCAGGTGGTGCGTGGTACACCTGAGAAAAGTCATATCTGATGACAACAAGATGGACTTTACCTAGGATGAGAATGGACCAACCATTAAATCTTGGGTTGAAATTTCTTTTACCTTTTTCTCTAGGTAATCTATTATTAGCAACTTCCCAATTTGCAGGACAAAACTTTGTGGAGTAAAGTTTAGTGCTGAAATTTTTTGCTCCACGAAACTTTAAAACGTTTTGGAGGTATTTTTCGTTTGACAATGTTCTGTGGGATTTCTTAAAGCAAAACATGGGTGCATGGAAATTTTATGGTTGGTGAAGGGCAATCAAGCACTCGCAATGTTTTGGTGATTTTACAGTGGCAACCAAGCACTAGTTGCCAGAATTCATTATTTTTTTTTTTTGCTTTTTCTTCGATTTACTGATTTTTCTATCATAGCAAGCAGGGACATAATATTATTTTGGTATGGAGATAGCAGCACAATCGAAATGTATTTTTGATTGGTGGGCAATGGAAAAGTACAGACTGATTTAGAAACCGATCTTTTTCAATTTCAGTACATAATGAGAATGGGAAAACTCATTTTGGTTAAGAAATTGGTTCATGTCTCATTTCATGGTTCTTGTATGCAGGTGAAGGTCTATCTTGAACGTAAATCACTAGCACATTCCTTAAATGATACCAAAACGGCTGTAAAGCAGTTGAACAAACTCTTAACCGGGGTTGTGATTGTTGTGATCCTAATTGTGTGGCTGCTAATAATGGGATTTGCAACGGTTCAAGTGTTCGTTTTAATCTCATCTCAGATGTTACTGGTTGTATTCATGTTTGGAAACACCGCCAAGACTATATTTGAATCCATTATATTTGTATTTGTGATGCATCCATTTGATGTTGGTGATCGTTGTGTTATCGATGGAGTTCAG
This sequence comes from Akebia trifoliata, assembly GCF_017979445.1. NCBI lineage: Eukaryota > Viridiplantae > Streptophyta > Magnoliopsida > Ranunculales > Lardizabalaceae > Akebia > Akebia trifoliata. The sequence goes on from NC_141375.1 coordinate 36,195,336, forward strand.
GTAACTCCATAATCCTCTCTTGCTTTATTATAGAATGCTTACTAGGTCAACTGTGTTTACTAAACTGTATAACCTAACAGATGATTGTTGAAGAGATGAACATTTTGACAACAGTCTTCCTGAGATTTGACAATGAGAAGATATACTATCCAAATTCAGTGTTGACTACCAAGCCCATCAGCAACTTCTACAGAAGCCCAGACATGGGTGATTCTGTTGAGTTCTCTGTTGATGTTTCAACTTCAATGGAAAGCGTTGGAGCTCTAAAAGCTAGAATAAAGACGTATGATGTCAACTCTAGCTTTCTATTTCTCAGTTTCTATCATGTCACTGTATAGCATGGGTAACTAAATGTATAAGTTAAGTCCATGATATTGTGTTTGTGCTTAATTCTTCTCTTCTCTCAAACTATTGATTGCTTAAGCTTAAAAGCATGCACCATGAACTAGAGAATCATGCGAACAGTTAGCTTGTGTAATTGTATTGAATTTACGACACTGTTTATTTTCCACAGTTCATTATAATAAAAAAATTGCTATCAAATTATGAATATAGAGTTGATGGTTTTGGGCTTGAACATGTATGCACTGTTTATTCTTCGTCTCGTCGTTCTCTTTTCCACAAATGTTCCCTTTTAATTTAATCTGTTGAGCTTCCTCCTAAGTGTATGGTCCATAGTTGCTTGGGAGTGGCATTAAATTTGGATTGCATTAGTTGTAAGCATATGGGCTTGCACCCCCCACAAACATTGCTTATTAGACAACTTCCTATCTATCTGGCAGAGCACATCATATGATAATTACTCCACTGCTAGATTCAGATATTCCAGACTTTCTTATTTGGTTGGTGCCCATAATAGATAAATTTCTTGCTAGCCATACCAAAGCTGCTGGCATCAATGAGCTTTTACAACCAGCATCCACGATAAAATCTTGGATGATATCTTGTTCTATCTTCCTTGCCCCAAATGTGCCAGTGTGTGTGCATGCTGAAGGTTATAAAGTCTTAAGTCATAGCTTATATTGGCTTAATTCAGTTTGTGTGAAAAGTCACATCTCTATCTTTTTCCACTGACCCTGTCCGAGTCAATTTGAGCCTGGGAATTCTCCTTACGGTCGAGTGTCCTACCTAATTTGATAACTAGAATAATGGAGGAGGGATAGACCTGATCTTTAAAAGAAACTATACTTCCACTTCTCTCAGAGAGATTTCGCAACAAAATTAGGTGGGTCCTGTAAAGAGTGAGTGCTCTCTCCTCTTAATTCCTAATGACCTCTCCGGTTCACGTCTGATTCATCCAAGTTGTAAATGATCCATCTGATTCATCCAAATAGTAATTGAAACAATTTTAGCTTGGAATGGTGACGTCTCTTTTGGTGCAGGCAGCATCCCGGATTGGATTGAGGATTCTACATTCATAAGTTAATTTTTCCTTGTTTTTGTTACCTATCTTGTTTCTTTTCTTAGAGTATGATTTCATTGGGCAGATGCATGGTTATTAATAAATAGATACTTATGTATGCAACTTAGGTTCAGCTTAGTATGACATTGGTGTTATCTTTCTTACTAATGGAAACTGTGGAATCTCAGTTAATTATCTTTTTTAGGGCTCATTGTAGAATTTTCTTTGTATTACTTCTATCTATTCTACTGTTTAATGGATGGTTAAATTTTGTTGGGGCTTCAGGTACATAGAGAGCAAGCCTCAACATTGGCGTCCTAACCACAATGTTGTGGTGAAGGAGATCGAGAATGTGAACAAGATGAAGATGGCTCTCTTTGTTACTCACACCATGAACTATCAGAACATGGGAGAGAAAACGAGTCGCAGATCTGACCTAGTTTTTGAGTTGAAGAAAATATTTGAAGAGCTTTCTATTAAATATCATCTCCTTCCTCAAGAAGTTCACCTGAGTTATATTGGCTCAGCAGCAACAGCACCGACAACTGTTGGACGTTGATGATCCCTCTCCATGGCTTAAGAAATTCACATAATGTACTGCAAGTGCGTCCTTTCTTCTTATGTTAATTTCATTTTGATGAATTTAACTTATCTGATGCACCTGGAGGTTCAAATCCCTAACATTAGCCCGATAAATACACCAAAAAAGCTAATTAAAGATTAACTTTTCTAACCTCAAAAACTAATGGGCAAACATTATCATATGGAAATGATTGATTTAACAACTGTAGTGTCTTTTGGATGGTTGCTTGTGGGAAATATGCGAAGCACTTGAGAGTTTACTGATGAATTGAAAATGTGTATTGATGTAAAACATGCATTTCTCAAGGCATGTTTAGAAGGGTCTGCGGTTTGACATTTTACAACTAGAAGCCTTTTAATACTTATGTAAGGATAATCCTTCTTTATCACTATTTATCAAGAAAGTTAGGGTGCTACATGATATTGCAGATTTTTGGTCCTGCAACCTGTAATTATTGAACTATGTTGACACAAGGAACAAAAAGTTATTGATTGAATCACACAGCATTAAATGAAGTGGATTGAGGATCCATGGTGTGGAACTAAATTTGGCCTCAAAATGAAGTAAATTCCCCCTTGTTTATAAATGAATCACTAAGATGGCTTCAAATTTTATGTACATTGTGAATGGCAGGTTTGTTGAGAGCTGATGGATATGAAGACTGCGAAGACTACTTTAATTTATATATGAAGGAAATTCGACAAATCAGGAGGTGATTCTGGTCGTAGTAAGGAAAAATTATACCAAGCTGGAATGTATTAAAGAAAGAAGTACAAAAATGCCATGCTTGTTCTACATAGATTTTTGTAGCGATGGAAGAGCTATATTAGGTCCTTATTTTGAAGGGTGCATTTGCTTTGTTTTAAGTTTGTACTTGGCGATGACTGTATTATTTCCCTGTGATTTATAATATTTGGGCCTATTTTGCAGTTCATTATTCAAATTTTTTTCTTTATAAAAAATGGTTAATCAACTTGTGATGTCAATTTTTGGTTGGTTCCTTTTATTCTGTTTGATTGCTTGAGATCCTGAAAATTTCCAAATAATATTGTTGACGCAATGTCTTTTTATTGTATAAGGCTGAGCTCCAAGTATCAGACTACTAAAAGTATGGGTTATTTCTTATTAAAGCTAAAATTTAACGGTACATGGCCTTGCATAAACATGATAATTTTAGATGCAAAAATTGCTCTACTTCGTGATCCCCACTGATATAAATATTCTCTTTTTTCTATGCTCATGGGAGGGCCTGCAATAAAATCACTCCAATGCCCAAGTCAGTCTAGCACAATTAGTGTAGACTATTTTCAGAGAGGGAATTGTGTACCTTTGTGGCGTGAAGCATCCTTGTATTTTATAGGATTTTTGCCCTTAGATTTTTCTGGATTTTCTCCATGATTCTCGTTTGAATGGTTATGCTCTTTTAGGGATTTGCCTTGATTTTTGTGAAGGTAGTTACATATTATCTATTTTGCGGGATTTGTTTCGAGCTCCATGCCTTCGAAACCTGGCAGACTGACTTAATGGAAGGTCGGGTGATCGGTTAAATTATCATTTAGTTCGGTTCTTTGGCAACAATTCCTTGAGATTGTCACTTGTCACTTGCTCGAGAAATATCCTCCACAATAATAATAATTTTTTTTTTGTTTTTTTTGTGTGAGAGAGAACCCATTTCTTCAATTTTCCTCCATGACTGGTGGAGTGTAGCTAATTAGAGAAAGACAAGGGCAGAGTCAGGATTTTCTATTAGTGAGGTGCAAAATGGGAGGGAGATGAGGGATTGGGAGCAATAGGGTCAAACGGGGCATCTCAATAGTTCAAAATGCAGGATTTTCTCAAATTTAAGCATAAATTTAAGGATATCTAAAATGCCCAAAAAAATTGAGTCGGGGCAATTGCCCCCAATGTCTCCGTACTGGCTCCTCCCTTGGACAAAGAGGAAGATGGCATGGCCAGCTGAAATCTCAAATTTCTGCATCTCTCTCTATTATCCTACTCTCCTTTCATTCTTTTTCTAACTCTTATCACAACAGCAACAAAACAATTCTTCAAAAACACACACCAACAGAAATCACATTTTATTTATTTATCTTTATTTTTTTTTTTAGAGAGAATCAGTGAGATGGGGCCGCCACTTTGATCCAGTTAAGGAGAATGTAAAAAAAAGGGGGAATGCCTGCAAAGGTGTATTTTCTTTAAAGAGATTTACTCGGCCGACCCAATTTTAGCAACTTTATTATAAAGAGATTTACTCAACAGATCCAATTTTAGCATCTTTATTATAAAGAGATTTAGGGAACCTTACTTTAAGAAGTTTGCTACTTTCACTAAATCAACCTCAAATCTCTTAAGACAAAGATAAATTTAGACTATCTTATTTAATTTTAATTTAGGTTAATTTTTTTTTTTGTTATGTTACATGAATTTCCTAAACACTACACATCAATTTCGTTACTCTATTAACAGTCACATATGTGTTATTTAGTACGGTGTAAGCAGTTGTGTAAGTGGATGGTGGGGGAGACAGCACTTACAAAATGCCAATTTACACATCTCACATTAAAGATTGATCCTTTGAATTGAATATGATTTGTTTTTGTGAATCTTATAAAACCCATATTTTAAAAGATAAGAACATAATCTTGCATTTAAAAGTTATTTGAGTTTAAATTTTTAAGAAAGATTAATGATAAATTGATTCTTTTGATAAGAAAGAATAATGATAACTTGACTCCCCCCAAGTGGCATACTCAATCGACTCTCCGACATGATGTGTATGAGAATCGTAATCGTTAGAATACTTCACTACAGTTGTGTATTCTGTTGAGTACATAACTACGATTATAAAACATGTCACATCAGAGGAGTCATAGATTAAAATGGGTTTGTGCGCCGACAACTTGTTAAAGTTGATGTTCCATCTCATATTCCACTCGTGAATTTTTACAAGTATCCAATCAAGAATTCTCAGTTAGATGCACTTATGCTAATTACACTACATCAAAGATGAAATTAGTGATTCTTCCAAGGGCCCTACTAACCACTACCACACATATTACTGACAAGTCACACAATTTCTATCTCCAACCCAATGGAGGAAGAGTTGAGTTGTCGAGAGAGTAAAACTTAAAAAAGCATGTTGATTAGGGCTCTGCATACTCTCTATTCAATGATGAAATCATTTCGACAAAATAATTATAATAATAAAGTAAGTCTACTTTACGACAGAAGACCTACACCGTACCTTTCGATCCGCTACCACATGATACACTAGCTGATGTCTTCACCATACCACATAGCTCTCCGCTATACTAGGGCTGTCAACGGATATCAATTGTATCCAAAACAGTAATATTCGATTCCGAAAAATATTTTTGATATTTGAATTTGAATTTGATATTATAAATCAACGTCCGAACTCAAATCCAATTAAATTATCGGATATCTATTTAATATTCTAGTCATTAAGTAAATGGGATTTGACTTCATAAACTCCTCCCCCCTCCCAAAAAAGAATAAAAATAAATAATAATCATATTTAATCTATAATTTATTCTCAAAATCATCTAATGTCATTTTCAACCTTTAATTTTCAATTTAAAAACTAGTCATCTTCAACCTAAATATGTTATTTACTTCAAACACTATAAGGCAAAAATCTCAAATCCTTGAAGAGCATAAAGACGACGGAGAAAAATCAGGGGTTGTTCTTAGGTGGTGGTGTGTTTGGGAGGGAGGGAGGGAGGGAGGGAGGCTTCCATGGGGTCATTCTATGGGGTCTCTCACAGAAGACAATGATCAAGGAGCATGACATTTGAAAATTGATGGAGTATCTCAGATTATACTAAAATTCCAAGGGATGTGATCAAATTTGCTCAAATCCTATTAAACTATTCTGGTTCCAACTATGGAAATTTTCAATCTAAGATACTTGGTTTCAATTCCTATAAGAATTTGGAGTTGCATTTCTCGTTGTTAGCAATAGCAATTGAGAACTTTGACAACTTGGTATCAATCAAGAGTTTCGGCATGAATTTTTCTGAATTCAATTGGGCTTCATCAATAACCAACATTCCCACTAAGTGATTTTTTTTTTTCTGCCCACACATCACAATAGCCGCTGGACATGTGACACTGATGACATAAGCATAGAGTGAAAAATTCTCGGCCCACAATTGTTGCATCTTTATTACAAAATCTCCTTTAGAGTCTTGGCAACTCCAAGGGAATCTTACTTTAAGAAGTTTGCTACCAACCAAATCTCACTTTATCAAATTTGTTACTTGACAAACCCTAGGGTGGGGATCCACGTCATAAAATTCAAATTTATGTAGTTAATTTGTTACTTTAAGATATCTTCAAGGGTTCTAACAACTTCAATTTGTGGCATCCAAAATCATGATCTGATGCCACATGATTATAAAGAAAAAAAATTCAAAGAAACTAAAAAAAAGGAAAAATAAATAAATAAATGATCTTCATTGTAAAATTGTAATTTTAAATTTGGGAGGTTTGTAACCATCCTTTTTCAACACCTACAATCAAGCACAAAGGTTTTTTTATTGAATTCTTTTTATTTTGAATATGTTTTTTTTTCCCTTGAAATCTACCAGTCTGTGTTGTTGGATTGCTAATTTGCTTATCTACATGGGCCCAACAACTTTTAGTAAGATTTGAAATCTTACTAAAATTTGTCCGAGTAATTGTAATAAATTTGCAACAGATAGGTCCGCCTGATAAATCTCTCTTTTCTATATTATACATACCAAAAAGTCTCATCTAAAATGATAGGATCATAGAATATGTATGGTACTAGCAAGAAAAAGCTCCAACAACTTTAGAAATTTAAAGAGATGGGGATGTTTGAGAGGTTCTACCTCCACGTTTTGGTGAATATTTGAGTTACCTCTACGTTTTAAAACTAGTGATAATGATATGCCGCTTAACATTGATCATCAACATATATTAGATTTATTAAAAAATTTAAATTAGAATTTTAAAACTCGGCTGAATGTTCATCAAATCAACTCAAAAACTTGCAAATCGAACTCAAATGAAATCATATCATATGTATGAATACTTCAAAAATAATTTTTAAAAATGTTTATATATATTTTTTTACAAAAATATTAATAAAAAAAAAAACTCGGTCAAGCTTTTTAATTGACTAAATGCATTTTTTAGCTAACTCGGCCACGTTGATCTTATATAATCTCACAGTTTATCCAATTTTGTACGTGATCTTTTAATTCCTAATTCCATGGATATTGTAGATATAAAGATCAAAAAATTTAATTACTCACTTTTGGATTGAATTTCATTTTTTAAATTATCCCGATGATTAAACAGAAAAAAAAAAACATAAGATTAAGAATAATGAAATTGCATGAATTCGTACTGTGTCACATTTTCTTTTTGGAAATATATTTAACATGATGGTGGAATTAGTAGTTATCAAGGTAGAGTGACCACACAATAAGGGTTGGTCCTAGCCTAATATCACATTATAAATTGCAAATCATTTTTTATGATAATTTCATATAAAAGTTTCTAATCTCTTTAGATCTCTCAAATCTCGTTGGATTAAAAATTTGAAACTTTTTCATACAAATTAATAATATAAATGTGGAGAGCTTTTTTAATGTTCCTTTCTTCAAGATGAACCTTGATGCTGATGATTGTGAAGCTCTTGATTAAGAGGCTTCTCTCGAAATCTTCTTCAACTTTGAACGGTAGAACAATTGAGGTCTCGATGTGGTGTTTGTCAAAGATGCTCTGATAGTCAAATTAATACTTAGATAGAAAAAAGATGAATGACGAAAAAGATAAATAGTGCTCAAAGATCTAGAGATTAGAACTTAGAATTTAGTAAACCAATCAATCAACCAACTTCCTTTGAGATCTTTAAAGGGTATACTTAGAGGCAAGCCTTGGAAATAGATGTCACCGCATTACTTGTTTAGATATATGATGAGTTGAATAGTTGAGATGCACTTGAGTGCTTTAAAAAATAGATCCATTACTTGTCAAAAAAGACTTGGATATGATGTATAAATGTTACAGGTCATCAATGCAAAGTAAAAAAAATAAAGATCTCTGACACGTGATGTCCTATCAATTTGATAAGATCTGATTTTGTATTTATCCATATGAAAGGATGCTCGAACTCAAATACTTGCCCCGAGATTGTCTATGCGTTAAGGACTAGGTCAGATACGAACTAAAGATCATATCATAAATGAGCTAGCTAAGGTAAAATACAATCTTAGGTTTAAATCAAGTATGAGTTAGGGATCAAATATGAGCTCAAAATTAGATCCTTATGCGATCTCTCAGATATGAATCAAATTTAAATAAGTTTGGGAGTTCGGACTACGTTTTTCTCGTAAGGATAACTTCATATTTTGAGCAGGTGAGTCAGGGTATGTCGCATTTAGACACCATGATGAGTTTTGCGATAATTGGCACAAGTGAGGAGATTTAGGTAGTGTTTGTTTGCGTTATTTTTCAACGCTTATTGTTGAAAAAACTTAAATTCAACACTTTTTGTCAAAATAGTGCGTTTATTTACTCTATATTTTCAACGCTTATTGTTGAAAATAAGTGAAAAAAATTCAGTACTATTTTGATGTTGAAAAAAAGTGTTGAAGCGACAAACACTTCATTTTTTTCAACACGGACAAGTAGGCCATTCGTTTTTTTAAGCATGGACAAGTATGCCCTAATTCTTAAAAGGATATTACCTCTTATATCCCATGGATGAGTATATAAGCACCCCACAAATTAATAAACCCACATCATGGCTAAATTATTTTGTCTTATATGGGTTAAAAGTTTTGGAAAGAGTTGATTTTTGGTGAGGATGATCTCTTCATTAATATATAAGCACCCCACAAATTAGTAAACCCACACCATGGCTAAATTATTTTGTCTTATATGGGTTAAAAGTTTTGGAATAAGTAAATTTTTGATGAAGATGATCTCTACAATGAGGAGATCATCCATAATTGGCACAAGTGAGGAGATTTAGGTAGTGTTTGTTTGCGTTATTTTTCAACGCTTATACTTTTTGTCAAAATAGTGCGTTTATTTACTCTATATTTTCAACGCTTATTGTTGAAAATAAGTGAAAAAAATTCAGTACTATTTTGATGTTGAAAAAAAGTGTTGAAGCGACAAACACTTCATTTTTTTCAACACGGACAAGTAGGCCATTCGTTTTTTTAAGCATGGACAAGTATGCCCTAATTCTTAAAAGGATATTACCTCTTATATCCCATGGATGAGTATATAAGCACCCCACAAATTAATAAACCCACATCATGGCTAAATTATTTTGTCTTATATGGGTTAAAAGTTTTGGAAAGAGTTGATTTTTGGTGAGGATGATCTCTTCATTAATATATAAGCACCCCACAAATTAGTAAACCCACACCATGGCTAAATTATTTTGTCTTATATGGGTTAAAAGTTTTGGAATAAGTAAATTTTTGATGAAGATGATCTCTACAATGAGGAGATCATCCTCACCAAAAATCAGCACATCCTTAAACTTATAACCCTATCAAAACAAGTTCAAGAACTATAAATTGTCCCCCCCCCCCCCCCTTTTTTTTTTTTTTTTTTCTGAAAACTATTTTTGACGACTTAGAAATTTCAAAATGGATTGATTTTTGGTGAGGATGATCTATAGACCATATAGACTATCCTTACAAAAAATTTGCTCATTCTAAAAACTTTAACATATATAAAACAAAAAAAAAATTGGCTATGGTGTGGGTTGCCCTTATTAATTCATAGGGTGTTTTTAATTACATATCCTTCATTTCCATAAAAAATTATTCATCCAAAATTAAGTTATTTAATGTTGATTTTAAATTTTGGTGACTTGTATGACATTATTATTTTTAATTTGAAATTTGTAGGTTTTTATAAATAGAAGTTATTATTTATAAATTGAAGATTTGAGTATTATTTATTATTTAAAAATGAATTGTATTTTAATTTTATAAGAAATAATATATTTTATTGTGTTTGATAAGAAATAAGCATTTGAAATATGCAAACAATGTATAATATGATTGTAAGGGTATTAAAGATAATTTACCAGCTTCAGCAATGTATAACAAATATGATTCAGCATCTAAACAAATAATTTTTCAATACTTAAATTCATCGCTTATAAATTTCAGCGCTTAATGCTATTCAACACTTATTTTTTTTCAGTTTAACAAACAACACCTTAGTGTATGGGAGAGCTGTTATCTCCTTAAAAACCTATCTTATTAGGTTACTGACTTTGAGTCTGAGCTGAGGTTTGATCGAACTGGTTGTTTTCCTTTAAACTAACACGACTTATTGTCCTACACCTATCAACCCAATGTCTTAGCCATACTCTATTTTTGGTAATCTCGGTTTGTACCGAACTTAAGTTTGACTTAGGTGATTTAATTCCTTCCTTGTCATCGTAGGCCCTGCTAAGGTATTGAATTATGCACCTTCAACTCTCATCTTAGTCTGTGATAATCTAAAGGCTCATTTCTCATACCTCGGTAGGAGCATTAGTCCTCTAACTTGTCTGTGGCAGTGATGACCACATCTCTAGTGTTCTGTTGAAATCGTATTTCGTACTCCATATGGTAGGCAGACGGATTTCTACTTCTCTTCTTATTATAATGTGTTTGGTTCAAGAAGTAGAACTCGATGCTTCCCTATTCACTGATGTGATTTAAGACGTTGGCTCATAATTTTTTAGTGGGCCCCCTTCATTTCTTAGTGGCATGTGTCCTTATTGTGTTGCGTGACAAAAATGATCTCCACAATAAATATATACTCTTAAGATATTAAATAATGAAGGTGATAATGATTTTAAATTTATTATTTTGTCAATCTTGATTATAGGGATACATTGTCTTTGGTAACTCTTAAGACGACCTACTCCTCTTTTGTAATCAACCTCAAAACCTAAGGTTAAATTTAGATTGAAGTTTTTATTTTAATTTAGAGTGCTCCATTCACTAAATCAACCTCAAATCTCTTATGATAAAAATAAATTTAGATTATCTTATTTAGTTTTATTACATTATTTAATTTTAATTAAGGTTAAATTTGTTTTTTGTGTTATGTTACTTGAATTTCTTAAACGCAACACATCAATTTCGTTACTCTATTAACATTCACATATGTTTTTTATTTAGGACGGTGTAAGCATTTGTGTAAGTGGATGGTGGGGAGAAATAATATATCATTTAGTAACTTTTATTAATATTAGAATCAATATTATCATGTTAACACATGTCACACTAAAGATTGATCCTTTGAATTGAATATGATTTGATCTTGTGAATCTATTAAAACCCATATTTTAGAAGATAAGAACATCATCTTGCATTTAAAAGTTATTTGAGTTTAAATTTTTAAGAAAGATTTATGATAAATTGTTTCAGTTGTTGACGAATTGACGTGGCACATGCACAGAATCACAAGAAAGAAAACGAATTATATTTTATGCACTGCCACGTCAATCGCGTCAGATTATCGCACCTATTTAAGAAAAAATACTCAATCCACTCCCAGACATGATATGTATGAGAATTGTACTCTCACGATACTTAACTGCACATCTTAATAAATAAATAAATAATGAGTTGTGTATTCTGATGAGTACGTAACTACCATTATAGAACATGTCACATCAGAGGAGTCATTGATCACGATTCTTTAAGAAAATGGGTTTGTGCGCCGACAATTTGGTAAAGTTGAAGTTCCATCTCAATTCCACTCGTGAGTTTTACAAGTGTCCAATCAAGAATTCTCAGTTTACATCAAAATGCAATCATTCATTCTTTCAAGAGCCCCACTGACCACTAGAACACATATTACTGACAAATCACACAATTTCTATCTCCATTTCTCCAACCCAATAGAGGAAGAATTGTGGAGTGGAATAAAATTAAAAAGCATGTTGATTCAGGCTGTTCATACTCTATTCAATGGTGGAATCATTCCGATAAAATAATAATTAAGTAAGACTACTTTACAAAATTAAAAAGCATGTTGATTCAGGCTGTTCATACTCTATTCAATGGTGGAATCATTCCGATAAAATAATAATTAAGTAAGACTACTTTACAAAATTAAAAAGCATGTTGATTCAGGCTGTTCATACTCTATTCAATGGTCGAATCATTCCGATAAAATAATAATTAAGACAGACTACTTTACGACAAAAGAGACCTACTACACACATCTTTGGATCCACTATCCTGATTATGATTTTCCTAACCCACCACACCGTTTATGGATTATTACTATTTTTACATATCCCCCATTAAATTACTGATCCACATGATACACTAGCTGATTTCTTCACCATACTCCATAGCTCTCTGCTATATTAGGGCTGTCTACGAATATTAATTGTATCGAGTACACTAATATTAGAATCCAAAAAATATTTTTAATATTTGAAATCAAATCAAATATTATAAATCAATGTCTGAACTCAAATCCAATTAAATTATTGGATATCCAATAATGTTTGAGTCATTAAGTAAATGGGATTTGATGACTTTATAAACCACCGCCCCCCCATCAAATCAAATATTATAAATCAACGTTTGAACTCAAATCCAATTAAATTATTGGATATCCAATAATATTTGAGGCATTAAGTAAATGGGATTTGATGATTTTATAAAACAACCCCCCCCCCCCCCCCTCTCCATCAAATCAAATATTATAAATCAACGTCTGAACTCAAATCCAATTAAATTATTGGATATCCAATAATATTTGAGTCATTAAATAAATGGGATTTGACTTTATAACCCCACCCCCTAAAAAAAAAATGTTTAATCTATACCTAAAAACCTTTGATTTTTATTCTCAAAATCATCTAATGTCATCTTCAACCTTTAATTTTCAATTTAAAAATTAGTCATTTTCAATTTAAATATTTTATTTACTTCAAACACTACAAGGCAAAAACCTCAAAGCCTTGAAGAGCATATAGATGAAGGAGAAAAATTGAGGGTTGTTCTACCGTGGGTCTCTCACATAAGACAATGATCAAGGAGCATGACATTTGAAAATTGTTGGAGTAACTCAGATTATATTAAAACTCCAAGGGATGAGATCAAATTTGCTCAAATCCTATTAAACTATTCTGGTTCCAACTATGTAAATTTTCGAACTATAATTATAGTACAGAATTTGGAGTTGCATTTCTCGTTGTTGAGGAATAGCAATTGAGAACTTTGACAAGTTGGTATCAATAAAGAGTTTTGGCATGAATTTTGCTGAATTTTACCAAGCTTGATCAATAACCAGCATTCCCACTAAGTGATTTTTTTTTACTCACACAGCAAAATAGCAGCTTGGCATGTGACACTCATGACATAAGCATAGATTGACAAAATTCTCTCACCTGCCCCTCTGCCCACAAAGTTTATTTTTTGAGATTTCGAATCTTAAAAAGGGTCTTTAGGCACATGGATTACAACTTTGGCAATTTAACACCACTCCATTTCCACCATCATAATCAACTGAAAAAACAAATGAAGCCTTATCACTGTCTATTTGTGTTCCCTAACTACAGGGAAAAAGACAAAAAATACTCTTCAAAGAAAATTGGAATTAAATGAATTACGTATTGATTAAGAATATAACTAGCCAACATGTAACTTTAGGGTCTATATGATTATGCTTGGAAAATGGTATCTTTAAAAAATGTAAATTTTATATTTGACTACCGACATTCTTCGGAAAATCATTTTCCTGCCCAAAGAGATTTCTTATTGGGCTAAAAAATATTTTCCCAACCAATGACCTCCTAGGAAAATGATTTTTTTTGTCATTTCCTCACCTTTATCTAAAAAATAATTCTCTTTTTGACATTTTCCTAAAAATAATCAAACATGAAATTTATTTTTTCATAGAATTCTTTTTTCGTTTGACCTTTTCCATAGAAAGTAAGGAGACAAAAATATTTAAAATAAACTTTATTAAACCCGAACTAAGCTTGGGCTTGTCTAGACTGAGCTAGGATTTGGGATAATTAAGGCCATGTGGGACTTTAGGGTTGGCTAAGGCACAATCAAAATCTTTACATATAGGCACTGCTTGGTACCATGCAACACTTTTTGGATTACAAACTATTTGCTGAAATTTATGAAAGCTTTAAGAGGTGCATGCAAAATAATTTGCAATAAAAAAAATTTCAGAATGTAACCAAACATCTGTAAATTAGATTCCAAAACAAGCAGGGCCATAGTTGAAAGATTACTCAATTTAGCTATGGGTGCTCACATGATCTTTGAGGTGGGATCAATGATGAAATTAAAAATAAATAAATAAAAAGGGGCCAACAAATCGTCACATATATATATATATACATATATATATAGGTGGTGTTCAAACACCCTAAAAAAAAGCCTAACATTGTGCCAAATATTTTTTTAATGTATAGTTTAGAAGTTTCGAAATGGGCTGATTTTTTTTGAGGATGACCTCCTTGATGTAGGGATCATCCTCACAAAAAATCAGCCATTCTAAAAATTCTAACCCTATCAAAAGTGATTTACAAAAAGTAGACGGTCCACAATTCTTCAACTTGTAAACTAGGGTTAGGAGTTTCGGAATGAGTTGATTTTTGGTGAGGATGATCTCTTCACCATAGAGATCATCCTCATAAAAATTTAGTCCAGTCCGAAATTTCAAACCCCTATTTTGAAAAATGTTTGTATAGGGTGGCGTTCAGAGGCCCTAAAGAATGCCAAACATTGTGCTAACCATTTTTTCAATGTATGGGTTAGAAGTTTTGGATTGGCTGATTTTTTGTAAGGATGATATTCTCATCATAGAGATCATCCTCACAAAAAAAATCAACCCATTATGAAACTTTTGATCCCGTCAAAAGTGCCTTACAAAAATTGGATTATCCACAATTCTTCAACTTGTAAATGAAGGTTAGAAGTTTTGGAATGAATTGATTTTTGGTGAGGATAATCTCTACACCATAGATATCATCCTCACAAAAAATCACCCATTCCAAAAAATTTAACCCCTATTTTTAAAAATGTTCGACGCTCAAGGCCTCTAGACGCTTCCCATATATATATATATATATATATATATATATATATATATATATATATATATATATATATTTAGAAGACCATTTTATTTCATCTTATTTCCATCTTTGAAGTAAGGACTCACAGGTGAAGTCATGTCTAATACATAATCCATTCATAGGGAGTTACGGTAGCTGATAATAGAGATAAGATGTATGTATTACAATAATGTGCATGAGATACACTATATCAATACTATGATGTATCTCATCACATATTTTGAAGATATTAGATTTGCATCCATTAGGTTCAATTAGTATCAATAAGGTATATCAGAATTCTTAGATGATGATTACATTTAGTCATGGGGTTTATATAGATTTATCTCTATTAGCTGAGAGGTGGTAGTCTCCCCATCTTCGCAGCATCCTGCGCAAAATGGCCTTGTCCAAACCATTGTGCATAACAACATTTGCATTACTCACCATCGCATCCTGTATAATCATGCATTAAAATCAAATATCTTTGTGAGGACAAAATAAAATAAAATGACAATATAGAAAACATGCAAGAAAAAGTCTAACAATCCCCATGGCAGAGGATGAATAGGTAAGAAGGCTTAGGTGCTGTTTGTTAAACTGAAAAAAATAAGTGCTGAATAGCATTAAGCATTGAAACTTATAAGCGCTGAATTTAAGTACTGAAAAAATTATTTATTTAGATGCTGAATCATGTTTGTTACACATTGCTAAAACTGATAAATTGTCTTTGTTACCCTTACAATCATATTATACATTGTTTGCATGTTTCAAATGCTTATTTATTAGCAAACACAATAAAATATATTATTTCTTATAAAATTAAAATACAATTTATTTTTAAATAATAAATAATACTCAAATATTCAATTTATAAATAATAATTTCTATTTATAAAAGCCCACAAATTTCAAATTAAAAATAATAATGTCATACAAGTCACCAAAATTTGAAATCAACTTTAAAAAAAACTTAATTTTGGATGAATAATTTTCGATGGAAATGAAGGATGTGTAATTATAAAAGTACCTTATGAATTAATAAGGGCAACCCACACTATAGCCATTTTTTGTTTTGTTTTATATGGATTAAAGTTTTTGGAATGAGCAAATTTTTAGTGAGGATGGTTTATATGGTCTAGAGATCATTCTCACCGAAAATCAGCTTATTTTGAAACTACTAACTCGTTAAAAATAGTTTTCAAAAAAAAAAAAAGGGACAATTTACGTTCTTGAACTTGTTTTGATAGGGTTAAAAGTTTTAAGATGTGCTGATTTTTTGTGAGGATGATCTCCTCATTGTAGAAATCATCCTCACCAAAAATCAACTCATTCCAAAACTTTTAACCCATATAAGACAAAATAATTTAGCTATGGTGTGGGTTTATTAATTTGTGGGGTGTTTATATACTTATCCATGGGATATAAGAGGTAATATCCTTTTAAGAATGAAGGCATACTTGTCCATGCTCAAAAAAACAAAGGGCATACTTGTCCGTGTTGAAAAAAGCGAAGTGCTTATCGCTTCAGCACTTTTTTTCAGCATCAAAATAGTGCTGAATTTTTTTCACTTATTTTCAGCAATAAGCACGAGTAAACAAACACGCTATTTTGACAAAAGTGCTGAATTTAATTTTTTTCAGTAATAAGCACTAAAATATAGCGCAAACAAACACCGCCTTAGACGTCAACAACAATTAGAAGGCGTTCGAATGCTGCATGAGCCCGAAGAGAAGAAATGGCTATCAAGAAGAACACATAAAGGAGATACTTCAAATAGCCCATTATTTTGAATGAGAAGCTAGGGGCCTTCGGATTGTGTAATTGTTTGATCAGCTATGGGGTATGTAGCTAGGATGAACCCTTTAATAAGAATTCCATACCTCGAAAAGTGAAATATTTGGTTGTGTGTATCTTTTGTCTCATTTATTATTATTTATAAAACAAAATATAAATGAGCAAGTGATTTTGTTAGATAAGTGAAATATTGGTTGTGTATATCTTTTGTCTCATTTATTATTAATTATAGAACAAAATATAAATGAGCAAGTGATTTTGTTAGATAGAAAATCTAATGTGGATTTCCTTTCCAAAAACTCCGTTAGGTCATTTATGATTACAAAGAAAATGCTTTATTGGGTAATAATTTCTAAGAAAATGAATTTTCAAGAAATATTTGATTGCATATATATATATATATATATATATATATATATATATATATATATATAAGAAAATGATAAAATAGGGTTGGTTTTTAATTTTGAGTCGTGATAATCTGACTTATTTTTTTGTACACGCTTTGTATGCTCCCTTCATAAAATTGTAGATCCTTTACTTCGAGATACACAAGGATAGATCTTTATAGTTTTGTACAATTTTATCACTACGTGAAAACTGGAAAATTCAACAAAAAAATTGATGGGCCAAGTTCCACGGATTTTAGAAATTGAATTTTGATGGTCCAAGACCGTCAAAATTCTTGATTTTTCTAGATTTGATGGCTTAGAGCTATTGAATTTCTTCTGTCATTTATTAATTTCACAGTTTCAACCTGTCGAAAAAAAAATTTTGACAATGAAAAATTTGACCACTTAATTTGTCAAATTTTATGAAATTTGACAGTTTAGGACCGTTAAATTTTGGTTTTTTTTTTTTTTTCACATTGTGTACGAAGGGAGTGTACAAAAAAGTGAGTCAGATTATCGAGACTTTTTAATTTTAAGGGTGGAGTAATATGAGAGAAAATATTAGGATTTACCTTCTTTCATATAATAATCATTTTCCTGTGAGGATAGGGAGGCCAGGTCGGTAAATAATTTAATGTTTTGCTTGAAAAACGAAATCAGTCTTTATGAGAAAATGATTTTCCTATAAAAATGCACAATCAAACGCAAAGAAATTGCATTTTACCAAGATCGTCATGATTTATAGTTCATACCCAATTTTTTTTTATAGAATTCTTCATCATGCTGGCATCAAACTTTTGATCACATTTCTAGATCAAAATCAAACATCTGTTCAAACAAATTAAATGAAAAAGATAATTTTGAGTTACATTGGCTCTTTTGAGATACCAATGTTCTTTCGTGCCCTTGAAATAACCTTGGAAGATGGCACCACACAACCATTACTCAGTATGAAATGAACATGTCACCCACAATTTTATCAAAATGATATACCCACAAATTAGTGTGGTTAGTTTTTGGAAAAAAAAAAAAAAAGTATGAGAGAGAAATAGGAAAAAGTAACGTGCCACATGGGCCAATAATGGAGTGGGGTTTCTCGGGGTCAATATGGTGTGGGTCTCCAAAATCGCACTCAAGCAAGGCGGACGAGAGTTGACCTGTCCATACTTAAGATAAGTCCAAATCATATGCACGCAGGGTGGAGGATTGAAACCCTCCTCCCACACCCCAATACATGCCACCTAAATCATAATCCAATGACTCAACACCTAAAATATCTCTTTTTAAAATTTTGTTGAATTACCACTTACGTTAGTATTGGGCTATTGGAGGAGGGATCCAATCCTCCACCCTGGGTACGTACTATCCGCTCTCTACTTACTATTTGACTTGGTTGATGAGTGATTACTTGAGATGATTTATATTAGAGCCATGATATATCGACAGGGCAAAACATACGTGGTCTATACATGACTACGTGGCAAGAGCACAAAATCATAAATTTATTTTTTTGAGATACAGAATGTTTATCTGCCTTTGCCATGTTAGTTGCATACAAACCACATATGTTTTGCCATGTCAATTTATCATTAGTCTTTATGTTATAAAATTAGTTTTTATTATGATTAATGACAAATGGATGTGGAAAAACATTTATAGGTGGTTGAAATGGCAAGGACACAAAAAAGTTGATCTTTTTCCTTGTGTATTGAAGAAAAAGATCTATGATTTTGTGCCCTTGCCACGTCAGACATGTATTGACTGCGTATGTTTTGTTAGCAATCTCCCATTTAATTAGTGAAAAATTCATGATTTTTCATTTTTTTTTCAATGAAAGTATTATTCTTTGGATTATTGATCTACTCTGAGTAATTTACGTATTTTAAGTTTGAAAAGAATAAAACCCATTTTTATTTTTTATTTTTTATTTTTTTTATGAATTTTACAATTTTTTCAAATTTTTATAGAACTCAGTAGAAATAAAATGGTACTATAACTTGTTGTACCTTGCTAAGTGTAAACTTGTAAATTGTGATTTGTAATACAAGTTGATTTTGAAATGACCATGCTTCAAAATTTTGGAGGAATCCACATTTTTACATGACAAATATTTTTTTATCTTTAAAAAAAAAAAAATAATGACATAACCCTCTACATTTATTTGAGATTACACCTTAATTTTTCAAATTGAATTTGTTTATTAACTTTAACCTTCTTTTAAAAATCAATGGAACAATAACCTAAGTGTCCTTATTATCACCATCATAATTATTGCCATCACCTTCACCATCACCATTAACATCATCAATTTCATCATCACCATCATTATTAACATCACTATTATATATCCGAAATTTGAAATGAAATGAATAATACACGATGAAGGATATATCACATATTTTTCATTTATTAAATTTTTGGCCGAATTTTAGATCAGACTTTTGCAATCCAAAATCAAACAAAACTCGAATTGTTCACAAATCAAAATTTTACCATATTCGAATTGTTAACAAGGCGTATGTTTTGTGGCATCTATTTATCACCGCTCGTTTATAGGTTGAGTCATGATATAGAACGGTGTCCCATTCCTATGATTAAAGGTAAGATGTGTACGTGTCTTTGTTGAAGTCTGAAATCCAAAATAAAAATGTGTCACGTAGACACCTAACGTTTTAACTTTTATTATCGGGACGGGACACCATTCTGGATCTTTAACTCTTTATGATTTTATCTTTTTGGTTAATCACAAAGAAACACATGTCGATATTTGAATAATCTGGAAGACACGCTGGAAAAAGAGCGGTCATAAAATTGATCAGAGTATATGGCCAATTGGCCATGGCATATTTGTTCAAGGAGTATTATTGATCCTGTACTACAGTAATAGTGAGAGCTTTGAGTTTTAGTGAGCAATAAGTGGACCGAAGTCCTATTCTTTTAAGTCTCAGGTACTATCCATGCCTCTTGCGAAAATTGACTAGCAACTATCTGATCAAGATCGAATGGTTGAAGATGCCCAAAGATGGATGAAGGGTCCCACAAGATATCTTCTGTGTGCCATCGTAAGCAAAGTCAACGCAGCCCAACAACTGGAATACTGAGTCCACTCCAATGAAGATCACTTCAATCATTTTGGAGTTGAAAAATATGAAGGCTTCATGCCTTTTATGGCAATATTTGAATTGATTTGATAAGAAGAACATTGGAATGCCCACCCAAATAAGAAATTAATAATGTATTCATAATGCTCAAAAGAGCTTTCACAAATGCAAACATGATTCATCGCGCGAGGTTTCAGACATCTTGTAAATGTATAGGTGATGGTGGTAAAGGTGTGTATTGTAATTTTGATACATTTCATTATCTATTATTTTTTATTAATTTAATTGTCCAAAGTTATCTACAACATTAATTACAAGAGTTAAAAAAATCAAATCAAATTGAGTGGTGAAGCTAGAAGAAAGTTAGAGCGCATACCCACAAATGTGGCTCATCCAAATCATCAACCACACAAACGTTAAAAGAGCTGAAGCGAAGCCTTAAAACGGACTAATGCTGAACTGACCTCAACATTGTACCTCATATCACACTTTCCTTTGATGAAAAACATCTATCATTTCTACAGACTTCCACATCAGAAAAGTATAATATGAGGTACAATGTTAACGTCACTTCATCATGACTCTTTAAAACTAGAAGATTTTAATCTTCCACTATATGAGAAAAGCAAGAGCAGTAAGAATCTGAGGATAATAGTCTAGAAGAATGGTGCACTGAAGATTACAGACCTTAGTTCCTTCATTGTTTAAAAAAATGTTTATAGAGTCATGATTTTCTGACCCGAAAATTGGCACTCGGTCTGGATGCATATGAGGTGTGTCAAGGGCACAAAATCATAGATCTTTTTCTTCGGAATACATAAGAAAAATAATCAACAGTTTTGTGCCCTAGTCATGTCAGCCAAGTGCAAATCGAGTGAAAATTTTCTAGTAAGAAAATCATTAGTGAATTGTTTAAGTGTGGAGTGGGTGGGGGACCATCCATTTTTAAGTTAAAATTAAAGCATAATGATTTTCTGACTCCCCCATCTACTCTCCCAACGTGGCATGTGAAAGAATTGTAGATTTTCTTCCTGAAGATACACATCTACACATGTTTATGAGATCTGCATCCCGAGAAAAAAGAATCTGCAGTTCTGTCACATGCCACGTTGGAGGTATGTCAGAGGTAGTAAAAAAATCACGACTCAAAATTAAATGAAAGAAACATATGTGACCCCAAAGTCTATTTGGGATAAGATTTTGATTATGACGATTGTGATTTTAATTTCTTGGAATCAGCTCAATTAGATTGGACCCACATGTCTGTTTACATGCTTCGGGGATATGGACGGACAAAGAATTTTTGAATGATCTGGAATTTCTTGAGGGCTACGTTTTTTAGTTCAACTTAAGCATAATAGTATGTTATGATTATTAGATTTGATTTATATTTTAATTCAACTTAATCATAATTATATGTTATGATTATCAGATTTGATTTATATTTTTTTAATGTAGAAAAAAAAAAAAAAAAACCTCTACTTTCAACAGTAATTTAATTTTTTTTATGCATAATTCATTTCTTCGTAACTGTCTTCCCAAGAAACTTGTATTTCATTGAAAATAATATCACTTCAATCATAAAGGCTCTTGGTTTAAAGGATAGAGACCTGCTACAATGACTTCCCACAACACCGCCTTCAGCTCCTATTGTACATGGGGAAAAGCATCTATGGTCTACTTAGCATGTTAATGTTGACATTAAATTAAAAAATGATTTCTTTGAGTATTTGAGACTATCAGAATATAATTATTTTTTTAATGGGGAATGTCATCACATTTGCATGCATGTATGACATGTTGGGCTAAGCTTAAAAAAATTACATATATATAAATAATAATTAATGATGCATCGAAATTCAGGTTGAACTCGGATTAATCCGATTTAGATAATTTTGGGTGGAAAGGACTCATTTAACGAATTGTCTTGCGGGATGGTCGATCGGTTTGAGAAGGCTTTTTCCCTCACCCGCTCAAGGAATGTCAGTTCTACTTAATTAAGATAAGAGTGTCATTGGGGAATTTGAGCGCGCATGAGACGCTCACTGAATCGGGACCGGAAAAGCATGTCGCTTCACACTTTACTACATACTAAGCTGAATCTCTCTTTCAAAGAATTGATAAAAGCTCACAAACATCAGGCATTGGTCTCTCTACAAGTGCCACATCATACAAGAAAGAAGAGTTTGACACATACTCAATAGAAGAGCTTGCTTTTGACTTATCATAAAAAGGCCGTAGAAACAAGTCTAATTTTGTTTTGACTAGTAAATAAATTTTATATCTTAAACAAGAAATATAATTTATAAAATACATATATAAAAATATATTTAAAAATATAAAATTATTATGATATTTATTATTATTATGATATTTGTGTTTCCCTAATTTAATAACTTATTGCCGTAGTTGATGTGGATTCTTAATGATAAGCATAAGACAACGCATAATCCAAAAACTTGTGCGATGTCTCTTGGATCCCTTCTCAAACTCTTAGGCTCCTTTTTATCCATTTCGTCGATGACAACCCTAGACATAGTGACTACACAAGCTTAGGTTTGTTTCATACAAAACCTCGAAATTCATAATATTTGAATAAATGACAAATATACTCTTGATATTTGAGATACACTTAGAGACCGCATTATACTAAGAACACACGATTTCGAGACATAAAAATCATCATTCTGGAATCAAACCAAGTTTTTCATAACAATTTCAAAGTTTGATAATATTACCCTTGATGCCAAACATGCCTAGAAATAATCTTACGCCTAGGAGGACACTTTGAAACACATGGAATGATAAATCGAAACAAAACTGAAACTCCAAAAAAGCTTATGAAGATTCTCCAAAATAGGGCCGGCATATTTATCAACATTGAAGAACCATGAAATAATTGAAATTGACACTCTCAAGAAAACCCTACGAAATCCCACTTTGAAAGATCTTTGGAAAAATTTAAACATAAACAAATTAAATAAAACTTAAAAAACAATTCAAACAAATAAATCAAAGTAAAAAAAACAAACATTTTAAGAAAGTTTAAAACTTTTAACTAATTTTCATATCTTAATCAAATCTGAATCCAATTTTAAACAAACTTAAACATAACAAAAATATTAACAAGTTAAAAATATCAAGAAAACATCAAAAATTAAAATATCTTAACAAATCCTATTAAGGAATTTAAAATTTTAAAGAGTGAAATCTTTAAAAGATTAAAAATTAATTAATCCAAAATAATAATAAAAAAGATTGTGGGCTCTAATAAGTGTTATTAGAAATTTTAAGGAGGTCCCACAAAAGCAAAGAAAAAAAGGAAAGAACAAAATAAAATTTAATGGAATCTAACTAAAAAAAACTAAATCAAATTAAATTTAAAGAAAACATATTTTCCTTTTGGAAACTACACCACATGACCCATGGGAGTGGATCTACTGTAGTACAAATTTCATAAAGTCCTATGTAGCACTCTCTCCATAGGCGAGAGAGGTTCATGCTGAGAAAAAGTAACAACGCAGGCCTGCAGTATCTATTTTGATTTAAATTTCATATAGTCCTATGTTTTGATTTAAATTTTTTTTCTTTTTACAAGATCTAGAGTTTTTAAAAGGGACGATCAATGAGCCCCCAATTTCAAATTGTAGGATTTTAGTATCTTGTTGACGTGGCACTCTTCCAACTATTGAATCGCGCTACAGAGGGTTATAGGGAAGTTACACTAGAAATAGATCCTTTGTAGCAGACAGTTACTGTAGCATAGATTCTTTGGTTGAAAGAACACCATATCATCCACACAATTGTTGTAGGATTTATAATTAATATTATTTATTGGATTTTGTGGGGGGCAAGATTTGAACTCAAGATCTTATTTTCTCTTCAGTGTGGTTGGTGTAAGATTTTTTCTTTTTTGGTGAAACCTTAGTTAAGTGAACATTTTCCTTATTTGTGATGGTTGAAAAGTTAAAGATTCTTTTTTTTGAGAATTATAAAGATAATTCTTTAAATATTTAGTCTTACATCGGATAAATATAAGATTTATGCTCAACTTATAAATGCTTCCACTCTTCTACTTGCTTGAGGTGAGTGTGCATACGATATGTGTGCAGGGGTGCAAATATTCAATTTAAGCCTCACATGGGTGCGTATGAAATACTCAAATTTGTTTGATCCTTCTTTACTTAAAGATCTCATCCCAACGTTCAGAAATTGGCCTTTAATTTATTGACTGTTGGGCTTCAACTATTATAAAAGAGAAGTGTGCATTAGAGTTCTGTATGCAGAAGTACAGATTGCAAACATAAATTTCTGATCTCTCTCTCTCTTCTGTTCTTCTAATTATCACTACTCGTACATTGAGTGTGCAATACACCGTGAATATCATCTCAAAGGGGCGAAATTGATTTTAAGGACAAAGGTTTCTCCGTGCCTCAGTCACTCAAACCGATAAGTTCATTCCAACTATTCTTATTGTTTGATTTAATATAACATTTTTCTGATTCCGATTTATACATCAAGTTCAACAACAATTACATCTCACACTTAAAATATTGGGGTGTTTAGTAGCCATTCATTTTCAAAAATATTTTTCTAAGATATCTCTCTCTCATGCATTGTACCTGTGCTACATGGTGCTATAAGAACTATGTGCTACAGAGGATCCACTTCCCACGTGTCATAGTCTCTAATCTCTATGGACCCCACAAATATTTTAACAACTTAACAAGCAATGAAATAAAGAGTCATGATAATATGACTCTCCAAGTGGCATCCTCAATTGACTATCTGATGTGACAAGTTTGAGAACTATAGATATGTACGCCTCGGGATATACAATTGCACTTCCCCTTAAAAATATATCCCGAGAGATTCATGCATCCTAAGGCGTATAGATGTACGATTCCCAAACTTGTCCAAGTCAGGGAATCGATTGAGTATGCTATTTGGTGAATCATATTATTAGGACTCATGAAATAAAACATGTGTAATGATTTTGTAACTCAACATGACAGGATAACTCAAAAATTCATTGATGTGGCATGTGCAAAGAACTGTGAACTTTTTGCCTCTTGATACACAACTACACATCACCATAAATATGTGCAGTTGTGTATCCTAAATCAAAAAAATCTAATGTTATTTGCACATGCCACATTGGTGAGTTTTTGAGTTATCTTGTTATGTTGAGTTACAAAATCATCACTCATAAAATATACCAAAATCCAATGAGTAATGATTTTGTAACTCAAACTGATAGCGCGACTCACAAACTCACCAATGAGGCATGCGCAAAGAATTGTATATTCTTTCGCTTGAGATACATAACTGCAAATGGAAGGTCGTTTATGTATCTCAAGGGTAAGAATCTACGATTCATTGCCTATGCCACGATGTTGAGTTATAAATTCAACACTCAAATCCAATGTCATCTTAATGAAAATGTGAAATGAATCATGATAATCTTACTACCCCATGTGGCAAACTCAATCAACTACCCTAATGTGACAAGTTCGGAACCAAAGATTTGCATTCCTCAGGATACGTGACTGCACTTCGCCCTTAAAAAAATATGTATCTCAAGGTAATCATGTATCCCAAGGAGCAAATCCAATGTCATCTTAATGAAAATGTGAAATGAATCATGATAATCTTACTACCCCACGTGGCAAACTCAATCAACTACCCTAATGTGACAAGTTCGGGAACCATAGATTTGCATTCCTCAGGGGATATGTGACTGCATTTCGCCATAAAAAAATATGTATCTCAAGATAACCATGTATCCCGAGGAGCATAGATTTTAGACAGATTATCACGACTCAATTAGAAAACCTCCTTGTACGAGTTACACAATGGGGGATCCACCTACTTAAACTTCACTTAAATTGTTTAAAAAGAAAACAGCCACATTCACACAAGTCGGACTCTAGAGGAATGGAAGGTGGTTTTCAATAAATAATCCACGTTGGAAATAAAGTTAAAAATAATTTTTTTGTGGGAACTAGGAAAGCCTAGAAATGTCTTTCTAAAAGTGATAAAAGAGGATTAAAAAACCTCTCTTTTTTTAAAAGAAAATACCATTCAGTCGTGTATAGGAGGTTGGAATACGTAGAACGGTAGAAGACATTCTAAAATTTTGTACCCAAAAAATCTATAAAGGTGAGTTCGTCCCATAGTCTAGCAAGAGCCAATCTCTCTCTCTCTCTCTCTCTCTCTCTCTCTCTCTCTCTTCCTTTCTTTTGAACGATTTGTCCAAGGAGCATCTTCAAGAACTCTCTATCTTGATATATAAATATACCCAACAATCTAATTGGTTCAAGAGAAGATTATATATTAACTATTCCACCACGAAGTCTACGAAGGTTCTTTATCAGTCTCTAAAGGATTTTGAGGGACTTCTAATCACAATAACCAAGGTATGTCTTTATTTACTTCAAACATGGCATCGACTGATTGTTAATTTTATTTTGAGTTTTCTTATTTGACTTGGTTTGCTGTAACGTTCACATTGATTTTTTTTTTATTTGAGCATTTATGTTCACACACTTAGTCTGTGAAGTTTACACACTTTCACTTAATTCAGACCATTGATGATGGAGTTCAACTAGTTGAGTCAACTAATCAACTTACATGGTTTTTTTTTTAAATTAATTTATTTAGTGTTGTAAGTTAGCACCCATCAAAATTCCATTTCTTTTAAAGATAATTAAATCTTCTTTTTTCTTTTTTTCTTCCAATAAGTTCAAAACCAATTGTGGTCAAAGTGGTTGTACTTCAAAATTGGTTTTCTTGATTGGCTTTGAACCCAATCATTGCATGAATTTCAAAGTCAGATTCTATATTCAGTAGAACCAATTTTTTAAGATAATTAAATCTTTTTTTTTCCTTCCATTAAGTTCAAAACCGATTGTGGTCAAAGTGGTTAGAATTATGTACTTCAAAATTGGTTTTCTTGATTGGCTTTGAACCCAATCATTGCAAGAATTTCAAAGTCAGATTCTGTCTAGCAATTTAAGAGTCGTGATTTTCTAACTCTCCTGACGTGGCAAGTGCAACAACCATGTATTATTTTCCTTGGGATTGCAGTTGTGTATCCCGAGGAAATATATGGTTCTTGCACATAGAAGAGTTGTGGGTAAAACCTATTGCAGGTCGGATTTTGCATGATTCCTGTCTTGAGCTAGCTCTCTATTTCAAAGGGAATAATATCTTGGAATTTCTTGTAACCTACGGTTAAAATAACACATGGTTTGAGACTGGTTGCTTGAGAAAATAACTCATGTGTTGATCATGGGACTGTTTTGCTGCTGTTAGAGACAGATTTTGTTGATTAGTTTGACACTGACAAAACATTAATTTTTGTGGATTGATTTCATAAAGGGTAGTCGTAAATTAATCCGAAACTTTTAAACCATATAGGACAAAGTCGTTGGCTCCCTACCTAGGGACGGATCCAGAATTTTCTTGTAGTGGGGGGCAAATTATGGTTAGTTGTATAGTTGACGAACTTGAAGATAAATGATTTTAGGGAGAAATTTAGACATTTTTGGTTAGAAGTTGAAGAAAGAGATATTTAGATCATTTTCAATTAGTATAAGGAGGGAGGTGAGGGAGTGGGGACAAATGGGAAGAGAGTTGAGGGAGTGGGGACAAATAGGGCATGTAATTAGTTGAAATTATAGGAGTGCCTCAAAGTTCTTTGGAGGCAATTGCTCCCACCAGCTCCTTACTAGCTCCACCCCAGTCCCTAATCTTGGCTGTTCAAGGGACTCTTTCATAAAATAGGGTATTTTGAGGACTGTTTTACACGTTATATTGAAAAGTTAAGGATTCTTATGCCATCATTTGAAATTCTTTCTAGTGAAGGATGTTTCAATGTCAAATTTGTTGAGTTCTTGATGCCCACTAATCTCACGGTTGGGCATTAAGTTGATTTGTGAGTCATGTTAATTATTGGGTGGGATCGGTGCCTAACATCTTTACCCATGGTCTCTATTATAGATTAATTCGAATTTTATTTAGAGTCAATTTTTTATTCTTGAACCTAAATTAGATCTAAATTAGGTGATGACTGTCAAAATGGGACCCACATGCGGGTCCAAGTTCTTCCACCCTAATGAAAAGTTGAGTTGAATTTTTCTAACCCATAATCAGCTCATATTATACAAAACTTGGACCAGCCTTACCCATTAATTGGGTTGAGCTCCAGCCAGCCTACCCAAGTTACAACCCTACGACAAACAAATACAATCCATGGTGCAAAAGCTACTTTTTACTTGATACTCCTGAATCTAGTAGACCCCAAAAAACTCTTATCATCGATCAGTCAACTTTGCAATCCGATTCTTATGAAAATCATTCATGGGGAAGTGTCTCATAGAACAACAAAAATAATTGAATAGATTTTGGTAAAAACTTTTCCTATAAGTTTATTTATTTATTTTAAATAAAGACCGTTCATGGAGGCAAAATAAAAAATATATATATAAATAAAAATAAAAAAATATTTTCCTTACTAACTTAGGATTTACAATCTTACGGATGGATTACCACATTGAAAATCTCACACCATAGCCCTCTAGATTTCATGGAAGAACTCAGATAAAATAATAATAATTCAGGAAACAATTCTGATTGGGCTTGACGTAGGGTTTTGAAAATAGGCCGCTATCTAATTTCCACGGAACACTCAAATTGAAAATTAAAATTCAACAGTAAAAATTAATATTTTTCTGATTTTTTTTGTCTTGAAAGTGCATAGAATTTTGTCCTCAACAACCTGTAGCATCGGATGCTTTTTTCTTTTCTTTTTTCTAATGCCACAAAAGCCATTATGAGCAACAATGTAGTTTTCATCATTTAAATGGAAAGCATCTTGGATCTGGACGATGTAACATGGACCTGCTGTACCAATGCACATAGAATTTCAATTCTACCCCTAGTTTACATTCAAAATTACATCTTAAATATTATCTTTCACATGTAAAGACAAGGTGTTTTCGGCCATTAACGTAGGCTCTGTTGTTTTTTTTTTTTTTTTTTTCTCCTTTTGTTTTAAAAACTCCCACGAGCCATAAGGGAGCAGATCCTCTGTAGCTTCGTTTCCTGTAGCTTTCTGTAGCGCTTTATCTAAAGTCCAGAGAGTGTCACAGTTATAAAAATTACCACCACAGCCCTCTTGTGCTAGTGTCTTAGATCGGATTTAACAAAATAAAAAATAAAAAATGGAGATAAACTTTTTCTTACCTGAACCATGGCTTTGAAAACGGATGGTCAGAGAACCTCCAATTTTAAACGGTGGTGGTCATCTTGTCTTTATAAATTTGTTGATGTGGCGCTTTCCTAATCGTCCAATAGCGTTACAGAGAGCTACAGGAAAACAAACCTAAAGAGGATCTGCTCCCGAGCTACAGTGATATATTTTTTATTCTTAAAAAAAATTATTTGTTATTTTCTCAACTTGATCGATCTTTCTCCAACTTTTTCTGAAGCTATCTATTGCTGCAGGGTGAGTATTGTTGCACTCGCTTTTTGACGCATCTATACCCACTTAGTAGTTGCACCCACGAAATTTAAAACATGCTTGTTAATACACCCACAAGGTATATGCACCAAATAAATGCATTTTGTTATCGTTCACAATTGAACTTCACGACTCGTCCGTGTTGTTGTCCCACAGAGAACTTCACAATGAACCATCTTCATCTTCGACTAAGAATTGCTCTGAATCATGTAAAACATCAAACTTAAGTTCTTTTTTGTTTATTTATTATCTCAACTTTGTAATGGGGAAAAACGATATAAAAATTAAGACAAATGGTAAGAATTGATTTAGATTAAGGTTAAAACTATAATGTACAATATTTGAATACTTAAATAGTTGACAAATGTTTTTTAAAGAGTATTGATAACAAGAACTTGTTGATAATGTGTTAAATCTACACAAAAAATCTTTTTTTTATTCGCTTTATGTCGACCCTGAAAAGTCAGACGTGTTAAGTCATGTTGACAGGACACAACTGACATTGATTAAACCACGTTAGATGTGTTTTGTTGACATATTTTTTTGTACCTAAAAACTTTGTGTCGAAAGGACACGGTTGACGGCTTAAACTATGTTAAACGTGTCTTGTCGGCACATAATTATTTTTTTGTACAGTGTAAAATACAAAAATGAAAATCGATAAATATATAAAAAGATACAAGTTTTATAAACAAATTTTGAACTATCCTATTTATTGTAATTATGATTATTTAATTGAATTATTTTCTTTTTTAGATTGAGTTCTTGGAAATCATTTATTTTGGTTCAATATATACATATGAGAAAACTTAAAAATTATAATGAGATTTCAATAGTAACTAACTTCCATTCGTGAAATCTGTCCAAATAATTATTGTAGAGCCTTTTGAACTTAGACTCATCAAAAAATGGAAGAACTTAGTGGAGTTCTCCCTGTCTTCCCACAGTTTGGAGGAGAAGTTTAGGGTTTTTAATTTCAAATAATTAGTTACATTGATGAGCGCAAGTCCTAATATTAATAGGACCCATTTTTCAATTTTTTTAGTGGGAGTAGATGCCTAAAAAAGTGAGTGCTACTAAGCTGCAACAAGCATATTCTGAGCGGAAACTGAGACGACTGGTGTAATTCGTCTCGGTGTCGTCCACCAACCAGATGGGTTGATGTGTTCCTCAAATAAGACCGAGGGGGTTCATTGCTGAACGAGACGACTCAGTCTTATTCAAGGACGAGAAGTCAAAATGAGTTTTTAAACCACGGACACGAGTGAAAGAGACAAGGAAATCATGCATGCTTCGTTCTCTGTTTTATTTTATATTTTCTCCCAAACTCTTGTTTTAAAGGTTCGGTGATTTGATCAGTTCTGCATCTAAAGCACTCGGATTGTTTTTCTGGTTATTATCATCTGTAAATCTACCTAAAGTTCTGAATATTTTGTTTTATTTTTTTAAGCGGAAATGGTGGAAACACGAGCTCCTATGACGTGAGAGACTGAAAAAGAGTAGGTTTTTTGGTGTTCTTCGTAAGGAATAACTCTCACAAAGGAAGTTGAGATGATAGAGAATATAGGAACAGATGGAGGTGAAGTAGTTTTATTTATTTCAGGCGAAGAAAAAGCTTTGGAAAATAAGGTGAGCGGGGTTTCCAGTAAGAACTTCGCTTTGAAGGATTCGGAAGCTTTGACACAGCAGAGAGAATCCCAGGATTCGAGTGTGGGATTCTCAGATTTTGATAAGATCAAATCAAAAGTGCAAATGTCCACATTCATGAGCTCTCCTTCTCCAGAGAAATCCAAGTTCAGTTGTAGTCTCCATAAACCTTCCAAAAGACGATTTTCACTGGGTAGGTCCACCTTATCTAAGCCGAAATCGAGATTCCTAGAACCATCTGGTCCTTTAGATGAAGATCACAATCAATCAGTGCAGAAAGATCGAGCTTCGAATTGGCCTTACAGCACCTCTCCCTGCAGCAAATCTTCTGCAAATAATACCCCCAGAGAGAGTACCAGAACAGCTCCAATTACTCCAAAAACACCATCAGTGGCATCATCAGATGATGATGAAGAAATCTATAAGAGCGAGAAAGTGAAAACAGCGCTGGAAAAATCACATAAAAAGAGATTTAAAGTGATGGTTTGGGTTGAGTGGGCTGCGTTGGTATGCATAATGGGGTTTTTAATAGCTAGCTTTACTGTTAACAAATTTCAAAAATGGATGATTTGGGGATTGGAGTTTTGGAAATGGTGTGTGTTGGTACTGGTAATTGTCTGTGGTCGATTGGCTACCGAGTGGTTTATGAAATTTTTGGTTTTCTTGATAGAAAGAAACTTCTTGTTCAAGAAGAAGGTTTTGTATTTCATTCACGGGTTGAAGAGGAGCGTCCAAAACTGCATTTGGTTGGGTTTGGTTGCTCTTGCATGGGAATTGTTGTTCAAGCTTGGGGCCAAGCGATCCCAAAACGCAACCAAGATTTTGAATTATCTCTCTAGGGCTCTTGCTTGTTTTCTAGTTGGGGCGCTTATATGGTTGGTGAAAACTCTCTTGGTAAAGATCTTAGCTTCTTCTTTCCATGTCAATACATTCTTTGACAGAATTCAAGAATCAATCTTCCATCAATATGTTCTTCAGACGCTTTCGGGTCCACCATTGATGGAGTTAGCAGAGAGGGTTGGGAGCACAAAGAATACATTGCAGATGAATTTCCGTAATAAAAAGAAAGGAAATGAAGAAGAGAAACAAGATGTAATTGATGTGGGTAAGCTTCAAAAGATAAAGCAAGGAAAGGTTTCTGCTTGGACCATGAAGGGGTTAATTAATGTGATAATGACTTCGGGGCTGTCCACTATTTTGAAAACTATCGATCAAGACGGTGAGGGATACGAGCACATAGATAAGGAGATTACTAATGAGTGGGAAGCGAAGGCTGCTTCTCACCAGATTTTTATTAATGTTGCCGGAGATGGTTTCAAGTGAGGACATCTTATATATCTTAATTTGAGAGCTTCGTATGATGTTTGTTTCGATGATCCATTCTTTCACTCTCTTAATTATTACTTGTGTCTGTTCTTGTTGCTAGGTACATTGACAAGGAGGACCTCCTTAGATTCTTGAACGAGGAGGAGGTTGATAATCTTCTCCCACTATTTGAAGGTACCCGGGAGACTGGAAAGTGTTGAAATAATAAACTTGATTTATCATAGTTTGTCTCTAGAGTTTCTAGAATTTTCTTGTAATTGGTAGAGTTTCTAGAATTATCTTGTAATTGCTAGAGTTTCTAGAATTTTCTTTTATTTACTAGAGTCACTAGAAATACTCTTGTATTTTCTAGAAACACTCATTTATTAATTGGTATGTAGGAAGTATCTAGAATAATCTAAGATATGGTGTATCTAGAATTGTCCATAGAGTCCTATAAATAGAGATGTTCTCCCACCATTTTGTATCATCCAAAAAAGATCAAGTTGAGTTCAATAATAAAAAACCTCTTCCATCCAAAATTATTCTCTCCAATTTTCTCTTTAATTCCCAACAAAGTGGTATCAGAGCAGCCAGGTTCGTGAAGAAAAATGGCAAGTGGAGGAATGGTCCCCTTCCAAGTTCCAATGCTCACCAAGAGCAACTATGACAATTGGAGTATTAAGATGAAGGCGTTACTAGGAGCTCAAGATGTGTGGGAAGTTGTCGAGAAAGGCCATAAGGAGCAAGACGATGTTGCTCTTTCCCAAACCCAGCGGGAAGCCTTGAGGGATTCAAGAAAGAGAGACAAGAAAGCTCTCTATCTCATCTATCAAGCAGTAGATGAAGATGCATTCGAGAAGATCTCAAATGCAACTACGGCCAAAGAAGCGTGGGAGAAGCTTCAAACTTGCAACAAAGGAGTCGAGCAAGTTAAAAAGATTCGTCTTCAAACTCTTAGAGGTGAGTTTGAACTTTTATTTATGGAGGAATCTGAATTAATTTCTGATTATTTTGCTAGAGTATTGGCCATTGTTAATCAACTAAGAAGAAATGGTGAAGATATTAGTGAAGTGAAAGTTATGGAGAAAATTCTTCGTACTTTGAATCCAAATTTTGAATTCATTGCTACGAACATTGAAGAAAATAAAAATTTAGAAACCATGACAGTTGAGCAACTCATGGGTTCTTTACAAGCCTATGAGGAAAAACAAAAGAGGAAAAAGAAGCAAAAGGAGACTATAGAGCAACTACTACAACTCAACTTGAAGGAAGAAAATTTTGGAAATAATAGAAATCAAAGAGGAAGAGGACGTGGCCAAGGACGTGGACGTGGACGAGGAAAAGAAGGAAGGGGCGGCTTCAACAACAACTTCAACAATTCCAACAACTCTAATTACTTCAACAACGGAGAAAGAAGTCGAAATCCACAAGCAACAAGAGGGCACGGAAGAAGCAACTCATGGTCAAGGAACGACAAATCTCACATCAAATGCTATAATTGCAATAAGTTCGGTCACTATGCCTCCGAGTGTAGATTGCCAAGCAAGGTCGAAGAAAAGGCCAATTTCATCGAAGATAAAGGTAGAGAAGAAGGTACGTTGCTGCTAGCTTGCAAAGACAAAGATGAAGGCCAAGAAAATAAATGGTATCTTGACACCGGCGCTAGCAATCACATGTGTGGACAAAGAAAAATGTTCGTGGAGCTCAATGAAGCGATAGGAGGGAATGTCTCCTTTGGAGATGAATCAAAAATACCCGTGAAAGGCAAAGGTAAAATTCTCATACGCTTAAAAAATGGAGGCCATCAATTCATCTCAAATGTTTATTTTGTGCCCAACATGAAGAATAATATTTTGAGCTTGGGTCAATTGCTAGAGAAAGGGTATGATATTCACTTAAAAGAAAATAACCTTTTCTTAAGAGACAGTAAAAGTAATTTGATTGCCAAGGTGCCCATGTCAAAAAATAGAATGTTCCTCTTGAACATTCAATACGATGTTCCAATGTGTCTAAAAGCTTGCTATAATGACTCGTCATGGTTATGGCATTTACGCTTTGGACACCTCAATTTTGGCGGGCTCGAACTTTTGGAAAAGAAGGAGATGGTAAGAGGTCTACCATGCATCAACCAACCCGATCAGCTTTGCGAAGGATGTTTGCTTGGGAAGCAATCCCGGAGAAGCTTTCCGAAGGAGTCATCATCAAGAGCTACAAAGCCGCTCGAGCTCGTACACACCGATGTTTGTGGACCAATTAAACCAAACTCTTTTGGTAAGAGCAAATACTTTCTCCTTTTCATTGATGATTTTTCAAGGAAAACGTGGGTTTACTTCCTAAAGGAGAAGTCGGAGGTGTTCGAGAATTTCAAGAAGTTCAAAGTCCTTGTTGAGAAAGAAAGCGGTCTTGCTATTAAGGCCATGAGATCTGACCGAGGAGGAGAATTCACATCAAACGAGTTCCAAAAGTACTGCGAAGATCATGGAATTCGTCGTCCCTTAACGGTGCCGAGATCCCCCCAACAAAATGGAGTGGCAGAGAGGAAGAATCGAACCATACTCAACATGGCTCGCAGCATGCTCAAGAGCAAAAGAATGCCCAAGGAGTTTTGGGCCGAAGCGGTGGCTTGTGCAGTCTACTTGGCAAATCGCTCTCCAACAAGAAGTGTGTATGAGAAGACACCACAAGAAGCATGGAGTGGAAGAAAGCCCGGAATTTCTCACCTCAAAGTCTTTGGAAGTGTTGCTTATGTTCATGTGCCTGATGAAAAGAGAACCAAGCTCGACGACAAAAGTGAGAAGTACGTATTCATTGGCTATGACTCAAGATCCAAAGGCTACAAGTTGTACAACCCAATTACCCGGAAAATTCTCATTAGTCGTGATGTAGAGTTCAATGAAGAAGATTCTTGGGATTGGAACACACAAGAAGACGAGTATGATTTTCTTCCTTACTTTGAAGAAGAAGAAGAAATGGAGCAACCGAGGATAGAAGAACAAGACAAGAACTTCGAGAGCCTACTACTCCACCGATCTCACCAATCGGAAACCTGCATGAAGATTCGTCATCAAGTGAAAGTTCTAATGAGAAGACGCCACGCTTAAGAAGCTTACAAGAACTTTATGAGGTAACCGAAAATCAAAATGATATCACTCTTTTGTGTCTCTTTGGTGATTGTGAACCTCTAAGCTACCAAGAAGCGGTAGAAAACAAGAAATGGAAAGACGCTATGGATGAAGAAATCAATTCAATCACAAAGAACAACACATGGGAGCTAGCTACACTTCCACAAGAACACAAAGCGATTGGAGTAAAATGGGTGTACAAGACGAAGAAGAATGCTAAAGGAGACGTGGAGAGATACAAAGCAAGATTAGTGGCTAAAGGCTATAGTCAAAGAGAAGGCATCGACTATGATGAGGTATTTGCTCCTGTTGCTCGTCTTGAAACCGTTAGATTAATAATTTCTTTGGCAGCTCAAAATAGATGGAAGATCTACCAAATGGATGTAAAGTCCGCCTTCTTAAATGGTTTCCTTGAAGAAGAAGTCTACATCGAGCAACCATTGGGCTATGAAGTAAAAGGACATGAAGATAAAGTTTTGAGGTTGAAGAAGGCTTTATATGGCCTAAAGCAAGCGCCGAGAGCTTGGAATACTCGAATTGACAAGTACTTTCAAGATAAGAATTTCACCAAGTGTCCATATGAGCATGCACTCTATATCAAAGTTAAAAATGGAGATATTTTGATTGTATGCTTGTATGTGGATGACTTGATCTTCACAGGTAGCAACCCGAGTATGTTTGAGGAGTTCAAGAAAGAAATGGCGAAAGAGTTCGAGATGACAGACCTTGGGCTCATGTCTTACTACCTCGGCATTGAAGTAAAGCAAAAGGACAAAGGCATCTTCATTACTCAAGAAGGCTATGCTAAGGAAGTGCTTAAGAAGTTCAAGATGAATGACTCTAATCCAGTTGGCACGCCGATGGAATGTGGAATCAAGTTGTCAAAGCATGATGAAGGAGAAAAGGTGGACCCAACTCTCTATAAAAGTCTTATTGGAAGTTTGCGCTACCTAACTTGTACTAGGCCGGATATTCTCTATGCCGTTGGAATCGTTAGTCGCTACCTGGAAGCTCCAACAACAACCCACTTCAAGACTGCAAAGAGAATACTTCGATACATCAAAGGTACAACCAACTATGGCTTGTTTTATTCATCTTCTAACAATTATGAGATAGTTGGATATAGTGATAGCGATTGGGGTGGAGACTTGGATGATAGAAAGAGCACCACCGGATTTGTGTTCTTTATGGGAAACACTGCTTTCACTTGGATGTCAAAGAAGCAACCAATCGTCACACTATCAACTTGTGAAGCCGAATATGTTGCTGCAACATCATGTGTTTGTCATGCTATCTGGCTAAGAAACTTGTTGAAAGAATTAAATTTACCACAAGAAAAGCCTGTCGAGATTCGTGTTGACAACAAGTCAGCACTCGCACTAGCAAAGAATCCTGTCTTTCATGAAAGAAGTAAGCATATCGACACTCGTTATCATTATATACGAGAATGCATTGGAAGAAAGGAAGTAAGGTTGGAATTCGTGAAATCTCAAGATCAAGTAGCAGACATATTTACCAAGCCACTCAAGAGAGAAGCTTTTACCAAATTACAAGGTATTCTTGGAGTCACAAATCAAGTTTAAGGGGGGGTGTTGAAATAATAAACTTGATTTATCATAGTTTGTCTCTAGAGTTTCTAGAATTTTCTTGTAATTGGTAGAGTTTCTAGAATTATCTTGTAATTGCTAGAGTTTCTAGAATTTTCTTTTATTTACTAGAGTCACTAGAAATACTCTTGTATTTTCTAGAAACACTCATTTATTAATTGGTATGTAGGAAGTATCTAGAATAATCTAAGATATGGTGTATCTAGAATTGTCCATAGAGTCCTATAAATAGAGATGTTCTCCCACCATTTTGTATCATCCAAAAAAGATCAAGTTGAGTTCAATAATAAAAAACCTCTTCCATCCAAAATTATTCTCTCCAATTTTCTCTTTAATTCCCAACAGAAAGATCAAGAAGATATTTCAACTTAATTTCTTCTCTATGTAGTTTCAAAATGAGAATGGGAAAAACTCATTTTGGTTTATTCCTCAACACTTGTGATGGTGTTTTACTTTAACATGGTTCTTGTACGCATAGGTGAAGGTCTATCTTGAACGTAAATCACTAGCACATTCCTTAAATGATACAAAAACAGCTGTAAAGCAGTTGAACAGACTCTTGACCGGGGCTATGAGCATTGTTATCTGTATTGTGTGGCTGCTAATAATGGGATTTGCAACGATTCGAGTGTTTGTATTACTCTCATCACAGATGATACTGATTGGATTCATGTTCGGAAACACCGCCAAGACTATATTTGAATCCATTATATTAGTATTTGTGATGCACCCATTCGATGTTGGTGATCGTTGTGTCATTGATGGAGTTGAGGTAACTCTATCTATAATCCTCTCTTGCTTTATTATATATATACATAGCATGTTTACTAGGTTAATTGTGTTTGCTAAACTGCATGTAACCTAGCAGATGATGGTGGAAGAGATGAACATTTTGACAACAGTCTTCCTGAGATATGACAACGAGAAGATATATTATCCAAATTCAGTGCTGACTACCAAACCCATTAGCAACTATTACAGAAGCCCAGACATGGGTGATGCTATTGAGTTCTCTGTTGACGTTTCAACTTCGATGGAAATCATTGGAGCTCTAAAAGCTAGAATAAAGACGTATGATGTCAACTCTAGCTTTCTATTTCTTAGCATGCATTGGTAACTAAGTATATAATTAAGTCAAAATCCATGATATTGTGTTTATGCTTAATTTTTCCTTCTTATTATTTTTACATATCGTTTTCTTTTCTTAGAGTGTATATATGATCTTATTGAACAGAGCAGATTCATGGTTATTAATAAATAGATATCTATGTATGAAATTTAGGTTCAGTTTACTATGAGTGACACATGACACGGGTGTTATCTTTCTTACTAAGAATGGAAAGTGTGGAATTTCAGTTAATTATATATATCTTATTGTAGAGTTAATTTTCTTTATTCTACTGTTGAGAATGGATGGTTGGATTTTGTTGGGGATTCAGGTACATAGAGAGCAAGCCTCATCATTGGCATGCTGGCCACGATGTTTTGGTGAAGGACATCATTAATGGGAACAAGATGGAGATGGGTCTCTATTTTTCTCACACCATGAACTATCAGAACATGGGAGAGAAAGGGTGCCGCAGATCTGACCTAGTTATCGAGTTGAAGAAAATACTTGAAGAGCTTTCTATTAGATATCATCTCCTTCCTCAAGAAGTTCACCTGAGATATATTGGCTGATGAGCAGCTAGCAACAGCACCAACAACTGTTGGTCGACACTTCTCCATGGTGGCGTATTAATGTTGATCTGCAAGTGCGTTCTTTCTTTTACTAGTGCTAATTAATTAATAATGTTGTATTAGTAGTAGCATAGCATCAATCAATGTGTATTATGTGTTGCTATCGTGTTATTAATCCTACTCTCCTCGTTATTATTCTTGTTAGTTGATACTCTGCTTGGTTCATCAGTTAATTAGGTTTTATGTAGGTCTGACCGACGATGATTTGATGCACACTTATAGATGGTTAACTGTTTTAAAATAAAATTAATATAGATTGTTAGTTGTGGTTTCTTTAAACCTATTTGATTGCTAGAGATCGTGCAATTTCCAAACTAATATGTTCTGATCAGAATATTAAAAACTGTGGGTAGGATTCATGGTTTTAAATCTTGTTTGAGACTGAGACGACTCGTCCAATATGTCTCGGTATCTTCTACCAACAAGATGGATAGACAAGTCAAACGTCTCAGACGAGATTTAAAATCACGCTTCATTTTTCTAATCGTTGAACAAGATGACTCGAATGTATAATTGGAAAAAATTGTCAAAGACGACTCGGTCCCTTTCATGGATAAGACGAGTCGTCAAAACAAATTTTAAAACTAAAATATTTAATGGCACATAGCGTAGTGCATCAACAAAATTTAGAGATAATAACTACAATTTCAAGTATAAAAAATTGAATAACAAAAAGGTCATTTTTTGATAAAATATGTATATAAGTTAGATTTATCTGTGATTCAAATTTCAACATTCTAAACCATACTCTTTATTTAAATTTAAAAGTTTCAAATTGTTTGCATTTTATTTTTTAAGAAATTAGATTTGCAAAATGAAAAAACCAATCTTTACTGCGGAAGAGTTATTGGAAATATAAAGATAAAATAAAAAGGTGGTTTACGTTTGGATATAATGATAAATTATGCTATTAATAATAATAATTTAACAATAAAATAAGTTGCTATTATAATCAGTTGTATAATATGCCAATTTGCTAATAACACCAGTTTTGAATCCAACTGTTGCTTTAATCTCTGTTTGTATTGACAAGCTTACTACTCATGAATTAATAAAAATCCCATAACAAGAATCTTTCACAAAATTATTCACTATTCAAACAATAGATTATTAGAGCATAATCTTGCTATACACGGTAAGAAGAACCTTTTGAGAAGGTCAAAACTTATAACTTTGAATTTGTCTTCATGTTTTTTTTTTTTTTTGTGGTTGCAATATGCAATATGCATTAAGCCCTCAGCCTAAACAAGTTTTGTGGCACCACTACCGAATCATTGGTCCAACTATTGTTACTAAAATTCATTTTCATCTTAATTTATCATCTCGTACAAAGTACCCAAAGGCTAATAAGCCATTCGTGAAAAATATTCAAATAGATGGTCACAGATCCCACTGGCTTTCTATGGGTAGAAAAGAGATGGTGAAGTTCGGCTTTTACATCATAGATTGAGACATCATTTCTCGTGGTCAGTAGGACTGTAAATTGGACCATGTTTGGTCCCAACATAACATATTGTGTACCAGGCTTAAGTGCTTACTACTAAACCTGTTTAGTTATTAGGCAAGGTCGTCCTCCTCTTCATATTTAAGGTCATCTTGGGCTAGGGAGAGATGTCCACTACTCCAATAACTTGTAATATATTTATAATATCTAAAATAATTTGCTCAGGCCAAACCATAAATAGGCCCAAATATTTATGTGCCTTTCCAGATTGATTTCATTGTACGTCTCATAATGAAACGGATTACTTGATTGTTGTAATTAAATAGAAACAATTGATATTCGACGTACCCCTCGACCTCAATCTTCTCTCGATCATAGTTAACAATTTAGTTTAGGGCTAAGAATCGCTACGGGATTTATTCGTCAAATATTTGTTTGGAAAATACATCAAACAGCATTTTGAAGTTTGATCAAAAAGTTTGTGCACAATTCGAGTCTCTCTAGAAAACTTTAAAATATTCATGTATATATATGTTAAATTTTTTACCTTACTCATATCCACATGTTATAAAAAATAAAAATAAAAACCCTACCTTAATAAGATTAATCAATTTTATATCTCACTTTTAAATATCTCCATCATTAGCCATCAATTCACCACTTATTAATTAAGATGTAGATACTTTTACACATTTTAATTATTATTCTAAAATAGCATATAGAACTAATTTAAAATTAAGAACATAATTTTTTTTTATGATTAATTGTGTTATTAACACAAAATTTTCATAATACAAAACACACTCTTGAGTTGCAAGACTCCCGTTCAAAAAATCTAGCGAAAGGAGTGAGGAGAGAGGAAAAAAAATGAGTGACAAAACTAACTTTTAGATAAATAAGCTTGAATTCGATAATGAAAATTGGTTGATGATTATCTAATGGTGAAATCTTTTACCTGTAAAGAGATAGAAATGAAATTATTATAATCCAATGTTCTTTCGTGCCCCTGAAATACCCTTGGAACCTGGCACCACACAACCCTTATTCAGTATGAAATTTACATGCCACCCACAATTTTATGAAAATGATATACCCACAAATTAGTGGTTAGTTTTTGAAAAAATAAAATAAAATAAAATAAAATATGAGAGAGAAATAGTAAAAAGTAATGTGCCACTTGGGCCAATAATGGAGTGGGGTTTATCGAGGTCTCTATAGTGTGGATCTCCAAAATCAAACTCAAGCAAGGCAGATGAGTGTTGACCTGTTCATACTTAAGATGAGTCCAGATCGTATGCACCCAGGGTGGAGGATTGAAACTCTCTTCCCACACCCCCAATACATGCTAACTAAGTCATAATCCAAGGACTCAACACCTAAAATATCTCCTTGTAAAATTTTTCTTGAATTATCACTTACTTTATGTACATTGGGCTGTGGGAGAATTAAAAGACTTCAATCCTCCATCTTGGGTGCGTACTATCTGCTCTCTACTTACAATTTGACTTGACTGATGAGTGTGATTAATTGAGGAGATTTTATATTAAAACTATAATAAATCGACACGGCAAAACATACATGATCTATACACGAATATGTGGCAAGAGCACATAATCATAAATCTTTTTCTTTGGGATACACAAGAAAAAAATTAATGATTATGTGCCTTTGCCATGTTAAATGCATACAAACCACAAATATTTTATCGTGTCAATTTATCATTAAATTTTATATTAGAAACTTAGTTTTTATAATGATTAATGATAAATGGATGCGGCAAAACATCTGTGATTGAAATGGCAAGGGGTCAAAAACGTTGATTTTTTTTTCTTGTGTATCAAAAGAAAAGATCGATGCTTTGGTGCCCTTGCCAGGTCAGACACGCAGTGACTGCTTATGTTTTGCGGCATCGATTTATCACCGTTCTTTTATAGTTTGTGTCGCGATAAAGACCTTTGTCCCAATCCCATAATTAAAGATAAGATGTGTATCCGTCTTTGTTGAAGTTTGAAATCCAAAATAAAAATTTATCGTTTTTTACTTTTTACTTTTATTACAGGGACGGGACACCATTCCGGATCTTAACTTTTATTAGTTTGTCTTTTTGTTAGAATATAAGGATAATACTCCAGAAGAATGGTGCACCGAAGATTATGGACCTTAGTTCCTTCATTGTAAAAAAAAAAAAAAAAAAAAAAAATGTTTAGAGTCCTGATTTTCTGACTTGAAAACTGTCGCTGCGATCTTGATGCAGTTGAGGTGTGGCAAGGGTACAAAATCATAGATCTTCTTCTTTGGGATATAGAAGGAAAAATATCAATGATTATGCGCCCTTTCCACATCAGTCGAGTGTAAATCAAGTGAAAATTTTCAAATCATTAATTAGTGAATTGTTTAAGTGATCAGTGGGTGGGGACCATTCATTTTTAAGATAAAATTTAATAATAATGATTTTTTTGACTCCTCTTCTACTTTCCTAACGTGGCATGTGAAAGAATTGTAGATTTTCTTTCTTGAGATACACGTGCATGTTTATGAGATGTGCATCCCGAGAATAAATATTTACAAATCACGATTTAAAATTATATGAAAGAAACATATGTGACCTCAAGTCTATTTGTTTGGGATAAGATTTTGATGATGAGGATTGTGATTTTCATAGACTTGGAATCAGCTCAATTAGGCTGGACCCACATGTCTGTTTACATGCTTCGTGGGGTATGGACGGACAAACAAGTTTTGGAATTTAGTTGTATGATCTGGAATTTCAGTGAAAATAATATCACTGCAACCATCAAGGCTCTTAGTTTTAAAGATAGAGACCTGCTACAATGACTCCTCATAACACCGCCTTCAGCTCCTATTGTACATGAGCAAAAGCATCTATGGTCATTGTAGCATGTTAATGTTGACTTTAAAATAAAAAATGATTTCCTTGGTATTTGAGACTTTTAGAGTACATTTTTTTTTATGGGTAATGTCATCACATTTGTATGCATGTATGACATGTTGGGCTAAGCTTTATCTGAAGTTAATAGGACTATGGAATACATATGCATGTATGACATGGTGGGCTACACTTTAAAAAATTATATATATAAATAATAATTAACGATGCATCGAAATTCTAGTTGAGCTCGGATTAATCCGAGTTATATAATTTTGGGTGGAATGGACTCGTTGAACGAATTGTCTCGTGGGATGGTTGGTCGGTTTGAGAAGGCTTTTCCCCCTCACCCGTTAAAGGAATGTCAATTCCACATAATTAAGATAAGAGTGTCATTGGGGAATTTGAGCGCGCATGAGACGCTCACTGAATCGGGACCGGAAAAGCATGTCGCTTCACACTTTACTACATACTAAGCTGAATCTCTCTTTCAAAGAATGGACAAAAGCCGACAAGCATCAGGCATTGGTCTCATCAAATTCATAGGCCCGATCGCCTCTCTCTGCAGCAAGTGCCAAATCATACGAGAAAGAAGAGTTTGACACATACTCAATCGAAGAGCTTGCTTCTGGCTTATCATCATAAGACTCTAGAAACAAGTCTAATTTCTTTTTGACTAGTAAATAAATTTTATATCTTAAGCAAGAAATACAATTTATAAAATTCTTATATAAAAAATAATTAAAAAAATACTTACAAAATATATAATTATTATGATATTTATTATTATTATTATAAAATG
Organism: Akebia trifoliata; assembly: GCF_017979445.1. NCBI lineage: Eukaryota > Viridiplantae > Streptophyta > Magnoliopsida > Ranunculales > Lardizabalaceae > Akebia > Akebia trifoliata. The sequence goes on from NC_141375.1 coordinate 36,239,807, forward strand.
GTGGGTTTGGATTGAGCTAGGTTGCCCAAGTGCTCAACCCGGTGAGGACACCCCATTTTGTGTTCCTCTAATTTAGCAATTTGTGCCCCAGTTGATGTAGATTCTTAATGATAAGCGAAAGATAACACAGAGTTGAAAAACTTGTGTAATGTCTCTTGGATCCATTCTCAAACTCTTAAGACTCCTTTCTATCCATTTCACCAATGACACCCCTAGACATAGTGACTATACAAGCTTAGGTTTGTTTCATACAAAACCTTGAAATTTATAAAATTTGAATAAATGACTGATATAACCTAGATATTCGAGATACACTTAGAGACCGCACTATACTAAGAACACATTATTTCGAGACATAAAAATCATCATTCTGGAATCAAATCAAAATTTTCATAATAAATCGCAAAATTTAACAATATTACCCTTGATGCCAAACATTCCTAGAAATCATGTTGCACCTAGGAGGACACTTCGAAACACATGGAATGATAAATCGAAACAAAACTGTAACTCCAAAAAAAATTTATGAAGATTTTCCAAAATTGGGCCGCCACATTTGTCAACATTGAAGAACCATGAAATAATTGAAATTGACACTCTCAACAAAACCCCTACAAAATCCCACTTTGAGAAATCTTTGTAAATTTAAACAACTTAAACATAAACGGATTAAATAAAACTTAAAAATCAATTCAAACAAATAAATCAAAGTAAAAATCATTTTAAGAAAGTTTAAAACTTTTAACTAATTTTCATATCTTAATCAAATCTGAATCCAACTTTAAACAAAGGTAAACATAACAAAAAACATTAACAAGTTAAAAATATCAAGAAAACATCAAAAATTAAAATATCTTAACAAATCCTATTAAGGAATTTAAAATTTTAAAGAGTGGAAACTTTAAAAGAATAAAAATTAATTAATCCAAAAAACAAAATTAAAAGATGGTGGGCTCTGATAAGTGTTATTAGAAATTTTAAGGAGGTCCTGCAAAATCAAATAAAGAAAAGAAAGAACAAAATAAAATTTAAAGGAATCTAACTAATAAAAACTAAATCAAATTAAATTAAAGAGAACATATTTTCCTTTAGAAAAATACACCACATGACCCATGGGAGTGGATCCTTTGTAGCACAAATTCCATATAGTTCTTTGTAGCACTCTCTTCATAGGCGAGAGAGATTCATGCTGAGAAAAAATAATAACATAGGCCTGCAGTGTTTATGGCCAAGATTTTAATTTTAATTTTTTTTAAAGATAATTTTTTTAACAAGATCTAGTGCTTTTAAAATGGAAGTCAATGAACCCCCAATTTCAAACTGTAGGATTTTAGTATCTCGTTGACGTGGCGCTCTTCCAACTATTGAATTGCGCTACATAAGGCTATAGGAAAATTGCACTAGAAGCAAATCCTCTGTAGTACATGATTCCCGTAACATAGATCCAATGGTTGAAAGAGCGCTACATTAGCCATACAATTGTTATAGGATTCATAATTAATATTATTTATTGGATTTTGTTTGAGGCAAGATTTGAACTCAAGATCTTATTTTCTCTTGAGTGTGATTGGTACAGGATTTTTTCATTTTTGGTGAAACCTTAGTTAAAAGAAGATTTTCCTTATTTGTTATACTTAAAAAGTCAAAGATTCTTTCTTTTTCTTTCACTTGAGAGTTGTAGAGGCAACTCTCTAAATATTAAGCCCCACATCTAGTAAATATAAGATTTATGCTCAACTTATAAATTTTCTCACTCTCCTACTTGCTTGAGTGTGAGAGAGAAAGAGGTTGGGCGTTTCTCGCACAAGGAGGCCCCAACACACCATGGGACTATAACCCATTGTGTTTGGGCCAACCCGTCGAAAACCCTTGGTGCGCGTGTACGCCTGCGATACGCGCATAGAGGGGTGCAAATATTTAATTTAAGCCTCATATAGGTGCGTGTGAAAGACTCAAATTTGTTTGATCATTCTTTACTTAAAGATCTCATCTCAATTCTCAATTCTCAACGTTCAAAAATAGGCTATTAATTCATTAGACCATTGGGTTTCTTTGTACCATTTGAGCTTTAACTATTATAAAAGAGAAGTGTGTCCTAGAGTTTTGTACTCAGAAATACATACTACATATAGAAACGTCTGACATCTCTCTTCTGTTCTTCTAATTATTATTACTCGTACACTGAGTGTGTTGTGCATTGTGGATATCATCCTAAGAGGGTAAAATTGATTTTAAAGACAATGGCTTCTTCGTGTCTCAATCACTCAAACCAATAAGTTCATTCCAACTATTCTTATTGTCGAATTTAATATAATATTTTTCTGATTCAGATTTATACATTTGATTCAACAACAATTACATCTCACACTTAAAATATTGGGCATTTAGTAGTCATTCATTTTCAAAAATATTTTTGTGGGATGCCTATCTTTCATCCATTATATTAGTGCTACATGGTGCTACAGGAACTGTGTGCTATAGAGGATCCACTCCTCACGTCTCATAGACTCTCATCTCTATGGACCCTACAAATATTCTAACAACTTAGCAAGCAATGAAATAAAGAGTCGTGATACTATGACTCCCCAGGTGGCATCCTCAATTGTCTATCTGATGTGACAAGTTCGGGAATTATAGATCTGTACGCCTCTGAATACATGATTGCACTTCCCCATAATATATCCTGAGGGATTCATGTATCCTAAGATGTACATATGTACGATTCCCGAACTTGTACACGTTAGGGAATCAATTGAGTATGCCACCTGGCGAGTCATATTATTAAGACTCATGAAATAAAACATGTGTAATGATTTTGTAACTCAACATGACAAGATAACTCAAAAACTCACCAAGGTCGCATGTGCAAGGAACTATGAACTTTTTGCCTCGGGATACACGACTGCACATCCCCATAAATATGTGTAGTTGTATATCCTAAAGCAAAAAATCTATTGTTCTTTACATATGCCATGTCGGTGAGTTTTTGAGTTATCATGTTAGGTTGAGTTACAAAATCATCGCTCATAAAGATACCAAATCCAATGAATAATGATTTTGTAAGTCAACCTGAAAGTGTGAATAAAAAACTCACCGACGAGGCATGCGCAAAGAGTTGTAGGTTCTTTCGCTCAAGATATACAACTGCAGATGGAAGGTCAGTTATGTATCCTAAGGGTAAGAATCTACAGTTCTTTGCTCATGCCACATCGTTGAGTTTTTTAGTCACCTTGTTAGAATGAGTTATAAAATCAGCACTCAAATCCAATGTCAATTTAACAAAAGTATGAAATTATGAAGAATCATGATAATCTGACTACCTCACGTGGCAAACTCAATCGACTACCCTGATGTGACAAGTTCGGGAATTATAGATTTTCATTCCTTGGGATACGTGGCAGCACTTCACCATTGAAATAATATATCTCGAGGGAATCGTGTATCCCAAAGAGTATAGATCTTCGGTTTTCGAACTTGCCACGTCAAGTGGTCGATTGAGTTTGCCACGTGGGATAGTTAGATTATCACGACTCAACTAGGAAACCTCCTTGCACGAGTTACACAATGGGGGACCCAGACCCACCTACTTAAACTTCAGCTTAAATTCTTTAAAAAGAAAACAACCACATTCACACACGTCGGACTCCAGAGGAATGGAAGGTGGTGTTCAATAAATAATCCACGCCGGAAATAAAGTTAACAAAGAAATTTTTTGTAGGAATAGGAAAGCCTAGAAATATCTTTCTAAAGGTGGATGAAAAAACCTCTTTTTTAAAAGAAAATACTATTCAGTCGTGTATGGGGGGTTGGAATACGTAGAACGGTAGAAGACATTCCAAAATTTTGTACACAAAAAATCTATAAAGGTGAGTTCGTCACATAGTCTAGCAAGAGCCAATCTTTCTTTCTCTCTTACTTTCTTTTGTACGACTGGCCCAAGGAGCATCTTCAAGAACTCTCTATCTTGATATATAAATATATCCAATAATCCAATTGGTTTTCTTTCAAGAGAAGATTATATATTGATCATTCCATCTCGAACTCTAGAAGGATTCTTTATCATTGTCTGAAGGAACCACAATGATCAAGGATTCACAATAATCAAGGTATGTCTTTATTTGCTTCTAACATGGCATCAACCTGATTGATAATGGAAATCAACTAGTTGAGTCAACCAATCAACTTACATGTTTTTTTTTTTTTTTTTTAATATTTAGTGTTGTAAGTTAGCACTCATCAAAATTCCATTTTTTTTTAAAGATGATGAAATCTTTTTTTTTTTCCAGTAAGTTCAAACCCGATTGTGGTCAAAGTGGTTTCAATTATGTACTTCAAAATTGGTTTTCTTGTTGCATGAATTTCAAAGTCAGATTCTATATTCAGTACAACCAATTTTTTGGGTCAAAATCAATTGATTTAAGAGTCGTGATTTTCTAACTCTCTTGACGTGGCAAGTGCAACAACCATATATTGTTTTCCTTAAGATTGTAGTTGTGTATCCCGAGGAAAAATATATGGTTCTTCCACATAGGAGAGTTGGGGGTAAAACCTATGCTGGTAGATTTTTTATGATTCCTGTCTTGAGCTACGGTTAAAACAACACATGGTCTGAGACTGCTTGCTTGATAACAATTGGGATGGATGTCTAGGGCGGCTGCTCATGTGACTGTTTTGCTGCTGTTAGAGACAGATTTTCTGATTTTCTTGATTAGCTTTTCACTGACAAAACAATAATTTTAAGTCATATGGGACAAAGTCGTTGGCTCCCTAACCTTGGCTGCCCAAGGGACCCTTTCATTTTGGGGACTGTTTTACACGTTATATTGAAAAGTTAAGGATTCTTGTACCACCGTTTGGAATTATTTCTAGTGAAGGATGCTTCAATGTCAAATTTGTTGAGTACTTGGATGCCCGCTAATCTCAATTTGTTCATAATTGTTAAAGTGGAATTGATCAGTGGCATTAAGTTGATTTGTGATTCATGTTAGCCATTGGGTGGAATCGGTGCTAACACCTTTCCCCATGGCCTCTATTGTAGATTGACCCCAATTTTTAAATTTCATTTAAAGCCAATTTTTTATTCTTAGATTTAAATTAGGTGATAACTCCTATAATGGGGCCCACATGCAAGTCCAGCTACTTTCACCCGGATGAAAAGTTGAGTTGAATTATTCTAACTCATGATCAACTCATATCATACAAAACTCGGACCAGCCTTACCCGTCGATTAGGTTGAGCTCCAGCCAGCCTACCCAAGTTACAACCCTACAACAAACAAATACAATCTGTAGTGCAAAAGCTACTTTTTACTCGATACTCCCAAATCTAATAAACCCCCAAAAAACACTTCCAAAACACTATCATCGATCAATCAACTTTGCAATCCGATTCTTATGAAAATAATTCAAAGGGAAGTTTCTCATAGAACAATAAAAATAATTGAATAGATTGTGGCAAAAACTTTTTCAATAAGTTTATTTATTTATTGGAAATAGGCCGCTATCAAATTTCCATGGAACTCATCGAATTAAAATTCAACTGTAAAAAATAATATTTTTTTGAATTTTATTTTTCTTGAAAGTGCATAGAATTTTGTCCTCTACAACCTGTAGCATCGGATGTTTTTTTTTATATTTTATAATGCCACAAATGCCATTTTGAGCAACAACCTAGTTTTCATCATTTAAATGGAAAGCATCATCTACCTGCTGTACCAATGCACATAGAATTTCAATTCTACCCCTAGTTTACATTCAAAATTACATCTTAAATATAATCCTTCACATGTAAAGACAAGGTGTGGCTATTAACGTAGGCTCTGTTGTTTTTGTTTTTTTTGTTTTTCTCCTTTTGTTTTGAAAGCTCCCACGAGCCATAAGGGAGCAGATCCTCTGTAGCTTCGTTTTGTGTAGCTCCCTGTAGTGCTTTATCTAAAATCCAGAGAGTGTCACAGTTTGAAAAAATACCACCACAGCCCTCTTGTGCTAGTGTCTTAGATCTGATTTAACAAAAAAAATATATATGCAGATAAACTTTTTCTACCTGAACCATGGTTTTGAAAATGGATGGTCAGCGAACCACTAATTTTAAACGGTGGTGGTCATCTTGTCTTTATAAATTTGTTGATGTGGCGCTTTCCTAATCGTCCAATAGCGTTATAGAGAGCTACAGGAAAACAAACCTAAAGAGGATCTGCTCCCGAGCTACAGTGATATATTTTTTATACTTAAAAAATATATTTTTATTTTTTAATTTATCTGATGTTTCCTCGACTTGATCATCTTTCTCCAACTTTTTTTTAAAGCTTTCTATAACTGAAGGGTGAGTATTGTTCCACTTGCTTTTGAGACATCTATACCCATTTAGTAGTTGCACCCACGAAATTTAAAAACATGTTTGTTAATACACCCACATGGTAAGTGCATCAACGAAATGCATTTTGATATCGTCTACGATTGAACTTCACAACTCGACCATATCGTTGTCCCACAAAAAACTTCACAACAAACCATCTTCATCTTCATCAAGAGTTACTTTGAATCTTGCAAGATATCAAACTTAAGTTCTTTTTTATTAGTTTATTATCTCTACTTTGTAACGGGAGAAATCGGTACAAAAATTAAGGCAAATGGTAAGAATTGATTTAGATTAGGGTTAAAACTATAATGTACAATATTTAAATACTTAAAAAGCTGACAAAAGTTTTTTAAAGAATATTAATAACATGAACTTGTTGATGATGGTGTTAAATCTACAATAACAACAACTAAAAAAATCATTTTTTTGTTTGCTTTATGTCGACCTTAAAAAGTCAAACATGTGCTAAGTCATGTTAGATGTGTTTTGTTGACATATTTTTTTGTACTTAAAAACTGCGTCAAAAAGATACGATTGGCAGCTTAAGCCATGTTAAACGTATCTTGTCGATACATAATTTTATTTTATTTTTTGTATAGTGTAAAATACGAAAACAAAAATCGATAAATGTATGGAAAGATACAAATTTATACACAAATTTTGAACTATCCTATTCATAATAATTATGGTTATTTGATTGAATTATTTCCCTTTTTAAAATGAGATCTTGGAAATCATATATCTGAGTTCAAACATATATATATATATATATAGTGTTCTTTTGACAATCTTAAACAACATTCTAGACAATGTTTTATCTTATATAGCTAAAAAATTTCGGAATAGACTAATTTTTTGTGAGGATGATCTCTATAATTAGTAGATCATCCTCACAAAAAATCAGCCAATTTTGAAACTTCTAACCCAATGAAAAGTAGTTCCAAACTAACAATAAAAATTGATGGTTCACGATTCTTCATCTTATAAATTAGGGTTAGAAATTTTTAGAGTTGGTTGATTTTTTGTGATGATGATTTTCTCATCATAGAGATCATCCTCACAAAAAATCAGCCCATTCTAAAAAACTTAGTCCATATAAGACAAAATACTTTGTCTAGAATATTGTCTAGGATTTTGTCAAAAGAACGCCACCATATATATATGAGTCCCGTTCAGCACCCAACCATTTACCCAACAATTTGCCCAACATGTTGTCTTACATGAGTTAGAAGTTTTGGAATAGGCTAATTTTTGGTGGGGATGATCTCTATGGTGAGGAGATCATCCTCACCAAAAATCAGCCCATTCCAAAACTTCTAACCCTATGACAAATGGTTTACAAAAAATGGACGGTCCACGATTTTTCAACTTGTAAACATGGGGTTAAAAGTTTTCGAATGAGCTGATTTTTTGTGAGGATGATCTTCTAATCGTAGAGATCATCCTCACAAAAAATCAGCCCATTTCAAAACTTCTAACCCATGTAGGAAAAAACATGTTAGGCAAATGGTTGGGTGCTGAACATTTCCACATATATATATATATATATATATATATATTCAACACCCAACATTTTGCCCAACATGTTTTGTCCTACATGGGTTAGAAGTTTTGGAATGGGTTGATTTTTTATGATGATGATCTCTATGGTGAAGAGATTATCCTCACAAAAAATCAGCTCATTCCAAAATTACTAACCCCATGTTTACAAGTTGAAAAATCATGGACCGTCCATTTTTTGTAAACCATTTGTGATGGGGTTGGAAGTTTTGGAATGGGCGGATTTTTGGTGAGGAGATCATCCTCACCAAAAATCAGCCCATTCCAAAACTTCTAACCCATGTAGGACAAAACATGTTGGGCAAAATGTTGGGTGTCGAATGGGACCTATATATATGTATGGGTCCCGTTCGGCACCTAACCATTTGCCCAACATGTTTTGTCCTACATGGGTTAGAAGTTTTATAATAAGCTGATTTTTAATAAAGATGATATCTATGGTGAGGAGATCATCCTCACCAAAAATCAGTCAATTCCAAAACTTCTAACCCCATCAAAAATAGTTTACAAAAAATGGATGATCCACGATTTTTCAACTTGTAAACATGAGGTTAGAAGTTTTGGAATGAGCTGATTTTTTGTGAGGATGATCTCTCAGCCCATTCCAAAACTTCTAACCCATGTAGGGCAAAACATGTTGGGCAAATGGTTGGATGCTGAACATTTCCCTATATATATATATATGGTCTCGTTCGGCGCCCTACACTTTACCCTACGCTTTACCTTGTGTGTTTTGTCCTACATGGGTTAGAAGTTTTTGTGAGGAGATCATCCTCACCAAAAATCAGCCCATTCCAAATCTTCTAATCCCATCAAAAATGGTTTACAAATAATGGACGGTCCACAATTTTTCAACTTGTAAACATGGGGTTAGAAATTTCGGAATGGCTGATTTTTGGTGATGAGGATATTGTAACCATAGAGATCATCCTCACCAAAAATCAATCCATTCCAAAACTTTTAACTCATGTAGGACAAAACACGTAGGGTAAAGTGTAGGGTGCCAAACATTTCCCATATATATATATATATATATGGGGTCCCATTTAGCACCAAACATTTTGGCCAACATTTTAGCCAACCATTTTTGTTCTACATGGGTTAGAACTTTTGGAATGGGCTGATTTTTGATGATGATGATGATCTCCTCACTTTAGAAATCATCCTCACCAAAAATCAACCCATTCCAAAACTTCTAACCCATTTTTTGAAAAATGTTTTACCAAAATGTTTGGTGTTGAACATTTCCCATATATATATATATATATATAAGAAAATTAAAAATTATAATGAGATTCAATAGTAATCAATTTCCATTTGATGTAAACTGTCAAAAAAAATTATTTTCAGAGCCTTTTGAACTTAGACTCATAAAAAAAAATGGAAGAACTTTAGAGTTCTCCTTCTTGTCCAGAGGTTCAAGAAGAAGTTTAGGATTTTCAATTTCAAGTCCTAATATTAATAGGACCCATTTTTCGGAAAAAAAAAAAAAATTAAGTGGAGGTAGATGCCTCAAAAAAGTGAGTGCTATTAAGCTGCCACAAGCATGGTTTTAATTCTCATCCGAGACTGAGACGAGTCATCCAATACGTCTCGGTGTCGTCCACCAACAAGACGGGTTGAGAAGTCATCTCAAACCTGATGTGTTTCTAAAATAGGGCGGAGGGTGTTTGTTAAACAAGATGACTCAGTCTCATTCATGAACGAGAAGTCAAAATGAGTTTTAAAACCATGGACACGAGTGAAAGCGACGAAGAAAACATGCATGCTTCGTTCTCTGTTTTATTTTATATTTTCTCCCAAACTCGTGTTTTAATGGTTCGATGATTTGATCAGTTCTGCATGTAAAGCTCTCGGATTGTTTTTCTGGTAATTATCATCGTTAAATCTACCTAAAGTTCTGATTATTATTTTTTATTTTTTTAAGCTGAAATGGTGGAAACACGAGTTTTTATGGCGTGAGAAACTGAAAAAGAGTAGGTTTTTTGGTGTTTTTCGAAAGGAAAAACTCTCACAAAAGAAATAGAGATGATAGAGAATATAGGAACAGATGGAAGTGAAGTAGTTTTATTTATTTCAGGCGAAGACGAAGCTTTGGAGAATAAGGTGAGCAGGGTTTCCAGTTCGAACTTCGCTATGAAGGAATCGGAAGCTTTGACAAAGCAGAGAGAATCCAAGGATTCGAATGTGGGAATCTCAGATTTTGATAATCTCAAATCAAAAGAACAAATGTCCACATTCATGATCTCTCCTTCTCCAGAGAATTCCAAGTTCAGTTCTAGTTTCCATAAACCTTCTAAAAGACGATTTTCACTTAGTAGGTCCTCCTTCTCTAAGCCGAAATCGAGATTCCTAGAACCATCTTGTCCTTTCGATGAAGATCACAATCAATTGGTGCAGAAAGATCGAGCTTCGAATTCTTATTACAGCACCTCTCCCAGCAACAAATCTTCTGCAAATAATACCCCCAGAGAGGGTACCAGAACAGCTCCAATTTCTCCAAAAACACCATTAGTGGCATCATCAGATGATGATGATGATGATGAAATCTACAAGAGCGAGAAAGTTAAAAAAGCGCTGGAAAAATCACATAAAAAGAGATTTAAAGTTATGGTTTGGGTTCAGTGGGCTGCATTGGTATGCATAATGGGGTTTTTAATAGCTAGCTTTACTGTTAACAAATTTCAAAAATTGATGATTTGGGGATTGGAGTTTTGGAAATGGTGTGTGTTGGTACTGGTAATTGTCTGTGGTCGATTGGTTACCAAGTGGTTTATGAGAGTTTTGGTTTTCTTGATAGAAAGAAACTTCTTGTTCAAGAAGAAGGTTTTGTATTTCATTCACGGGTTGAAGAAGGGTGTCCAAAACTGCATTTGGTTGGGTTTGGTTGTTCTTGCATGGGAATTGTTGTTCAAGCTTGGGGCCAAGCGATCCCAAAACGCAACCAAGATTTTGAATTATGTCTCTAGGGCTCTTGCTTGTTTTCTAGTTGGGGCGCTTATATGGTTGGTGAAAACTCTCTTGGTAAAGATCTTAGCTGCTTCTTTCCATGTCAGTACATTCTTTGACAGGATTCAAGAATCAATCTTCCATCAATATGTTCTTCAGGCGCTTTCGGGTCCACCATTGATGGAGTTAGCAGAGAGGGTTGGGAGCACAAAGCATACATTGCAGATGAATTTCCGTAATAAAAAGAAAGGAACTGAAGAAGATAAACAAGAGGTAATTGATGTGGGTAAGCTTCAAAAGATAAAGCAAGGAAAGGTGTCTGCTTGGACCATGAAGGGGTTAATTAATGTGATAATGACTTCGGGGCTGTCCACTATTTTGAAAACTATTGACGAAGTTGACGATGAGTACGAGCACATAGAGGGCTACGAGCACATAGATAAGGAGATTACTAATGAGTGGGAAGCGAAGGCTGCTTCTCACCAGATTTTTATTAATGTTGCCAGATATGGTTTCAAGTGAGGACATCATATATCTTAATTTGAGAGTTTCTTATGATGTTTGTTTCGATGATCCATTCTTTCACTCTCTTAATTATTACTTGTATGTTCTTGTTGCTAGGTACATTGACAAGGAGGACCTCCATAGATTCTTGAACGAGGAGGAGGTTCATGATGTTCTCCCACTATTTGAAGGTGCCCGGGAGACTGGAAAGATCAAGAAGAAGGCCTTGAGGAACTGGGTGGTAATTAAGATATTTCAACTTAATTTGTCTTTATATAGTTTCCATTAATTCTTATGAGAATGGTGTTTTACTTTAACGTGGTTCTTGTACGAATAGGTGAAGATCTATCTTGAACGTAAATCACTAGCACATTCCTTAAGTGATACAAAAACTGCTGTAAAGCAGTTGAACAGACTCTTAACCGGGGCTGTGAGTATTGTGATCGGTATTGTGTGGCTGCTAATAATGGGATTTGCAACGATTCAAGTGTTTGTATTACTCTCATCACAGATGATACTGATTGGATTCATGTTCGGAAACACCGCCAAGACTATATTTGAATCCATTATATTTGTATTTGTGAGGCACCCATTCGATGTTGGTGATCGTTGTGTCGTTGATGGAGTTGAGGTAACTCTATATATAATCCTCTTGCTTTATTATATATATACTGTTTACTAGGTTAACTGTGTTTGCTAAACTGCATGTAACCTAGCAGATGTTGGTGGAAGAGATGAACATTTTGACAACAGTCTTCCTGAGATATGACAACGAGAAGATATACTATCCAAATTCAGTGCTGACTACCAAACCCATTAGCAACTATTACAGAAGCCCAGACATGGGTGATGCTATTGAGTTCTCTGTTGACGTTTCAACTTCAATGGAGATCGTTGGAGCTCTAAAAGCTAGAATAAAGACGTATGATGTCAACTCTAGCCTTCTATTTCTTAGCATGCATGGGTAACAAAATACATATAATTAAGTTAAAATCCACGATATTGTGCTTATGCTTAATTCTTCTCTTCTCTTAAACTATTAAGTCAACTCAATAATTTTTCCTTATTATTATTTTTACACATCTTGTTTCTTTTCTTAGAGTATATATATGAGATCTCATTGAACAGAGCAGATTCATGGTTATCAATAAATAGATATCTATGTATGAAACTTAGGTTCAGTTTAGTATGAGTGACACATGACACTGGTGTTATCTTTCTTACTAATAATGGAAAGTGTGGAATTTCAGTTAATTATATATATCTTACCTTATTGTAGAGTTAATTTTCTTTATTCTATTGTTGAGAATGGATGGTTGGATTTTGTTGGGAATTAAGGTACATAGAGAGCAAGCCTCAGCATTGGCATGCTGGCCACGATGTTTTGGTGAAGGACATAATGGATGTGAACAAGATGGAGATGGGTCTCTATTTTTCTCACACCATGAACTATCAGAACATGGGAGAGAAAGGGTGCCGCAGATCTGACCTAGTTATCGAGTTGAAGAAAATACTTGAAGAGCTTTCTATTAGATATCGTCTCCTTCCTCAAGAAGTTCACCTGAGTTATATTGGCTGATGAGCAGCAGCTAGCAACAGCACCAACAACTCTCCATGATCTGCAAGTGCTGTCCTTTCTCGTACTTGTGCTAATTAATTAATAATGTTGTATTAGTAGTAGTATCATGGCATCAATGTGTATTATGTGTTGCTATAGTGTTATAGAGTGGGATAGTAATGTCTTTTCATCCAAAAAAAGATTCCTTTGGGTGATGCTTCCATCGGCTATTGCTTGGGGGGTTTGGACCGAAAGAAATAACAGGGTGTTCAATAGTAGAGATAGAAGCTCTCACGGTCTTGGGCCTATTGTACCATTGGTCAAAACATAACATAGACTTTGCTGGGATTACTTTTGAAGACTTTGTTTTTAGATGGAACACTTTTTGTGATTTTTGATTTTTTTCCTTGTTTGGTTTCTTTTAGAGGCCATCTCGGCCTCCTTGATTGTCGTTTCTCTCCTTTTTATTAATATATTACAATTATCAAAAAAAAATTAATATGTCCTACTCTCCTCGTTATTATTCTTGTTAGTTAATACTCTGCTTGGTTCATCAGTTAATTAGCTTTTATGTAAGTCTGACTGACAATGATAAAAATAAAAATGTGGTTTACGTCTGGATATAGTGATAAATTATGCTATTAATAATAATATATAATAATAAATTTCAATAAATTATGATATAGTGCTAAATTATCCATAAATAAGATAAGCATACTGTATCCTCAAATATGATTAAAATTAAGCAAAGCAACAAACTGAATCCCCTGTTGGGATGAAATGTATCCTCGTATGTGATTGAAAATGTATTCCTCATATATGTTGGAATCAAGCAAAGTGCGAGTCTTTAGGAGGAACTGAAAATCATTACAGCCACAACACTTGACTAAGTTGTTGTCAATCCATTAAAAAAGTTCACCCCGACTCTAGGTCCATCAGCTGCTTATCCATGTACTTCAAATATTCATATATTTATATAACTAACCTCACCTCAATAGTAGTTCCAACAATTCCCATTAGGTCATACTTGTGAATCTTCCAAATCACTCCCTTGGCTATATTGCAGAGAGAAGCGAAGTTATTTAATCCCTACAGTTGCTATTATAATCAGGTGTATTATAATAAGCCACCCAATTTGTAATTTTTAACACCTTGTAGCTTTGAATCCAACTCTTGCTTTAATCTCTGTTTGTATTGAAAAGCTTACTACTCATGAATTGATAAAAATCTCATAATAAGAATCTTTCACAAAATTATTAACTATTCATACAGTAGATAATCATGCTATACACGGTAAGGTCAAAACTTACAACTTCGAATTTGTCTTCATGTTTTGTGGTTGCAGTATGCATTAAGCCCTCAGCCCAAACAAATTTTGTGGCACCACTACTAAACCATTTGTCCAACTATTGTTACCAAAATTCATTTTCATCTTAATTTATCATCTTGTACAAAGTACCCAAAGGCTAATAAGCCATTCCTGAAAAATATTCAAATAGATGGTCACAGATCCCACTGGCTTTCTTTGGGTAGCAAAGAGATGGTGAAGTTCGGCTTTTACATCATAGATTGAGACACCATTTCTCGTGGTCAGTAGGACTGTAAATTGGACCATGTTTGGTCCCAACATTACATATTGTATACCAGGCTTAAGTGCTTACTAAACCTGTTTGGTTATTAGGCAAGGTCGTCCTCCTCTTCATATTTAAGGTCCATCTTGGGCTAGGGGACGATGTCCACTACTCCAATAACTTGTAATATATTTTATAATATCTAAAATAATTTGCGCAGGCCAAACCATAAATAGGTCCAAATATTTATGTGCCTCTCATCATGTTTTCAGATTGATCTCATTGAACGTCCCCTTATGAAACGGATTACTTGATTGTTGTAATTAAATAAAAACAATCTTCTCTCAATCATAGTTAACAATTTAGTTTAGGGCTAAGAAGCGCTACAGGATTAATTCATCAAATATGATTTGGAAAATACATCAAACAGCGTTTTGAAATTTGATCAAAAACTCCCGAGAACGACAAAAATACCATGCAAATAAAAGTTTGTGCACAATTCGAGTCTCTCTAGAAAACTTCAGAAAAAATTTACATACTCATATCCGCATGTTAAAAACCTTTTGTCTCACTTTTAAAAATCATCATCACTAGCCATCAATTCACCACTAATTAATTAAGATGTAGATACTTTTACACATTTTAATTATTATTCTAAAATAGCATATAAAACAAATTTAAAACTAAGAACATAATCTTTTGAAATGATTAATTGTATTATTAACACAAAATTTTCATTATACAAAACATACTCTTGAGTTGCAAGACTCCCGCTCAAAAAAATCTAGGGAAAGGAGAGAGGAGAGGGTAAAAAAAAAAGTGACAAAACTAACTTTTAGATAAATAATCTTGAATTCGATAATAAAAATTGGTTGGTGATTATCTAATGGTGAAACCTTTTTAAGTGTCAAGAGAGATGAAAATATTATAATGCAATATTAAGAAAGAATTTTTTATATATATAAAAATAAGAGTTAATTTGTACTTTTACCTTTAGAAGTATTTTTAATTGATTTAATTCAGGCTTTGAATAGATCATGAATAATTAGAAAAGAGTCGGGGAAAACAAAAAAAAAAAAAATTACAAGGAACTAGATGCCCGTAATCGAATTCAACCCAAAACCTTACATGCTCAACCTAGGGATTTTTCTTCCAAAAAAAAAAAAAAACCACCATCTTCTAAGATTTCAACCTCTACAGTAAATTAATTTTAACCTATTCAACCTCATCTTACATGCATCATCGTCAAAACCATCTAAACCCTGGTTTTTCTATCCAAAATTCCATCACCTCCAACTCCAAAAACCTTATTGGTTCAAATAGATAAAATCCTAAAGTTGAAGATGGGGAGAAAGAGATTTCAAGATGACTTTTTTTTTCTTTTTTTTGTGGGAGGGGGGATAAGGATTTTGGCTAAAGGTTGAAGACAACCACTCAAATTTTGTTATCAAACCACTTCTACTCCACTTTCTCTCGTTATAATAGTAAAGTTTGTTATGAAAAATCTTTTTAAAAAGAAACTATTCAGAGAAAGTAATAAATAGCAAGTAAATACATTTTGTTTGAACTTTGGTAATTTTGTAAATTTAAATGACTTAGAGATGACTAGCAACACACAGAGAATCACCACCCATAAATTATAAAAACGCCTAGTGATCTCAAGAGACATCGTCATCAAAGCCTCACCCAAAAAATTGGAATGGATCTCGCACCTCCACCTGATTTTCTATACAAACCATGCTACCTATTAATCCATATAATCATATCTTCATCTCCCATCTGCCCAATCTATGCAAATATTTCTTTATTGTCCAAACATCCTCATCTCTTAACCCATATGAAATCTAAAGGAACCAAGCCCATCCCAAAGATCTGACCCTTGTCACACATAAATTGTAATTACAAACTTGTGCCACCCATACAATGATGCAGAGTCTGAGACACACCAAGATTGTCCTCGATGAATTTATGTTTATGGTCCTCATTGTTACTAATTTACGAGGGCCAGCTAGTCGTGAGCCTTACTGTTTTATTTTGTTTTCCTTCCTTTTTAAAGGGATTCCAGATGACAAAGAAAAAGGGTAAGGAAGTGACATACATACCTCAAATAGCTCAACAATCTCTGCAAATAGATGCTGGATCTTGTCTAAAAACCATCAAAACCCTATTACTTATTGACATCCACTTGTAAACATTTTGTTCTCCGCACCTCAAAATAAGAAAAAGTGTTAAAGAGTACCAGATATTATCGAAGAATGATCAATGGAACACAATCAGAATGCTGACCACTATATAAGATCTGTATCAACAAAACCAACAGAGAATTCACATTAGATCTAAATAACATCAGTATGTTAGAAACTGACACCACTACCTTAGTAAATCCAAAGCTTCGGAATGAAGTAAAAGAAAAGCAACAAAACTAACTTGGTACAAATATCTTAATTTAAAAAGAAAATGGGAATTAATGGGGTACCCGATAGATCGCCTCCTAAATTGATGGATACGTTGTATTATATACAAAGTTACCTCATAAGACAAGTCAGTCGTAATGGTTTCTTTGCATCTTCTGCTGCCATAAATACTGTTATTAACAGAAGGTCTTAAGCTATGATGTTTTAGTGGTTTCTCTTCCGTTTGTGGTGATGATGATACTCTTCCCTGAAGTCCTCATCCAAGCCATTGCCCATCTCCCACCTTTCATTACTCAATTGGTCATCCATGGATTTTACCTTGTGCCTTGAATGCCTGGAACTGTGACTAGATTCTTTCTCTATCCATTGCCTTTTCCGATCTCGAGAAGAATTAGGTTCTAAACCAGATTCCGAGTGGTCGTGATGTTTCCGACTGTGTCTTTGGACATCATTATCAACCTTTTTTCTGTTCGAGGATGCTTCTTTGTGGCTATGATGGTGTCGACTCCTACCAGAATCATTGCCACAATGTCCCCTTCTTCCACTTTTCTTTGAAATTTTATGATGGTGTTTATGCCTCTCTTTGCTATACTGGTTGGAGCTATCGGCCACATCATGTATTTCGGAACTCGATGCATCATTGTGACATGCTTTGCAATCTCTTCCAGTAGCTGAGGAACGAGATCCTTTCTCGAGTCTTTGATCAACTGGATGGGAGTAGTCTGAATGTTTGTCACGTGTGTGCTTCTTTTGTGATGTTCGAGTATCGCTTTCAGAGTAGCTCGCATGTTTCTCTCTGTCAAATTGATGTTTGCAATCCTGCAATCCTTGTGGTTCATTGTAATAATAGCCTTCCTCCAAATCACTGCCATCACGTAGTTTTTCTCTGACAAAAATTGGAATTCTTGAGTTTTAAGTAGGTATACCACCAGGATTCTACAACTAAGGGGAAAAAATGATAGCAATCATAGAAACAAGAAGGTAATTAACACGTTTACAGCTGAAAAGGTTGTAGAATGATTAGCAATGAACATTAGTGATAGTTCACATGTTTGAACCTCATCAACCACACATCTCACGCAGGATAATAGATGTGGACTCAGTGATATTTAATGTAGTAATCTGGACAAAATGTTGTACGTAAGAATGTATGCCAGCATTAGCGATAGTTCGCATGTTTGGACCTTAGTGATGGTTCACATGTTTGAACCTCATCAACCACACATCCCATGCAGGATAATAGATGTGGACTCAGTGATATTTAATGTAGTAATCTGGACAAAATGTTGTACGTTAGAATGTATGCCAGCATTAGCCTCCTCTTCCTTCCCCCACCCCCCCCCCCCCCCCTCCTCCCTCCCCTTCTCTCTGATGAATCCACGTTTCCAGTTAAATAAATGAGATGAAACCATGCTACTACAATCCACAAAATTTTCCTCATCATCAATACATGAAGACTGGTGTGTTTCAGCGTAAGATAAATTGCACCATATTTTAGGGGGGGGGGGAATTTCTCCGAATCAACAAAGATCGGAGAAAATTAAACTCTAATAATATATTGCTATCCGAAATTCACTCATCTTCAAGCCGATCCATTACTTAGAAAATTAAACTATATGACTAAATTCTATTGATTGGTAATCATGGGATAAGTTACACCAAGTCATACTTGAATATTTAAAATTATAAGATTTACCTATGTTGATGCGCATTTAAAAGTTTTTGTCTTTGTTCACCATCCTGAAGCTCCATAATCTCTGCTCGACTTACAGGCCGCTCTGCTCCAGTGACCATTGGAGGCACCATACCACCCATCCTCATAAGTCCACTACAAAATGATTGAAGTATCTTAAAAGATGTATTGAGATAAATACGAAATATATTAACAAAAAAACGAACTTACCAGGGCATTGACAAACCAGCATACATAGATGACATATAAGAAGGAACTCTGTAAGGTGTAACTGGGACCATGGTGGGATTGAATGGCATGACTCCAGGTGTAGCATATATATTTGCAAAAGGTCTAATGTTGGGCAATGAAGCCCCATGCCAATAATGTGGTCCATAAGTTGACATGCCTCCTGGGAACATGGCATCCCCTGAAATCCAAAGGTTAACGTCACAAACTTTTCGGAGTATATCTACTCGTAAAAAAAACATGCAGGGCTTACATAACCACCTATATCTTTACCTGTCTGAAGCATAGGATATGGATTGGATGCTGCTGGGCAGTCTCTTATGAAATGATCCGGAGAACCGCACATGTAACATGTACGATCTCCCTGTTTTCCAACAAGAAACATTAGGGGTATCCCATAGACAATGGATTAAAACAATAACAAAAATAAAAATTCTATACATTCAAATGCAGAAATAATTCCACAATTTTCCTTATACGTTCCATGGAATTGTTAAACTACATTCGGAATTTGAGATAATAAAATTTTCAGGCAAGAGGAACCAAGATCCCGGGGATTTTTGGAAATACAATAGTAGTAGTAGCAGCGAAAGCATTAACATCAACAACAGAAAAGACTGTAAAAATACTAATGCAGATTCATGATAAAAGTAGCTACCTTTCTGTGTCTACTTGTAGCTGTAAAACATCCAGCTCCATCTGAAAAAAGCCAAATGCTATTTCTAAAATTAACAGACAATATGTTGGAAAACAAGTCTAGTTGAGGTTCCACTCAATACAAATATTAAAACATGATGGCTTTACCTGCAGTATTAACCCACAATCCCTTCTTTTTCTTGACTGTGGAACTAGCTGTTGTGACATGAGAATGAAATTGCAAGACAATAACTCAATTATGGTTCCAAATATAAAAGAAAAACTACCACAACAAATAAAATGAAGCAACCCACACTTCTCCAAACAATATCAGCTTAGGGTATACTTGAACTTGTACTCGTCCACATCTCTGGACCAAGGATATGTCAACCAATACAAGGTGGGGTATGGTATATCAGTTCCCTTCAGTCTCAACCAAAGGGTTGTCTCATATTAAAAAAATCACAACAAAGCAATAAGCAAACAAAAATCAAACCTTCCTCCTTTTGCATAAGATTTGGAGGCAATTTGAGTGGCTGGCTTTCCCCTTGAAAATCAGTAACAGATTCGAAGACTTCTGGTGCACTTTTGAAATTTGCAGGACGAACAACTGCATCGTTCTCTCCACTTCTCATCTGTTCTACCTTGTGTGATGAAGAGGCGGATTTGGCAGATTTGCCTACTACATCTAAATGAATGATATGGGAACCTTTACAAGCAGCTAATCTATTGTTTCTGACCATCGACTCATATGGAGATTCTGTCATTACTTGATTGGATCCTTTCCCTGTTGCAGAAGGAGAATGTGGCAATATTGGTTCTTTTTGACAGATAGACACAGCGCAAGAAACCTCTTTCACTTGGATTCCTGATTCTCCATCTGAAGATTGAAAATTTCAGAGGTTATTCTTCATTTAAAATTGTACTTTTTTGCAAAATAAACTAACAATTACTTATGTTCACCTGGGGCATATTTAGGAAGAATATTGTCTGAACCACTGATAAGAACTTGAGACTCGAGGAAATGTTCAATTGCCTGCCTAAGAGAAACGTTTGGCAGTAAATCTCCTACTCTGCATTTGGTAGAAGAACATTTGGGGCACCTTGCCTTCTCAACCAACACCAAACAAATGCCTGCAACCAGAATCCACATTCAATAAATGCAAATACCAAACATGAAAATATTTGGTACATAACATTTCCCATATTCAATCAGAGGACAATCTGTTGAACTTTCTAATGACAGAAAGTTTTGAGTATCACGCTTTCTTCCAAACTTTTGAGGCTTGACCGGCAGTATTGGTCATTTATAAAAGTTACTATCCATAAAATTGAAACCAAAATAGTTTTGAATAAATGTTCTGAATTTGTAAAATAGTATATTGTCAATAATGTTCTCTAATCTTGTGTGAAAAATATAGCTTTTGCATGAAGAACCTTACATTTTTCACAAAAACTATGCTGGCAGCAAGGTATCATCACAGCCTCTTTGAATATCATATTGCAAAGGGAGCATCTCAATTCTGACGGCAAATCAGTTTTTGGCATTGTTGGAAAACTTGCATTCACCACACTGGTTTCGAAAAATAAAGTTACAAACATGTGACACTAAACAAATATCACGAGACTGAACCAACACGAGCAAGTAAAAGTCTTACTTATCCAACTTCGTATGCTCTTCCATTTTTGATTTTAACTTTATTTGTGATGTGCCATCTTCTATCCCACAATGCGTTGCTCCTGATATTTGCGCCACACACACACGTTAAAAGCTTAGATCATTATATAGGGATTTACATTAAAAGAATTGCCAATATTTACCTCTTTCAATAGCCTCACTACGATCACTTGATTCAGGGTTCTGATGTCTTGCTATGGATGGCTCAGAGCATCTGAATCAACATACCAAATGCAGTCATTCTTGATTTGAAAAGCATTTTGATCATGGAGAAAGGGAAAAAGACAGTAAACTGATAACCACCCGTAGACCCTGCCATGCGTTTATACTACAAGGTCACATTATATTAACCAGATACCCACGGCTTCTCTCCGGTATTCAACACTTCCACATATACTGAAAATCATACCCGAGATGTTCTCACGTTGTGCATGCAAAACATATATACCACAGAATGTTTGCAAGTTTGAAACTCATGCAAAACACTAACATAGACAGCTATTGGATTTGGTCAGGAAAGAGGATAATTTGACTGACTACAGTCTACAAATACTACTTTGTTTAGGCCTTTGTCCCATAACATTGGTTCGGCAAAGTTCAGAAATAATGTAAAATAGTGCATAAGAGAATATACCTGGACTAAACAATCTGCCTAAATATGAAGAAGCTGATCCTTGCTATTCTGTGAGATGTAAAACATATTCTTGATGGACGCAAGCAGAGCTATTTTAGTGTATTAGGTAAGTTGTAGAACTTACCATACTAGTGCCTTATTTGGTAAGTTGGAAGCGGTATCACATCCTAGGTAGAAGATTTCAAAGTTGAGACGTGCACTACAAATGTTGATGACAATGGTTGTGGTAGTGGTGATGAACCTTTACTCCAACTATATGCAGTGAATGCATGCCACAAGGAACTCTCACTGAATATGCTTATCTCATGCTTCATTAAATTTTTTATAAGTATCTCATACCTAATTAATGATAATCAATTTAGAAGATTTGATCAAGTGCAACAAATACAAATGGCAATACAAATGAGAAAGTGAGCCAAGCTTCATGCAGCCAATAGCTAAACCCATGTAGTAGAGACTTTGGAAGCTACTACTACCACTTATGATAAAGATGATGATGATAATGACCCATTTCTCTATCTGTGGAATGAGATAAGCATAAAAGAAACTCTCACCAAAATGCTCATCGCATCCCCTCATGTAAAATGTCAATAGAGTAGTTTGGGCACCTTGTTGCAAATGACATTTCAAGTAGCCAAAAGAATGATCAAGAACATGGCTATCTTGATGTCGATGTCAAAACAACAGAAGAAGCAAAATTGGATAAGTTGAAAATGTGCCAATAGATGTCAAAAATCCAAGAGAAGAGCTATACCGTGGAACTAGATTATCTGCCTTCCCATTGCTAATGCAATTCATCTTATCAACATCAGAATCATAATCCAACAAGGATGTCCCCATAGTAGGATATAAATCAATTCCAAAGTCATCAAAGTTCTCCACATCCACATTCTGCAAATTATCAATGAATGTCAAGTAAAAAATACACAAAAAATACACAAAAAAGGGAAGAAAAGAGAGAGAGAATAAAACGCCAAATATTTAAAATACAGTATAAAAAAAAGTTAAGGGTATGTTTGATTGCATGGAAAGGGGCTTTCCATGGAATTTGAAATCCATGGAAAATTAGTTGTGGAAAATAGATAGGGTTGGAAAATCAAATTCCATTGTTTGATTTTACTTATATAAAATCATGGAAAAAATATGAGAAAAAAGAAGAAGAGGAGAAAGAGGAAGAAGATGAGAGGAGGGGGAGAGGAAGAAGAAGATGAGGAGGAAGAGGGAGGGGGAGGATGTAGCGGCGGCAGTGACGACGGCTGCGAAGACGACGACCACGGCGACAGCGACAGTGGTGACGGCGGCAGCAATGTGGCGGTGGAGGTAAGCGAGGAAGAAGAAGGAAGAACGTGGTGATAATGGTGACGACAGCGAAGGTAAGTATGGAGAAGGAGAAGAAGAAGAAGAGAGAGGAAGGTGGCCAAAATGATGATGACGGAGACGACGACGGCGACGACAATGGTGATGACGGCGACGGAGATGACGACGACAACGAGGTTAATGTAATGGTGGTGGTGGTGGTAGGGAAGAAAAAGATATGAGTGGGGAAGAATTGGGGATGGAAAATATGGGTGGATTTCACTTTCCCACCCATATAGGTGGAAAAGTGAAATCCATGTTTTGGTAGACTTTTTGATTGGGGTGGAAAATGAATTTCATTTCCATGTGCAATCCAAACACTTGAAAAATGTCATTTTCTATGGAAATTGATTTTCCACCCTATTTTCCATGTGCAATCAAACATACCCTAAAAGTCCATAGGACTCTTCAATGGATAAATAGAGGGAGAGATAAAACATAAATTTCTTTAACAAAGAGTTAGTTTAGATCAACACAACTTTAACTCCCATTTAATACACCCATTGTTGGGGATCATGTTGGAAAATCTAACATAAAAAAATAGTTGTCCATGCCATGGACAGAAACCTCATAAAAATTAGTCCATTTTGATAACATGAGCAAAAGGTAATGGGTCCTCTCCCGTTCCTAAAGCCATGAGAGTTGGTCAGAAAGACGTCCTCATAGACTATATTGAGGAGTATGGAAAGGGCTTCCATGACAATGAGGTCCTTCTTGCATGGTGTTATAGGGTGCATTTTTCCTGGCTTGTTAGGCTTTGGAATCTACGACCTATGCATCTCCAAGAACTGAAAGTGACATTCCAATACTAAAGTGACTTAAAACATCTAGAGCATCCAATTAAACCTAGTGTCAGAATGGATGGATTTTTTGTTGGTGAGGATTAACGTGGTGGGGACAATTCACTGTGGGCTAAAATGTCCAATACGATCACCATGTGGCACACAGATGGTTGTAAAAAAGAGAGAGAAATTGATCCCGTAATCAAGGTTCATCATAATGGATAAACATCCTAATATTCCTACATCAAGGATGATCAAGAACATCGAGAAATAGACATGACATATAAACTATTTATCTAATATGATCAATCGATATTTACCCAATATCAGCACAAATATCCAATATGATCGCCACGTGGCCCACATGTACTAATTATCCATGTCAATCATTGCAATTCAAGGGTAGAGTCGCAAGAAAACACATCCTAATAATATCTCATATTATATTTGGTTAATGTCACTAGGGTAATAGTCAAGTCCTTCGAGGGAATCATCCAACTATATCTTCATACATTTAGATTATGCACACATCAACAATTTGTATCCATTTCCTAAATAAAAAAATCCATGCATTAGCTGTTCTTCCAAGTTACAATAAAATCAAGGACAAGTACACCAAGATTATGTATGCATCAAATGTATATATTCATATCAAGTCTTCGCATCAACAAGCTAGTCATTTCAACATACCACACAAGGGGTAGACTCAATGGTTCGAACAAAATTAATTCGTTTCTCCGAATTCTGCACCAAATCAATGGGCGGCCTGCACCAAATTTACATAATATGAGAGAAAATGACAATATAAGATCTTATTTCTAAGCATCACCAAACATGATGCATTTAAATATGATGTCATTAAGTAATAAAAAGGCTGTTGGTTAAAGGTTGTGTGTTGTTACCACAACCCAAGTTCGAAAAACCCACCTTCACCCACTTATTAGTAACCGCTAACCCGCTTGCTTATCCAAAAAAAAAAAAAGTAATAATACTAATTCATGTGATAAATTTTAGTAGATGAATGTCATTAAATGTATATAAGATGCAGACTTAACAAGAAGTTCATGGGATAACTTATTCTCTTCAATGATGAGCAAAATACGAATACATGATGAACAATAAAATATTAAATGAGGTTACTACAAAAATATGAAAATCATCCAAAATCTTTTTTTTTTTTACTTAGCCCCTTATATGATTGATGGTATTCTTTTGGCTGATCAAAACATGACTTTGATGATATTAGTAAGCCTCAAAGGACGTGGCCCATGACAATAAAATTAGAAGAATCACCCCCCAATACCAATTATGCATGGGAAAGATCTAAGGAGATTTTTCAAACTTTTCAAAAGTGTCAACACCTTGGTTTCACTAGAATCCAGCCCAATAAATAGTTCTAGCTAGGATTCGTTTGTACAAGGGAAGAGAGAAAAAGAGAAGTGTGGAAAGTAGAGCCTCTTTAATTAGCTTTTTGGTCTCTACTTCATTGATTTGTTAAGTTTTTAAAAGACCTGAATATGTTGAAACATTCGAGTATGTAGAGTGTAAATAACAATAAGATAAAATTAAAAATGAATACATTCAAGAAAATGTATAAATGGCTCTAGTAGAATGTAAGATAAAGTGATTGAGATAGTTTTGGAACTTCAACAAAGGCCGATTACAACCCCAGTCAGTAAGAATATGCAAGTTGAAGGTCATAAAAGTGTGGGAGGAAGACCCAAAAGATTGTGAATTGAGATAGTGTGAAAGCGGATATGAACACACTTTTAATGATTCGTTCGGCCTACTCTAAATCATTGTAAATTGCATGGGCATTATACACTTATTCATTTCTATACCTTATAAACATAATTTTATCTTGTATAACTCATAATTCTCAAGAAAACCCACTTTCACGATTTCTAGGAATTCTAAATTTCCAAATAAGTGCATCATTATAATGTTCTTTATATGATCACTTTTATGAAACAAAGCTGAGCTAGGAAATAAAGATATCCGAAGAACAATCTTACAAAAGCGAAGGCACCAATCTTCCTGCGGGCACTCTCTTGATAATTACACTTGCACAGCTGGGGACGAGATAATTTTCGTCTTTATACTCTGAATTTCAGCCAAAATAAGGGCAATCAAATTCCTCCAAAATCAAGAAAAAAATTAATTAATTGAATCTCTTACAAACGTGAATCAAATAAAATTACCTTCTCCTGTATCGGCATCAGATATTACAAGATCGAAATCTTGGCCAATCTTCATGTTTTTCTGAGCCAAGATCTTGGACCTGAGATCCCGAACAGAGATGAAAGGGCGACCGTCGATATCGATGGAATCGAAGTCGACGGAGCTCCTGAATTTGAATCGAACGGCCATCGTTGAGTAAAATCGTGTGAGAGAAATCTCTGAGATCGATTGTGGAGAGATCAAGACAGAACTCGAAATGAACTGAAGTCTGAAACAGAAATCAGAGACTCTTGGCGTAAAAGATTTTACCTCGAAAAAACCTGTCCTAGGGTTTTTATTTTCCAATTTGCCAATGAAGGGGTTCGTCAATCGTCACGTTATTCCTACTTAAAGGCCTCTGTTTTTGAGCGGTGAGAGCATAGACACCAAATCTATGCACGCGTGGAAGCCAAGCGGTCACGTGAGAAGATACGATGGGAAACACGCGTACGATGCACGTGGTAGAATCGGTAGACTTCTCAACGTTTAGTGATGATAACCGGTTAGATTATTGATGGATCGATTACACTGGAAATCGTATTATATATCTTCGGATCTAGATTGAGGATACTAAAGATCCAATTTGATAATCTATCGTATCAGCTTATTGAGAAATTATTGTCTCAGGGAAACAATCCTGGATCAACCATTTGACAATCCAAGAGGTCCCCCAACGATAAATTGTCAAAAGTTATGTAATTATATTAAATATTTTATTTAACAATATATGAAATTGATTTATATTTGTATGTGTCTGTGCTTGGGATGGAGAGTGGAGACGGCCTCCACTCTTCACAGAAAATCAACCTTCATAATCCACTCATCAAAGATTAAGAATTGGGAAACCACTTGCCTATTGTAATTGGAAACTTAACCAATTGATAATTTGTCTTCCTTTTTAAGAAAATCAAAATTTTAATTGGACTGCAAATAACTTTTATTTATTAAAATATTTGAAAAGTTGAAAATGTAAATAAAATTTTCAACATTTTGGACTCAATCCGATGATGATCAAATTGGATTTGAATCCTAATATTGAGATCATATAAAAATGGAAATTAGATCCAACAAGGGTCTGTGGATTGAGATAGTGATAGTGAAAAAATAAAAATAAAAATAAAAAAGACAAAAGTCAAGGGGATGATATAATAGTTTGAAAACGGAGGTGGGCATCTCCAATATTTACTAAAATGTGGAGGGGTGTGTCTAAATCACCGTTAGACATCTAGTTTTGACTTACTAAGACAATGGTCTAATAAAAATAATTTCTTATTAAATATCAATACTATTTAGTTAGATTAAGGGTCCCATGCAAGCCCAACCAAAATCGTTAATGATTTTTCTTATTTTATTAGCATTGATGTTTTCAGGGAATTTTTTTCCCACTGGGGATAGCCTACATGTCATAGCGATCTCTCATTTTTCGAATGCATTTATATCCTTAACTCTCAGTGAGTCAAGCTGGAAATCCAAATCCTTGAGACTTATTTAAATTTTAAATTTGACAATTGTGTTTAGACCTAGTAATTAATAGGAGTCTTTTATCCGACATCTCTCTCACATTTAAAAATTCTGTTCTAAGCTGTATTTTCATTCATAAAATAATTTAATTTCCATTTTTTTATGAAAATCCCAATTCCAAGTGTAGAATCTTTTTCTAATGTTTCTGGTGACTTGGGACATTATATGGTGTTATATTTGGGGAGCAGATCCCTTGTAATGTGTTTTTCCTATAATTCCTTGTAGCACTCTATTTTACAGTTAGGGTATGTTTGATTGCACATGGAAAATAGGGTGGAAAATCAATTTCCATGGAAAATGACATTTTTTAAGTGTTTGATTGCACATGGAAATGGAATTCATTTTCCACCCCATTCAAAAAGTTCACTAAATCATGGATTTCACTTTTCCACCCATATGGGTGGGAAAATGAATCCACCCATATTTTCCATCATCAATTCTTCCCTACCACCACCACCACCACTATCACCATTACACTAACCTCGTCGTCGTCGTTGTCGTCATCGCCGTCTTCACCATCGCCGTCGCCATCGGTTCCGTCTCCGACCACCTTTTATCTCTTTTCTTCTTTTTCTTCTTCTCCTTCTTCTCCATCCCTCACCTCATCCGCCACCACTACCACCACGTTCTCCCCCCATCTTCCTCACTTACCTTCATCGTCACCGTCACCGCCGTCGTCGTCGTCGTCTCCGTCGTAGCCGCCATCATCGCCGTCGTGGCCGCCACCGTCGCCGTCGTGGCCGCCACCGTTGTCGTCACATCCTCCCCCCTCCCTCTTCCTCGTCATCTTCTTCTTCCTCTCCCCCTCCTATTATCTTCTTCCTCCTTCTCCTCTTCTTCTTTTTTCTCATATTTTTCATGATTTTATCCATGTGAAATCAAACAATGGAATTTGATTTTCCAACCCTACCTATTTTCCACAACTAATTTTCCATGGATTTCAAATTCCATGGAAAGTGACTTTCTATGCAATCAAACATACCCTTAATAGATTGCCACATTGAAAAAAGAAATAACAATTCAGTTCTTCATGATTCTTGGCCTGGATCAGTTTTTTGTTTTTTTTTTTTTTAATCAACAATTTTTTTTGTTGTGTTGAAGGAGACACTCCAAGGTCTGGAGGATTCCCATCAAACATTAAAATGTTTCTTGGAAAATATTAGTCTCAAAGGTTTGAGTTACTCCATCAAAGGAAAAATGAGAGGATTTCATAAGGAATCCCAAAGAAGTATGCTGATCTCTAGGAACATTTACTGATGGTCAGGAGAACTTGTATTTTCCTCCTATATCTCAGCCTTTTGTATGACTGAAGGCATCAAAGAAAACGTATGGAAAGTCAATGAAAAAAAATTTCTAGTGAAATTTTTTGCCTTTAGGAGCAAAAATAACCATTTAAAAAAAAAAACAATTAATAAAGTTTCACAGGAAAAAAAAGAGAAGGGAATAAAAACAATTCCCTTATTACTAGAAGTCCACATTTGTTTGTTGTTAACAAAAAAAAAAAAACTGTGTTGCTAATCCATCATGTTTTATGCCGAGTCACCTCAAAATCTAATAAACTTGAGTTGACTTGGCTCAGTTTTGAGTCGACTCCATGAGTTAAACTATGGTAATATATAATAACTTATAATCCAACTATAAGAATCACACACACCATCAAGGAGATCAATTACTTGTAAACTTCTTAAGGAAATACTTTCAGGTTCACGAAACTTCAGACTTTTTTTGTGTGTGTGTGTGTGTGTGAGAGAGAGAGAGAGAGATGGGTAGAAGAAGACCTTGTTGCTCTAAGGAGGGCTTGAATAGAGGAGCATGGATTGCTTCTGAGGACAAAATTCTCACAGATTACATTAAAATCCATGGTGAAGGAGGGTGGAGAAACCTTCCTGGTAAAGCAGGTGAGATGGTGAAGAGTACAATTTTTTTTTTTTTTGTTGTAATTGTGAGGTTAAAATTGAACATATATAGGTTGATTAAATTATGTTTATGAAGTTATATTTTCATGGGTCATGCAGGTCTTAAGAGATGCGGGAAGAGTTGCAGACTACGTTGGTTGAATTATCTAAAACCAGGCATCAAGAGGGGGAACATATCCCATGATGAAGAGGAACTCATCATCAGGCTTCATAGACTATTAGGGAACAGGTCTTCTTCTTTCTTTGAAATATTTTTCAAGAAATTAATTTTTTTTTTCAATAAAATAATTGCGCATTTAAGGTCTCGAACTCTCTATATATGATTGCGCATGCATTTCAAGGGACAACTATTTTTCTTGAGAAAATGGTCGATTTTTCCTACCTGGAAGGAAAATGATTGCCTCACCCTCAAACTCAACTCTCTTTTTGACACTTTCCTAGGTGCAATCAAGTACAATAGATAAAAAAATTTGAAGAAAAATCATTTTTGTTGGAAATTTTTTTGTTTGTGTTTGTAGGTGGTCTCTGATAGCTGGACGGCTCCCGGGGCGAACAGACAATGAAATCAAGAACTATTGGAATTCCAATTTAGCAAAGAAGGTTCAAGGTCAGTTAACCCCGGCAAAGAAGGTTCAAACTCAGCTAACCTCAACTTCCACTCGAAAGCATTTGACCCAGTTTAAGGAGAAGAAGAAACCCTTTGAGGAACGAACACTGTTGAGAGTCAAACCACCACAAGTGGTTCGAACCAAGGCATTAAGGTGCACCAAGGCTTTTTTTGGTCCACAGCCACACGATGTCGAAGGTCTTGACCCAAACATAAAAATTGGATCGCTTACTGTCGGAGATTTTCTGAGCAATAATGGAGTAGAATCGACATCTTACGATGGAATGACATTGATCACTCCAAAGGAAAATCCCAGTGATTTCATGAAGGATTTCAATATGGATCTATCTAATCTTCTAGATTCCAATTTCTTCCAACTGTGCCAATTCAACAGCAACAACAACAACAACAACAACAATAATAATGACTCGTTGCGATCTTGTGATCAGGCACCTTTCTTATTCACTGAAGAAATGCTGGATGATTGGAGGGAAAGCGATTGTGCACAACACGATATATCGTCAGATCTTCAATCATTGGCTTTGTTTCTCGACACGGAAGAGGATTGGCTAAGTTTGAAGAATGATTAGAAAAACTAACGTAATTTCTTTCCATATATTCTCACTTTTCTAATATGTAAGACTTGCCATGTCTGTTCTTGTATAATATGCCTTAGAAGAGAACCTAAGACTGATCTTTCTCCTTCAGCTCTTGTCATAAAATAACAAATGGTTATATAATTCATGCATTAATTTAAATCAATTCTCTTCACTTCAAACATTCTTAAAAAAAAAGGTTCTAAGCTATCCATAAGGTACAGCATCTTGATTTAATCTCAAGGCCACCACCACCCCAGTACCACAATGTAGGAGAGGTCATGCAAAGAAGTGGGGCCCTATCATCCCCGGATGTAGTGAAAAGGTCTTATTTACAACCAATTTGTGAACTTTTGAATCCATAGATCTAATGATATATTACATAACATAAAAATATATATTTGGGAAATATTAAATCAAGAAAACACAACAATTAACCCTATGTTCATGGATGAAAGATGAGAGTGATAGATAACTATTGAGAATAATTAAAATCCTAACTCCAGGTTTCCCAATTGAAAACCCTAACTTATATTATTACAGCCCAGATTAAATATTCGATGAACAGTATATCCACAAGGACCTTAATCGACAATACCTAACCGAACATCATGTATATATGACGATATAATTATAAGCACTGCCAAACCACATAAATCTTTTTGTGTTTTGTGCTCATTTTTTTCCTTTTAATTAATTTTTACTGGTTTTTATATGATTTCATGCACACAGCGGTCACACTCGAGATTCATGAAATTGTAGTTTTGTGTTAATTGATCACATAGGACGACCCACCTACTTGTATTGTATGTGCATCAATGGTATTGGCTTATTAGTAGATCAATTGCATGTAGTCTTAAAAGTCTACTTGACATACACCTGATATTCTCTTTTTCTCTAACACAAAGGTCATAATCTTTATTATATATATATGCTCAAAGCCTCATCAGAAAGCAACTTTTTGATGACTTTGGAGGAGAGGACAAGAAATATACA
Organism: Akebia trifoliata; assembly: GCF_017979445.1. Taxonomy (NCBI): domain Eukaryota; kingdom Viridiplantae; phylum Streptophyta; class Magnoliopsida; order Ranunculales; family Lardizabalaceae; genus Akebia; species Akebia trifoliata. The sequence goes on from NC_141375.1 coordinate 36,271,583, forward strand.
TCAGATGTTTTTGGTATATGGGCTCCATAGCATTGAAAAAAAACCAAACTAAATTCTGTCTGACATTTATTTTGGTTACTTTTGTTAATAAGATCGATAGCAGAGAATACAATATAAATAGATGTTGTGAGGAAATATTGTAGCTGCCCATGTCTTCAATTCAGCCATTTTTAGCTAAAGATTAGATAAAAACATCAACCTTGCAGATTTCTAGATCTAGGGGTTGATGTCGACCACAAGGAGGGGACCATACCATGGGTTTGTTAGAATTTATCATGCTTTATAGGATTTTAATTAAAATTTGAATTACAGTAAATATCTCTACCAAAAAAGAATAGCATTGGGTTGACTTGAAACTCCGTCGTGTTATTTGGTATAAAAGAATTTTGTTGAAAACAAATTAAGATATGTTTATTTTCTTATTGTATTATTATTTGACTCGTCCAAGTAGACTCGAGAGTTTTCAAATTGACTTGACTTGATGAACATCCATTCGAGATGAGTTTTCAAGTTTTAAAACTACGGAAAAAAAGGTGTTTGTGTAATAGTACACATGCTCTACATAGATTATCCATATAAGTTTGAATAGTTTAACTATTGTCATTCGATTTTGTCCCATGTGTGGCCATTGTTCCAAACATTTAGCACCTTTGATTTGTGGCCTGACACTAAAAATTAAATTGTTTATGAATGAAAGGCTCTAGTATGCCTCCCTCGATATACAATAAAATGTGCTACGATCCTTACGAGAGCTGTAATATCTTTTACAGAGTTAGTAAATTGCCCTCTTGTCAATTGTTGAAATGGGCACTATCAAACCACCAAATAAATATTGTTGTGTTATGTTTGTTTTTTATTTTATTTTTGCTACATATATATATATTTCTAGTTTGAAATGGAGTTTCATACTCAAAAAACACCTAATATTCGTGTGAATCCTACCAAACGTATCAAAATAATCTTGACCCATATGTGAAGATTTTGCAAAATGGGGATACCCCCTCTATATATAAAAATCCAAGCTCTACTCTTCGCTAAATTTGTTGTATCTAAGGGCAAAACCAAAAAGAAAACAAAACTAAAAGTCCAATAGTAAATTAGTAATCCTTAATGTGGAGAAGTGTGATATATATCCAATTGGCCCAAGTCTTTAATTTCGTTTCTTCTTTTGGTTTGGTGGTTTGTTTGGCCACCTTATTAAGGACTATACATATGTGATGACATTGAGATCATTTATACTCGATTATCAATTCCAAAATTGCATGTGGCGTGTAAGTCTGCCACAGGTTTGGATGGATATCCCATGGTCATGACTGCTTTATCCAATTATATCACGGCAAATATGACAATCTGTCAAAGGCCATGTATGCATCTTCCTTATGAATGATACGAACGAGTACGACATTAATTATTGAACATTGCACACAAAGTCATGGTTAGAGGGCGTTCCGTTCGGATTATATATGATACTTGATGTTACTTTAGTTTAGATTAACTCTCATATTTTTGTACAAACTGACGTTTGTTTCTGTATCAATATGAAAGGAAAATGGTCACCAAAAAAATAATTAAGATTGTGTTGGGTTATGTTTTCTATTCTTGTATATGGAGAGTTGTCGTATATTTAACCCAAATTTTTTGATGATCTTTTAACAACCTGCATGACCCGTTTAATTGGTAATGTGTGGAGTTTCCCTACTATTACCAGGGGTCTGGGGGGAAACTCCCAGGCAAAATATTGAGTTGATTTGATTTGAATTTGGATCAAACCCGTTTAACCTCTTTATACCCTAAGTATATAAAGGGTAAGAGATGAAACCCTAAAGGGTGTGAGAGATATATGAGAGGCAGAGAGAAATTTATAACCCAGTTCTTCTTTGGTTAATATAGTGAAATCGCCGTTTTCGCCTATGAACATAGGTCAATGCTTTGACCGAATTATGTATATCTTGTATCTTGTGAGATTCTTATTGATTTATACTTCGGATCTTAGAGTTCTATCTAAGTTATTGTATTTAAAAATCAGCTTCTAGAAAAAATATAACCAAATGAGATTTAGGATTCTAAAGAATATTTCTATGATCTGACAAGCCACAATAAGAACTGGTAATAGAAACCAAAAAACTCGCTTAATCAATAGAGACTTAGAGCTAGCTTCTTGTAAGATTTGATTGATTATAGTTGTGGCCTGAGATTCTTGGCCAGGGCCCAACTTGAGAAATTTATTCAGGTTCATTTAGTTGGTAGGAGTACATCATCATCTTCTCATACAAGAAATTATATCTGAATTTATCAAACTGAACGCTTGTTGAATAGGTGCCCAAATCCAAAATTGGTTACTATGTCCTAAAGCACCATATCAAATTTGTGTTGCTCTTCGATTTATAACTCTAAAAATGTAATTGCTATAAGAAAGAAATCTATGAAATTGCCACAAATATTAGAGTTTCATCACACAACAATGAACACTTACGATCATAATCCAAGTTGCTGTCACCGGAATGTCTATTAGTTACACGTTGACACTCCAGTCCATGAACGATCATGGAGTGCAATTTTTCTTCTTCTTTGTAGTCATGTTTAACAAGGAGACAAATGGCGATGTCTCTACCAGTTGCAAACTTTGGCTAATCAAGGTAAAGAAGAAGGTGATGATAACGGATTGCAACCTCAAGGAAGAAGAAAACTAATAGGGCAACCTCTTCTTTTCTATCACGATTATGGAGTGCAAGGAAGAATTTTAAGTGATGGAGTGAAATCGGTATCAAGTGATCTACAAACTAGTCGATCCCACTAATGAATCAGGATCGAGAATAGTGTCCCGTTTCTATAGAATAGCAATTGTGTCTACTTGGCAAGTTTTGGTTGGTGTTTTAAAACTTGTAAGACTTCTAAACAAGCCATTTTAATGGGAGTGGATCCTTTGTAGTGACGTTAAACGATTCAAACAACAAAATCTTTCCATTGAAATATAGGAGTTTCAAGGCCACAGATCAAACTTAAAATTGAGTTTTTCTTTATTTTTATTTTTTTCCAAATCTGGTCTAAATAATGATCATGATAGGGCTAAAGTGTTAAATTTTAATTTCCAACATGGATACTTTACTATTAGAAGAGTACTACAGGAAACTTCAAGAATAAAGTACTATAGGGGATCTGCTCCCCATTTTAATATGGTTTCTTGTTATAGGAACGAGACACCATTCTAGATCATGACTCCCCACTACCCTCGTCTTCATTTGTTACCCAACTCTTTGCTACTAGTCCAAACCACGATACAAAGTGAACTAATTCGTGGTATGATTCATACTGGGTTCATAAAATCAAGCAAACCATGAACCCATTGAATTCTAGTTGGGTTCAACGAACCCAACAATTTGGTCTGATGAACCAAATAATTTTTTAATTGGTTCGGTGAACCGAATCAATTTACTATATTATTTTTATTGTTCATATTTAAAAAAATTATTAATTTATTTCTATTTAACTTAGAATTTGTTAACATTATAATTGTGCTTATGACTTGTATAACACAAGCGAACCAATCTAGGAAACGAAAGTGAACCAATAAACTAATTATCTCTACCTACCCCTACGAACCGGTTCAGTCTAGAGTGGCAAACCCACGAACCAGGTAACTTAGGTCCATGTTCGGATTACCCAAAGCCCAAGCCCAACTCAACATTCACGATGACCAGAACAAGGACTGGTTGAGCGGGCCGGGTCGGTTTGGACCTATGCACCCAAATGGATCCCTTCATACATGAACTAGTTTCCCTTGTAGAATGTGGAAACCAAGACATTCATGGCTGCAGAATCTCCTACTTCAGTCCGCAAAGGTTTGTCTCTCGTCCATTAACAAACCCCTCCAAATCTCTTCTCTGTTTGATATCAAGATTAGGTTTAGGGTTTCATATTTTTTTACGTTCGTTATTGGAGGTATCGATCTGTTTCTGGTTGTTCCTGCAGTGGTTGTCCATCTGAGGGCAACTGGAGATGTTCCGATACTCAAGCAAGCCAAGTTCAAGGTATTTATCCTTCCTTGCCAAATTCATATTTATCTGTTTATCATCATGATTCATGATTTAGGTTTACTTTTGCTTCCAGTTTTCTTATACTGTCTGAGAATTGGGGATGTTTGAACTTAATTTTTGGAACCCTAGAATCATTTATTTCTCGATTTGATAGTTGCAAGTTGTAACAATCGAAAACCCCAGATAGATTCCAACAAAGTTTCATTATTCACTTTAATTCTGAAGAAAAATTTTGAACACTAACCTTGATTAGATTAAAAAAACGGTTCATTAATCCGATTGTGGCACTTAGTTGATCAGTTTAAATTGATCTTGAAAATCTTCCAGACTGGATCATTAGAAATTTCATTAATAATGTGCTTTTGCCTGCTAATAACTATTGGATTGGTAGATAGCGGGATCGGACAAGTTTGCCAAAGTAATTGAATTTCTTCGCCGACAAATTCATAGAGACACATTGGTAGTGTTTTTTGTTTTTCCTCTCTTTTGTTTTTCCTGGAAATGTAGCATAGTACCAATCACCTATTCTGAATGTGCAAATCCTAACTAATTTTCCTTCACTCAACAGTTTGTGTATGTTAACAGTGCCTTTTCACCCAACCCTGATGAATTGGTGATTGATTTGTATAACGTAAGTTCTTGTACCACTTTGACCTAATATGAGATCACCGCATTATTTTCTTTATTTGCTTCTCATAAATTTATTTATATATGTTGGTGAGCTTTTGCTTCTCATGCTTGTATGTTTTTGTAATTATTGGGAAAATTGCATTGAAGGATAACTTCTTCAAAGTTATGGTGACCAAGGATAGAGAAAGTGGCATTCTGTTTTGGTCTCAAATCCTACTGTTTATTCCCATTTTGGCGTCCATTTTCTCATTTCTCCTTTCTAAACAAATTTTTGAAAATAAAATATAATTTATGTAAAATGAAACAGATAGCTTTGTTGCCTCGTGTCAGGGGTTATTTTAGCTTAAAAAGTACAATTTAATTTTCTGTTTTTATTTTTAGTTTCCCCTATCCTATGAAGTATGCTAAGCCCCATTGTAGACTAAATAACATAAACCATTGCATCACTTTACCTCATATGTAATGGATAATTCTTTTCCAAAGTTTTTCCTACTTGTCTTGCTAGGCAAGAGAGATTAATGGTTAGCAATTAGTAGGTTAGTAGCTAAAGGCTCGTTTTGAACCCAGGTCATGGTATCAACACGCACAAACGTTTAACCAACTTGGCAAGCTAGGACCTTCTTCTAAAGCTTTTCCTAAATTTCACTCTTTAATCAATTTCTTTCTTTTGTTTGCTGAGTAATTAAACTTAATTCTTTTATCTGCTTATCTTTAATGTTCATTTAAAACAGTATGCTCTTGGGGCTTACACATTGAACTTCACGCTTTAGGTCATTGAAGCACCTTGCCAACGTCTAAAAAAAATTGTCCTTGAAAAATTGAGACTCTTGTCAAATTTGACTTGGGCCTTGTTGTAATCTAAATGTAAATCATGCATGATGGTATTTGCATTTATTTTATCTAGTTTTTATTTTTATTTTTTATATCAGATGATATGTGAAAGAGTTTGTTCTTTGAAATTACAGAATTTTGGGTTTGATGGGAAACTGGTGGTTAATTATGCTTGCTCCATGGCATGGGGATGATAGTCAATATGGTGTCTTGATCTGTACTTCTTCAACTATATATCTGGTAAGTGCTATTGTTTTGGCTTTCATGCCAACAATTCACTCTTGAAGTTACCTTCTGTAGTATTTGATGAACAATTTTTTTTTAAACATTAATAGGTACAAAGCTGTTCAGCACTACAGAAATGATTTTCTTATCATCTCCATTCATCATTGGGCACCCCTTTTGAACATTATGATTCAATGAGACTTATAAAAAATGTAAAGCTTAGTTTCTATTAAAAGTTCACGCTTCAAGCAGTTAGTATGGTCTGATAGGTATAGTGAACAGACTGTGACTCCTCTAATCTAAGAGGCCACCAACATTTGAATGGTTTGGATTCATGCATTGGTATGTCAAGTGTATATTCCATTTTTAGAAATAGAAGATTCTTGTCAGGGAGTTTACCTCTTCTGGTCTTGTTTTATACTCTCTTTTTGTTGAAGTTCCAGAATTGTTAGCATTTAGGAAGGCATCTAGCAACTGATTTTATTGAACAAAAGTAACCTTGCTGTCTCAAATGGTTTGGAATAATTCATATTAACCCATTTATATGGCACTGGTTGGTTTACTTAACTACATACCGATACACCTTTTGGATTGGCTCATGTTCATCTTTCTGAAGTACTGAATTGAGTTGGTAGGACTCAGCGTGGAGAATGACTAACCTTCGAATGTTTTTTATTTCTATAGGTTACATATTACAGGCATGAAAATCGTCGTGTTCATCACACACCCTTTGTCACATCATCATTGCTACCAGATTTTTTTTCCTCTTTGTTTTTCATAGGTTAAGTGTGATGGTGGGTTTTCGATCCCAAGTCTGGTGTTATAACACACAGGTTTAACTACCTTTTCAGCCACTATCTAAGCATTTTGCTTGAATCACCATTATTAATAAGCTTGCAATGCATTTTTATACTAGTACAAATTTGAGTATATTTTCTATGGCAATGTTATTGAACTTTACGAAAGAGCATTACTTTCTCTAATGTGATAAATTAATATGGGTGTAAATAGTATTTGATGGAAGGAAAATGATCTTTCGGCCATCCCTCAGATATTTGGACTAATCTTGATTGGTGACAAACAAACACTTGATGAAGATTCAAGGTGGGACTGATGTTGGCCTATCCACTACAAATCATAGGCTCCTTTAGGAAGAGGAATTGAATGGGCAACAAATGATGATCCAAGCGTGTTACAGAAAATGTATAAAATGATTATATTATATATTTATGTATTTCTGTCATTGGTAAGAAATGAAAATGTCAGGTATTATAAGCAGTTCAAATAATATTTAATGTGTGTATCATTCTAAAGATGTAAAGTCAAATGATCAGACTAGTTTTATGGGCAACCCACGTACCAATTGGAGTTAATGGCTTTAGAAAATCATGAACAAAAATAGAACTACTTCAAAATATAGGTATATGGATTGAAATAGTTGTTCTACCTTAAATAAATTATAAAATTATTCTAAATAATTGAATATGTTCTTCCATGTCTTAAATGTATTTCTTGCATCTAAAGTTGTCACCCAAAAGCCTTTTGTCACTGTAACACCATAAACAGCTGGCACACCCCATGCTCAACCCCATTGATGGGCAAGCCTGAGTTGAGTTACGTAGAAAATGAGTTGAGACTAGGTTAGAATATCTCAACCCGACCTCAATTCTCGTATGTACTAACATATAAATAATTTATAGCAATTACAATTTTTTTTTCTAGACTTTCTGATTCCATGTTATTATTATGGATCTTGGACAATTGGACATTATTAACGTAGGCTTTGATTAAGTGTGGTTTGTCTAAATATTCTGTCAATGAGGTGGTATGTGATTTCATTCATTAATGGTTTTTTTTTTTTTAAGTTGTATTTTTTTTTTTAAGATATAAAATTTATTTATTGATTAAAATGAAATTAAGGATATTCAACGAGCCAACTCATACAACTGGTCCAAAATTACCTAACTCAGGCTTTTCCAAGCTCAATCTCATTTTAGAAGATCAAGCTTGGGTTGAACTCAGCTTAGTGAGCTCAACCCCAATGACCGGGTTGAAGATTCTACCAGTTAGGTTGAGTCAGGGTTCAGCCTCTAACCCACCTAGGCTGCAGCCCTAGGCACACCTCTTAGTGTATCCACACTGAAATTCAGCTGGTTTGTGAGTCATACACATTTGGTCCAAGTACACACAAATTGTAGAGTTATCTGACAACTAAGAAGTTGATTTTAAGGATGGTCTCAACCCCATCTTTAGATTCTTACACAACAGTTTAAATAATAATATTATTCTATGAGTTAAGTACAAGTATATAGTGAGAGTATAAATACTAGTGGAAGATTTGGGGTTTCGAAATTTATGTGCCAAAGACGCGCCCAATGTATTAAATGAGCAAAAGTGATTGGTAATAAATTTTGAAGCACTTTAAGTGTTTTATTTTAGTAATTTTTTTTTTTTTTAAATACACTTGATATCAACCCGTTGGTTCATCAGCATAACTCTTAAATTGCAAAATAACAAATCTCTGTTTGATGATGACTGGTACGTGCACATTCTTCATAAGGCTAATTGTCTCATACTTAAGTTAAAAAACTGTTTTAGAAATTTTATAAAAATATTAAAGTATTATAAGATGTGTCATTTAATGTAATGTGAAGATATTTTTATTATTTGAACATTTTATTAAGACAGATTTGGCCTCAACAGTATTGACTCTTATATAACAATAAATAAATATTTAATGTATTGTGATGTCATTTTTGAAACTTAAAATTTTGATTATTATTATTTTTCTGTAGAAAATATTCTTAGGTTTTCCCCACGAACCATCATTTTCAGCCCTTGATTTATTTAAAAAAGCCACCTAGGATGAAAAAAATAATAATTAACTTTTCTCATTTAGTAGATAAAAACAATGGAGAACTGGAGAACGAATTGGGATCTTCTCAGCAGAACCCAAGGTTCAATGAAAAGTGGGTATGTCGTTAGTTTCAAAAGATAATGGGGGGTTATCTTAAATATTTGCCGACATCCAGAGCGTATGTCTTTATTTGCTAAATAAGGATGACATATCTTTCATGCACACTGAATTCATGCTTGAGGAGCAAGACTTTTGCAAAAGTGGCTTTGACTTGAGTAAATGCTTCCTACAACTTGATCCCCAAGTAAGGACACGTGTCATCACGATTGTCACTTATAAGTACCCCTCCATTCCAGTCTCTTACGCACCAAAAACTCCACTACAAGCTCTCGCCCGTCTTAAAAAAGAAAAAAAAATGGAATATCTTGTGCTCTTTAGTGCTATAGAATCTTTGTTGCTCCTGTGGTGTGCGGTTAGAGTATTTCACACCATTTGGTGGAAACCCAGAAGCATACAGAAGCAATTGAAAGGACAGGGGATAAAAGGTTCTCCTTACAGACTTCTCCATGGGGACTTGAAAGACTATGTAAAGTCGTCGCAGAAAGCTTGGTCCAAACCCATGAATCTTGCGCACAATATTATTCCACGTGTCAATCCATTAGTCCATCAAATGGTGCAAGCCTATGGTATGTGAACACATCATCCTTAAAAGTAATGGAAACTTCTGAACTACATAAGTAGGGAAATGTTCAGCACCCAACCATTTGCCTAATATGTTTTCTCCTACATGGGTTAAAAGTTTTGGAATAAGCTGATTCTACGGTTAAAACATCATCGTCACCAAAAATCAGCTCATTCCAAAACTTCTAACCCATGTTTACAAGTTGAAAAATCATGGACTGTCCATTTTTTGTAAGCCATTTGTGACGGGGTTAGAAGTTTTAGAATGGGCTGATTTTTGGTGAGGATGATCTCCTCACCAAAAATCAGCCTAGTTCAAAACTTCTAACCCAAGTAGGACGAAACTTGTGGGGCAAATTGTTGGGTAAATGGTTGGGTGCTGAACATTTCCCATATAAGTAAGCCTAATCCGTCAAAAGTGCTACCAACGGATCTGGGTCCTGGGACCAATCGTAACCGATAACAATGGGATTGAATCATTTTACGATGGAATACAATTTGATATATAAAGTAGAGATTTTCTCATATTTTATTGGATTGGATCCGTACACTTTCATTTCAACCAAAAAAAATTTGTTTTTAAATTGAGATCTTGTGTGTTTATATTTTCTATTTTTGACACTTTAATTTCAACAAAAAATAAATATATAGTTTAGTACCATGGTTTTTAAACTCGTCCGAGACCGAGACGTATCGCCCGAGTTAACTCGGTATCGCAGCCTAACGATACAAACTCACAATGAGTCATGAGACAACCGCGTATCGTGAGATATGCGAGTCGTCTCGGACGATATTTTCGCAAAACTCGTCCGAGACAAACGAGATATCCGAGACATTATAAATTTTACATTAACTCGCGAGACAAACGAGTTGTATCGGACGAGATTTTCAAAATCTCGTCCGAGTTAACCGAGTCAACCGAGTTTTGCGAAAAAAAAAAAGTTACAAATGAATTTGTAATTTGTTGTGATAAATACTTAAATGTATTTTTGATAATTTGTTTTATTTTTTCTTTAGAAGTTTTTTGATGAAAATTTCATTAGAAATTTATACTAATCTTTAGGAAACATGTGTTTTATTTAATGGGTAGCGTTCAATGACTAACTTTTTGGCAAAACATTTTTCAAAACATGAGTTAGAATTTTTGGAATGGGCTGATTTTTGGTGAGGATGATCTCTACGGTGAGGAGATCATCCTCACAAAAAATCAGCCCATTCCAAAACTTCTAACCCATGTTTACAAGTTGAAAAATCGTGGACCGTTCATTTTTTGTAAATTATTTTTTATGGGGTTAGAAGTTTTGGAATGGGCTGATTTTGGGTGATGATGATCTCCTCACCGTAGAGATCATCCTCACCAAAAATTAGCCCATTCCAAAACTTCTAAGTCATTTTCTGAAAAATGTTTTGCCAAAAAATTAGCCATTGAACGGGACCCTTATTTAATTACCTAGAATTTGATTGATAGGTATATTATGAACTTTTTTTTAATTTTATATTTTTTGTGGGGTTCATTTTTTAATAGGAATCAATTTTGAATTTTTCCTGAATTTTTCAGATTTTTTAAAATTTTTTAAATGGTTAAAAACCATTGTTTCAATGTTGAACGAGACGACTCGACGAGACGAGACGTATCGTCCGAGTCAACTCGGTATCAGAGGTGAACGAGACGAGACCAAATACCGAGTTTAAAAACCATGTTTAGTTCTGATGTGTTGGTGGGATCTTGGGAACACTACACAGGGAAGGTATCTTTCTTTTGGTTTGGGACAGCTCCTAGACTGATTGTGTTTGAACCAGAAGTAATGAAGGAAATACTGTCTAACAAGTTTGGTCACTTTCAAAAGCCACCATTAAATCCTCTTATTGATCTTCTAACATTGGGACTTTCAAGCTTGGAATCAGAAAAGTGGGCCAAACACAGAAGGATAATGACTCCTGCTTTCCATCTTGAGAAATTGCAGGTCTTATTTTCTAATCATTTTACAAAGAAATCATTTTCAAGGGAAAATGAATTTTATGTTAGCTGATTGGAGACCTCATATTTTCTCTCATCTAATATTGATTATGTTTCTGATTAAAGGGGATGACACCTGCATTTTCAACTAGTTGTACTGAGTTGATCGAACGATTGGATGATTTGGTTAGTAGCAATGGATCTTGTGAGGTTGATATATGGCCTGAACTCCAACATTTTAGTGGTGACGTAATCTCAAGGACTGCCTTTGGAAGCAATTTTGAGGAAGGAAAGAGGATCTTTGAACTTCAAAGAGAGCAATCGATACTTGTCATCGAAGCTTCTCAATCGGTATATGTACCGGGTTTCAGGTACATTGACATTAATTATATTTGTTCTACATCAAATTACGGATTATGAGTTACGATAATTAAGGTTTCAATTCAATTTTATTTATAGATTTGTTCCCACAAAGAAGAACAGAAGGAGAATGAATCTTGATAAAGAGATCAAAGCAATGTTAAGAGATATGATCCTTCGAAAAGAGCGAGCAATGAGTATGGGAGAATCAAGTTCTGATGACTTACTAGGCATGCTGTTACAATCTAATAATGCAAACTATAATAAGATGAAAATAGAAGAGGTGATAGAAGAATGTAAGTTGTTCTACTTTGCTGGCCAAGAAACTACCGCGAGTTGGCTAACATGGACAATGGTCGTCTTAGCCATGCATCCAAGCTGGCAAGAGAAAGCAAGAGCAGAGATTATGCGAATCTGTGGGAAGAACACGCCGAAATTCGAAAATTTAAACCAATTCAAGATTGTAAGTACTTCTAATTCAATTTACCCGAGCCCAATTTGATTATGAATTCTAATTCCAAATCCTAATTAGATAATATAGTATTAGATATGATCGATGCTCTGTAATAACACGAAGCTCTAATACAATGTAGATACTGATTCTTGATGAGATTACAAGAACCCAACTAGGGCTTATGTAGAGAACAATTGAAATCTATCTATTAGATTTGAACTCTTAAAGAAAAACTAATCTGACCTAGTTTGGTGTAGCTTCAAGCTATACCTTATTACAATTCATCATATCTAATATTTTATTAAGAACAATCATATGGTATGAATTACAAGCCTAAGAGAATTTCAAGTATAATTCGTTAACTTCGAACCCTTCAAATCTTTAAAGGCACTATTTAGTAGTTATTTGATCTGAGAAAAACAGACCAGCTTACAAACTTCAATTGCAGGTAACCATGATACTGTATGAAGTCATAAGATTATATCCACCTGTGATCCATCAATTTCGATATACTTACAAGAAAATGAAGATTGGAGATTTCTCACTACCAGCTGGGGTCGAACTCATGTTACCAACCCTCCTCATTCATCATAATCCCGAGTTTTGGGGTGATGATGCAGAAGAATTCAAACCAGAGAGATTTTCGGAAGGGATTTCAAAGGCCGCGAAGGAACAATTCGCGTTTTTTCCATTCGGGTGGGGGCCAAGGATCTGCCTTGGCCAAAACTTTGCCATGATAGAAGCTAAAATGGCTCTTGTTATGATTCTGCAACATTTCTCATTTGAAATCTCGCCCTCGTATACACACGCACCTTACACTATCATAACTCTTCAACCCCAACATGGAGCTCAACTTATAATGCATCGAGTTTAGGTTTACGCTGCACATATTCATAGTGCACGATATGTATAAGTATTATGTGAGAATAATGTGATTTTGAATCACAGAAGGTGAATGGTTTTGTTCACCGTTATGGTTTAAAGTATAATATTTTGTTTCGAGACATTGTTCTGTCCGGAGAAAGTCTCATTTTTTTCTCAACTGAGACAACTCTGGACCGATATTTTGCCATGTTCTTGGCCGGAGAGGGTACAAAGGCACTGTAATTTTTCATAATAAAGAGTTTGGATGACTGATTTTGTTCAATATATGGACGTGAGTTGGTCCTTTTGTTCAAATCCCATCAATGTTACGATTTGTTAGACAAGAACTAGGAAGATTAAAGGAAGGCAATTTATATTCCTTTTGAATTCAGGGAGACATGTCTAATATGCCACATTAATACAGGAGGTATTCGAAAAAAAAAAATCCATATTTAAATCTCAGTCAAAGACATCCTAATAGGGCAATGGTTCAAGTCCCGCCCAAATCTGATCCATTTCAATCAATAACTTTGGATTTGGATCAAGGATTTGAATTCTAATAAGAATCCAATTTGATAATCTATTAGATCGGTTATGAGTCAACCATGGCTTACTCTGATAGGTCCCAATTCAATAACCTCTTATTGAAGCGAGGATAAATCACCCATCAATATATGAAGTTCACTTGTAGTTGATGTATTAAATCCAATTTGATCTGATTCAGATTCAATTTGTTTGTTATCTGATTCGATTTGGATACTAACATTAAGATCCAATAAAAGATCCCAATACGGATGGGATCCATTGACAACATTGGATCCTACATCAACACTACTACAACTTCTTTTATAAAATGAGACTAATGATAATCTCTATTTTCAGATGACCCTGATGCGCGCTCCTTGAACTGGAATCTTTTTATTGTGTATCCCAAAGTAAAGGATCTATGGTTCTGTGGTGGGGGGTATCTGAAAAAAGAGTATCTAAATGGATGAAATTTAATAAATGAAACAAAATGGTGTATTCCTAAGGATTTTGAGAAATCCGTTGTGTTTTATCTCATCGCAGTAGAATGTTTGATGTAGATGCAAGCAAATTAAAGCAATATTAAACATTATTTTAATTTTAATTTTCAATGGAGGTTACACTGATATAGAACATTTTGTAGGGGTGAATCTCAAATAAACTGTCTTACAATAAAACAAATTAAATTACAGTGACACGTTGTCTTTGCCGATCTGTCACCCAAATTTTGCCAACTGTTGAATCCAGATTCCTGTACTCTCTCTCTCTCTCTCTCTCTGAAGAATCACTTTGATGGATCTGGATCGAAAGAAGATGAAATGAAGATCATTTTCAAGAGTATTTGTTAACCTAATAGTTGACTGAGTCAACTAAGGAGCAAGAAAGGAAGAAAACCCAGAAGCAGAGATGCAACGAAAACCCTAATCAAATCCGAGTTCTACTTGAAGCAAGTTCTTTTTTTAAGAACCTTTTGAGAAGCCTATTACTCTAAATGTGAAGAAGAAGCAAGAAAGGCGACACCCAGATGCAGAGACGTAACAGAAACCCTAATAGTGGCATTAGTTCCTCCTCTTGAAGCAGTACCTTTTTCTCTGTTCTTCATGGAACCTTCATTGTTGTCCTCAATCTTCATAGTTTTGGGAGTTATTGGAAGCATTTTCCCGCTATTGGCGCTGTCTTTGTTAGAGAAGAATCAAATCGATCTCACACCGCAAACACCCTCCATCGTTTCCTCGCCTCCGCCACGATCCCCACCACCACCTCCGCCGCCACCTCCGCCGCCTCCACCACCACCCCCATCCCCTTCGACGAAATTTATACATGGTTCGAAGAACAACGTTACGGGAAAATCGTTCAACTCTCACCATAATCAACACTCAGCTCATCATCATCATCGTCCACCTAAGAAGACAGCAGATCGAAAGATTAATCTTGGGAAGAAGATTGGGTTTTTGTTTGTTGTGATCGCGGGCTTCTTGCAGGTTGTAGTTGTTGGTTTCATAGTTTTTATGAGATGGGAGACTTCAAAGATTCAGGACAGATATAACAGTTGTTCTTCTTGATTCGGGTTTTGTTGATTGAGATTTCTTTGGTGATTTGGTGGGGAAGTTGAAAGACGAAGACCCATTGCTTGATGGAGCTGTAATTCTTGAATCGGGCTCTTGCCATTGTTCTGTAAATCGGTATATGTTAATTGGCATTTTCTTCTTCATTGAAACTTAATTTTGAGTTCATTTCCTTTCATTTTTTTTTTTTTATCTTTTGATCACACGGTTTGTAATTCGAAGGAGAGCTAAACAGTTTTTTTTTTTGGTCTTTTTTTCTCTTTACTAAAATTTCTTGTATCCTTCCATGTTTTTTGTGAGTAATTTGCGAAATGGAATCATGATGAGGAGTTGGATCTTGTTTGGATAATAACCATTCTATTAGAGCGAATTGAAATTCAGAATATCTATTCTTGTTGTGCGTGTGCGTGCATGTGCATCTATTACTACAATTTAGAAACAACTTAAGATATCATGCAAGATGTAAGAATTTTCTAGGAAACAAGAAACAATAATAAGTTCATCAAATGAAAAACCCAAGTTTGTCAAGAGTGATTGGCTTCTTGAGGATAAACCATAAAACGACTATGTTTGTCAGGCTAACGGGACTCACTTCTCAAGAGTGTGGTCTTAGGAATTAATCCACAACTCATTAGAACCTTGAAGCACTCTCTCTGTTGAGTACCTTTTGATTGTTATGTTGCGACATCATACTGCCAAAACCACTTCTCACAATAATTGAATACACCCCCTCGCCCTTCTCCCATTTTCCTAGTACTTTCTTTACTTGTATAGATGTTTTGGGTGTTTCAAACTACATAAACAAGTAAGCTGACTAAGAGGAACCCAAAAAAATCAAAGGTAACTAATCAACTTCTAAGAGAAACATAATTGACAGCATTAATCTTGGTAGCTACAACACCGTCTACGGAATTTAAAGAACCTAAAAGAGCATAAGTCATATTTCGTAGAATGTTAAGCTTGTAAGTCTTTTTGCAACAAATCAAAATTATGATATAGCATAGCCAGGGTTGCCCAAAAGAATTGGGGCAGACAATATGTGAATAGATATATGGGAAATGTTCAGCAACACACATTTTGACAAACATTTTGGCAAAACATTTTTCAAAACATGGGTTAGAGGTTTTGGAATGGGCTGAATTTTGGTGAGGATGATCTCTACGGTGAGGAGATCATCATCACCAAAAATCAGCCCATTCCAAAACTTCTAACCCCATCAAAAATGGTTTACAAAAAATGGACGGTCCACGATTTTTCAACTTGTAAACTGGGGCTAGAAGTTTTGGAATGGGCTGATTTTTGGTGAGGATGATCTCCTCACCGTAGAGATCATCCTCACCAAAAATCAGCCCATTCCAAAACCTCTAACCCATGTTTTGAAAAATGTTTTGCCAAAATGTTTGTTGCTGAACGGGACCCTAGATATATAGCTATATTTGTGTGCTTAATACACATCTATCAAATAATAATAATCTGTGTGCTTAATAAATACAACCCCTCCTACGAACTTCAATCATATATCATGAATTCTACTAACAAATGGGTGAAAATGTAAATATCTCTCTTCTCTTCTTATAAAGGGGTAAATTTAAACTAAAATATGGTCGCTGGGTTGAGGGAAGCGTTCCTTACTGCCACTAACATCCTAATTATATTAAAATGTGTTCCTCTCTGAATTAGGGATTTGCCCATACACAATTATGAGAAAAAACTTCCTAAAACTACTACATTAATGCATTAAAAATAATGATTAACTAGAGAATTACTAATTAAAAATAAAACATAATAGGAAGCCTGCACAAATGCTTTACTGCAAACAATGAAAAAGCAAAAATATCAAGACATGGGATTATCTAAATCCCCTCTTCAGTCATTCAAAACTAGTTATAAAAGGGAAGACGGAAGATAAAAAATCAAGAAAGCAAAAGAAGGAATCCTCCTGTTAGACACACACGTGCACCACACACACAATCAAGAACAATGACACATTGAAAGTGTACATCAATGGAGTTTAATTACCTTTGTGCGTTTGGGAATTGGAGACTGGGAAATCTAGAAAAGACATGGGGATGAAAGTTGAGAGTTGGGTTGTTGAAAACAATGCCTGGTTGGATGGATCTCCAGGAGTCTCTACTCTTGAGTGGCCACTCATCAGGGAAGAGAAGTGGTGGACTGGCTGCTGCTGTTCTTCTCTCTTCACCTTCACAGGTCTTTTTTATTTGAAATCACTATCCAAAACAAAGCAATGCTGTTCTTGTTGCTGTATAGATAGATCAGTGCACATTCCTCAAGAGTTCCTGAAGCTTCTGGGAAGAAATCCCTCTCATCTACCTCTTCCTTCAATCCATGAACATACCTGTTTCTTCATCACAAAAGGAAAGACAATTGAGAACCATCATTGGTAAAATAAATAAAAATTAGCCATGATGAAAACAGCCCCTACCCACTGCAACCACAGATGCCCAGATTCCATTTTCAACACACACACACACACACACACACAAATTGAACAGAAAATAAGATAGTAAATTTGATGTTTATCTTGCTTCTCTTACTTGCTTGGTGACGGGAGAGCCCTGAAGAGATTGAATAGTCCAAGCTTCTGTTGAGAGGGAAAAAGGAGATCAGGTGGGATGGAAATTCCTGATACCTTGTATTTGAAGATGAGTGTTTGATGCTCATGCTCTTTCAACTCGATCACAGTGAAAAGAATTCTGTCTCTTGCACTCATCATTAGAAGAATCAACAAAAAATCTTCAAAGACCATGGAAAAGAAGAATAATCAGAAAACTTCTCATCATTGATATTTAGGGAAGTATTCATTCAGAGTCTATTGGTTGCAGAAAACTTCTGTTCATGGATAAAGCTTCTTATGCTTCTTTTTCTGCTCTAGTACTTTTGTTTGTGCTCTTTTTTCTCTTCCACCTTTTACTCAAACCCATAAGCAAAACAAGGGAGTGGGATTGAAATGTAGTGAAATTGTGAAAGAACAAAGTTGTATAGCCAGCCCTTCTACTTCTCTCTTTTACTTTTTGGGTTTTTTCACAGCCCCACTTTTGTTTTGACTTTTTCAATTTGAAAATTGGGAGATTCAGGAAATCTTTTCATGTTAGTTGAGCATTTCTTCTTGATTTTTCTTTTTATTTGGTGTATCATAGAAAGATGCAGTAGTATTAGTAGAATATTTGCATAAACCATCCTGGTAACTGATCCACACTCTCTGATTGGTAGAATATTTTTAGTAGAACTATGAGAAATGATCAACATCATCCATCACTGTGTATGCATTATTCCTAAATTTAAGGTCATCAATATTAAAGATGGAAGAGACTAAGGGCTCATTCCAGACATGCTTTCAATCGAAGCGCTGCTGTGAAATCACTTCTGTAGGAACTATGATTACTTGATTATATTTGGTTGACCATAATACCCCTTAAAGATGTGTGAATATTGGAGAGAGCGTTTCTATAAATATGATCAAAGAGGACATGTTCATCCCATTTTATATGTTTTTGCCCATTGCAACCACATTCCTACAAAAGCCACAAGCCAAAACTGAGGTATTTTAGTTTTGGCGATCAATCTACAATTCCATACCAAAAGCAATTTTGACACCTAAAAGCACTATGTACCATGTAACTAGGCTCTACTAGCAACAACATTGTTTATGACTAGTCAATTTAAGCAACAACGTTCTTGCCTGAGTTGCGATTAGGAGATAAACACTCCCTGGTTATGTTGTGGGGGTGCAGCACTGGAAATCCACAACCTGTTTTCGCAGCATTTGAAAAAAAAAAAAAGAAAAAAAAAAGTTTGATTTCAGATATTCAGTAATTAGTACTACAAAGAAAGACTGTTCCAGACAGCAAGCTCTTCCCTTTGAGCTTTATTAGATAATTGTAATAGAATGACATACAACACATTTTGTTTCTATCCTGCCTTTGCTATCCTCGTCAACTATACAAACTTCATAAACCACGAAACCAAAAATCTCCCAAAGTGCCACTTTTCCCGACTGAATTGTGTGAAAGGGGAAATTGTGTGGTTGCAGGCCCTTAAGCTTGAATATTGGTTTCTGTTTTAATCCCTCAGAAGTTATCTGTCTGAGTGATCTCTCATTGCAATCTGTAGTTTGACTGCATATGTTATAACAATCTCATCATACATGTTTCACCAAACCCCAAGCAGATCCCTAAAACTGAGGAATTTTGAATAGTCTAATGATTCTCAGGGTATGGGAATCTTGAATTTGCAACTTCTCGATAAATTGCTCTGCAGCAAAGCCAAGAACTTCCTCAGTTGGACCAAGGGCTCACATCGCGACAGTAATAGAGCAAGAAAAACCTGTAATTTTGGGTATCAGTTGTTTCATGTTGTTTCACATATACATCCTGGGAGAGGATTGGCATAGAAACTCTCCTCCAGTTTTGGAAACTCTCCAGGCTCCCTTTTATATGGGGCTCCAATTCGATCTTTGTGAAGATTTTTCACTTTAGAACTGAATTTCTTCCAAGTGATCTTCCCCTCATCAAATTCATCAACAATTTTTACAAAACTCATCCTGCAATAACAACAAATAAATAAATTTGTATACACATTTAAAACCCCTACTTTGAATGAGAAGAGTTATAAAGAAATCCATTGGTTCACAAACTGACAATGATATGTGAGTGCATCTCTACTGCTTACTTATCCCAAACCCTATGCATTCGGTTGCAACAACACACTAGCACTTAACAACAACAAATTAGAAATTTAAACATTACCTGTCAGGGCTGATGGTTTTCTTGAAATCCTCAAAACGCCTGTGACCTTGCACAGCCTTTGCCATATTACCATCATAGGTATAAACAAAAACATCACTCTGAAGGGCGACAACATAGTCCAACCCAGCAAGCATGTTTTGGTGATTCATGAAAGGGTTTAACTCTTCTTCCATGGAAAGTGTAGAATGGGAGTAGATATAGGGAAATTCATCCTTAAGATATTGCATGCTTCCAATCCCATAAGCTTCACCAGCTACCAAGTAAATCCTGGTGCTTGATGGGAAACCCAATCCTTTGAGCAAAAGAGATGTCTCCCTTGGGGTCAGGGGGCAGCCTCCAAGTTTCCTTCTCTCAGACCCATCAATCTCCTTTTCCTTCCAATGGCTGACATCATACCGCATTCTTCGGAGCTCCTCATCTTCCTCCACTGTCAAATTATGACTGCATCCCGTAAATGCCAGCATATCCTTCTCATATCTGGAAAGGGAGATAACAAAAAGGTTGGAAACAAGAATCCAAACAAGATAGTAGCAATCCTACCTTATAAACCTACTGATTTCTCATTTTTTATATTCAAGTCCAACTATGTATTATATTAACCTAAAAATTCTATCACGGACACCATCAACCAAATCAATAGAAGTATACCATAGAAAAAAAATCAATGGGAACTTGCCTTAAATGGAGAGCAATAAATGGGCTTCCATTCTGCCGCATCCTTGAAACCAAGGTGTTACCAAGTTCTTCAATCGGGGCAGAATATTTCAGTGCCCTGTAGTTTACTCGGCATCTCAGCTTTTGTATAGAACTTGAGAGCCCATTGTTGGCAATTCGGGAGTCAGTGTGAGTGAAGTATATGACTTTGTGCTGCCTTAAAAGTGGGAGAATCTCTAACTTATAATAACTGACCTGAACAAAGCAACTGGGTCAGTTGAATGTCATCAATTGCTACATGTGTATCCGAGCATAGATTGAGGTTTTCAAATAAATTGGCAACCTTTTGTATGAAAATTATTTTATAGTGAAGCAAATATGCCCTAACCATCTTTCTTCTTAGTCCTTGTCCTTTGCTTGTATCTTGGGAGGTCTCGTCGACCTCCTTTTTTAATAAAATGTATATATGTATATATGTATATTTATCAACAAAAAAAAAAGATGGATCTAACCATCCGTTAAATCCTATCCAGACCATTCAACATATTTTTAGGACTGTTCAAAAGAAAGTAACTGATAGGACAGTTGATATTAGTGTCCCTGCAAATTATGTTGACAAGAGTAATGTTATCAAAGAGGGACTGCAACACCATCTATGGTGATGCACAGGCCTATAAATAATATAATTTCTGAAAAAAGTTTAACAAACTGGGTCACCTTGGACCAGGATATTGGGGTCTTCGTGAAAGGTTCGATTTCAGCATAGGCAGGGGGTAAGGTCTCGACAATGTGGATGTCTTCCTTAAGTGTCTCTATGAAGTGCTGCCAATTAAATAGATCTTTGAAGCCACTGTAAATAAGACCATAAGTATCAGTTAGATTCTGAGTAGAGATCCTATGCACCTTGGACACAAAAAACACATCTACCTGGAACAGGTAAAATCAGTAGTATAGAATTAAAGTTTTTAAATTTTTTAATAATATGAAAGCACATACAGGCAGATAATACTTCAAAAAAAGAAACTGGAAAGTAATACTAACAGAAAAATAAAACTAATTCTTTGTTCTAATGGATGTGGAGTTGAGTGGCTAATGCATGTTTCTGGGATGGTTCTGAAGAGAGGAGAAAACTGCATGAGTTGCCTTGGACACAACAGTCTTGATTTTTTCTGGTACTGAACTTGCACAACTTTTCAAAAACTCGACGATCATATAGTTTTTCTTTACTGGGTGCATTGTCTAATATCTGGCGTGTCGACTGCTATGTCTCCAAGGCATTGTGTGCATTGTCTTCTTGATGTCATCCCTTGAAAAGATTACGTGCTTTGAGATGACTTGAAATTGAGACTGGTTGATGGATAGAGGTATATTACAAAGGGTAAGGTTTAGTAGTCATGGGCAGGAGACCTTCCCTCCCATCTTTAAGGGACAGCATCTCTCTTCTAGCGAGGATGCCCATGCATAGATTGACGATATGATAGGAGCTGACAAGGTTCCAAACTATGCAATAGGTCATACGCCCCAAAATTTCCCAGGTTTTTTTTTTCTCGAAAATCTCTTGAATTTATCCAAATTAATCAAATTACTATGGCTCCAGGTATACTTAGCCTTGTTCATCCTCTCACACCCAAGCCAATTAGGGACATTGGAATCAAATGTTAGTGTTTCGAACATTGTCCCAAAATGAATTTCAACCTCGGAAATCTAGGGGAAAATTTTGACTATTTTGTAACATAGTATGAATTCAAAATGAATGAACCAAACAAAGGAAGTTGAGAAGAAACCTTTCATCGGCCCAATAGGAGTTGTGATCAAGCGAAGGAAGGACTAGTGTGGCCTTCATGATCTTAGCAACAGCAACCATATCACAGATCTGCATTCTAAAAATATTTATTTATCAGAGAATTGCTGGAATTAACATTTCAAGAGCAGACTATTTAAATCATTAGAACACATAATAGCCAGACCCCAAATCTCATTTGATTCAAGCCACCGTTTGCATTTATGAGAATGTAACCATTCGTCTTTGCATCCAACTCTGCACAAGAAAAACAAGGAAATGAGAATAAATCCTGTGGAAAGGAATCCACAATAGTATAAGAGACATCTAATTGCACAGATTGGTTACTTTTGTTATTTCTAGGCTGGTTGACGCACTGTGTGAAATTCTCACTGTTGGGCTTTGACCAGATACCTGAATACTGAAAGAAGAAGGAAGCTTCGTGAATGACGTAATGGATTCATTTTTTTTTTATCTTAAAGGAATTTTTGAAACACTATAAATTTGTCCTCTAATGAGAGACCATTGAGACTCACCTCAATCACATTGTTTTGGCTGCTGATTGTCCCTAATTCTACCATCTTTAATGTTCTTTCAACATCACTTCCACTCTCTATACGCCCGTTTTCATGAGAGCTTGTGACTGTTGGATCAGTAATGTAGGTTTTCGATAGATCCTAATGAGAAATGAGAATAAATTAGACATAATAAGATTACAGGTAAAAGAGGCCACAAAGAAGGCAGGAAAAGGAAAACACAAAGAAGAAAAAATCTTATCACGAGGTTAGATGACAGTAAAAAGGTGCTTCAGCTGGAAAAAAAATCAAAACAAACAATAATTTATGTATAAAACATGAATCTGATTAAGTATAAAAATTATAATATCAAATCATAACATATAGCAATTTTCTATAAAAATAACTGGTACATTAATTTCTACAATTACAAAATATGAACGTATAGCAAATTACAGTCAGCAAACACCATGACAGTGTTCCCTTGCCCCACTGATGTGTACAAATACAACCATACATTTTGTAGTCGAAAGCAGTAACTTGAAAATATTGCTTCCTAAGATCCACTAAAACCAATGAGATGAGAACACGGAGAATGGTTCTCATCATTTTCCCTTCCATCCTTGATTATGAGATATTGATCCTGCAAAAAAAATGCAATAATACCACACTAATGCCATATATCATCAGCGTTTGAGTTATCCATTCATAGTGACTCTTTGTGTACATTATGGAGTCCCCACTCCATGCTGACGGTAGCATCCATTCATTCATGGTATGACAGTGTGATCATAATAAAATCACTTATGGTGCGTATTCATAATATAATGGTGTGATAATATCATCGCACAAAAAACCACCAAAGCCAAAGAGATGAGATCACCCCCCCCCCCCCCTCTTCCTCAACACCCAAAAATGTAACAAGAGGTAAGATTTTACCATTTAGAGAGCCAAATTACATAGATAAAAAATCATCTGAAAACTCTACATCCGTAAGAATCTGTTTGGATTGACATTATCACGCGAAAAATAGATTTTCTGCTTTTCTGCATTGCGGATCCAAACAGACCATTAAGCTACAGAATGTGCACCCAAGACAAAATAAATCTAAATGAAACAACAAATTGCACATATTCACAATCACCCAGAAAAAACTTTCCAACCATTTATCCTCAAATTATAGGAAGCCAAAAAAAGGGATAAAAAAAAAAAATCCAATTGATCCAGGCATCCAGCCAAAATGCCCAATTTAATCCTCATAACTACAAATTTCCTCAAAGAAAACAACTTTTTTGTTCTTTCTTTCTTTAGTGCTGTTTTTTTTATCTTTTTTGCTCGAATGTATAATTGGAATGTGAAAGTGCAACAACAACAACTACTACAAGTGAAAACCAACTAAATGAAGGAAAGCCCGCAAATTTTAAGAAGAAAAATAGTATCTTTGGAGGGGAAACTAACCTGATAAGGCCAAGCTCTTTCAACTGCAGATCCAAACCACCCATTTGCACAAATCTTCAAAACTCCCAAAAATAAACACGCCCCACAAAACACCAAGAACAACCAACGCCCCAGTATCTTCTTCTCCCTTATATTCTTCCCGAACAGAGGGACAGCAACAGACCCCACATGATGTACTCTCTGGTTCGGAAGATTGGTTTGTTTCTTTTCCGAAATCAACTCGAACCCATCGATCAAAACAGTATTATTTGGGGTTTCGGGTCCTGGGGAGTTGAGTTGGAGATCGATCTCGTGATGGGTATTTTGGTTGCTGTTGCTGTTGTTGCGTTTGAAGGATTGGGATCTTCGAGTCATTGGGCCTGAAAATCTTGGACTGTTGATTCTCTGAGAGAGACCATCGCAGTTGTTGCTATGCTGTTGTTGCAAACCCATCAAAGGATAAAGGATCGGATCGATGGGTTTTAATGGCGGATGAGAATATTGGTGGAGATGGAATTCTCCATTTAACGAACTAGTTCTGCAGTTTTTCTCACATGTATGGAACCCTGAATTATATAATATATAATTTAAAAAAGAGCAGAAAATAAAATAAAAAAACGTTTGAAGATTTAAGGAATGAGGTGACTAGAACACTAGAGTGCCCCTATTTTCCACGATAATATCGAAACTACCCCTCCCTCTTCTTCTCGTTGTTGTAAATCCAAATCTGATATGAGAATTACATTATACATTTTTGTTTAATATATATATATATATGGGTCCCGTTCAGGAACAAACATTTTGGCAAATATTTTGGCAAAACATGGGTTAGAGGTTTTAAAATGGGCTGATTTTTGGTTAGGATGATCTCTACGGTGAGGAGATCATCCTCACCAAAAATCAGCCCATTCCAAAACTTCTAGTCCCAGTTTACAAGTTGAAAAATCGTGGATCATCCATTTTTTGTAAACCATTTTTTATGGGGTTAGAAGTTTTGGAATGAGCTGATTTTTGGTGATGATAATCTCCTCACCATAGAGATCATCCTCACCAAAAATCAGCCCATTCCAAAACCTCTAACCCATGTTTTGAATAATATTTTGTCAAAATATTTGTTGCTAAACATTTCCATATATATATATATGATGTATCTTAGTTTAATTTATAAAATTTTATTATGACATGATTCAATAATGGGATCACCATAAAGTCAAATATAGAGTTTGCACTTAAACCATTAGGGTTTAATACGGAAAAGGATAATTCTAAAATATTTGAAATCTTGATGAAAAGCATTTATGACTCCTATACACTTTCACGTCAGAAATGACCCCCACAATGTTACTTCAGCATGACTCTACGAGAAACTTTTTCAATAATAACTAATGAAAACTCTAAAAATAAGTTTATCAACAATGATTAATGAAAATCGTAAAAATAAAATAAAAATATTTATTTTAAGTGAAATGTAATGCTCATGACTTATGAAAATTGACATATCCAATGATAAAAAATGATCTTCAATAATTTATGTGTGAAGATCCAGGGACAGAGGTAGGATTCTCTTGCAATTGGGGTAAAGTTTAGTCAGTGGTAAAGCTAAAGAGCTTGAAGTTGAATGATTTTTTAGAGAAAATTCAATGATTTTTTATTATTATTATAAATTGAAGAAAAGGGTATTTAAGTCACTTTCAATCAATCTATGAGAGAAGGCCCAATTCAAGAGGCAATATCATCTTCAAAATATTGAGGGAAGGTCAAAAATCGGAAGAAGGTGTGGAAGTGGGGGTAAATGGGGCAATGTCATTAGTTCAAAATACAAGAACATCTAAAATTAAGGCATAAATAGAAGGAGGGAAAATTAAGAGGGGGTTATTGCCCTCACCGACTCCTTGATAACTCCACCCCTATGAAGATCAACTGAAAGAAAAGTGGCAAAAAATTATGACATATGGAAACGACAAGATAGCACGTGGAGATGAAAAATGTTACTTTTATATTGAGATTCTTCGTATTTTGTATTTTATATATGCATGAAATCAGATCATGCTTTTGTGTTAAACAATGATGAATGCACATGGTTTGTAAGCGGTTTATGTGGCAAGGGTACAAAATCGTAGATCTTTTTTCTCTTGTGTATCTTGAAGAAAAATATCTATGATTCTATGCTCTTGTCATGTCAACCGCATATGATTTATTGAATGCATTCATCACGACTCTTTTGTGTTAAGGCTTGAATGTATGGTCCATGCATACGTGCATTTACTAATTGGCTTCTAATCTCCCAAATTTAAGATACACTAATGAACAATGAAAAATATTTATTTATTTAAATTTTTGTATTTACATCCATGTGGTAATTGATCATATTTTTGGTTGCCGGGTACTTCTAATGGATAGGAATATACATAACTTGATACACTCTTTTTTCTAGAAGTTTCTTTCGGAAAATTAAAGCTAAAGGAGGCAAGGAGGTAAATTTTTGAAGTTTTCGGGGCAGTTTCTAATGAAAGTGTTAAATTTCTTATTAATTATTTTAAATGGTTTTGCATGTTGAGCCTGATTTTCCAAGCACACGTCTTAGAATAAAAGTAGTCGTGACAATGATAGCTGCCGTTTGAACGTATAAACACTCATCGCCATTTCAATGCCCACCAACATTGACCTCCATCGCAATAGACAAGATTACCCCTCAAAATATTCAAAATCTACCTTTATTAATGATAAAACTTCACCGAGTTTGTAGAACAAAAAACTTTTATGGTAATTAGATTTAATTTTGATATTAAAATAGATAATTTGTTAAAAAAGAATATGCAGTTAAATAATTAATTATTAAATAAAATTCAATTAAAAAATTAAGAAGATAGGAAAGAAGAGATATTTGGAATAATGTGAAGCCTTTTAAGGAAAATGCTGTAGTAATATTAAAATTGAAATCAATTCTCTAGACACAGTCCATACTCTATAATCTACTAAAATTAATGGATGCACAATCCCCCTATAAACTTGGAGAATAAAATAAAGTTAATTTTTATTTAAAAGAATTAAAATATATAAAAAATCAAAAATAAAAAAAAATAGTGAATTTTTGATAGTCAATTTGCCGACCGAGAATATAGAATCCTCTTGGAAAAAAATATTGTTAATGGGCTAATGTTGAATGTATGTGGTAAATCATACACAGTTTGCATGTGGTTGATGTGACAAAGACACAAAACCATAAAAACTTTTTTCTTATGTATCCTAAAGAAAAATATGTATGATTTTATATTCTTGTCTCATCAACCACATATGATTTATCGCATGCATTCATCACGATTCTTTTTAAAAATTTTGATTAAATTAAAATATAAAAAAAACTATTATTGCCACACCAACTTTTACTATCGTTACATCTATAATGTGTAATTCTTTAATGATTTACATAAGAATTGGTGTGATATTAGTAAAAGTCAGTGACAATAACAATTTTCTAAAAAAAATTATATTTATTTTGTCAAATATGTAATTATGAGTAGAAGAGGACTGACTTATTATTTGTAAGCAATATGATGTTTTATGATCTCTAAAACAGAAGCTAAAGAGATCTAAACGCACACGTAGGGATGGTTACTTTTGCATCAAGAAGAATAAATGAGAGGAAGGTATTTAAGTAATTTCACAAATGAGTGTAGGCGGAGGACGCGGCGAAGGAATAATGGTTGTCAAAAACTAATGATAGATAGTTGTTGGTTACTTTATAAAAGAATAATAATTCGGGCGGTGATCGACTGCAAGTTGATTAATGTTATCCAACTCCAAGTCATTTTTAAAACTTCTGCCAACTAATGTATACCACGTGTACATCAAACACTAAATATCCACGTGTACAAATTCAGAACATTAGTGGACCCCGTGTACCTCTTATATTTATATATACCACGTGTACATCAAACACTAAACATCCCATTATCAAAAACTTTTTTTTTTTTTTTTTTAATATATATGTATACATAGATTTAGCAATAGCAATATGTGAGAAATTATATTAGATTAGACACAATCGAAAACATTAAATGAGTTCTGAAATTTGCATTGGGAATAGATCTAATAAAGTTCTTATTTAATAGGTACCAATTTAGCGGTTATATAGTAATCCCTTCATTGGGATACCCAAAACCATGAGAGCCATTCAATCTAGAGACCAAATTAATTCACAAATTTCACCTTTGATGTGGGATTAATATGCAATTAGTGATTATTGGATGAAATTTATGATTTCATGCTTATAATTTATGAGTGGTTATAATTTGACACCCCCCATGAGGCATATCCAAAATGCTCTCTTGACGTGGCATGTATTAGAACCATAAGTTTTATGTCTCGAGATACACAATTACACATCTCCATAAATATGTGTAGTTGGAGAGAAAATTTATGGATCTGACACATCCCATGTCAGAAGAATATTTTAGCATGCCACGTGGGAGTGTAAGATCATTATTCATAATTTATTCATCTACGACCAAACTATCAATCCCTTTCAATACAAAGGATTCCAGGTAATTCCAGTTTGTATGCTAATATAAATAATAATGTGGGGTATCCCATCGCGTCATGCAAATATTTGCATTTTTTTTTTTTTGTATAGAACAGAAGTATCTCTCACTATAACCATTATCGATGGAGTCAAAATCAACATTTTAAATTCAAAGTAAGAGATCTTAAATTGGATTGGGGATCGGAAGATAAGGTTGTCATTGTCAAAGGTATATATATATATATATATATATATATATATATATATATATATACTTGTGGGCTAAGAATTTTAGACCCAATTAGCAACAAGCCATTTAAGTACAGATCCAATAGATCACCACAAAACCTAATGGTCACAAAGCCTTTTTTATTTTTTAATAATGTTTTTATTGTGAAACGTAGCATATATTATTATGCAACTCCCCGAATTCGTTACATTTTCTCAATAGATTTTGAAGAAAAATAATTTTCATTGCCAATAGAGATGAAGGAAATGAATTTTTGCATAAGAAAAATGAGTTGTATTAGAGTGACCTCATATCACCTTTTTCTAACATGGGTGTAGGAATCATTGATGTTTTTTCACTCGTATCTCAATGAAAGTATTTATGGTTCCTACGCACTTGTACGTCAGAAAAGTGCGATATAAGAACAATCTTAAGGTCACTTCAGCATTATTCAAGAAAAATAGAGGTGTTTATTATCAAGAGATTGGAGAAAGAGTATTTTCATCATTTTGCGTTGTTAAAAGGAAAAAAAAAGTTACTTTAACATTATTCAAGAAAATAGAGGTGTTTTCTTGCCAAGAGATTGGATATGAGGGTATTTTCATCACTTTGAGTTGTTTCTAAAAAAATAAAAAAGAAAAGAAAAAGGACCATGGTCAAGGGTGTCTCAAATATTCACCAAAATCACTAGGGGTATGTTTAGATCGCTTTATATGCATATATTTTTCTTTATTTCAATCATTCATCACTAACGTGAGAACTATTGACAGGTCATTGCACTAACTCATATTGAATTGGTAAGATGAAGGAACTTCTTTAATTGAAAGGAAAGAAGGTAGAATTGACAACAACAAAAAAAAAAAAAGAGAGAGAGAGATACTACACTAATTATGATTTACATAAGAATTAGTGTGCTATTAGCAAAAGTTGGTGTGGCAATAGTAACACTCTTTATAAAAACATATTTTATTTTTATGTGCGGTTGGGGGGTTCTTTTCTTTCTCTATTTCAATTATTTAAATGTAAATAAGGAAAATATCATTTGAAGTGCAACCTACTCTTGCCATCATTAGCCAAAAGAAAAAGGGAAATGGGTAACGGTTCCTGCCTCTCAAAGAAACAATGTTACTGACGGCAACATTTTCTCATCAATTTGCCCGTCTGGACAAAAACCCGAGTCTCAAGTTGGGGTCATTTCCGTAATTTTACTTCGAGGTTTCTCTGTAATCTGAACCAGTCCATCTCTGTTTCATCAACGCAGATCTCGCTTCAGAGCCAGAGAAGCTGAGCAGTAATGGCGATTGCTACGTTGTTTCTCTTCGCTTCTCTTCTCTTCATCTCTGCTTCTGCAGATAGTAAAAGTAAGTTTCCCATTCTCTTCTTTTACATCCATCGAAGAGAAAATCTATTCGTCTGTGACGTTTCTTAGTTGTGGTTTCTTTGTAGATCTGCTAAATAACTGTGCAAATCTGCTTGTTTATATACTAATCTCTATAGATGTGAAATGCAGTAATTATTGGTTTAAAAATCGTAGATTATCGTCATACATTTTCTCTTTTACTCTTGATTGCTGTAAATTTGAGTTGCCGTTAAGTTTGATTAGGTTTCTTTTTCGGTTGATCTGCATTAGCTAAAGTTTCGGATTTTTTTTTTCGTGAAAAATTTGATCCTTGTGTGTGTGGAGCTTATGAATTGGAACGAATGGAGTTATGTTATAGGACTTTTGAGAGTGGATTAGCTGATACTACCTTTGTTATTAACTGTTTGTAGAATTTACTGTACTTCTGAGACATGAGAGGGGCAACGAATCAAAGAAATCTATGAAAAGTTCAACCTTAAATGGATCCTAGTTTAAACTCCTTAAGATTAATAATGTTGAACATCAAGCTGTCTTGGAGTAGCTCTAGTAGGCAATGCATTGGAGAAAGTTGGCTGAGATAGTTTGCGTAGTTCGAGGGCTGATTACAGCCTCAATTAGAAGAAATATTCAAGTTGAAAGTCCTCAAATATCAAGAGAATGACCCAAAAGAACAAGAATGGAGATAGTGAAAGCAGAAGATATGAACTCACTCTTAATAATAAAAGACTTAGACCGAGTGCCTGTCTCATATATTGAGATGACACGTGTCATCTTCATTGCGGTAAATGTGTCCTACACTTCGTATATAATTTTTTTTCTTTGGCTTTTAGTCCATGGGGAACTAGATTATGATGGTAATCTGTGATTTTTTTTTTCTCTGTGGATCAACCTTCGAGGAAGTTATAATCTTGATGATGTGTGGGACTCTAGAACTTGAAGTTATAATCTTGATGATGTGTGGGACTCTAGAACTTGAACCAGTGGTCTTATGTTGAGCTATAGTTGTTTGGAAATGGATTTATTGGAGAAATACCTGCACAACTAAAAGGTTGGGGGGCCTTGGGTTCAGAAAACTGGGTTCTTTGAATGAGGCTTTGTTAGGAAAGTGGCTTTGGAATTTTGGAGTGGAACGGGAAGGGTTGTGGCGCAAGGTGATTGTGGCAAAGTATGGGGAGGAACTTTTTGGTTGGGAGAGTGGGTTTGGGGTTTGAAAAGGCACCCTAAAGGTTCTCCCTCAATCCAAAAGAGGGTGATCTTTAAGGTTGGAAGGGGAGACAAGGTAATATTTTGGGAGGATTCATGGCGTGGAGAGGGACCCTTGAAGGTTAGATTTGAATCGGTGTTTTCCATTTTGAGGAAGATGAACCTTTTTGTTGCTCATTTTCGGGTGATAAATGTTGGAATTACAAATTGGAACTAGGGGTTCAGGAGACCATTGAATGATTGGGAGATCTTGAAGGTTGTAGATTTGTTAGCTTGCCTTGACAGCGTCACAAAAGGCTCAACTGGAGAGGATTTGAGATTTTGGAGTACTAATAGTAAAGGATGTTTCTCCATGAGAGAGCTTTATAATGATCTAAATAGGAGTGGGATCTTACCTTTCCTCATGTTGTTGTTTGGGGCCCAACGGTGCCATCTAAAGTGGCTTTCTTTGTTTGGACAACAATTTATGGAAGGATCCTTATGCTTGATCAGTTGAGATGAAGAGGTTTTTGTGGTCCGAACTACTGTTGTATGTGTTTGTCAGATGAGAAGTCGGCTAATCATTTGCTAATCCATTGTGTTGTGGGAAAGGATTTGTGGAATCATTTCTTGTCTTTGTTTGGAGTGGAATCTTGCTTCCCGAGATCAGTTAGAGGTGTCATCTGGGAGTCTTACACCGTTTGCTATTACTTGGGGTATTTAGAAGGAAAGTAACTCTAGAATTTTCTAAGGAAAGGTGCATTCGAGCCATGAAATCTTTATTTTTGTCCTAGGTCTTTTGTTCTGTTGGTGTAAGATCTACCAAGAGTTCAAAGGGCCTTATGCTTGATCAGTTGAGATGAAGAGGTTTTTGTGGTCCGAACTACTGTTGTATGTGTTTGTCAGATGAGAAGTCGGCTAATCATTTGCTAATCCATTGTGTTGTGGGAAAGGATTTGTGGAATCATTTCTTGTCTTTGTTTGGAGTGGAATCTTGCTTCCCGAGATCAGTTAGAGGTGTCATCTGGGAGTCTTACACCGTTTGCTATTACTTGGGGTATTTAGAAGGAAAGTAACTCTAGAATTTTCTAAGGAAAGGTGCATTCGAGCCATGAAATCTTTATTTTTGTCCTAGGTCTTTTGTTCTGTTGGTGTAAGATCTACCAAGAGTTCAAAGGGGTGTTTTTTGAGGCTTTTCTAGTTCAGTGGGATAGAGTGTGTAATTTATCGAAGTCTTAGCTTTGTGCTTTTCCCTTTTTCTGGGTTGGTCATCTTGACCTTCCTTTATTGTCTTTTGTAATTTCCTTTTGTCTATAAAAAAATGGCATGAAGAAGCATGGAAATCTATGAAAAGTTCTGCATTTCTTCTAATTCTTAGACATAATTGAATGGGGGAGCAATGTAATTCGTTCTACTAACTTCCAATTTTAGGGATATGGCTTCAATAATGACCAAAATGGACTCTAGTTTTCTTGATTATAAACTCCTTATGATTTGCAATCTTGACTCTTGAGCTGTATGGATCTCTTGTTAGGGAATTCTAGCCTATTTTACTTTTCATTCTGTTGTGATTCTTACGTACACCCAATTCTTATTTTCTCCTCCCTAGACAACCCACCATATCCAAACCAACAGGGTCACCTTCTCTTTTCCTTTACTCGTTCTCATGCTTTCTTGTTGCTTAAGGTTTCATTTTTCTTAACTTTTTTGCTTTCTTTCCCCTTCACTTAGGAATGACTTGAAAAACCCTAAATATTGGGAAGAACGGATGGAAGGCTAATTTGATCTAAAGGGTATCCCTTGGAAACATCTACTGAAGTTAGTTATTGGATGAATATAGGTTTTTTTTCCCGCTAGGCAAGCAAGGTGGTTAGTAGGCAATCTATCGGTGGGTTCAACGAGATTTTAACCTAGGTCATGGATCTACACTCCACACGCCTTTACCAACTTAGCTAAGTAGGCACCTTCAAATTATTATATTGTTGGGAGTGGGATTTGAACCCACGCCCTTTCGGACCATAACCTTAATCTGGTGCCTTAGACCAACTAGGTCATCTCAATAGTTGTAAATGGATGAATATAGTTTACCTATGGACAAGAAATCATAAATTCTCCAAACTCTATAGGGACATTCCACTTTGGATTCAACTCTCTTTTAAGATTTTTAGCATCCACATCTGAACCAATGTCATGCAAGGATTAATTGCAATATTCCGTTTATATTGCTTTGTGAATGTAGAAATGTCTTTGAAATATGATCTGTATACTGGAGGTCATCTTAAGTTTGCCTTCTATGCAGAGAAAAGAAGGCAATGCTGAGTTTTACAAGGCAACTAAGATATGTCAAGGGGGCAAACCGATTTTTAGAGAGCTAACATAGAGTTAAAATGTGACTTATTATTGTGTATCGTATTCAATACATGTGCTGACTTACATATGTGAACTGAGGTCTTCAAGTCAGGATATGGAGAGGAATAAGTGAAACAAAAAAGAAACAGTTACAGCATTTTTGGATGATTTAGTGGGGGTGACGGGGTGTAGGTGTAGCATATTTTTTTTTTTGATGTGTAATGTAATTGATTGAAAGAAACAAAAAGACAAAGAGCCGAGAAGCCTCTAAACAAACTACAAATCAAGAAGAAATAAAAGCTCAAAGACTCATAAATAGTTTCATCTAAAAACGAAGTCATCCAAAGTATCCCCTTGAACTCAATGTTCTGCTTCGCCCAAAGGTATAACAAGCCCAAATCTCCAAGAAAGTGCCGTGGGAGCTTCTCATCTTATGTTAAACACCCTGTTATTTCTCTCATTCCCCCCCCCAAGCAATAGCCGAGGGAAGAATAGCCCACAAGAATCTTTTCTGGAAGAGAAAACAT
The DNA here is from genome assembly GCF_017979445.1 of Akebia trifoliata. Lineage (NCBI taxonomy): Eukaryota > Viridiplantae > Streptophyta > Magnoliopsida > Ranunculales > Lardizabalaceae > Akebia > Akebia trifoliata. The sequence continues at coordinate 36,305,887 of NC_141375.1, forward strand.
TATTGGCCCACCCTTCTAACAACAAGGAGAACTTACAGGAAATGACCCACTGAATACGAAAAAGACCAGGAATAATGACCCAAATTTGATAAGAGAATGTGCAATGAATTAAGATGTGGTCGACAGACTCCCCATCTTTCATGCACAGGGGACAACAATTCCTGTTCACTTTCGTTGAGAGGACACGAGTGTAAGAGATCAAGGAAAGATATCACATCAGTTATCTCCCAATCATTAAAGCTTCTCCTGAATCCCAAAATCCCAAGTGGAAGTGAACTCATTGCGAATCAAACATGCTGAATCGAGCAGTTCTTTTTTGTAGAACAGGCGTACAAAGACGGAAATTGAATTGCTAGAGGTGATGTGCCACACCAACTATCCTCCCATAATCTGATCTTTATTACCCGTTCCCGCCTTGAACCTAATCCCTTTCTCGAACTCCTCGTTCATTTTCAAGATACCCTTCCAAACACTACACCCGTACGAGCCTTTAGCCTCGCCACTATACCAACCCAGTCTCTTTTCCCCATACTTTGCCAAAATGACCCTCCTCCATAATCTACCCCTTTCCTCCCCAAACCTCTATAACCATTTCCCTAAAAGTGCTCTATTAGCAAGTCTAAGACCCCTAATCCCCAACCCCCCATTTTTCTTGGGCATACACACAACCTTCCATCTAACTAGGTGATACTTCCTCTTACCATTCTTGTCATTCCATAGAAAGTTTCTCATAAGCCTCTCCAATCTAATTTCCACCGACCTAGGAAGCGTGAATAGGGATAGAAGGTAAACCGGGATACTCGTCAAGGTGCTCTTTACAAGTGTCTTACCCCCCTTGCCGAGAGATCCGTCTTGGGATCCATCATTTGGTCTAAGTCAGTTCCTTCTAAAATATCTTTTTTTGTTTGGTTGGCCTCCCTTGGGAGGATTCTTACGTTGGATAATTTGATTGTTCGGGGGTGGATCATTCCAAATTGTTGTCCACTTTGTTTGAGGGATGGAGAATCTGTAGATCATCTTTTAATTCATTGTTCCTTTTCTCATAATATCTGGTCAAATTTCCTTGATCTATTCCGGATTCATTGGGTCTTTCCTTGTAAGTTTTCCTCGTTATTAGTAGAGTGGGCCAACAATGCTTTCTCATCCAGAAAAAGATTCCTTTGGACTATACTTCCCTCGGCTATTGCTTGGGGGGTGTGGAATGAGAGAAATAACAGGGTGTTCAACAATAAGATGAGAAGTCCACACGACAGTTTTTTGGAGATTTTGGGGTATTTGTATCTTTGGTCTAAACAGAACATCGACTTTGGGGGAACTTCTTTTGATGACTTGTTTTTAGATGGAACTCTTATGTAACTCTTGAAGTTTTATCTTTCTTTTCTTTTTTTGTTTGTTGCTCTTTGTGAGGCCTCCTCAGCCTCCTTGTACTCTTTACCACTTTATCAATAGATTATACTTATCAAAAAAAAAGTACTTGGCCTTCCACATACTCAATCTTTTCTCCATTTTCTCTAGCACCCCTTCCCAAATTTTGATGCTATTGTAGGGTGCTCCCAACTCCCAATGTAATCCCAGATAAGTCGTAGGAAAACATCATGCCCACATCCCAAGGTCGCAGCCATCAGATGTATATCACTCACGTTTCCTACCCCCAAAAATCTTGCTCTTTTGCAAATTGATATGTAAACCAGACATAGCCTCGAAACAACAACAAAAGGACCCGTAACACCCTCACCTGATCCCTGGAGTGATCTAGGAAAACCAAAAAGATGTAGCATATTGGAACCAAAAGATGAATGTCCCCAGGCAACAGATTTTCAGATAGTGCAATTAACCTGAGAAAAGCTGCAACTTGAGTGTCCAGCTCTATCATCCCCATGTATGAAACATCAACTTTATCTGTGTGTATTGTATAACATATTATGTACCTCAGTAGTTTGCTAACGTGAAGCATATTCCCGTGTGCCATTATGAACTGGAGTTGCTTCTGGATACCAGTGAATTGTTGGGAACTCACTGTGTAGAATGAACTAAAATAATCTTCCGTCTATGATTCTTTTGATTTAAGGGTTACACTCACACACTTGTTAAGCAAAGCTTTCTCCAAATGTGTTGAGTATCTAATGCCCTGAACTAAATGTATCATATTATCAGAACATCGATTTCAAGGGGATCACTTTTGATGATTTCGTTTTTAGATGGAATTCTTTATGTAGTCTTTGATGCTTTGTTCTCTTTTTAGCTTGTTGCTCTCTTAGAGGCTTCCTCGGCCTCTTTGTACTTTTTTTCCTTCATTTAATATATTATACTTATCAAAAAATTATCAGATAAGTATTTGATGCAGCTAGTAGTGAAAAGAATATATGTCTATACAGCTCATTTATGAGTGATTTGCATAATACTGAAATGATGGGCTTTTAGCTTTCACTTGAAACTCACTCAACTAAGAACAGCATACTTTGTACATGTGAAAAATTGAACACAAGTTTAAATTTAAAAGCAAGTTTGTTTTGATAGATTGTAATTGATGACTAGGGTTCACTACCTTTTCTGTTTGTTAAGCTGGGTTTAGGTTTGCTTCATTTACTTGTAACTCCAGAGCACCATAAGGTCCCAGGGGTTCTCTTAACTGATTGATGGAAAATGTGCTCTCGATGTTGTGCGAGAAATCTAGGAGTAAGGCTGTTCCCCTTTAAACACATTTGGCCATCGATCCCAGATGTCTAGTGTCCAAGAATGGCTAGAATGTGAGAAATCTATGAGTACGACTGTTCCCCTTTAAACACATTTTGCCATTGATCCCAGGTGTGTAGCGTCCAAGAATGGATAACTCACCTGTTGTCTTCACCCCTGATCTCTTTCTCTTTCCGAAGTTTATCATCTCTTTACATGAAATCAAATATGCTTTCTATATTTCATTTTCCCAATTATATCAGAAAAAAAAAATAATGAATCTACGTTAATATCATTTGTCAGCTGTATGTTTTAAATGCTTTACTTTTAATTCAGACTTCTATTACTTCTTGCTATCACAATCCTTTGCATTTTTAAATTGTTGAGTCCATTCTTTCTTGATTTGTATCTTTGTTTATTGGTATCATTGTGCACATGCTCTAACTAAAATCTCCCTTCTTTGGAAAAAAAAAGATAACCCAGCCGATGGACTTGTGTCCGTGCTCAACAGCAATCGAACTGCCCACAAATCATCTGCCCTTGCCGACAATGCAGGACTGGCCTGCATTGCTTTGCAGTACATAAAAGCATACCAAGGCAAATGTGGTGAGGTTGGAGGACCTGATGCCAAGAAGCCAATTGATGCTGAATTTGCTGAGACTTTCGCACCAAACTGTGGTGTCCAGGTCTCAAGTCTTGGTCCCATCACTGGCCGACTACTTGGGTGTCAGCCGCATTACGTCAGTGCTTCGGAAGCATTCTCTAAACTCCTGATTACAAACAACAAGAGCTTGGAGATAATATATAACAAGAATTACACTGAAGTGGGAGCAGCAGTGAGTGGCTCTGATGGTGGGTCTCCATATTTCTGGTGTGTTCTATTCAGCAGTGGAAAACCCGGAAGCAGCTTTGTTTTGGATAGTGGTGAGGCAAAGCCACAGCATCCCGGGTGCTTTAGTGGAACCAATGATGATTGCAATGGTGTTGAAAGTTCTCGAAGCCATCTATTGCCATATATCACAGGAATTTTAATTACAGTATCGTATGTGTTTGGGTTGTGATCTTTTCCTGATTGGAATTTGGGTTGGCCTCTGTTGATTTGTATTTGTTTGTTTCTTAATCTCCCGCCTCTTTTGTGTGCGTTGAGAGTACATGAACTGTACCTTTTTCTTGCCCTGAAGTTTGAAAGAAAATTTGCAAATGCTTATCAATGATGGACCAGGTGATCCTTTGTTCAAAGAGCCGTGCTAAACTGACTAAAAAAACTCTATTGCCATATATCACAGGAATTTTAATTACAGTATCGTATGTGTTTGGGTTGTGATCTTTTCCTGATTGGAATTTGGGTTGGCCTCTGTTGATTTGTATTTGTTTGTTTCTTAATCTCCCGCTCTTTTTGTGTGCGTTGAGAGTACATGAACTGTACCTTTTTCTTGCCCTGAAGTTTTGAAAGAAAATTTGCAAATGCTATAAACTGATGGACCAGGTGATCCTTTGTTCAAAGAGCCGTGCTAAACTGACTAAAAAAACACTCAAATGATGTGGAATGCGCATGGATCCACAGATTTTTTATTTTTTCGTGAGATCCACAAGGAAAAAATCCATGGCTCCACGCACATTTCACTTGAGTGTGTATTCGAATGTCTCTTTTTGAGTCAATTTAGTATTATTCTCGTCGAAAACTCAAGGTAGGGGTGGCAATGGGTCAGTTCCAATTCAGTTCGTAGGTCACTTATAACCATAACCATTATATTTTTTTCAGTTCTGACTCTTGTTGATTTTGGTTTTGATTCCAAAATAAATGGAATCAGAACCAAAACTACCAAAAAACTAGGGTACTGATAGGTTCTGATTCTCAAGAATCAAATGTGGCAAACAGTATTTCAAACCATTATAATTATAAAAATTCTTTCAAAAAATCAATGTATTATCTACAAAATTATTAACTTTGTTATAATTTATTAAACTATTAATATCAGTTAATGATTTTTTTTTTTTTTCAAATAAAAATTTATCTTCTTTAAAAATAATGATTTTTTTAGAAGAGAGCTCATCTTAAGTTCAATCTATAGTTTATATGAAAAATTAAGAACTTTATATAACATGCATTAATTTTTAAATAAAAGAATACTTTAAATCACCTGTAGTAGGGCTGTCAATGGATCCAGATCCAAAACACGGTCCCTTCCTATCTGATAACTTTGGGTTTAGATCAAGGATTTGGGTTCCAATGAGGACCTGCTTTGATAGCTTGTTGGATTGATTTTGGATCAACCATGTCCGGATCCAATGATATATTAAAAAATACATGAATAATTCATATTTATTTATATATATATATATATATACACACATTATTTTTTGTATATATTTTTATCGAATCAGATTAGATCCATAGTTTATAATAATACATACCACCAATTTAATACCAATCCATTCCAAAGCCCATCCATTGACAGCTCTAATTCTCAGCATGATCACACCGTAAATATAACTAAGTTGCTTCAACACCCAAGATCCCAAGAAGGATCTGCTAAAGCTTTTGAGTCTTCAATTTAGGTTTTATAGGAAATCAATCTCATTTGAGGATTCCCATTCGTTGAGTTCCATGAACAAGATCTTCTTTGTTAGAAACCATTTTGGTACTATGGTTGTGGATATGTGATCTATGAACTATGGGATTTTTTTCTTTAGATGTTTACAAATGATCTGATAATGGTAATAACAGTCTATGAATGAATTTGAATAGAAACACATATTTATTCCACAAAATATATTTACATTTATTTGGCGTCTTCTCATTAATTTTGGATGAAATAATAGTAAAAGATTAAGTAATTAATTATATCGTGACGAGAATAAGTGGTGATCTTGTCACCAATATCTAAAGGTTTATAGGAAAAATGGGGTAGTTTGTTATTTTCCATCTAAATTCTCTCACAAAATAAGTACAATCAATGAGACATTTCATGGTATTGAAATTCAGATTGGTATCTCAGATATTCACTGAAACTTAGAATAGTTATAACGAACAATAACAAAACCTTATTCCAAATATTTAGAATATGCCAAACAAGTCTTATCCTTCATTTTACTTTGTTTAAAGTCAAGTCTTATGTTATTGTTATATAGGTTTTTCACTGTCTCCATCTTTTCTTTTTTTATTGGTAAGTTAATTTTTAATTAATTCAATTACTCGATTCTAACAAAATTTGAATTCAGGTCTTTAATATCATCACCCAACAACTTTACCAACTAAGTTAATTGGCACTTGCTTTGGGACATAAGCACATTTAAAATCTTTACCTAAATTATCTTAGTCGACTTTTTCTCAATTTATTACTCTTAGTACTATTCTTTTTTTTTTGAAGAGTTGCAATTTAGAATTGTGTCCCATTCCTGTAGTAACATGTGGTGTCTATTTACATGTTTTGATTAGAGATTTAATACATTGGACTGCGTGCAATGTAGAAAATGGCTTGGTTAAGAGCCAAATGTATTTTACCTCTTATATAGGAACATGACACCTTACACTTTTTTCGAAAGGATGCACTTCTAATTTATACATATCCCGAGAGAGGTATATATAAATTACCCATAAGAATTTGAACTCATCTGAGCAAAAATAATTCATCCATTTAAAAACAAGCTCACCTTAGTTGGACTAAGGAGATTTGCTACAAGCCTCCAACCATGTTTTGGTTAATTTAGTAGCTTAACTCTTTAATATATTAACTTCCTATCTCTCTACTAACCAATGTATTATTCATGTCGGCGAGGCTTTTAAGAAGAGTAGAACCTTTGTCCTTACTCCCATCATTCATCCGTACTAACTACCATTCCCTCCCTTATAACTACCTTTTGAACTCCTGTTCCTCTCTAACGGATCTCAAACGAATCCATGCCCGAATTCTAACAGATGGTTTCTCACAAAACCTACTTCTATCAACAAAACTCGTCACCTTAGCGTGTATATTAGCGCCTACCATGTACTATGCTCGCAAACTGTTCGACGAAGTTCCACAAAAAGATGTTTTCCTCTGGAACACCTTGATCAGGGGATATGCCGATTCGGGTCCTTGCGAAGAAGCTCTAGTACTTTACAAAAACATGCATTTGTCTGGGTTGTTGCCCGATCACTATACTTTCCCGTTCGTGATTCGGTCTTGTGCAGTTGTATCGGCTTTGAGAGAAGGGAAAGAAGTTCATTGTAATATAATTAAGAATGGGCTTGATTCAAATGTCTTTGTCCAGAGCTCTTTGGTGACGATGTACTCTCAGGGTGGGGAGACTTCAAATTCAGAATTGATTTTTGTTGAAATGGTTGTAAGGAACATAGTTTCTTGGACTGCGATGATTGCAGGCTATGTACAAAATGGGCTTTATAAGGAAGGGTTGAGTGTTTTCCGGCATATGGTGGCTTCGGGGACTCAACCCAATGCAGTGACGCTTGTGAGTATCCTTCCAGCTTGTGTGGGATTAGAATTTTTGAATTTAGGAAAGTTGATTCATGGGTATGGATTTAAGGTGGGAGTGGATTCTGATATCACATTGGTTAATGCTTTGATCGCATTGTACGGTAGGTGTAGGGATGTTGAGAGAGCTCGCTCTTTGTTTGATAAGATGCATGTACGGAGCTTGGTGTCATGGAATGCCATGATTGCTGCATATGAACAGAACGATGCGGGTGAGGATGCAATTAGGATTTTCCGGAGGATGCAAACCGAAAAAGTTGAATTTGATTATATCACAATGGTTAGTCTGATTTCAGCTTGCGCTAGCTTGGGAGCACTTAACACTGGAAGATGGGTTCATGAGCTTGTCACAAGCAAAGGACTTGAAACCAATGTTTCGATTACAAATGCACTTATAGACATGTATGCTAAATGTGGGAGCATAGATTTGGCTAAAAATGTTTTCGAGAGGTTGCCTCAAAGAAGTGTAGTCTCTTGGACTGCAATGATTGGGGCCTGTGCAGCTCACGGGCATGGGAAGGATGCTCTTGAGCTCTTCTCAAAAATGATAAAGGAGGGTGTGAAACCAAACAGTTTCACGTTTACTGTCCTTTTGACGGCTTGTAGGCATTCAGGTCTCATAGAAGAAGGGAGAAGGCATTTTGAGAGCATGACAAGAGACTATTCAATTGTGCCGGGTGTTGAACAATGTGCTTGTTTGGTGGACCTTCTTGGTCGAGCTGGTCAGCTAAATGAGGCCTACAAGTTCATCAAGAGAATGCCGGTCGAACCCGATGTCGGTGTATGGGGAGCTTTGCTCGGGGCTTGCAGAATCCATGGGAATCTTGATTTGGCTGAGCTTGTGGCGGAGAATTTGTTCCAATTGGATCCTCAAACTGTCACATACTATGTTCTTATGTCGAATATCTATGCAGAAGCTGGTCGGTGGGAAGATGTAGAAAGGTTGAGAAAACTGATTAGAGAAAGAGAGTTAAAGAAGATCCCTGGCCGTAGTTTGGTTGAGATAAATTGGAGGTTCCATACATTTCTATCAGGCTCAAAATCACGTCCTTTATGAAAGAGAACATATTTGATTATTGATGAACTCAGCCATCTCAAAGGAATTCTATTCTGAGAACTTGAAAGGGTGTGTTTTATACTGCATTTATTCAACTTCATTGATTAATTTGATGTACAATCAGAATTCATTTAAAGCGTCGCATACTGTCTGCCAATGTACTAGTTGGCATGGATGAATATAGCTAAACTACTCATTGGTTCTTTAGGCTTGACGGTATTTCAGGGTTAGAAGAAAGAATAGTCAAATATTGATTTAACTTGGAGGGATAACATGAGTTCTGATGGTGGCGCTTTGCTTTAAGTGGGAACCAGCAAATGTTGACTGCAACTTGCAACAAATTATTTATCATGTAGATTGAGCCACTGAAGATTCAACCAATTCACCCCATATATGAATGATTGTTTTTTTCATTTAATTTTACACTTAAAGTGCATATTTTAGGAGTTGAAAATTTTAAATATCCCACCTGTCCCTAAACAGTTAGGATGAGGCACTGTTGTTTTTGTTATTGATGATTATGATATCCCATCGATAATAAAGCATCAAATTCATGCAACATTTCATAGCTATGCCTTATTTGCATTCTTATTAATATGTTTCCTTATTTGTACAAGATTAATTAAGCCAATAAGTTTTTGGACTCAAGCAACTTTTCCCATGTCATATGTATTACATCCTAAACTCATATCTTTCTGTTTCAAATCCTGATATAGTCATGATTATGGTGGAAGACATAACCAGGTGACTTATGTGAACTTGGTATGATTAGCATTTTTAGCATCCTTGTTTCTCTCTCTACCTCTCCAACATAAATGAAGTAGAAAAGTTGTTGTCACAATATAATATAAATATATTTCAGGTTCATTGTTTGCAATAGAATTTGAAAAAAATAATAATAAAATTTCATTCTATTAAAAATGAGATACCTTACAGCAGTGGCATGAATAATTCAGTAGTGCAAGTATAATAATCCAATTCATATAAAGAATTTACGATTTTGATAATACAATGCACTGTAACAGTTTTCTTATGCCAGCTTCGCCACCTGATTCTCAGGTTTAATGTGTCAAGGTCAGAAATTCTCAGATTTTCACAAATTGTGTTGTCGACAAGTTTGATCATACTGCCAAGGGAGGCTGGCCAGCAATGTATTGAGAGTATTTCATGCCTTATAACAAAGCAAGTATTTCTTCTCCTCTAACAAATGAGGGGTTGCCATTTCAACCATCTGTGGGAACCAGTACATCAGCCTTTAATGGGTCATCCTGAGCAGAAATTGATGTCAGAAATTCAAGAAAAAAAAAAATGAATCTACCTTAAACCCCATCTTTTGGTATAGTTCCCTTGCTGGTATGTTCTGCCTATCTACATGCACAAATACCTGCTCTACACCTGCCACATGAACATCAACTTCAGCAGAATGTATTTCGGCTCCCGTGCACTCCCACACATGCTTCTTCATGTACATGCATCAGGGCTTTACATTTCTTCATTTGTGAATTATACACGTGCATACCCACAACAAAAATTGCATTTCGCCCCTAAAGTCAGCTTGCACAAACGAAAGTTGGGTTTTGCCCCAAAAGTCGATTCGTAAAAACAAAAGTTGTTGCACTAGATGCTTGTAATCTTACCATTTGATCTGGAAGATGCGATAGCAAAAAGCAACATGCTGCTTGCGATGCCCTGACGACGTGCAAATTTGGAAACACTTAAATTTGCTACATACCCATATTTGTGTGGGCTTGTTCTGTTGATGCTGGAAAACATCCGGGCCTTCACGCGTTCCTGTTAGTTGAATTCCAATACCAGGTTAAGGTAACATTAGATTATAATTACTCGGCAATGGACTGAAACTCAGAATCAGATGGATCAATCAAAACAAATTGTACCCCAGGAAACGTCTCTCCCAGTAATAGTTGTTGGAAACTTAGATCTAGAGTTCCAACCACACTCTTCAGTATGGTACATTTCACACTCTTCTCATCTTTCTTTACCTGTTATTTTTCAAACAAACTGGATTAGAGAACCCCTATTATGTAAATCATGAGTAAATGAGAGGAAATTATGCAAACTTTGTTCAATGACATCATACCGCAACAATGCAGGCACACTTCTTTATATATTTCCCACTGCATCGCCTCTTTAATTCATTAAATTCCTAGGCACAAGAGGAACTCATTAGGAGATATTACATGCAAATTGAGTATATGTGTGTTTATATTTGTATGTTTGGGCATATAAGTAATTCTTAAAAGATGACATTTGAAACTTACCTGGTCAGCGAATTTTCTTTTGTAGCTTTCAATGTAGCTGTGTCAACAACCGGTTATAAAATTAGCTGTATTTTATGCTTCCATTTTTTTATATTTGAAATTTTCAGAGCCATCTTAGGGCGGCTGACATGCAGGGGAGCACGACCTGCCTTGAATTGCTTTAACCATCCATTCTATATAGAGTGCAATAGGTTGAATGGTTAAAAAAAGGTGTTCTTCGGAATTCCTTTTTCTGATATTTAATACAAACCGTTCGTTTGGTCGATCCTCCCAGTGACTTTCAGCTCTCAACCATGCTGCTGTCTACCATGAAATCAAAACCCCACAACCACGAACATGAATAAATAAACGAAACACAACTAAAACAAAAAAAATAAATCATGGTTGCTATTCCATTTCATTTGAACACATCTTACCCAATATTCTTCATCCAGTATGACCTCTCGTACCACAAACCGTCCAAAATCAATTTTATGTGTGTGGTTACTCCCTTGATCTGAAGGAAATGATCTATCAAAGCGCAGATTAGAAGGTGTCGGAGTGTGATGTTGGGGAACCAATTGTGGTTGAAGCTCAACAGAGAATTCTTCTTTCTTTTTTGGCTTGGAGGTTGGCTGATTGAAATTCCTGCATTTTTCAGCAATCTCATAAAAATCGAATTGGATTTGAATGAGGTGGAATTTCTGTGGATAAAGTAAATTGAAACACTTTTTTCTCATTAGTAGAAACAGTTTATTAGACCTACAGAAATTCCTTAAATCATGGGTGATTTCTAAACCTTAATTTCTCCATCTGAACTATAAAAATAAAAACTGAATTCAAGAAGATACAAATTAAAATTAGTAAGATTGTTGTTCGAGAAACAAAATTCTGCAAAAATTGGGCTAGAAACACCAAAAATTTTCAGGTAGAGACTCAAAGCTTATCGGCGGAAGCAGAGAAATCTGAATCAGAACAAAGAAGAGAACAACTAACATTGTAGGAGAAACAGTGGTTCTACAAGATCGAAAACAGTTTTCGATCCCATGGCAGGAAAATCTGGAGAGGTTGGGCCTTTGAAACCCAATAATCGACATCGATGAAGCTTGCTCCCTCCAGATTTACCTGAGAAAATTAAAGAGTAGAGAGAAAACTTCTACAAGCTTTCAATATATTAGAGAGAGGGATGGACCATGAAGAAGAAGCAAAATTTTAATTAGTCTTGTCTATGCAACAGTGTAGCTGGCATTGGGTACGCCATATCAATCTTGGACTTTCCGTTACAACAACCACCAGATTACTTCATCCTGTATTCCGATCGAACCGATGAAGAATTGAGTTCATACAAGCAGTTAATCTGTGTTGTAATGGCTATGTTCTGGAGTAGCAAAAGCTTATGCAGTTGCAGCCCACTGGATTACTTCAAATGTAGCTAAGGTGCACCAATTACAGGGAAGATATTAGAAATGGTGAGCCCAATTTTAGGTGATGATCTTAAAGAGACAATATAACTGTCATAACTGGTTTGCCTTTTTTTTTTTTTTTTTTTTTTAATCTTGGTGTGGTGGGAGAAGTAACATAGTTTGGAAGAGAAACTACTAATTATAGTATTAAGGATTGGGATTTTAGATTGGATGGATATAGTTTGTCAGAGAGGAATGTGGAAGCCAACTCCCTTCCTTTTCTACCTTACATTAAAAAAAGATACTAAAAATAAATATATGTGAGTTAATATATGGTCTTCCCGAGTAGCATTATGAGTCATGCTGCCGCTGGTTAAGAGGGCTAGATATAATATGGTCATTGATGTTGTTTGTATTGAGTCCAAATCAAGTAATGGTTGGCTGATTTATCTGATCATTCTGATGGACTGATGAAGTGTGTTAGTGGGTCCTGACCAAATATGATTTTCCATTTTTTGGTCCACATTAATAGAAATTTACAAATTAGTATGAAACATTGGCATGCAATGAAAAGAGTAGGGATCAAGGATTTATGAATCCAAAAATAAATCGTGTCACAAACTGATTTTGTTCGTGGCACTTGATTGGCATAGAAGAAGGGTGATTTAAAGACATACCCTCACGAGTCTGATGAATATTTGAGATACCTCCTTACATTTCTAAACCAATGACGTACCCTCATGATTATTTGACTTCTTTCAGATATTAATAAAATGATGGCAAAACTCTCATCTTCAATCTCTTGGTCAAAATTCTTGATTTTTTTTATAAAAAAAATATCTTAAATCTTGAATTTTAATGATTCAACTGCCAATTGTTGTCCCCTCAACTTGATCGATAACTAATTGACTTTTTATATAGATTTTTATCTTCTAGATCAATGATGAGGAGAGGAAAGAAAAAGAAAAAAGAAAAAAAACGGTTAGTCTTAAATGACCATCTCAAATAAATGGATGTTTTCATTCCAAGCTTAAAGACAAGGGGTTTTTGGGAGAAAAGAAAAAAATTAAAAGTTTTGGCATTTTTTTTTACGTGAGGGTAAATTTTGAATGATACCGACTTGGGGTCAAGGAGTCTGCTCCTTTTTTATCTCAAGTTCGAATCCCACTACCCATAAAAAATCTTGGTGGCCACGCACTGTCGCACATGTGTAGATTAACACGTGATGGACAAAGCCTGGGTGCGGGACGTAGGGACTAGTCTGGTGCGCGTAAGCTGGTCTAGATACCCTTCGTTATCAAAAAAAAAAAAAAAAAATTGATCATTTTATTGCCTATTGAGACGAGGGTTCAAAATAGTTGGGGGTATCTCATATACTTTCACCCGAAACAGACAGGTATATCTCCAATTACCGGGTTGGTTAGTTAGGCCAAGTGGATAGATATAGCATAGTCCCACATGGCAGGTATTTATATTCTGGATATTGGTGTGAACAGAACCATAGATGTTTTTCACTTGTATCTCGATGAAAAGCATCTACAGTTCTATAAACACATCAGTAATGTCCCAAATGTTGTCAATTTAAATGTTACTTCAGCGTTTTCCTTTTTCTTACCACCTGCACAGTAAAAAGCAATGTTATTTCTGGTGGAGCAGCTCATAAAAATCACACAATCAAATGATTCAAACTGCCCGACATGTGGTAGTATCTTTCCAATTTGATGGGACTTTTTTCTTTTTTTCTTTTAAATATTGTAGGGTATCCCACATCTCTCTTGGGATAAAGGATTAATTGGTTGTATACCTTAACCACACATAAGTTTCTCAATGTGCAAGAGGATAATTTTTAATTTGACAAGATCTTATAATGGGTCCGACATGATTTGCATGAAACACTGCCTTTTACATGATACATCATTGTCTTTTCTTTTCTCAATTACATATTCTCTATATTTTTAAGATGAATAATATTGTAGTGACTTTTAAATTTACATTGATTCACACTTTCCTTACTATGATTCCATCCATGTCGACAAAGTGTGAATCAATGTAAATTTTAAAGTTACTCTATTACAACTCTTATGAAAGAATAATGTTTAAGTGATCTCAAGCTGAAACCTCAAATTGCAGATCTTGACGTGAAAGTGTATGAGAATTATAGATGCTTTTCATCGAGATACAAGTGAAAAATGATTTTTATCAACTTTCACATCAAGAAGTGTGATATGAGATTCTAGGTTGAGGTCACTCCAACACGATTCCAACTTAAAATACTTGGGATATCTCCTTATTTTTATGAATAATGCTGAAATGACCTTAAGATAGTACATCATATCGTATATCCTGACGTGAAAGTGTTTAAGAATCATAAAATTTTCATTGGAATACAAGTCAAAAAGCATTTGTGATTCCTACACACTTTCACTTTATGACGTGAGATATGAGATACAATCTTGAGGTCACTCCAGCAAGACTCTATCTTTATTAAACTGATGTTATGGCACTCTTGAACTAATGCAAAAAAAACATTAATGCTATCATCAGCATCAGATATTCACCAATTGGTGGGGACGCCACATGTCACATAAAGTGGAAGGTTCGGAACCTTGAAACAGGCTAGTGGCTTCAAAGCTTTTCTTTCCCTTGGAATTTGAGTGTGCAATGAGTGGAAATAATAAGAAAAAAAAAATGAATGAATTCAAGAAAATGCAAGAATAACTCCAGTAGGGAAGATAAATGAAAAGAAAGTTGAATTAGATGATTTAAAACCTTGTTCAATGAAGGCCATTTAAAACCTTGTTAGAAGAAATATACAAGTTTGAAATTCTAAAACAACGATAGAAAGACTCAAATGAATGAGATTTGAGACGGTGAAAACGAATGTGACCACACTTCCAATAGCAAAAATACACGGATTCAAAACTCACTTTCATCCATTAGTTACTACAACGTAATAAGTAAAGTTTGTGTGTTGATGCTGCCTACTTGGGTTAAAAACCTTGGTGCCTCATAAGATCTTGGTTTGGAATGTGGTGCCTACAACATAGATTTCTATTCAGTGGATGGACTTATGGTGGAATCTCGATTACGCAACTAATGAAGTTGTTTGGAATAGGATTTTTTTTTTAACATGCTACATTGTATTTGAATGACCATGAATTTTGGTACATGATTCAATAGAGAAAGATTCTTTGTGCAAATGTGAGATGTCGAAGCCGACTTCTTATTTTTGCAAGAAATTTTTAGTTCTATCAAGAAACACTAATTAAACACCATAAAATGTTTTTGAGTTTACAAAAATTTGGTTTGAAAATGCATTCATCGACACTGTCTAACTTGTCGGTAGTAGGACTTTGAGTGAATTAAATCATAATTGAAATATTATTCATTCTATTCAATAACTTTGGATCTAAATCGAGGACTTAACATTTCGATAAAGATCTTATAAGATAAGGATTAAAAAACCTATTGGATTAATTTTGGATCCAATATTTCCCAATCCAATAAAATAGAAGAAATAATATACATTTTATCAAAATATATGAAGTTTTTTCACATTTTGTGAAGGGCATTAAAAAGAGTTGTGATAAACTAACGCTCTTTGTACATTTCCTTACATGACAATGCACAGAATCATATATCTTTTTCTTCGATACACGCAAGGAAAAAGATCTATGATTCTATACACTACCATGTCAGGGACATATAAAAAACGTAAGGTTTGAAAGTTTCATTTTATAATTATTCAATCGAAAATGAATCTCGTTATTTAGATTCAAAAAAGAAAAATCCAATGAGGATCTATTCCAATTCTTATTGAATTGGTCACGTTCCAATCCAATCCTTATCGAATTGGCCTTAAATTGCTCTCCGACCCAGGCCAGATCCATTAACAGCTCTAGCACGTAGAATTAGGGTGTCAAATAATTGCACAAAATTGGCTTTAGTCACGGACCATTGTTGCAAGTGTAACAGTTAATCAACCAATGAGAAGAGCTTTTTAATGTAAAATAATGAATTCCAGCTGTGTCATTGTCATTGGGTGTGAGAAATAGAGAGATGTGCTCCACGTAGGGGGAGCAGTCTCTAATCCGGTGTCTGGGGAACATTTTCGATCATGATTGGTTACCTATTATTTTAACAAACCTGAATTTGGTGAAAAGCGCTAAAGAATATTATTATAACCTTTAACAGACAAGTTAAAAATTGTTGCAAAACGACGTTAATGGCTTCAACTAACACCGTTACACGGCCACTTGATGTTCTTATGCGGGTCCCACCATCCTTCCCCAGGCCGCGCTAATAATTCTTCGATACACGCAAGGAAAAAGATCTATGTTATACACTACCATGTCAGGGACATATAAAAAACGTAAGGTTTGAAAGTTTCATTTTATAATTATTCAATCGAAAATGAATCTCGTTATTTAGATTCAAAAAAGAAAAATCCAATGAGGATCTATTCCAATTCTTATTGAATTGGTCACGTTCCAATCCAATCCTTATCGAATTGGCCTTAAATTGCTCTCCGACCCAGTCCAGATCCATTAACAGCTCTAGCACGTAGAATTAGGGTGTCAAATAATTGCACAAAATTGGCTTTAGTCACGGACCATTGTTCCAAGTGTAACAGTTTTTTAATGTAAAATAATGAATTCCAGCTGTGTCATTGTCATTGGGTGTGAGAAATAGAGAGATGTGCTCCACGTAGGGGGAGCAGTCTCTAATCCGGTGTCTGGGGAACATTTTCGATCATGATTGGTTACCTATTATTTTAACAAACCTGAATTTGGTGAAAAGCGCTAAAGAATATTATTATAACCTTTAACAGACAAGTTAAAAATTGTTGCAAAACGACGTTAATGGCTTCAACTAACACCGTTACACGGCCACTTGATGTTCTTATGCGGGTCCCACCATCCTTCCCCAGGCCGCGCTAATAATTTGTTTCAATTTCTTCTTAGTGGCGATAGAATCTGTCTACCTGTACGTAACTGCTTGCATACACGCTGCAATTTGGCACCCTTTACTTTTAATTATTACACCACAATTAAAAATAAAGAAGAGATATTTTCCAAAGGGATCAATTAATTGCACACCACACAATATCAATTGCACTCTATAACTTAAAATTTTCCATTTGTACTCCATTTTGATGATTACATTCTACAATTAATTTCTTTTTCTTTTTTTCATCTTCCTCACCTATATCCATAGAAGTTATTGTTGGTTCAATAATTTTTTTCAAGAAATACTTTGTCGTTTTTAAATCATGTTTACAAAACTGTATATTTAAAAATCATTTTGCAAAAAATCTTTGGTTCAAAAGACAACACAAGCAAAATCACTCACAACAAAAATAAAAAACCAGTAGAGATCATGTGCAAAGTAGAACATGAATAGAGAATATAAAATTGCAAGAAAATAAATTAAACGTTTTAAAATTGTGTTTGCAACCTTAAAAAGTAATTATAGACAATAAAGCAAAAAAGAACATTTTTAAGATTGATTTGCAACCAATGATTAGTGATGTGCAACTAGTCGATCCTTTTGCCCAAAACGTGCACACCTTATAACAAAATTATAGTTCTAATATATTGTTCATTTTAATTCCTAAAACATATATTTTCCGATGAATTTTTCACTTTTTTAATCAATAAATTTGTTGATAAATTACTAGCGAGGTTGTTGATATGACAGAATCATTGATATTTTATCAATGACTTTGTAGATAAAAGTGACAACTTCATTAGAAAAACATATTTTAGAATTAAAATGAACAATGTATCGGACTCAAAATTTTGTCTTATTCACCGCATGAAATGAAGATTCACCCAATAAAAAATGATTGAAAATAAATAAAAGTCGGGGTGCCAATATAAATACTCTCATTCTTCTTTTCTAAATTTCTATTCTTCGGTTTAAGATTTTACATGAGTCTAACTACTAAAATTGTCTAATGTAAACAACCGTCAATATTGTTGGACAAGTCTTATAATCTCTTGTAATGTTGAGATTATGATTTAAGTCATACTTTTGTAATGTTGGAAGAGTGTGTTTTAAACTTTAACTGGGGTATGATAAATAATTTAAGAATTTGTGATATAATAGGTACAAATTGGGGTGCCAATAGCAGCTCTCGAATTTTAATTCAAACTAGTAATTTTACGATAACATTCTCTTATTAGTCCAGTATTTAGAAATGCCTCCTTACACCATTTAATTTTTGAAATAAGAAGGATTCATCATTAAGTTGGTAATTTTAAAATAAATTTTAATCCTTCTTATTTCAATAATTCAATGGTGGTAATTGAAAGTAACTCGAGATCCTTATTACATCCGCGCAGAAGCAGTGGCAGAGGTACGAAGTGGCGTGGGGTCCATTTCACGTGGGTTCCTTTCACGGTATTAATCTACTTGTTGTTGTGCACCCAACAACTTACCCTCCTCTGCAAAGTTTCACTTGTCCTCGACCTGATCAACTATATCCAGTATTTATTTATTTTTAATTTTTTCACTCACCCCTGTTTGAGGGAAAATTATTAAAACAGTTGAGTCTTTTACAAAAATTATTAAATCCACCACATCATTTTTTAATTTTTTTGTTTTTCTTATCTTGGGAATCCTAACCCTTCAGGTGAGACTGATTCTACAGTCACACGCATCGCCCCCTTCAAAAGTCTTACGTACAACTGGTTGAGTCGAGAGTCATCCAAACCTTGGAGGGTGACCACAAGGAATTCATTGTTTCATGGGATTTCAAATACTTGACCTACCCTTCCTAATAAACTTAATAAGGCTTGGCTTGCTACTAGACTAACCCCTTGGGGTTTCACCATATTTATGAAAAATGTTCCATTTTTAATTTTGTGAGTATAAATTTTACTAAACTAATTATATGTTGGATGGTGGTACATAGATGTTTTGATGAATTTATCTTAGAACCCTTGATTTAAATATATTTTGGTCGAATCTTTTTTTATATTACTTTTTTAAAGAACTAAGATCTTGTGGCAAGAGAAATAAAGTGGATATTTTGATATTTTATGTTAATTATATAAAAGATCAAGGTGTGCATAATATATCAAATATTCACCAAAACTCAATGGGTAGCCCTTGATTATCCTAATTTTCAAAGGTGAATTAGTCATAAACCTGCACATTGTGGGGAATATTTGAGATAACCTTTTTTTTTTTTTTTTTAAGTTATAGTAAACCTCTTGGCTTCGATGTGCTAAGTGGAGTCATAAAATTATCCAATTGTTTTTGTCATTAACCTTTAATTAAAATTGTGGACTTTTTCTAAAAAAGTTGTCATCTTCAACATCTAAAGTAAAAAAATTTCATCGTCATTTCCAACCTTAATATTTGTTCTACTTTAAATCCCAAGAACAAATTAAAATTTTGGAGAAATAGGACAACAAAATTTGGTATAACAATATCAACAATTTTCTATAAAGAGTTAGGGCAGTTCTAAATATATTGAGAATCCATTTTTAGAAAGATTATCTTTGTCTCTGTTCATACCTCAAGTTGGAACAAATAACTATAATTTGCCCCCGCCTTTGCATCAGTCAACATTTTTCACAAATTTTATGAACAAAGGCCCTTTTTCATATTTATCATTCCTTATTTTAATTCTGAATCTACTCATTGTAAGAAAATAAGTCTCTTGAGATTTTGAACCTCAAATTGCATCCCCACGAAAGAAATGTTGAAAGAAAAAAGCTACCTAATCATTCGAATATTTGTTGCGGAGTCTATAAATTATACGGATTGAAGCAAATGTTGAATAGATTAAAAATAATTACAAGAGAGTTTAAATAGCTTAGAGATGGAAGAATTTTATTAGAAAAAATCAAGGGTTTTAAAGGTTAAAGATG
The DNA here is from genome assembly GCF_017979445.1 of Akebia trifoliata. Taxonomy (NCBI): domain Eukaryota; kingdom Viridiplantae; phylum Streptophyta; class Magnoliopsida; order Ranunculales; family Lardizabalaceae; genus Akebia; species Akebia trifoliata. The sequence goes on from NC_141375.1 coordinate 36,325,636, forward strand.
AGGGTGTTAGGTTAATTTTGAAGGAACCCTTTTGTTATAAGATAAATGATATTTTAAATTTATTTCATGTTCCTGTAATTTTGTCAAATTTTGAAATACCTCCTTGAAAATGCCTTGTCCTTCAAAGTTTTGAAACGCACAGGTTATCCGCTTCAAAAAAAGATTTCCATCAGTTTCAAACACGTAAGGTGGTATCTAAATCACCCTACAAGCACTGTGAGTAACAGGGAGATAATGTCGTTGAAGAGGTTTTAGTTGGTATAAAATTGTCTATTAATTATTGATAAATTTAATTGTTTCACTTTTATTATAAAAAATTCCTTATTGTATGAAGTTTGTTACCCAACAAATCTTGGAGGGGAATCCATGCCATAAAATTAAAATTGATGAGATTAAAAAAAAAGTTTCATCTTTAAATTTAAATTTTAAATTTTGGACTTGGTAGTAATCCTTTTTCAACATCTTCAATCAAAATAAAAAAGGTTTTATTTTTTATTTTTTAACTTTTAATCTAAATTTTTACTTGAAATCTAGAAGACTCTGGTATTCGATTGCAAATTTGACAATCTATGTGGGCCAACGACCTTAGTAAAATTTGACAATCTGTGTGGGCCAACGACCTTAGTAAAATTTGGAATCTTCTTAAATTAGTCATGATAAGCTGATTCTTCATGAAATACGGTTTCTTCGGTAACCAACGTGATAAAGTAAGGGTGTTTTTTTTAATAAAATTATAACAGATAGGTCTGCCCGGTAAATCCCTCTTTTAAATTTTTTTATCGAATTTGAGAGATAGGTAAAACTCGTCGTTTTCAACACGAAAAAGGATTGCAGCCTTAGCTCTGCTACTCAGAAAGCGAAGCAGAGAGAGAGGAAGAATAGCTGTAATGTTGCAGTTGCAGGTTTGATGGCAGGAGGGATTTTAACTTTATCTTCTAAATAATTCATTCTCCTTTGAATATGAGAGAACTAAGTTACACCTTTATAGGAGCGAGGGAGCACACAACACAACCACAACGATGTGATCTTACAAGCAAACCTCTTCCGACTGACTCTCCACTCTCCACTCTCCACTCTCCACTCTCCAAAAGCTCAAATTACTAAATATCTTTCTATTTCTCTGAATCCTTCGACGACGTCGTTTCAATGTCGGGTGGTGAATGCGAGAACACTTTGAACTCTCCTTTTGTTTTCTTCTTCGTCTCTCCGAAACAAACAATGGGTTTTACTCATTTTCCGTCAAGCTTTCTTTTTTAGCCTCCACCAACTTTTTTTTTGGTTCTATATCTTGAGAACGAGAGTGAAAGAGACTGAGAGAGTGTTGTCGTTGCAGTGGAAATGCTGGCTGTTGAGGTTTGAACTTTGAACTCCCCTCTTGTTGTCTTTTTCATCTCTCTGAAACAATGGGTTTAGCTCATTTTCCTTGAATTTTTCTTATTCTTTGGTTCCACCAAACTTTTTTCTGCTTTTCTCTTCTATATCTTTTAGAGAGAGAGAGAGAGAGAGAGGATTGAGATGGGTTTTTGTTGACCTAGTTAGATAGACGAGTTTCTTTGTTCCTGAAGTAAAAATGGTATTCTGTTTCAAGTTCGAGCGAGCCCACAGGTTTCTTCTTCGAATACTTCTTCTGCAGCTGCTTTTTCTCGGCCTTTTTAGCTTCTGTTGTGCTGATTCGGACGATGGTGAGTGTATTTTGAGCACATCTCCTCTTCAATGTTAAATTCTCTGATTTTTATGGAGTTATTCCAAGTGAAATTTCTATTGTTTTTAATTTCTTTAGAGTTGAGACTCGAGACACTAATCCTTAGCTTTGTTTCTTTCCTTGAAGGAGCGACACTATTGGAGATGAAGAAGGGTATTCATGATGTTGATAATGTATTATACGACTGGACTGATACAACTTCGGATTACTGTTATTGGAGAGGTGTAACTTGTGACAACGTCACCTTTGATGTCATGGCTCTGTAAGATCCCAATCTTTTTGTTTTTCCCCCAATTTCTCCATATGCAGTTTCTATGATTTTTCTTCAGTAATTCTTGTAGAAGATGCAGTAATTTTAATTTATGTTATATCAATGCAGTAATCTGTCTGGTTTAAATCTCAATGGAGAAATCTCGCCCGCAGTAGGAGATCTGAAAGGCCTACTCTCTCTGTATTATTTCATAACTCTTTCAAGTCTTTTTTCTTATTTTGAAATTTAGACCTTTTTTTTTTTGGGTGTATTGTTTTTAAGTTTTATTGTGGAGTTGAATTATAGTTTACAAGTTATTATTATTTTGATATTGTTGACTGGGTGTCTTCTTGGGCAGTGATCTTAGGGGAAACCATTTCTCAGGACAGATTCCAGATGAGATTGGTGATTGTTCATCTCTGAAAAGCCTGTAAGTCTTGTTTGGTGGCATGAATGTGGTGGGTTCATGTCTTTGGGTTTAGCATTTGATTGCATTTTAGCTTACTATATTATAATTCAACAAACCTGATCACCCATCAATCATGTTTATGGGTCCTGTAAGTCTTGTTTGGTGGGTCCATGTATTCGGTTTAGCATTTACTATATTATAATCCAACTAACCTGATCATTGAAAATGTTTATGGGTCCTGTAAGTATTGTTTGGTGACATGAGTGGTGGGTCCATGCCGCTCTGTTTAGCATTTGATTGTATTTTAGCTTACTGTATTATAATTCGACAAACCTGATCATCCATCAATCATGTTTATGGGTCCTGAAAGTCTTGTTTAGTAGGTCCATGTGTTCAGTTTAGCATTTGATTGTATTTTATTTGAGTTACTATATTATAATTTGAAAAACTTGATCATCGATCATGTTTTTGGGTCTTGTAAGTCTTTGTTTGGTGACATCAGTTGTGGGTCTATTCCACTCTGTTTAGCACTTGATTGTATGTTAGCTTACTATATTATAATTCGACAAACATGATTATCGATCACGTTTATGGATCCTGTTATTCTTGTTCGGTGACTTGAGTGTGGTGGGTCTATGCCCTTGGCTAAGCATTTGATTTTATTTTCACATACTGTATTATAGTTCGATGATCCTGATCTGATCATCAATCTTGTTTATGGATTTTGCAAGTCTTGTTTGGTGGCATGAGGGTTGTGGGTCCATGCTGCTTGGTTTATCAATTGATTGTATTCTGGCTTACTATATTTATTATTCGACAAACCTGAATGTCAATCATTTTACATTATGGAATACCTTGTTTTTCTCTTAGGGATTTGTCCTTCAATGAGATCGATGGGGACATACCATTTTCAATTTCAAAGTTGAAGCAGTTGGAATCACTGTAAGCTTTTCTAAATGCAGAATGGCTTTGGTTTTAACTTGTTCAAGTTACTGGTTCTATGGCATGTGATAATTTTTTGGTTGGATATTTTCAGAATTTTGAAAAATAACCAGTTGATTGGACGCATTCCTTCGACATTGTCTCAGATTCCAAACTTAAAAATATTGTAAGTTTCAGTATTTTTCTATTTCATCCCTTTTCTATCCCATTCTTAGTATGGCCATAACAATATCTGAATCCAGGGACCTGGCCCAAAATAAATTGAGTGGTGACATACCTAGGCTTATTTATTGGAACGAAGTTCTACAATATCTGTGAGTATGCAAAATTTTGTCTTCTAGTGATTTTTTTTTTTCGTTCAATTTATATGTTCGATGGATAATTGGTTTAATTTCTTTTCTTTTTTCCCTTCATTGCTTCACTTCGTGAGTTGATATACTAACAATCACATTGTGTGTCATGTGCTACAGAGGACTGCGGGACAACAATTTAACTGGCACCCTCTCTCCTGATATGTGCCAGTTGACGGGGTTGTGGTATTTGTAAGTTCTTCACTTTCCTTTCCAGTTTTTTTATGTAAAAAAAAATCTCTACTGCTGACTCCTTGTATTCCCGACCCACTGCAGTGATGTAAGAAACAACAGCCTAGCCGGGCACATTCCTGAGAACATTGGCAACTGTACTGGCTTTCAGGTCTTGTACGTATATATCTTCTAACTATATGGGGCTGTGTTAAATTTCTTGAAGTGTGTTGTGTGGTGATTCTAGATTGTTTCTGTTCCTTTGATCGGTAGGGATTTGTCCTACAACCAGCTCACAGGAAAGATTCCATACAACATTGGGTTTCTGTCAATAGCTACACTGTATGTGCTCTTTCACTTGTTTTGTTTTACAATGGGAAGTGGAGGACTTTTGTCTCTAAAACTTATTTGTCTAATTATATCTCATTTTTTATGGCAGATCTCTGCAGGGAAATCAACTTACAGGGCAAATTCCATCAGTGATTGGTCTCATGCAGGCACTTGCTGTGCTGTAAGCTCTGTAAATTTACTATTCTTTTAGCTTTAGAGGATTTAAAGGATGAACCAAGTATGAATGAACACGTTAAAGTTCTTTAATTACCTTTTGTTTGATGTTCTTTTTTCTTCTGTTCAACGTATGTTATCTTAGCTCGGTTATAACTATTACTTGGAATTTGTCTTTATTAATCCAGAGATCTGAGCTGCAACCTCTTAAGTGGACCCATTCCCCCTATCTTAGGCAATTTAACTTACACGGAAAAATTGTAAGTTGAATATTGATTTCCAAATTTAAATATCAAATCATTATTTGATGTTCTACTAGATAGAAAAGACCTAATATTGTTTCTCATTTTAATTTACTTGAAAAAAACATAACAATCAGATATGTTGTGGAGTTACTAGAACTTCTTTGCATTTACATAAAAATAAAAAAAAAAATACACGTTATACAATATTCTGATTAGAATATCATCATTTTTTAGGTACTTGCATAAGAACAAACTTACAGGATCGATTCCCCCCGAGTTGGGTAACATGACAAGGCTCCACTATCTGTAAGGAAACTTTTTTTTTAAATATTTTTATAATCAATTATTGATAGTGTGGTGTGCTGCATAAATTTCATGATTCATTGACATCCACCTTCAATGTGGGCACAATTGGTTCAAAATCCAGCCTTACTGGGAATCTAAGACTTGTCATAGGTGGCAGTGCAGAGTGAATGTACCCCTCCCCTCACAAATGAACTCGAACCATGTGAAAAACATTTTGGAGTGTGCATGAAATTTCACAATGTCCTACAGTGTCAAATGCCATGCTTATTTGTCATCTCAAGTTGGGAACAATTTAAAAAAATAAAAAAATAAAAAAAATGTAAGTTGTTAATTTTTTATGTGCAGGGAACTGAATGATAATCAGCTCAGTGGGAGTATACCACCTGAGCTTGGGAAGCTAACTGACATATTTGACCTGTGAGTCTTGATTAATAATGTGCTTCATAATTTATAATTGGGCATGTCAAGATTAGTTAGTGATGCAAAAGTCTTGCAGGAATGTTGCAAATAACAATCTTGAAGGTCTCATTCCAGATAATTTAAGCTCATGTACGAATCTCAATAGCCTGTAAGTATTTAACCATTGTCTTATTACCTAGCACTTTCATTGTCTCGTCTGTTTTACAAAAATAAAAATTATTGACCAATTGATTTGGTGGCACTTGGCAGCAACGTGTATGGCAATAGATTGAATGGGAGTATTCCACCTTCCTTTGAAAGGCTTGAGAGCATGACAAACTTGTGAGTCCTATTTTTCCTGAAATTATCATAGCTGAACATATTTTGCTTAATTTATTGGTTTTGAATCTTCTACTGGAGCTTATTTTTGGACCTAACTATCTCCTTCATGAGTCCACCTTTTGAATGCTCGAAAACATCCTGCATGTTCATCTTGCTGCAATAAGTAGACAACAAAAGTGGGAAAAATGTCACCAAAAGCCACTCCCCTCTGCAATCACTTCTATAAGCCAATATGTGATAATGTTTTTTATTTTTATTTTTAAATTAAACATTTAAACTCCACAGGAATCTGTCATCAAACAATCTCAAAGGGCCAATCCCTATTGAGCTGTCCCGGATTGGTAATTTGGATACCTTGTAAGTACAAACTGCCTAAGAAAATTTTGTTGCTTCCTGACGCTGCCTTTGAATGTTGCTAATTGCTTTGTTTACGTCAGGGATCTTTCAAACAACAAGATTTCTGGTTCCATTCCAGCTTCTGTTGGTGACTTGGAACATCTTCTAAAACTGTGAGTTCTACCATTTGATAACTCTTTTTTTAAATACAAGTTTCTCCTTTTTTTGCCGATACAGTTTTCTTTCTCTTGTTCTTATTCTTTTTTGTTCACTAGGAATTTAAGCAAGAATCGTTTGGGTGGAGGTATTCCGGCAGAGTTTGGAAATCTGAGAAGTGTAATGGAGATGTAAGAAACATGGAACTGTTGAGATACTCTTGTTATTAGGCTATATTTGTTCCTCCACAAATATATTAAGCATGCTATTATATTGCAGAGACCTATCAAATAATGACCTCTCAGGTCCAATTCCTCAAGAACTTGGTCAGCTACAAAATTTGTTCTCACTGTGAGTTCCTCTGTGCTTGTGGCATTCAATGTTTCTTGTCATGTTCTTGTTGTAAAATATGTGCATTCTATGGCAAAGAGAATCATCTTCGTCATCATCAAAGCCTTGCACCAAAGATTTAAGGTTGGCAGAAAGAGAATCAAAACATTTACCATGATATCAAAATAAGTACAATTTTTTTGATACCCTGGGTATCCAGTCCTCTTAGAGCACCCGACTAGTCCCAGATGCCATACCAATCAAATGTTTGTAACTATTTGGTGGTGGGCCTGATCATGCCTGCATTCCATGTTTCGATGTTCCTTTTACATGCCTTGGTTCTCTTTATAATACCACTGTTTCCCATTGGTCTAGTTTGTAACATTTTGGGTTCAAAATAATGGCAGGAGAGTAGAGAACAACAATTTATCAGGGGATGTAATATCACTAATCAACTGCTTCAGTCTTACTATCCTGTAAGTTAACTTTGTTAAAGTATTGAATTGATTATCTTCAATTTTGGTTGGTCAATAAAGTATTAATGTCAATTTACTTTATCCAAGCAGTAATGTATCATACAACAATCTAGTTGGTGATATTCCCGCGAGAAACTTCGCAAGGTTTCCATACAATAGGTGAGTAGAAAATAATCAATTTTATCACCTCTAGGCTAGCCTTTCCAAGCACTTGCTTTTTTGCCGAACCCTGACACTAAATTTTCTTAATTTTGAACACGTTAGTTTCACTACTCTTTCTTACCCTAATTTCCTATTTTGGTGGATGAGCTATCTTCTGTGCAGCTTCATAGGAAATCCTGGTCTTTGCGGTTATTGGCACAGGTCACCATGTAACACATCACACCCATCAGAACGAGGTGAGCTTGAGTGTTAAGCTCGACTACTCTGCTGAACTCACAAGGAAATTTTTTCTCAAAGCCTGTGCACATGTACAGAAATGTCCAAGTCACTGATACATAACTTTTTTCGAAATATGAGGCCCATCACCTCGTCCATTGACACCACTTCAACCCAGATTCTCGAGCCACATCCTGGATGAACTGCAATCGCTAAGGGAATCATAATTTTTTTCTCCAAAAAAAAAGTCTTATGTGATTTTTTTTTTTTTTGGGGGGGGGATGTGTGCAAGAAGAAAATGGATTGATTATTGTTGTTTTCTTCCTCTCGTTTTGTTGATCTCTCTTTCAACAATGTTTGTGCAGCTACAATCTCTAAAGCAGCAATCCTAGGAATCGCTTTGAGTGCCCTTGTGATCCTTCTTATGATCTTTGTGGCAGTGTGCCGACCGCACAATCCTACTTCATATCCCGAAAGATCTCTGGACAAACCAGGTGGCTCCCCATCTACTAAATAAGTAACTTCCATTTGAAGATTTCATCCATTGCTATAAAATCTCTAGCTAAAGTTCTATTTGGGTGACGGTTTGTTTATTCAAGAGAGACTCATATTGGATGACTGATGTTCTCTTGTAAACGAAAATGAGCAGCTTTCCATTTCAGGAAATTAACTATTTTTTTATATCTTTTTTTTTATATGAGAAATAATTTTCTTTGTCATCTTTTGATTATTTTGCTTATCAGATATTTTCCCTCAGCTATCTGCTCATTCTGTTTATTGTGGGTTTGTTCTTTGAACTGCAGTTACCCTTACTTCACCAAAGCTGGTGATACTCCACATGAACATGGCTCTTCACATGTATGAAGACATTATGAGAATGACGGAGAATTTGAATGAAAAGTATATAATTGGCTATGGTGCGTCGAGCACAGTTTATAAATGTGTGCTGAAGAATTGCAGGCCGGTGGCTATTAAGAAATTATGCTCAAACTACAGACAAAGCCTAAAGGAATTCGAGACAGAGCTCGAAACTATTGGAAGCATCAAGCATCGGAATCTAGTTAGTCTCCAAGGATACTCATTGTCTCCCTCTGGGTACCTTCTCTTCTATGACTACATGGAGAATGGAAGCCTTTGGGATCTCCTGCACGGTAAGTGTTCCTAGTAGATTACGTGCATGATACATATGCTGAGTTCTCTCATGCACATGTTGTATTTAGTTTTTCTTATGATATAGTGTGTTTACAGGCCCCACGAAGAAGCATAAGCTTGACTGGGACACTCGCCTTCAAATAGCCCTTGGAGCGGCTGAAGGATTGGCATACCTCCATCATGATTGTTGCCCACGTATAATCCATAGGGACGTGAAGTCATCTAACATACTCTTGGATAAGGATTTTGAGGCCCATCTCACTGACTTTGGTATTGCCAAGAGTTTATGCACTTCCAAGTCTCATACTTGCACCTATGTTATGGGCACCATCGGTTACATAGATCCTGAATATGCCCGCACTTCACACCTCACTGAGAAGTCTGATGTTTACAGCTATGGGATCGTCCTGCTTGAGCTGTTGACAGGAAGAAAAGCAGTAGACAATGACTCCAATCTCCATCAATTGGTATGATTTTCTCCACATCTTTTGAAGCATGGATCTTTCAATAACTCATGGAAATTACTAATGTGGCCTCCTTTTATTTTGTCCACAGATCATGTCCAAGACTGACAACAATGCAGTCATGGAAACTGTTGATCCAGATATCTCTTCCACATGTAACGATCTTGGCGCAGTAAAGAAGGTATTCCAACTAGCCATACTCTGCACCAAGAGACAACCCTCGGATCGGCCAACAATGCATGCGGTGGCACGTGTTCTTGGATCTCTCATGATGTCTGCTGTCCCTAAGCAGCCAATTCCCCCTCCACCACTGCCATCATCCAAGTTGCCAAGCTACATGGAAGAATACGCCAATCTTAAGAATCCGAGTATGATAAATTGCACATCCATGAGCACCTCAGATGCTCAACTCTTCCTGAAATTTGGAGAGGTAATATCACAGAACACTGAGTGAAAAAAAAAATTGAAAATTATAAAATATGTACCACATTCCATTAGCATTGGTAGAAAGACCGATGGTTATACTAGTAGATTTATGGGAGTGTTAACCCCCTTCTGTACGAATCATTTGTACAGTATCAGATTATTCAGTGGGACCAGGGAGGTTGTGGCACCAAATTGGTGGGGCTCAAAATCTTGGAAGATCTTCCTGAATTTTCTTTCTGGATGACCAGTCTTCGTCTCTAATCATAATAGACTGCCACTGTCCAGCTGGATTGTATCACTGGCTGGCTGTGAGGGTTCTGTTTAGAATTACACATGCTTGAGCTTATCTCATCTGATCATGCAAATCAATCTAATAACTAAACCACCATCAAAACAATTGAAATGGCATATAGTTGGTCCATATGAATAGTGATGAAAATCGGACAACTATTGCCCCGTTGAGTTGGGCACACTAACTCACTTTCTTTTGGTCCACCCTTCGGTTGGCCTACACGCACCTGTTGAATCAGTCAGCCTAATTGTTGATTTTTAACCATTGGATTTGAGTAATTTTTTTTTTTAAACCCTTGACAACCCCCAAACCATGGGTAAATGATGGCAGTATAAGTGCTGTGCCTCAACGGTATAGAGAGAGTTCCCATTTTGCAGTCATCTGTCATGGTTATGTACACCTTACTACCATGTTTCATAATCTAATAATAACAGTCTTAAGCACCATAGCATGGTTGCAGATATCTTTACGTCCTTGATTTAATTAGGTGGCATTTGTTGGGAACTTTCTGCTCTTATCGCCCTTGGAAGTGCTTTTAGATTGAAAATTGCGTTTGGTGGCTCACTATAAAAGTGATTACTCTAAACTTGCTTTTGACTTCCAGCTTCTATACGAATCTGATAAACTTTTAATTTGCCATTTCGTTTATGATAATGCCTTTTCATTTTTAATTACAAGATTGAAATAGCTCTCAGAATTTTTAAGGTATTAATTTAGAGGATTTCTATTGGCACAACTTGTAACATTTAACTTTTTAAATAAAATGATTTGCTAGAATGCAGATACTTGGTATTTGATTTTTTGTAAAGGCACCCAATTTTTCTTCTCCAAATTCTCTCTTTAAGGATAACTCATACCCATTTGTTCTCTTCTATGCTGTTTTTAAGTAATAATGGAAGAATTATTTGAAGTTTCATTCTTGGGGATTTCTTTTTTAATGTGTGTGTGAGAGAGAGAGAGTTCATCAAGGATTTTTTAAACCTAGGATTTCTCATATGTTTTTGAAATCACGTTCATTCTACCTCTCTTGTATTCTATCTACAACATTTCTTCTCCGAGGTTTTTCTAAGAAACCAATTTTAAAAATAAATTAATTTGGTGTCTTAACCTTATTCGGACCTTTGGGTGCATGATAAAATTTCATAAATTGGTGTGTTATAAGTAGTTTGCATGCCAATAGCATTTCTCTTAATAATGACCAAAATATTCGAAGTTTTCAATATAATTATCAAAATATCCAGAGAAATTTGTACACTATACTTATAAATCAAGTGGCTAATAAAAGCACTTCCAGTGAGCATGATGTCTCAAATGAAGTCTTCCCGTGCATTCGAGCACAAAAACAACTAAATAAAAACGATTGGGCAATGTTTCCCTGAATACAAAATTCCCAACTTGATCCAATTAGTCATTAACATTTCAAATAGCAAATTATTTTATTTATTTATTTTGGGAACCAAGTATCCGGACCTCCTAAAGCACCCAACTAATCCTTGGGGAACGTGCATTCCCCCTCCCCAATCCACACACACAACAGGTTGTTTCTGAGATAAATCCCTAAGGTGGCCACTAGAGGGAGGGGGGGGGGGGGGGGGGGGGAGGGAGGGGGGGGGGGGGGGGGGGGGGGGGGGGGTGGGGGGAGGGGGGGGGGGGGTTTCAAACTCAAGACCCCGACTTCCTGAGGTGTGATCTTGGTTTCTCACCAACAGTCTAACTTTAGCTAATCACATGGAAGGATATTTGAACTTATCCTGAAACCAAATCAAAAGGAATGGAGGCAAATCTAGAGCTTAAGCAATGGGAGAAGATTGTGAAATTTTATTAATGAATAAGGGATGCGAGTCAAATAAAAACCAAGAAAATTTGTATTGCTGTGCCCTTCATAAGTATATATTGTTTATTTGTTTTGATGTATTCTCAAAATGCCCAAAAGATGGCGTAAACCATATAGTAAAGAAGGAAGCCAGATATCAAAGTACACCATTTATACAAACATGAGCACCACATTGTTCAGACATTACAACTAAAACAGAGGGGAGAGAACAAGCTCAAGTGTTAATATAGCTTCTTACCCTCATCTTTGTCACTGATTGAAGAGTTATTTATACTATTAGTTGAGGTTTCTGCACATTGTAAATCCGTCAAAGAAAACGACCGCCGCGGAGAGAAATTCTGTTGGGGAGGTGGCAATGACATTGCATCATTAAACGATACTTTTGCTTGCGGGTGCAGGGGAGGCAAGTGGCGAGATGATGATGGAGATGAGGAATTTGAATTCTCGCCTGTACTGTTGCTTTCATGTCTGCTCACGGCATCTGCAAGGGTGAATGTGCTCCGACTGGAGTTTGTGGGTCTCTTTGATATGCCTCCAGCATTACTTCTCAAAGGGCTATTTTGGTTCTTGACCAAGATACTACAAGCAAGAAGGTTCTTACGTTTCTTTGTGTAGGCATTCTCCGATTTGGCAAGGTCTGTAGTGGAGGAAGAGGATACGTCTGATAGACTTGTGAAGGACTTTGATTTGCCACGGTAGAATTTTGAAATTCCTCTTCTGCAATCACCCAGATCAAACTTTTACAATAAAATCACGGAGAAGCAACCAACAATCAAATAGAAATTTAACTGACAATGGGTTCTCGTCTGGTCAAATTTCAATGGAACTTAATCTCAATTTCAAAATAAGGGTCTCCATGTAGAAAATGAATGGTCTGAATAAGATTCTGAAGAGGAAAAACATTGGATTTGCAGAAATTCATGTGCTCCACATGTAAATGTGTTTATATAAACTCAATCCCAGTTTGAAAAGGGGTCCCTTGATTACATAGAAAATGTATGAATTAATGATTAATTTTGGGAAGAAAAAATGGCCTTTGAACTTGAATCAAAATGGACATAATTCAATTTCCTTCTCGATGCCATTGAAGCAAAAAATATGTAATCAGATAGGGACATGCAACCTACTAAATTTGTAAGATGAGGATATTTCACTCCACTCTCACAGAGCTGAAAATAAAGCAATTTGATTTCAGGGTTTTAATTAGTCTAGGACAACGCAAAATAGAGACTGACTTGTTTTTTGATCTTCACTCTATATGTATCAAGCACTTAACTGGTTAGGTCTTACCAAGGTTAAAATAATTTCCATGAGGGAAATATCTATATTTAGGGGGAAAAGAAATGTCTTTGAACTTGCATCCAGATGAGCATAATAAGATTGGGGTTTCTCAATCACACCAAAACAAAGAAGATAAACAATTAAACCAATGTATTCAACAACAACAACAAAGCCAAAGACTTGGAGTTCCGAATCTTGTTCCTCAAATCCATTGTGTCCAAAGCCAAGTCTTCTGTTAGTGAGAGTGCGTTTGTATCTACTTTCACTATCTCCGTCCATGTCCATTTGAGTCTTCCTCTCTCTTTTACGAAAACTCATGCATTTCACTAATTTTGACAAACGGGGTGCTTCAAAGTTCAATCCTCTCCCACCATGTTGAATAAGGACTTTTTTTGGGGGGGTCTAGAACAGATAATTCCTTGGTTTTGGATAAATAATCACGGATGAAAAATACATCAAAGTCTGAGTCTCTAAGTGATTAATTGGCTGTCTTTCCAAATTACAGGGATATTTGATCTCCTAAACTTTCAGAAAATTTGCATCAGAATCCATAAAGATTTCGGGTAAGCAATATTAATAATAAACAGAGAAATACAAACCTTTATTCTCATCCCAGATTTTCTCCCTAGAACATCATCTCTCACATAAATAAAACCAACAAACCCAACCCTACTTTAAATATGAAATTTAAAACTTCAGAATCCAGATCCATAATTGAGAGAGAGAAAGAGACCCACTTCAGTCGTTATCCGACTATCCGAGTGTCTATTTTGGTCCCCATTTTACACAAAAATGTACTTTTTTTAGAGCTTTTTTTGTCGAAAAATCTGTAAATTTTTTCCTAAAACAAAAAAAACCATCATTAAATTTCAAACAAAGATGGAATTAAGAGAACCAACCTGATCGGCAAAACCTCCTCCAACGCATCCATGGTATCCAACGGTCCCTTAAACAAGCTCTGCACCTCCTCCGTCTCATCCTCACCATCCGATGATCTCCCAGATAAATCGCTATTCCTTCCAATCGAAGACGAATTACTACTTCTTGAATCCAACTCTTCTTCTCGCCTTTCAATCGCATTCGTCCTCACATCACTTGTCGAAAAACCGCTGATCTCCTCCTGTCCAAACTCCATCCATCGGTCTGCGAGGCTCTTGAGATTCGAAAATCGATAAACAAGATAACCCACCAATGAATCCCGATTCTTCAATCCTGTTGCTACTGCTCTCCAACGCAATCGGCATCATCAAAATTTCTCCCAAAAATAATAATAATAATAATGCGAATTTAGAGAACCGCGAAGGAGTTTTAATCAAGGATCTCAAAAATGAATTTGATGACCAAGATCATATAGTTTTACCGAACTTTCCGTCATGATCATTAATCGAGATCTCTCTTAGACTGTAGAATAAATAAATGAATGAAGACGATAACGATACCTTATCCTCATCCACTCAGCGTTAAAAATCAGAAGAAGAAGAAAAAAAATAATAAACAGAGAAATACAAACCTTTATTCTCATCCCAGATTTTTCCCTAAATTCCCTAGACATCATCTCTACACTAAATAAAACCAACAAACCCACCCTACTTTAAATATGAAATTTAAAACTTCAGAATCCAGATCCATAATTGAGAGAGAGAAAGAGACCCACTTCAGTCGTTATCCGACTTCCGAGTGTCTATTTTGGTCCCCATTTTTACACAAAAATGTACTTTTTTTAGAGCTTTTTTTGTCGAAAAATCTGTAAATTTTTTCCTAAAACAAAAAACCATCAATCTAAATTTCAAACAAAGATGGAATTAAGAGAACCAACCTGATCGGTAAAACCTCCTCCAACGCATCCATGGTATCCAACGGTCCCTTAAACAAGCTCTGCACCTCCTCCGTCTCATCCTCACCATCCGATGATCTCCCAGATAAATCGCTATTCCTTCCAATCGAAGACGAATTACTACTTCTTGAATCCAACTCTTCTTCTCGCCTTTCAATCGCATTCGTCTTCACATCACTTGTCGAAAACCGCTGATCTCCTCCTGTCACAACTCCATCCATCGGTCTGCGAGGCTCTTGAGATTCGAAAATCGATAAACAAGATAACCCACCAATGAATCCCGATTCTTCAATCCTGTTGCTACTGCTCTCCAACGCAATCGGCATCATCAAAATTTCTCCCAAAAATAATAATAATAATAATGCGAATTTAGAGAAACCGCGAAGTGAGTTTTAATCAAGGATCTCAAAAATGAATTTGATGACCAAGATCATATAGTGTTACCGAACTTTCCGTCATGATCATTAATCGAGATCTCTCTTAGACTGTAGAATAAATAAATGAATGAAGACGATAACGATACCTTATCCTCATCCACTCAGCGTTAAAAATCAGAAGAAGAAGAAAAAAATAATAATAATAATAAATATTTATGGTTTATTAATAATATCTTATACTTCCGGTTGTATTTTACTTATATTACTTCAGTACTTTTATTACAATCTAAACCACTGCGTATGTTAGATAGACTACTCTTGCAATTAGAGAGACATTTGTATTATAGTTTTGACAGTACGGGTAGTACATATAACATTCCTTCAATTAAACTGATTGGCAGAAAGAACTGACCATTTTCGTGTCGTAGAAGAATTGTTTGAACGTCTGTGATTCTGCCACGTATACTTGTTTAGTGGTGATTTCGTTAAGGGGGGAGAGGATTGTGATTCTGTGAAGGGCGGCGATTAGAGAAAGCTTATCCGGGCCCACACCCACTGCATACCAATCTTTGATCTTTATTTTTATATCTCTCTGGATCACGACTTAATGGGCGAACAGCCAAACATGGTCTCGTGTGTATGTATGTATACGTGTACTGTTTATCTTTTTTCTATATTTGTGCTTGATAGTAATATTCTTTGAAGATATGGTGATTTGATTGAGGATCGGATAATCAATCATATAATGAAAGTCAACATTTTTGTGGACCATTTGTACAACATGAAGACTACTTTAGATACATCCCCCCCCCCCCCCAAAAAAAATATTGCAAATGCTTTAGATAACCCTTTCATATTCAAATTGATGACACACTACTTTGACTGCCGCCCCCCCCCCTTAATTGCGGAAAAACAATGAGTCGTGCTGGAGTGACTTCAAGATTGTACCTCTTATCACAAATCAAGTGTATAGAATTATAAATACTTTCACTCATATCCCGATGAAAAATATATTTGATTCTTATACACATGAACGAGATGGTCTCATCTTGAATTTCTAACTCTTTAATTTCAATCAAAAGATTTTTTTTAATGATTTTTAAAAACAAAAATCTAAGAATTTGAACAAGAAATTAAATAAGAATTGTAATATTACCACACCATTATGAGTGATTTTATTATAAAATCATGAGTCATGCTGGAGTGACCTCAAGATGCTTTTTCTTACCTTCACGTCAAGGAAGCGATATAAGATTTCAACTCGAGGTCACTACAGCATTATTCTAAAATCATTTATTGTGTTTATTCACATGATAGTGTCGCACTGTGATATTATCCCAAGGATTTGGAGTATGTTAATATCTCAATTAATTCATGTTCTTCTCAGATTCCCTCCTGCTCTTCTACTACTTAACCATCTCAATTGTCTCTCTTTTATCACTTAAAACCTAGAAGGCTTATTCTCATATTTACTTTACTTGTTATAGATCTTAGGGAGTATATTTGGATGTAAGAACAAAACATTGATCTCCATAGTGTGTCCTATAACTTGAAATATTAGGGGAGGGGAGGTCAAGTTGAAGGTTGAAACTGCAGACATAGAAAGGAAGCTAAGAATTGGTCATTGTTCTTGTAATAAATTGAAAAAAGGTCAAAGAATTGGTTTTTGTACTTCTCAAATTTTCTCAAATTTTATTTTTATTATTATTATTTTGATATCAAAATTTTATCAAATTCAAGTTAAACAGACAAATAAATAAATAAATAAATAAAAAGTGGACTAATGTGTGCGCCAACGAAATAATTTCATATGCTTCACAAAGTCCTTGAATTTATAAATAATGTTTCAATCAATCAAAAATTAAAATGTTTGATAATTACTGTTTGGCGAAGTAGTATGCCATTGTAGTCATAGTTCAATTGTAATGACACTTAAACCATCAAACAGGGATGGATGGCCAATTGAAATATTAAAAAACAATGAAGTAGTCAGCTTATCCCTTACAACCAGATTACCAAATGATTCACTTCAATTATTCGCTAATTAGTGCCAAGATACTTGAGCATCTCAGACATATAAAGTATTCTTCTACTTTATATCATTCTTCATCATCATCAAAGCCTTATCCAAAAGTTTTGGGGTTCCTTAAATGAATCATGTTCGCCTATTCACATGGCATATACAAAGGGCGAGAGCATCGTACAGATTCATAGGGTGGTTATTGTATGCGCCATATCCTGTTTTTCGCACCCCAAGAAGCAGGGAACTACCCATACCTGTGTGGAATATATTCTAAATTTTGATCTGGAAAGAAATTTCTTAGATACAATCTCCACCATAAAAATGCCTTGTTTTACTGCAATCCAAACTATATTTTAAAGTTTCAACCATTTCAGGGATTATTACAAAAAAAAACAGATTGGTTCTCACCATTAGGGACATCACTTCTGACTGCGATCAGTTTAAATGAATCACTTAAGAGGGAACAGGAAATCAGCATCAGAAAACCCAAAACATGAAGCCAAATCCAATAAAAAGGAAGAATTTTAAAATGGAAGAAGACCCAGTTCATTAAAAATCTTCAAACCTCTTGGAAAGCAAATAATATATTGGGCATCTAAAGTAGTCTGAAAATTTTAAATTTGAGATAAATCAAGAATTTAAAGTAAGAGGCCAAACTGCCAAAAGTCGAGTTACCTGTCCTCAATGTGCTATATCGGCTTTGTAAAATGCCTTTAAACAACTTCCTAACGTAATGTTTATTTGCTGGACTTGTCATGCATTTGCAGTAAGCTACTCACCTTCGCTCAAACTGTAGCCTTCCTTGTGATTGTATTCTACAGCAAGGGTTAGGTGAGGGTTTCTCCTCGTCATAGCATCTAGACCTTCCTCTCAATCACTTTCCATGATATGATAACACTCACTCTTCTCATGCCATGTGTCAAGGCGTCAATTTACACGACTTGTGAGTTCATCCAAACACACCAAATGGGCTTTGCTGCTGCTACATAGCATCTTTAAGGTTCCTATCCGGAGCATTTGTGATGCATTGATGGTGCCTTGTGCCGGTGTTGCATAGTATCTCAACACATAGGTAATGTCCTTGATGCTGCAAAGAGCTAAAAGTGATTCCACATGGTGGTCCAACCGGCACCATCTACACCAATCGTGTCAAATCTTGGCACAAAATATCTTGATTGATGGTATGGAACCAACTAATGATTAGTCCACCTTGTACTGCACCAAGTAGAATAAATTGAACCATAACTTCAGATTCTCAACTTTTTTTATTAGCAACCATTGACTCAATTTTGAGAAAAGGATCCTGTTCCAATCATATAAAGGTTGTGAATTGTGATTGCCTTACATTTCATCCAAAATACGAAAGTCTGAAGGAACTATTAAAGATCTTAGTTTTCTAGCACTCTTGGGGCATTCATGCTCTTGCTTCTTCTTTAGGGCTCTCAGCTCTATCGACCAAAACAGAGTGGCACTGAAGAATCTTCCTATCAATTTCATGCAACCAAGTTCTGAAATTAGTCCCCCGAATTACTGTGGGTGCAAACACAATGCGGCACCCTCAGTTGACATGATTTCGATAGCACACCACGATCTTAACGGCTGGGTTTGGTTTGACTTTTGTATCCATCTTCAAAACTTACTAGAATTTGTGCTGTGAAGCTCCCTTTGTAAGAAATCTAAAGTAATATCGGGATATCTGTGCATACCCCTTTCATGAGTGGTCTAAGGGGCTAATGATCGCATCTGCTTGAACAGTCCATCTAATGTACTAAATATTCTTTGAACTTGCGGGTGTGATGCGGAGCCAACAAGAAATTCATGCACAACTCCACCAATGCTGATCCAACTACACCCAGGTTGTTTCCTCACACCTCTCTCCCTCATCAATCTTCTCACATCTGAAATTTCACCCCACCGATGATCAGCAGCATACACATTCGATAACATCACATACCCAGCAGAGTCATTGGGTTCCACCTTAACAAGCTTTCGAGCAATATCACAAGCTACATCTACTCTAGAATGTGCTAGGCATCCCCCAAGTAAGGCTCCCCAAACAAGGCTATTAGGCTTAACAGTCATGGAGCTAACAACCTCTAGGGCTTCTTCGACATGGCCTACACGAGCGAGAAGATCAATATAACAAGCATAGTGTTCGAGTTCAGGAATGACAGAATGGCGTGGGATCATATTTAGGAAAATCCAACGCCCTGCACTCACCAATCCTGAATGATTGCACGCAGACAGCACACCTAGGAAGGTCCCACCATTGGGATATACACCAAACTCTTCCATTTTGGAGAAGAGCATCAACGCCTCTTTTCCTTGACTGTTTATAGCAAGACCCATGATCATCGCATTGAAAGACACCACATCTTTGACAACCATCTGATCGAAAACCTCTTTTGCACTCTGTAGACTACCACATTTAGAATACATATCTATAAGGGCAGTAGCTAGAAATGTATTGGATTCTAAAATACCTTTACATCCTTCCGTTTTCATGTATCTGTGAATCCATCTTCCAAGATCTAAATCACCAACTTGGGCGCAAGCAGAGAGCAAACTAACCATCGTTACGTGGTTGGGTCTGGGATAAGGACCTGACACCATCGATTGAAAAAGACTCAAAGCCTCCATCAGATGAGCATTTTGGACGTACCCACCAATCATAGAATTCCAAGGCAAGACGCTCCTTCCTGCTCCTCCTCTCTTGACAATTCTATCAAACACATTCCTACTCTTATCAATCTTCCCCAATTTCCCATGCAAGTAAACAAGAACGGTATCAACAGAATCAAGATGAAAAACCTTAATACCATCATCATGACCATGAAATTCTGTGAAAATATTTTCCCATCTCTCAATTTCTTGAATCCCAAGATTTGAACAGGCAGACAATACACTCACCATGGTATCATTGTCTGGCTTCAAATTCTCCTCAATCATCCTTAAGAAAAGGGTAAGGGCTTCCTCTGACCGACCCAATTGAGCGTAGCCAGCAATCAAACAAGTCCAAGTGAAAACCATACCCTTCTCTGCCATTTCATCAAACAATCTATGACCCGAGACAAAATCCCTCATTCCCTTAGCATAAACGGCAACTAGACCATTACAAACAAAGGAATTTCGATCAAAACCCGATTTCACGATGTGGGTATGGATTTGTTGGATGTTTCGGACATCAATGGATCGAAAACAGGCCTTTAGTAGGAAAGAGAATGTGAAGTCATTGGGAGAAAGCGATCGGAATCAAATCCAATTTTAAAATTTTTCAAAAAAGATACAAAACCGGTCTTTTAAATACCGTTTTTCTCTCTCCTCAATTTTCCTCAAGACTTTCTCTCTCCTTTAATATAAAAAAAAAAAAATTTTAAAATCGATCTTTGAAAGCGATTTTTCTCTCTCTTCATTTATTTCTCTCATCCTTTCTCTCTCCTACATTTAAAAAAAAAGGAATTTTTAAAAAAAAGGTTTTTCTCTCTCGCATTCATTTCTCTCACCCCTTTCTCTCTCCTATATTTAAAAAAAAAAACGAATTTTTTTAAAATTTTTTTTTCTCTTCATTCATTTCTCTCACCATTTTCTCTCTCCTATTATTTAAAAAAAAACGAAATTAATTTTTTTTTAAATAATAGGAGAGAGAAATGGGTGAGAGAAATGAATGAAGAGAGAGAAAAATCTCTTTTAAATTTTTTTTTAAATAATAGGAGCGAGAAAGGGGTAAGAGAAATGAATGAAGAGAGAGAAAAACCTTTTTTTTTTTTCTAATTCATTTTTTTTTAAATGATAGAGGAGAGAGAAAGGGTGAGAGAAATAAATGAAGAGAGAGAAAAATCGGTCTTTCAAAGACCAGTTTTTTAAAATTATTATTTTTTTAATATTAAAGGAGAAAGAAAGTCTTAAAGAAAATTGAGGAGAGAGAAAAACCGGTCTTTAAAAGATCGGTTTTGTATCTTTTTGAAAAATTTTAAAAATTGGATTTATTTTGATAAATAAATTTTTTTTTTATATTTTTTGATAATTGTCCCTAATAAAAATATTAACAATAAAAAGTGGTGAACTCCACACTAAGTGGTGGTGAACTCCACACTAAGTGGTGAGTTCGACAATAAAAATATTGAATTAGATAATAAAACATGGTAAACTAGACACTGTAAATGTGATCTAGATTTTTTATTTTATTTTCTCATTTTTTACTTCAATATTAGGTAAATCTCCTCGAAATACTTAAAATGCATAAATCATAATTGAAAAAAACAAAAGACAACGGAATCATTAAAAATTTTAGAATCTTAACTTCATTTTTTATTTTTTTTGTAAATTATTGAAATAAATAAAAAAAAATACATCTAAATATTCAAAATTAAGAATATATCATTCGTCAATCGTCATTTATAAAAAAAAATAAAATCATAAAAAAAAATCACAATCACCATTGAAAAATCTAACTATGTGAAGAAGATGAGAAAAAAAGGTAGTTTGGTAATTCAAAAATATCATAATGCGGTCTACGGAAAGTAGAAAGAAAAAAGTTTACTAACTATTTAGATATCACCCAAAACTTAGGGGACTATTTAGAAAGAAACTCCTCCACTAGGGTCTTTTTAAGTAATTTTCCCTAATTTATATATTGTACTGTGGCAATCGATAATGACTAATGATGAATAAAATACTTATTTGAAACTAATATGTAAGTTAGTACTTTCTTTGCCTTATATTTTTTTTCAAAAGTCGGTAATAATGATGAATCAATGGTTTGACACCAACCATGAAAAATGCTTAAATCAGATTACTATAGTTTATCAATGGAGCTGGTTGTTTGTGTATATGACATTCTAACAAATCTGCTTAGAGCAACTCCAACCGTCTTCCAAGACCTCTTCCATTTCCTTCAACTGTCATTTTGGGTTTTCTAAGGCAATCTTCTAAAATCTCTTCCATTTTGGAATCTCAAGTTTTTAAACTCCAAAATGAAAGACATGTATAGTTACTTCATTTCTTTTAACCCCAAATGTTTTCAGAAGATTAGGTAGGATTTTCATTGTATGGATTTAATTTTAATTTTGGATTGAATAAAAAAATTATTTATGGAGTGCAAACACCTCGACATAAAAAAAAAATGATAGTTCAAAATGCGCATATATTCTATTATGAAATATCAAAATGGAGTTTTCCCTTGGAGTTGTGAGTATTGGGGTATTGTTAAAAAGTTCCATAAATACACTTCGGAAATTGAATTCTCAAGGCATTTTGATAAAAAAATAAAATTTTAAGGGCATTTTGGGTATAAAATCCAACTTTCAAAGTGTGTTTCGCATGTTAACAAAATCCAATTAAAAAGTGCCTCTCTATCTTAGCTCTTGATATATTTCATTAGAATAACATCATAATTACATTTAAGATATATTTTAAGGAAAGTTTTTTCCTATATATAATGTTTTTGTAAAAAAATAAAAATAAAAATAAATGAATGGTGATTAACGAGACCTTTTCTCTCTATCTCTAGACTTAGTGTGTGTTTGGTAACACTTCTGAAGTTTGATTGGAGGTAGTCCACCTTTAAAATTCAGACTTCATAAATTTTATTGCCGTTTGTTTCGTTTCAGATTTCAACCTCAATAATCAAAATTCAGAATTTTTTGTTCAATGATGGGGATGTTAGATGAAACTTATGAATTCTGAATTATTATTTTTTTCTAAAATACCCTTCTCAAAACACTGATTTCTATCACTTATCCATTTTTTATATAAACCCTAAAAACCTTATTTTTAACTTTTGTATCTCTATTTCTCTTTTACCTCTTCTTCCTCTATAATTATGCTATCAAGTTCTCTCTACTTTTCCTTTTGATTTTGTTTGTTTAATTTGTACTTTTTTTTTATAAATAGAATCTGTTTATGTTGTTGGTGTTTCAAATTTCTATGATGTCTATTTGTATTTCTCTATTCTAATAGAATTTTTTTGTGATGTTTCTATCTCAATTTTATTACAAAACTAATATTTAAAAGGTAATGCAAAGTACATTTTATTGATTTAAATTATGTTATATAGAAATTCAAGAAATATCGTTCATGATTGTTTATTATTTAAGTACTATCTTATTGAAATATAATTTCGTAAGTATGAATTCAATTTGTTTGAAAACAATAATTTTAACGTGTTTGATTTATTAGAAATCGAAATTAAACATGTGAATGATTTCATTATTCATAATATATTATGTTTTTTAATTAATAATTTATTAGAATTAAAAAATATATATTATTAAAATGATCATTATAATTTCAAGTTCTTTGTGTAATTATAGGCTTCTAAAAATAATAAACAAACAATTTTTCCATAACAAAGGACTTCAGATTCCAGATTTTCGAAAACAAAATTTAGACTTCACACTTCGAAGTGTTACAAAACGTACCTTCAGTTTCGTGTGAGAATTGAGAAAGGCCATGGCTGCATTGGATACGAACGTTAACATGATTCCGGCTGGAGAGGGTTCAAGCGGGTCTGCTGTACCTTCTTCTTCTTCATCTTCCAAGAAATCCAAGAGGTTTGAAATCAAGAAGTGGAATGCTGTCTCTCTTTGGGCTTGGGGTATCTCTCAAACCCTAACCCTAATTTTCTCTTCTTTGATTCCTAATATTAGAACCCTTAGATAGATCCATTCATGAGGATTTTGGTTTTGTAGTTTTTCTTCCTTCCTTCACCTTGTTCAGATTCTGAATCGAATATTTCTGATGTGTTATGAGATTTATATTTGATGCAGATATCGTTGTCGACAACTGTGCAATTTGCAGGAACCATATTATGGATCTTTGTGAGTTGATCTTGATGTTGTTTTTCTTTCGTTATTATCCCTGATTTTCTTGTTCTATGTTCTTAATTTTTTCAGTTTCCTCTTGGTTTGATTAGGCATAGAATGCCAAGCTAATCAAGCTAGCGCCACGAGCGAGGAGTGTACAGTCGCTTGGGGTATGTATCTGGTCTTGTAAATCCTGACTCCATGGCATGTTGTTGGTGTAATCTTGTTCATTAGGGTTAGGTTTTTTGTGTTTGTTTGTATCTTAGACAATATTTTGATGTACACATGCATTTTTTTTTAAAGTTAGTAATTACTGATTTAAAGAAACATGTTTTAAGAGTAGATATGGACCACATATATATTGTGGAAAGCAAAGCAGGATCAATGGAGCAAACCCCGAATAGTTGGGATAAATCTTTTATTTATTTATAAGTATTGGGATAAATCCTTTTGAAAATAGATCTTTTCAACCCTACAAATCAAGGACAAATGGAGTAGAAGAGACTTATTAATATTTATAACAATGTTGTCAAAATCCTCTTTTTTGGCCTTCGAGTACCCTGTTATTCATCAGAAGGGTTTGTGATGAACTCAGGCCTAGTTTTTTTTTTTTTAATAATATAAGGTTTCCATTCCCAAGAGCGCTGACAGATACAAAGCAAGGCAGTTGAAAGACTACTGAAGCAAATACGCAATCTAGGCTGTATCAAGAATGAAAAATGAAATCAACAGTCCCCCTATGCAACCAAGGGGTTAGTGGTCACCAGAGGTGAATGTGGGTTCAATGGGATTCAAACTTGTATCATGGTATCAACACTCCTCAAGCCTTTTCCAACTTAGCTAAGTTGTGGCTCCTTCAACATTAGGATAATTTCGACTTCCCCATGAAGCACAAGCTCCCACCTAAAGGCAGATATCGCTCCAATACAAGTTGTCTCAGTATGCATTAGGCTTCTCAGATACCTGAGCTGGAAGGTGGAAAACCATGGGACCCCCTTCCCTTGGTACAAAACTCTCAAGGTTTCTCTTTGAAAGCCTCGAATTAAGTTTCTCAAAAGCATTTGTGATGATATCAAGCAAGACATGAAATTTCCCTATGGCTATGATCCACTTTCTTACCAAAGCTTGTTCTCCCCAACATGTAATCAAGAATAGTCCAATTAATATGGTCATAAGCTTTCTTCATATTAATCTTACATTACAAACAACACCTGGATAATGTGCTTTTGTGGGTTTATACTTCACCAAGTAATTATCATTGATATATGCATGTATGTATGCATGCATGTATAAAACATGGATGAGGGAAAAAAAGGTTTTGTTCTATGATGAGGGATTCATCATCATCCTTAGTGTTGTTAGGAATGTTATCCTTCTCACAATAATAGATGGGGTGTGATCATACAAGGACTATGTTGGGGAAGAGGTTTAGCTGCAATCACTAGGGATGAGCTCAAGATTGGACATTATCTATGGATGTTTTTATGTAAAACTTTCATCTTTGTGCTACATTGATTAGGATTGGGATTACTAAGTTTCCCTAATTTTTAGAAGCATCTGTAAGTAGACTGGTGATTGTTACTTTTTTTTATATATTATAATTGGTTTGTGTGTTATTGCATGTTTGTGGCTTTTGTGTTATGTTCTCTAAAATTACACATTCGAAATTCTGTAGGTGTATGCAACCATGCATTTCATTTTCACTGCATCAGCCGTTGGCTCAAGACCCGTCAAGTGTGTCCATTGGGTGCGTGCTCCTCCTTTTCTGCTCCCTTTTACATCTTTTTCTATCTCCATTTCTGCAAAGTCTGTGAATCCTAGCCTTATGCCTTTGGTCTTATGACATGCAGATAATAGTGAGTGGGAATTTCAGAAGTATGGTCACTAGGATTGGCACTGGTGAGCAGTGAAACCTACCATCTTCTCGTTCTTTTCAATGACTTTCGAAGTGAAATCTGAAGCGGGGACATATCTTCTTTTCTCTTTTTAATCTTTTCAGTTATTTTTTATTTAGTTTTTGAGATATTTTCTTTTAGTCTTCAATACATGCATCACGCTTCACTCTTGTTTAAGAAACAGATGATGATGACGACGACGTTATTAGTTAAAAGCAGCTGATGAAATCTCCCTTCCAAAAGCTGTTTATATGACTAACGATAACGATATGCTTGCCTTTGTAGTACTTGGTAGATTTATCCAAATGAGAAAATGATTTATGCATTAGGTTAGAGGCTTGCGTCCTAAAATGGAGAACGCAAAAGATGTGATACTGGAATAGGAGACCGCAAAAGATGTGATTCTGGAATAGTTTTGTGGACAAATTGGATTCATGTTCAGGTTAAAAAATCTGATAAAATCTGATGTGAGACCGGAATAGTTTTGAGGACAAACTGAATGAATAAAATTGCTATGGATGTGCGACAACTCTTGATAAAATACTTCAAACCTATGGAATGCCAAAATAAATAAAAATATTGAAATTTTAAATTTATATGGAATGCCAGAAGCCTCTGATTTACCCAATCAAGTTCCATTCTTCCCTTCAATTCTACCGCAAATACACAATTGAATCTATCTGACTGGGAAATTGTCAAAAGCATATGAACTGAAATTCTAGAGAGAGAGAGAGGGAGGCTAATGCTGATTGGTATTTAATTTTAACTTACGAGGGGTGGCGACTGATGACCTCAATTGCACTATTATATTTGGGACAAATTACAAAATGACAAACTTTAATAATGGAGGGATGATAAAAGACTACTCAGATGAGACTAATTTGATTATTGCAGAATGACGATAGATGAAGTGATGAACATTGAAAGTCCATTATATTCTTAGAAATTACTCATTCAATTGGTTCAGTATTTCAATTTTTTGTGACACATTTGGTAAGAGTTCCTTTCACAAATTTGTGTGAATTATTGAAATTTGATGGCTGATTGGAATGTTTTGTTATTTATTCATAGGAATGGTGTATTTCATGAATTATCCCAGAATTGACTATCCACTTATCCAACCTTGGTCCTGTTAGGGTGGTGTTCCTCCACCCAAAAAAAGAAAAAAAGAACTTAATGTGGGGGCTGAAGTTTATTAATGGTAAATATGGGCTTCTCAATCTCGGCTTGCTATAGGTTCTGGCTGTAATGAAACCTTTAAACCTCTTTTCAACTGCTGAAGTTGCACAAGATGAGGGGTACACCTATCCATGGTTTAAAGTTACGTTCAGGTTCAAAATGTTTCTATGGGACAATCTGGTTTTGTAGGAGACTAGAATAATACATCGACTCCAAAACATTGAATGTATGTATCAGATTGTCTTAGAATGTTTCAAATTGTCTTGGAATATTTTGGTCGAAAGCATTTTGATTTTTCGCCTTACATCGAAACATATATCAAAACAAGATTTTAAAACTTGCACTCATCCAACATATACAGTGTAAACCTATTACAAATATGCAGAAAAAATTATATATATATTGCTTCCATATAATGATACGGCATGTTGAAGAACCAAGAAGCATATTAGGAGTGGATGAACTTGCTAACAAAATAGACAACAAGGGTTACAACAGGTTTTTGTACAATTGGAGGAGCAATTTGTACACTTGGAGGAGCAAGGGTGGCATGTATTTGTACATTTAGGGCAAGACCATGTACATGTGCAGCTAGGACAATCTGGACATGATGGTACTTGAAGATCACAACACTTTAGGCATGATGTTTTATTCAAGCAGCAGCAGCAGCAGCATCGGAAGCGCAAGTGGAAACAACAGCAGCTGTGGCAGTGTCGGCAGCCTAGCAGGGAGGCCAGTGGAAACACCACCAATTCTTCAAAGAGCAGCAGTTAATTCTTTCTAGATGAAGTGAACAGCCACTGAAGCAGCAAACCCACGACAAGTTGAAACATGACTTTCCACTGCTCACCAAATGAATTTTTGTGTTATGTGGGAAGGTTTACCATGTTCTCTCTCAAGTACTGGTTTTGATCAGGTCATGGATCAAGTAAAAAATGGAAAGACAGAATAGCATACATTATACCCTCCAAATGAAATTGACACAAAGTTGCAAGCACAAGGGCAACTATTGAAGCTGAAGAATTCAATATGAATGCATCATTTTCTCTTGGACATGTCACATGTAACGTGACAATGGTCAAATCATGAAGTTGAGCCTGTGTGGTCCAAGATGATGTTAATCACTAGTGATTACCTGGCTCAAAGTATAGACATCGATCACTTTGGTCATAATCTAATATTCTAATTGGTCATCAGTACATAGTCCACTCTTGTGTTGGAAGCTTGCTCTACTTGTTTCATATGCATAGTATAGACATTGGTTATCAGTACATAGTGCACCATTTGAGTGCATGAGGATCTGTTAATAATGCTAACATACTGGAGTTTTTCTATCTAAGAATCTTCACTACAAAAAAAATCCTACATGACTTGGATGAACCATTTGACCTTCCTTAGGCCTGGCCTACAAATTTGGTTTGGATCATTGTGTTGTGATTCTGATGGAGTATAGCACTTCATATGGAAAGAATGACAACTTGACGTAGAATTCAAGAAAATATTGCATTAAATCAGAGTGGGAAAAGTTTAGAGGCATTTATAAGACCATTGGAATATATATTATTGCCATGTTCACTAAAAATGTATGATCTTAATCAGCAGAATGAGTAGCATGAACAAATAGTAAGGATATGCCAAAAATCTTATTATTATTATTATTTTTTGATAGGTAAAATGGGGGTTCTTGCAGTTTATATGAGAAATTTATGTTCCATCATAATACATAATACCTCAAATTTTGTTATTTAAAGAGAATATTTGTGTATGCATGCACAGTGTAATTCTATGATGTCATGGGTAACCATAGTTATTCAAAATAAAGGAAACAGAAAAAACAAGGGTTGAAAAAAGTACCGGAGCCATTTCCAGAAGCGATAGGATCTACGAATCTTCTGCTTTCTGCTTCAAAGAGAAAATGATGAATATTTGATTGCATTATAAACTTACAAAGTCATGAACTTAAAAACATACGTAGGTATTAATGGATCTTGGTTTGCCACCACAAAATCATCAACCCTGCAAAATTATCATATTTTGTCAATTGAGATGAATAAATACTCCCAGATAACCTTTCAAAAAAAAAAAAACAAAGATGAATAAGGAATTTGTGTATACTCAGAAAGCAGAACAGAAAGTGCTTAGAAGCATGAATCGATTCCTTCCAAGAGTCAAGTAGGGGAAACTAGATGCTGTAATTGTAAAAAGCAATAAAAGAGCGAAGCATACTCTTTGCAGCTTCTAGAAGCAAGTTGAAGGCCTTCACACGATTTTAATTCCTCCTGTTTGAGCGAAATTCAACATAAGATTTTGCCAGTTCCCACAAAAAGTTAAACAGAGTAACAAGTATTTAGCATTATTTCCAATTAACTATCGCATCACACACAATATCTATAATGGAACATGGCAATTTAAAAGAAATGTTGTTACAGGCGTGGATCAGGGACCCTCTTAAACATTTGGAATATCAAAGTAAAATTGATGAAAATTTGGAATGTAGATGAGGAACTAAATACCCAAATCTTTGGGATAAAGCTTCTATGATAATAATGAGATGAGGACATCAACATTCCCAAGTTTTGTAAATCCAAAACTAGCCTAATCCTGCATAAGCACCCACGTGTGACCCCACTCTGTTAATTCATATATTGCAACTCAAGGGGTTAATAATCTAAAGATCAAGTAAATCCCATTTTAGTTTCTTTTGAAGTATTTTTGCAGGCTTCTTAGCCCAGGTCTCTTTTAGAAGGTCATTACTAAGTATTATAAGTTCAATTGGAAATTTTCAGTTGATTTAAATTTTTTTAAACTATTTTTAGAAATTTGTTATTTTAGGTAGATAGATAAGGAGAGGTAATACGATTTAGGATCAAATTAGAAGTCTGAGAGTCTATCTAAAGCATTGTTAGAGATATTTCTATTCACTGAGATTTTCAAATAAAGTTTCACATCCAACACCTATTACAGGCTAAATTCTATTTCACTTATCCAGAAGAAGAAGAACAAATTGTGTGCCTAGACTCAACTATGGTGACCAAGAAGATCTCCTAGATGGGGCCATCTAGTAGTAAAACACAAAGGACGTCTCCACCCTGTCTTGCTTCAAGTACTAAAATTTGGAACTATATGCATAATTCTTGTTTCCTAACACCCTAATCTCTGAGTATCAATTTAACAAGAGTTTGTGTCCTAGATATCTATTTCACAAATTATCTGGTAAATAAACTTTAAGCAGAGCCACATTCAAGTTTAATTTTCCCCTAAAAAAAAGAATTTTTTTGCCTCTGCAGAATAATTCAACACTAGGAGTTAAAGAGAAAATTTTCAAATAATTCCATACCCAGCTAACGAATTAGCATATGATGTAGGTCCTTCCATGGTTAAATCTAAAAAAGATGAATCTTGATGAACTTCTTCCATTTCTCACAGACAAATTAGGTAAAATTGTTGTCTGGATATTTAACATCAATGAAGATGGCATCTGTTTAAGTTGAACAAGTGATGGTCTAATTAATGAATAATTAGAGAAGACATGAAGGATCGCAAAATGAATCAGAAGTTCAAATTGGATTTCAACTGCTCTAAGCGTTAATCCTACGTTCTAATTAATGTTTCTAGTAAAAAGGGATTATCATTTATGTTATCTTGAAAAATAGCTAATTAACTTAAAAATGGAAGTTTCTTTACAAATCGAGGTCTACTACTGTTCCTGATTTTTAATTCTTTCTCACTGTTACTGGAGATTTTAAAATCAATTTCTCTCTCTCTCTCTCTCTCGGAAACACTAAAAAACTCACTCTCTCCAACCAAACACTATAAAAACCTCAACTTTCCACCAATTAAGCAAATAAAAATTAACCAAAAACGGAATACGATCGATCTCCGAGAAAGACAAAAAAAAAAAAAAAAGGAGGGGGATCTAAACTTACCTCCAGATATCCAATCTCCCTCTCCAAAATCTGAACCTTCAACAGTTCCCGACGCTTCCCAGACAAATCCGGATACTTCGGCGGAGACCTAGGGCTAGGCAACGTCAATGAAGGTGCAGAAGATGAGTACTTCAAAGCAGCCATGGATCGCAGAAATCGCCGGAAACTATGGCGAATCACCGGTAGCGAGCGATAAATGATACAAACAGACAGATTAAAAGATAAAAAACAGAAACTACGGTTCACGAATGGATGAGACCTCTCTGAGAGAGAGAGAGAGAGAGAGAGAAGAGAGGAGTAATTATTTTCTGAAAATGTGACAGTTCTGAAACTCTGAAACAGCGACAGAAGCAAAAGCAGAAAGCTATGAAAGCATTAAATGATGATTTAAACGCGATTCACGGCCGCAAAAAAGGAAACCCAACCTCTAATCTCTCATCACCATCATTGTACGCTTCGACGCGATATATCGACGCTTTGTTGTTTCTACGCGCGCCTCCACCTGTCAAAAAAAAAAGTTGACACCTCGAGTTAATAAACCTCACTCTAGTTGTCCGTACAACGCCATTAACAGATATATATATTTAGCATACAAATATATATATATATATATATTGAGAAAGAGAAAGATAATAGAAGTTGAAGCTCTCTCTGTCTGTGTCGTGATGGTTTGCAGAGGAGAGGCGAAAAGAACGTCGTCGTACCTCAGACCGCACGTGACCATTATGGAAGAAAGAGAAATGGTAATTTTTTCAGTTTTGGAATTTTTTTTTTTTTTTTGCACACTTCAATATTTGAATTTGTTGATAAAATGACAGAAAATGCCCTCACGGCCTCTATACCCTACGCTGCAGATGGATAAAGATTTGTCCATCGACCACTCATTCACACACTAACTAATTATGTTAATCATTCATGCGTGATCGGTTCTTGATTTAGGAAATGTAGATAATACGGTGCAGTTACTAAAACAATAAATGTGAAGTGGGTTTGATTCTATGTTACCCAATTTGTTTCTACTAGTCCAAACCACGAACGGGTGCCAAGCAAACTAATTTGTGTTCATGCTAGGTTCCTCAAATCAAGAGAACCATGAATCTATCAAATTTTGATTGGGTTTGACGAATCAAAGAATGATATTTTGCCAACCCACCAATTTGGTTGGATGAATCAACTATCTTTTAATATGATTTGTTTTTTCATTGATCGTATTTAAAATTTAGATTATTTTACTAATTTATTTATATATAATTTAGAATTTTTTAATATTCTACTTATAACATGTATACTTGAATTATATATATGCACAAGTGAATCGAACTAAGAAATCAAAGCGAACCCAAAAATAAGTTTTCTCTACTTACTCGTACTAATTGGGTTCGTTTTAAATTGGTGAACCACGAACTCCAAACCCGAATTTGAACCAATTGAATCGGTGAACCAGGTAACATAGGTCTATTAACATACAATTAGTTTGAGTATTGGAAAAAAAATCGAACCGTGGGTTTTATCTTTTATAGACCTATGCTTAACTTTGGGACCTAGTAGATTGTTTGGTTTTTGAATCATTTTAACTACAAAATTATTGATATATTTGTTTTCAAGAAGAAGGTTTTTTTTTTTTTTTTTTTTATCCATAGACCACAATAGTTTTAAATACAATTTTTTTGAATTGTTATAAGGTGGATTTGTTGGCATTTCAAATCTTACACAGGTCAATTTGATGCATGATTCACATTTACCATCTCGCATATTCACCTTTGAGATGTTGACTCAGTTTGAGTTCAAAATACCTCCGTTGGTGTTTTAAAAAGAGTCATGGAGGAGTGACCTCGTTTCACACTTTTAAGATGTGGAGGTGATACGAGTGAAAAGCATCTATGGTTCTGTGCGCACCTCCACATTAGAAAAATGTGAAATGAGGTCAATATTAAGGTCACTTCAGCATTATTCTTCTAAAAATATATTTTGTGAAATCCATACATTTTGAGACTAGAGTTGTGATTTTTTGACTTGATTTTTTTACACAATTAATACTCGATTGGTGTGGTAAGGGCATAGAACCATAGATCATTATCTTTGGGATACACAAATTAAGATGGAAAGAGAAATACAAGGTCTATATGGAGTAGTGTAGATTTGAGATCGTTTAGTGAAGATTTTCTAGGGATTCACTGTTCTTAGGAATCATATGAGTAACTTAGCCATTTATCTCACGGTAATATTTTTATTCGTACTATTACTCATTAAGAAAGAAGCTATAATGTCTTAGGTCCACAGTAGTACGATATTCTTTGGTAGGTTATAACATGACATTTAAGTGGGATTTAATAATTCAGAATAGAATTCGAGTTAAGAAAAGAAATGAAGATGATCTCATAATCAGCATCATTTCCCTTACTATAATTTTTGAAGAGAAATTTTATTGCCATACCAATTTTTAGGTTTTTTGGTAAAGCAATTTTTATGTAAATCACTAAAGAATTAGCACATACATATATCTGGGGTGTAGTTAGCAAAGTTGGTGTGGAAATAAAACCTCTCTAGATGAATTTGCACAATTTAGTCTTGCTAGACGTAGGAAACTATTAAAGGATCCAAACCGTCCAATCTAATTAGGAAAATTGAGAAAAGTAAGTTGGGTGCAACACCCGAGCGTTATTTCTCACCATGACGAAACAGTGGAATCTGTAGATTATCGAAGTTAAAGATGGGGAAAGGACAGTGCGCGAAGCAAACAGATCCTAATAACGAAGATCAAACATGAAAGACAAATAGTACGAAAGTGACAGTGTTGCCATGAATATAGGTAGAAGGTCATCCTTAGGTCCGGATCACAAGGTAATACTTGATGGAGACAACAAACCTCACCCAAGAAAGACAAGACCCATCACGCATTGTAAGTACCAAGGCAAATAAAGCAATCCTGACGTGTTAAGCTGTGGGAGCAGGTTAGTAGCTCAAGGAGAGACACATTAACGTGAGCCTGTGTTCCATTTGAGGAACTACCAATCATTGTCGTTTTCTCTTTTATACTAAATTTTCCAGTTAAAATGAATTTTCGATTGATTTAAACCATTTTTGGGATTTAATTCTGCCCCCAACTCAATTCATTTTAAGCTTCTTATGAAACCCCAAGAATTCAAGCTTGACCCCGTTTTAGTGGTTTTTTTTTTTTTTTTCCTTCTTTTATTATATTAAAATCTGATCGAAATTCATTTCTACACCAACATTGAGAAGGACTAACAATATTCTACAAGTTCAACATGAATCTCTATAAATCAATCGGCTGGGGGATTATATACGAATATCTTCTCATATCAATCGTGTGTTGGATGCTGTCCATTGAATGTCGGGATATAATTTTTCAACTGACAAATAGATTTTTTTGAGTCAATGTGTCATCAAATTAATGGATGATCATTTGGACAATCGAACTTGAAGTCTGCTAAACATTTCTCTTTCAAATATTATTATTATTATTAAATAATAATTATAAGAAAATAAATTTATCGGTACTATTATAATGAGAGAAGATAGAGTAGAAGTACTTCAACACCAAAATTTGGATTTAAAAAATAATCTCTCTTCCAAATTTAAATTTAATATAATCAAATGTCATTTAAGTTAAAAATAAAATAATTACAATCCTATAATCCCATAATCACGATGATTAATTTTTAAAATTATAAACATATCATTTACTATGTAATATTAAAAAAATCCTTTAATCAATATTTTAAATTATAAATAAATTCTTTTGAAACATGTTCATTTCCACATGCCACTTTGTAATTTTAATTAATTGAAGTGTAATTTAAAAAAGATAATCATAATTTCAATACGATTGACCCATGTGGTACTCATAATTTGCTAACAATTCTATCTCACTATTGTTATGAATATTATTAAAAAAATTTAAGGTGTTAAACTCTTCTATTTAGAAGATTTCTAATATACTTTGTAATTTTTTGTTTATCTATAAATACATTATTGTAATCTTCTAATTGCAATAAGCATCAATATTAAATTATAATATTATATTCTTTTTAAGAATAATAATAAAAAATTGTTTAAAAAAATATATATTCAGAATAAGATTTTTGTGAGCGAAAGTGGTGTACCTCTAATAGAATGATTAGGTCATTCAAAACAATAATCCAACGGTTGATATATACTTAACGAGATATATTTTACCATGAATCACCGTATTAACCCTTGTACGAAAAGCTTATTTAACTAATTAAAAACAAAGAAATTTTTGGTAAGGAATTCATTCACCCAATAATATAAAATAATGGTAAAATCTCAAGTGACGTTTGATAAAGGTTTCCTAGAAATAGAATCAGTACAAATTTCTGGTGAACAAGAGTTTCTATCTGTATCTCTGTATAGGATTCTTTTCAGGTGGACAATTCATCAGTCTTATGTTCGTACATAAAAGAGAGGTTTGTGTTTGTGGATGGAAGGCCAATTGTTTATTAATTGTTAAACTTAACACTAACCCAAATCAAATCTCCTTTGGCCTTCGGGAATCAAATCCATCCGTCCATTTCAAATTTTGAAATATACTTTTTGAGTCTGATTTTCCAAATTTCAAAATCGAAGAATCCTTTTTGGGCATGTAAATGTAAGCCACTTTTCAATGTTTTAATCCCATTGATTTCATAGAAGAGAATATGATGGATAATTATAGATTTGGTTAATGGAATGGATTCCTATCAGATTGGGAAATGGTTACCCTCAAAAAACACACATGTTATCAAATTGGATTCTTAAAAGATTGGTTTCGCACCAGAACGAACCCAGATCCTTGATTTGATGAAACCTAGGTTATTGGATCAGAATGGCTTGGATTTCTGATCCAATCAAATGGCAGACTTATGAAGAGGCATTGAAATAAGGATGCAGAGGCTACATTAAAGGCCCATGGGTGACATTAGCAGCTCATGATAAAAATACTCTCTCAAATTATCAGCCCCAGCCGATTTGTGAACCACACATTCATGGGTCATTGAGGCTCCAATGAAAGTGCCAATGACGGAATTTCTAATGTAAACCCAATTCTACAATACAGAAAGATATTATAGTAATTGGACCAAATGGTTTAGTAATGAAATTGGAATTGACATAGAATTTGAACCAACATATGTAATATAATTTTATTTTGAATCAATTGTCATATGCTCTATCAAATCGTAACTAACCTGTTGACACCTTACCTAAGCCTATAATGGAACAATTTACGCAACAATCATATATTAAAAAGCGAAAAACAATCTATGACCGAGAATTGAATCTATCATGGATAACATGACCAATAGAAATTGTAAACCTCAATTATCATACCTTACAACATCTTTGTATGAAGTAATATGATCTAATATGTGCTTGAAACCAAACCCAAAAGCTCTCATTAAACACATTACAGATGACAAGAACGAACAAGGAACATGATAGGACATCGACCCAATCATAAGGGATTGATTGCGTCTGCAATTTATTTAAAAAGTTGCAATTCTAATACAACTTGCTTGTTTGTTAAATATAGCATACACCAATAAGTCTTCACACATCTTAGAAAAAAGTTTGGTTTAGGCGTTGCACATCTTTCCCATTGAATTGCTATTGAACTCAATTTTAGACACTCAAACATTGGAAAGGGCACACAATTTTCACATAACTGTTCCACCTATTAAAGTAAGCGAACGAGGTCTAATGATAATCCAATTTATGCAACTTTCAGACCATAACCTATCCAAAAGACACTTGTCCTATTTTAATTATTTAACATTGTTTAGCTATATCGGTGTCAATGGGTGTCAAGTATAACCAAGGTGTCTAATTAACCGGAATTGTTAGGAATCAGAATCATCTTAATACAATAGATTTTGGTTTTATATAAGAATCTTATATAAAGATAGATACAGATTTGTATATTTTTCTGTCAAAAGAAGAGTATTTTGCTTTTAGTTTTATTACTTTAACACAACAATGGGCATCATTTGGTATAAATCAGTCTAGTGT
Source organism: Akebia trifoliata (assembly GCF_017979445.1). Taxonomy (NCBI): domain Eukaryota; kingdom Viridiplantae; phylum Streptophyta; class Magnoliopsida; order Ranunculales; family Lardizabalaceae; genus Akebia; species Akebia trifoliata. The sequence goes on from NC_141375.1 coordinate 36,362,445, forward strand.
AGCATACCAATGTTGCTTACTGTAGGTGTTGATCCATGTTTGCGTACAATAAAATTAGCAACTTGTACATGCAAATTGTAAATAAGTCGCATCAACTTACAGTTGCTATTTGAAAAATGAACTACAATCTTTAAAAAGAAACACATACCACGTTTAATTTAAAACTCTCAAATAAGAAAACACCATGGGAATTGCAATGCTGGATAAAGACTGTAAATCCAAGCAGCAAGAAATAAAGACTGGAAAGTCAGGTTCAAGCACAGAAAGAATACAAGATTCAAACAAATGTCAAACAATCAAAGAAACAATACTTCTATCAAAGAGCAATTCTCCTTTGCCTATTATGTACATATAATGTTGCCAGATAAACTACCATGGCATTCACATTATTAGCCTAAACATCAACTTAACCAGCTATTGATATAATCCCCATTACACCACTCATTCTAAACGAGAGAAATATCACGTAAAGGGTTATAAGGCCAACTCCTAACATCTTGTTAGGGCGCATATCATTCCGAGGCAAAACAACAAGAGCCCAGATAAGTCCTGACATAAGAAACCCCATTGTATAAAACAAGCTATTATCTTTTGGAACCAAGTATGATTCAGGTCTGTTTGACCAGGCTCCAAGCAGCATTGAGATCCCCAAACCAACAAGTGTGTTAAACATGGGCCCGGCATAGCATCCCGAAAGGGCAATCTGTACTCCATCCCCACCATTCATTGCCAAAGCAACATTTGACATCAAATCACCCATCGAGTTGCCCCAAGCCAGTACAGTTAATCCAAGGATCGATGGGTTAATTTCTAGAATAGCACCTATTGCCACCAAGAGAGCGACAAGCTCATTAGCCACGATATAGAACCAGACGATACTCATCACAAACCCTCCAAAAACCCATGGAAATAAGAACCTACGTGGTGGATGATCAGGTCTACAGTAATGAAATGCAAGCCCACCAAGTGTAGCACCAATAAGAGCACCTATAATGTATGCAACTTTTATACTTTGAGAACCCACATTATCTTGGGTGTTCCACAAGAATGCCAGAAGTATAGGTGCCAGTGAAGCGCTGGCCACAGCATACCCTTTTGACCATCGATCCTCTTCAACCATTGGAATTGTTAAGTTTCTCGGGAGTGACAAGGGCATCCCCAACAGTGAAACTAATTTAGAAAAGGAAAACCATGAGCGGTCACTCTCCATGTCCTCATCAATCCAACCCCACAAAGGCCTTTGGCTCTCTCCCTCACTAAACTTTAATGATTGATTCGAATAAATAGCTACATTGGAAGCCCACATCCACTGAGGCAACGTAGTTGTGGGATGTGGTGTATCATTCTGAGGGTCCACATCAAGTAATGAGCTGTAAATAGATTCATCCTCTTCGCTTCCATTAGAAAACATGCTTCCTCTGACAGGAAGCAACGGTGTGATCCCATCAAATTTCAATCTCCTCGCATGTTTCCTCAAAATCTCGTTTGCGGCAACTGAGAAGGCATAAATAACATAAATCGAGACAAATGCAATTGCTCCCCATGTACTAACCTTACCAATTATCAAAATCAACAAAAGGGACACTAGAGTGAAGAGAAAGAAACTGATATCTCTGATAAAACATCTATAATCAATCTGAGCCCTCTTCTCCGCTATACATAGAGAAACAGTACCAACTACAATACAAGTAACAAAAACAGCTCCACCCAATACACTATTGAAACCCACCTCACCTGCATCAGTTCCCACAAAAGAAGCTATACTAGAAAACACATCAGGAGCTCCATTTCCTAATGGAAGGAGAGAAACCCCCGAAACCGTTGGAGGCAGTTTTAATAAATTTGCAAGCTTTTCCAAAGAACAACAGAAATAATCCGCGGCAGTGTTACCTAATAGATAGAACAACGCCACGAGCCAGATACCGAAGACTACATACCCAAGTATATGAAAATTCTTGCAACTGCAGTAGAAAAATGTTATGTAATCAAAGAATCCTTCAGACGTGCATGATGGGTGGGCTTTCAAGAAATCACATTCGTTAGCAAAACCCTCGTGTTTGGATAATCCGGTGCACCCAGTAGAATTTTCTTCTGTCGAACTATTTTCTACAACCTGATCAAGATTCGATCGATTGGAACTGATTTCAACAATTCGCCTATGAATCACCTCTATATGATCAGTCTGATTGTAAAAATCGGCTCTCGAGCTCCATTGAAGAGGAAGAACAGATGGGACTTTCCTGAGGAACGGATTCCTCAGAATATCTTCCCGATTGTAGAAGAAGAACAACAACACTAGGGCACATGACGCATTGAAAATCCGACGATATCGAAAGCGTCTCAAACTGATCAATTGTTCCATTCATCCAACACGAAAATTCTTAGATTATTCACAGATACATGAATTGGAGAATCAAATTTTCACAGATAAGAGTCTTGGGGTTTCAATTCGTGAAATATAAACCCTAGTTTCCAATTTGGAGAAACAAACCACTATGACCGAGAAATCGAAAAATTCACAAGAGAAATTTAAGAAGATATAAAGGAAAGAGGAGGAATTCAAAGTGAGAAATCCTACAAAATGAAGAGATTTAAGAAGAGGAATTAGGGTACCTGCGAGGATATATTGCAGACGAACAGATGAAGCTTCCGAACATACGCGTCTCCCTCTCTTGTGGGGAAATTGATTTTAATTAATTTAATAAATTTTACTTTTTGACACATTCCTCTATATGTTAGAGTGTTTTAAAAGAAATTATGACTTGTCGGAAAAATTGAACCTTTAGAAAATTTGTCACAAAGAAAGAGAAATCTTACCTTCAAAAAACAAATTGAGAGATGGGGGGCAAAAGGGAAGGAGATGAGGGAGTGGGGGCAAATGGGTCAATGTTATTAATTGCAGAATAATATTTTTCTCCTCACAGAACTGTAGATTATTTGCCTCGATAAATGTTGAATTATAAATCTTTTTCTCATGTATCCCGAGGCAAATGATTTACAGTTTTGTGAAAGTAAGGGAGGGAAGCATAACTACAAGGGAGAAAACATTGACTCCTCTACTTAGCTCTTCCCCATCCTCATGATACTTATCCCAAGAATAATTTTCAATCATTTGATTTTTTGTTTATAAATTATTTCTTGAATAAAAAAATATCCAACACTTAATATAGGACTCCTTACCAGGTCTTCAACTTATAACAAAAACCCTTTTCTTCTGTTTTTTTTTCTTTTTACAATTTTGTCATGTTCAATCCTTGATATTTATTTTCAAAATAGTCTTCAACCTTAGCAAAAACCTTGTATTGGGGAGAAAGATAACGAAGACGAGGGCATTTTAACCATTTGTATTAATATATACTTAAAAATAATAATTCAAACTAGCATATAATTGTGTGTAAATTAAGTCTTCGCATTAAACACAGTTCTCAATTGATATACGGACAGGGCAACCGTGAGTCATTCATATATGTACCTCAAAATTATTAATGAACTTTATATTACAAATACACCAAAAGCTATAGTTACATATTGCGCACAAAAATTAAACAAACACACCTTCTAACATAAGCGTCAATCCTCCTAATCCTGAGTTTCATTTCATAGAACAAACTTATGTCCTTCTATCCCCCAAATTGAAATGCCACAAACAATGACCAGATTCGTTTCCAGCGAGTGTGAATCTTTCTTGAATAACAACAGATGAAATAAACCCCTCCTAACGAGCTGGGAGGGGTTTATAAAGAATATTTTGTAATAAATTTTGGAAATCTACCAAGATATCATACCTAATTTATAAAAAAAAAATTGATACTTGTAGAGTCAATTAGTGTTAGTTGAACTAAGCTCCAACCATCAACAAGTTAGTGCCACATGTGTACCAACAAACCTATAAACCTGGACAGCAGGTTCCCATTTTTCCTTTTTTACCTCCTTTAAAATCAAAATAGTCTGCTTTTTTTGGGTAAGCTGTAATTCTCCATTCATTTGTTGTCATCTTATTGACGTTTGATATTGTTATTGTCCAACGTACTGTTATCTTAAAAAACAATTCACCGAACCAAATAAAGACATTAATAAATTTCCTTTTTGGAATTTGGTGTGGTGCAAAACATAATGTACTTAACATAAATGCACAATATATTATTATTATTATTATTATAGATCCCTTGCCTTGAATCTAAAGAATCAAATCAAGGTTGGCAATGAATGGGCCGGACCTGAAAATTCTAGTCCATACCAAACCTGTCTAATGGAAAAGTCTGGTCGAACCGGGTAAAAAAAAAAAAAATTTACATATTTTTATCCCAAAAAGATTAGGTCAGGCATCTTGTACCTCAATTCAATGTTGTTTAAAGTCTTGTTTTCAATTAATCTAAATGCGTCCACATCTTTCCCTAAGATTTCATCATACAATCTATTCAATTGTGTCAAAAGAGTGCTAAGTCAAGTCAATATGAGGGCAGAAACTCCTCTTTGGAAGGGTCATACCCAATCAGCTCGGAAAAAGGAATGTGATTGAGTAGAAGTAAGTCTACCCTTGAGCTCAAAGCTCAAATCTTCCTTCTTTTCGGCCGATTCAAGCCTCATATAACCAGACAAAACCTTGAGTCTAGTCCAGACTGAGCTTTTTGTTTGGTTTGGCCAGATACAATGAAATCTCATCAACCCCATATTAATTACATTGAGACACTTATTAATTGAACTCAAGTATGAACATATTTTCCCAAATTCAGATTAAAAAAATTCCATCCAACTCAACCACCAGTTAAGAGATATGATCTGAACCTATCATATGGTGACACTTGTCCTTCGAAATTCAACTATAAAAATCTTTCTTAAAAGTTGAGAGAGGATTTAGAACCTGATTTCTCATCTCAATTTCACTAAGACATAGTCAATTTACTCGCTCCAACTTTATTGTTCATCAACTTATTAAACTTCCTTGTTTAATTTTTTATTATTATTAATTTAATTGTTGGAGAATCATTGGCAAATACCACATGAACATCTCCTCCTTCAAGCCATCAAAGGAATAAACTTCGTTGAAGCCATTCATAGCGTCCAACTTCTCCAAAAGACTTCTCAATTGTTGGATTAGGTCACAAGACATCCAACAACCCCCATCATAGATTTGAGGAATGGAAGCCCTAAAAAAGCCTCCACAACAGGGACTTTATATCTCTTAAGCATTGAAATGGAAATTGGGCGAGAGCCCCGCTCTTGTACAAATAAAACAAATTACATTATGATTAGAGAAACTCAATGTCCAAAACGTCTCTGTTAGAGTTATGATTAGGGAATACAAATGATGATAGGGAAATTTTTAGAAAAGTATAGGTTAGCTTGTGTGGGTCGAAGAATTGATCGGACAATTAGTCATTCCGAACCTCTTCCTCTATAGGCTTCCGTGGACTCTTCAGTTACAATTATTTTGACAATCAAATTAGTTGAAAATCAGACAACATTTTAATTTTGTTCATAACAAATTATGTACCTTTTCTCTCGTCTACATCCAATTTATGATTTTTGATCTTATTGGATTGTGCTTGTCTGGTCCCTGCCTTTGGCTTGTAGTTCATGTGCATAACATGTGTTGATGATAGCTATGGGTGACGATTTCCTTGTTGCCTCTTAATGGCACATGTGCATCTTCATGTCCCGAGCACTGGTTTGGCAGACTATGCTCATCACCTAAATAGTGGTCACCATTGGCCATGTTCTCGTGATGTCAGGCTATTAGTGTACCTTTCATGAAAAACATGCATCGTTTGTTTGTTATCTACACTTTAGTTTGATCCAATTGGGATTAATTAATCCATAGATAATGCTGAAGTAACATTAAAATGTATATCGCGGAGGACATTTCTGATGTGAATGTATGTCAGAACCATAGATGCTTTCATTGAGATCTCACTCGTATCTCAACGAAAAGCATCTATGATTTTGATATACATCTCAGTGTTAGTCCAGCGCAATTCTAATTCCATAGACAGCAACTTTGTTGTCAAAAACTGCTCCATGGGCCCAGCTTTAGCTTCCTAGACCATCCAAATGCCTAGGCCCTGGCCTGTTAAAGTGAGATTTCGAAAGTGGGGGTTAAAAATTAGAATGATATTCTTATTTTATCTTTATTTTAAAAAATCTATGTTATAAAGGTATTTGTTGATTTTAATCAATTTTAGAACGTAAGGGGCATCAAAGATTTAGCTAAGCTTGTAAGTCAAGTCTATAAGATTAAAAAAAAATAATAGGTTGTATGTGCAAACACACATATATTGCAAAATGTAGGATTCATGCATGATTAAAATTACACTAACGCTTGGGTGACATAGGATGTACTGAGATTCTCACAATTCTGATGTGGAGGTCCGCACATAACCTTAGATGTGTTTCCTCGCGAGATGAATAAAAATCATCTATGGCTATGTGCGCAATTGTGAGAATCACAGTAGATCTTGTGTCACTCCAACACGACTTTTAAAATTATTTTAATCAATATTATTTTAAAAAAAACTTAAATATATATTTTTATTTCATCATTTTATATATTGTAAGAGTTCTTTTTGTTATTTATAATGTTAACTAAGACTATCTTAAAAGATAACATAATTAAAGAATATTTCTATAATTTAGAAAATTAATATGATTATGTATATATAGGATTGCGGCATTGTAATTTTATTCATTTTGATGAAAATAACCTTGATGATACTAAAGCTAAATAGAAATGTGTTAGAATTCTTGGGTAAGCAAACACCTTTTCGTACTTCTCTCATTATAATGATAGTGATTTGAGAGAAAGGCATCCAATAATTTTTATTTTGTTTACATGTCAGTTATGTTGACATATGAACTTTCTTGGTAGTTGATAACTTGGAGTTATCTTGATAATATATATTTATTTATTGGGGAGTTAATTTTTTTTACTAAAGTTGTGGCCAGGCCCAGAGGGGATTCACCGCTTAGAACTTTTAACAAGCATGGATAAGAGGTGTTTTGGCATCCTTTGGTTTGTAGAAACTTATCTTTGAAATTCTACTTGGACCCAAAGTGTTAAATTACAATTCTATATTTTCTTTTACCAGCTCCAGACAGCTTGGAAATTGTCATCTTGTAGATAACCAGTAGTCATCAATTATTAATTGAAATCAGTATAATAATAATTAGATGCTATAGTAACTTAAACTTGTCTTACTCTTATCTATAATTCTCTGCCATGAAACCCAGCTAACCTTACTAAGCTTGGGTCAAGAAAGAAGACGACATATGGGACGGAAAGGATCCATAGAATGGGATAAATATCTATAGATTCCCATCATGTGGCCCGTCCCAATCATTTTTCCAAGGACCACAACATTGGGTCATGTATAGTTGTCCTCGTCCAAGCTCACTTTGACACTTTTCTTCCATACAAAAGTTTAAAAAAAAAGACACTACTCTTAAGCATAATCAATTGGATTTTGAGGTAACACAGGCCCCGAAAACTCGATGAAGATATCAGTTATGAAAATCACTGAGCAGGTTAAAAATATTGACTGGGCTACAGGGACATATTTGAAATTTTTTTAGAGAACAAAAATACATATTATTCTTTATTTACAGTTCTAAATTTTATTTTATTTTTAATTTAACATATTTTATTTGACTCTTCCAAATTGACTCAAGAGTCATCAACTTGACTCAACTCATTAAAGATTTGAGTCTAGCTGAGTTTTAAAACTATCCTCTTATGGAATAAAAGTAATGCAAATAATCAGTCAGGAATTATTAATGTTTTGTACTCTTAGCATATTCTTCTACTTTTTAAAGATTAAATATTTTCTAAGGTAGTATACTAAGGCTGGGCGGATTTACAGTGGAGGCTGGCGGGGCACAAGGAATCAAATTTTTTGAAAAAGTTTTTTCATAAATGGGTGGATCCATTTGAAAGTTGAGAGAGAGATTTGTATATATTTTTTATGAGTTTTTGTTAGAAAAAAATAGAGGAGATAAAGTTGAAGACTTTGATGAGTTACCTCTTCGTAACATATTAACATAGTTGAGAGAAAGAGATGGGTTACATTTTTGTTTTTCGACGAGGTGATGAGTGGCGAAGTGAGGGAGACGAACGACAGCTAAATTTTCTTCAAACTTGAAGAAGAGAGAAATAGATAATAGAAGAACGAAATTAAGAAAGAGTTTTATTTATATATATATATATATCAAGGGAAATATGTAAAAATAATGTAATAATAAAACACATTAAAAATATGAGTTAGATGTTTTGGATTGAACTGATTTTTTGTGAGGATGTTCTCTATGATGAGAAGATCATCCTCACAAAAAATTAGTCAAATCTAAAGCTTCTAACCCCATCAAAAGTGATTTATAATGTGGACTGTCAATTTTTTACCAATAATTTGTAAACTACTTTTGATGGACTTAAAAGTTTTAGATTGAGTTAATTTTTTGTGAGAATGATCTTCTCATCATAAAGAACATCCTCACAAAAATTTATCTCAATCCAAAACCTCTAACTCATATTTTGAATAACCATTGTTTTTACATGTCCCTTGATCTACCCTACATATATATATATATATATATATATATATATATATATATGTAGGGTCCCTATCCGTGGCCAACAGTTTGGCAAACATTTTGGCAAACACTTTTTCAAAACATGGGTTAGAGGTCTTGGAATGGGCTGATTTTTGGTGAGGATGATCTCTACGGTGAGGAGATCATCCTCACCAAAAATCAGCTCATTCCAAAACTTCTAGCCCCATTTTACAGGTTGAAAAATCGTGAACCGTCCATTTTTTGTAAACCATTTTTGATGAGGTTAGAAGTTTTGGAATGAGCTGATTTTTGGTGAGGATGATCTCCTCACCGTAGAGATCATCCTCACCAAAAATCAGCCCATTCCAAGACCTCTAACCCATGTTTTGAAAAATGTGTTTGCCAAAATGTTTGCCAAACTGTTGGCCATGGATCGCTACCCATATATATATATTATAATAGATACTTCGGATTAGTTCGGTTCTATTATACCCTCAATCCAAAATCGAATCAAATCAATCGGATTTTTTTATATACAATTCGTACCCGAACCAAACCATGCTCAATCAAAATCAATCCAATCCAAAAGGCTTCAGATTGGTTTGATTCTCGGATTTACCCAATCCAATGTGCACCCCTATGGATTAGTGAGCTATGCGACAGATTTTAGCAGTTGATATAAAAATCTGTCACTTTTGCCTCCACACAAAAAATTTCCTTTGCCCCAACAACTCTTTTTTTTTTTTTTTTTTTCTCTTAGTAGTCCCCACAAAAATGTTTGTACTCTTGTTGCCGACAAATGGGCAAAATTCGGGCTCCACCCTTGCACTAAGGTGTTGGTAATATTTATAATATCTGTCCACACAAATATTTCCATGTGAAACACAATCTTAAAAGACTTTTCGATCCCATTGACCCACCCCAATGAATGGTTATCTCTCTTCTTGGATTTTGACGTATCATTAGTTTGAAATTTTAATGTTATATCTAAGGTTTTTGTTCATGATGAAAAATCGTCAATTCAATGGCAACAATTATCGCTTGAATTGATATCAAGTGTTTAATTCAGCCAAATACAATGGGGGCAATGGAGTCGAAAGGTTGTCACATGATAATATTTGGCATATGACAAATCATTCAAGACAAAAGTTTGTAACTTACCTCATGGGTATTAGATTTTGTGGGGGTAAAAAATCATCACAACACCTTAAGATATGTGGTTTAAGATTTAAGGTCTTTTCAATCTTATTCTCTTATTACCTTCAGAATTTTAAGGTGAAACCTTCAAATCAATTTTCGACTTCTAAGTCAATTTTCTATTTCAATAAAATATGATTATATGGATGAAGAGAATTGTTTATATTAATCTTCAATAACCCTCTATGTATGGCAGTTTGGAGGGAATGGCACAGTTAACAACCACTACATTTTCTTTGTCGTATTGGAATAATTATTGTAATTTTGAAAACTATATTAAAAGGGCATCCTTTAATAATTGTATCCTCTATTAGTCACATATGAGCGTAGAATTTGTTTTGGGTGGCAATGCAGGTTAGATGTTACCACTTAACATTTAATGATTTTGGTGGTTCGAAGAAGACAGATTTGAATATCTTCCCATCCGCTCGTGTATGGGCAATACATCGAAGACATTTGTGCGATTCATATTGTACACACTTTTTAACCAACCACATGCATCATGGATGCTTCTTTTAATATGCTGACTCAAATGCATTTTAATATAACTTGATTAAAAACCAAGGAAATTTAGAATCACATAAATCCAATACTAAATAATAAAATTAAGAAAAAATTACTTAAAGATTCTTGACGGAGGAACTTTTATCTAGATAGTCCCTAACTTTTAAGGTTTCTCTTAATAGTCCATTTAGTAGAATTTTCCTTTCTAATTGGTTCCTAAACCTCACTCACATTTCTCACGATTGAAATGCCGAATGTGCTTTAACTATTGGAACTCACTATTTTCATCCAAAAAATTAGATATTAGGCATCCCAATCAAGTTTAGGGGACTTCATTCTGACATTAAGGATTTGAGAAGGAAGAAGAAATTATTTTTAAAAAGATTTTCAAATATTTTTAAGACGAATGCAAAAAAATTAGGATTTTTTCAATTTATTTTTTTTACTTTGTTTTATAATGAAAATTAATCAAAGATGATTATTTTGGTTTGAAATTATCTAGAAAAGTCATTATGCCAAGTTTTTAGTCGATCTTTACATGTATTTTAAAATAAGTGGATTTTAAACGTCGAGTTTAACAATTATAAAAATTGTCGAAGTCAACAATAAAAAACGGTGAATTCGACAATTAATAAAAAGTAATGAGTTCAACAATACTAAGTAGTGAGTTCGATAATAAAAAAAAGTGGTGAGCTCGACATTAACAAGAGACCATTAAGAAATTTTTTTTTTTACTAAATGGACTATCAAATTATCGTCTAAAATTCAAGAACTATTAAGAAAGAAAATCATCAGTCAGTGAGCTTTAAATAATTTTCTCTAAAATTAATAATAATTAAGGTTGGTATTTTTCATAGAGAAATTAGTTTTCTTTTTTAAGTGGTGGGCAAGCCTAGTTTCTCTTGGAACGATTAACTGTTCTTTCGAAGACCGACACTGCCATTTGCAATGAGAGAAGAACCCATCATTCTTATCCAAGTTGGTGAGAATATTCTCTCCTCCATTACTGGATCTTTTTATAGATTGTTTCTTGTTTTCACTTATAAAAGGCACATAAGATACGAAGTTTAAAACAAAGAATGAGATATCAAGACAATCTTATAAAATTAGGATAGACACGTGCTCAGTGCTTCCAGGGGTTAGTTGTGTGGTCAATTGAATATGATTGAATGCGTCCACTCCGCACATTTGGGAATTGAGGTGGTCTTACACATTTAGAAAGTGATGGTATTCAGCACAAATGACCTCTTTGATGACATCATAGCTACTTAAATTTGATGCATCTGAAATTTGGATCTCCATTATATATATATATATAAAAGAAAAAATCATGAATAATTTAGTGCAATTCAGTAAGTGCTTAAAAAAAGAGTTGTGCTGGGGTGACACAGGATTTACTATGATTCTCACAATTCTGATGTGGACATGTATGTATAACCGTAGATGATTTTTACTCGTATCGCGAGAAAAACATCTATGGTTATGTGCACATCCCACGTCAGAATTGTGAGAATCACAATAAATACTTTTTGTCATTTCAGCATTTTTCTTTAAAAATTCCAATTGTTGATTGGACCAAATATTTGTCGAACTGGTAGAACCAAGGTAACACATACCCTCACTCATTTTGTTTAATATTTGAGATGGTGTAAATTGATGGCATTTGTATTTGACCATAATCTATTTTAATAGACTAATGAAAAATGCTAACCTATATATAAAATCCTTAATTTTTTTTTTCTTAAGATTCAAATCAAACTAAATCTCTTAGTTAAAATATTTTACCTTCATCTTCAACCTTAAGATTCTATGGAACTTTCAAATAGTAAGAACAAGATAGGATTTTTAAACGAGTAGAAGATGTTGGAATTTTGGATTAAAAAAATAAATAAACCAAAGATTCTCTACGAGGGGTTAAGGTAAGGTTGGAAACCATCGATGGATTGAAGATGGCATTGAATATATTATAATAAAGGTCAAAAAGTATGACGATGAAAATTTTTTGGACGAAAAATCAAGATTTTTTTTATACAGGTTGAAGATGAGAGCATCTTAAGTCATTTTCATTTTTGTGTATCTCAAATATTCATCTTATTTTGCAATCTTATCCCAAGTGTTGTGATCTGCAAAATGAATCTTTTTTTGCAATTCAACTCTATCTTGAACCATATCTTCCACCAAGAAGGATAAGGATTTGACACATTACAAGATAGAACATGGCTTACACAGTTGTAATTACACTGAAGTATATGTCTATCTCAGATTCAAAAAATTTATGGAGACAACCTGGACCTAAACATTAGTTTCTTTTGTTGTCTTTTCATTGTACTATGCGTACAAGTAATATTGGGTCGAATGCCCAGTGTTTAACACTCCAGTTGGGACTGTCCAACATATGCTTATAAATCTTGATCTCCAACACATGATGCAAGGTGGTCTCAACATTCATATTATTTCGTGACATAAACGAGATGTCTCAGATAATATTTTGAATATCTCAATAAAATCAATTAAGATTTTATAGATTTTTATTAAAATAATTAAATTTTTTTCAAATTTAAATAGTTATTACATAAATAAAACATCATTTTATGATTAAACATTTACTAATCTGTCTTATTTATATATATATATATATCAATCAAAATAAATCAAGTTAAATGGATTGTCTCGTTTGAGATGAGTTGATTCATTCGAAATAATTCGGTATCATCCATGGATGAGATAAAGCGTCAAACCAAGTTTTGAAACCGTGCTCCATCATTAATTTAATAGAAATCCATGAAATTAGATTTGGTTTGGTCTTGAAAGTGCATGTGTAAGTGTTGATGCCTTTCACCCTGTTCAATCCTGTAATGAATTGTATGCAGTATGCACGACATAATGATATCAACAAAAAGCTTCTAAAATGTGCTCAAAAGAACAATTAAAGTTCACAAATTATTCTAATAGAACATGAACCCTAGGGGTTCTTCTATACATATTCTTCAAATATTTTACTCGTTAAATTTTTAATTACTGTAGATGCAAGAATTTGTTCTACACTTTTTTTCTCTCATAGCTCGGGCGAACTTGCAAATCAGCTCACTCCGACGATCAAGTTAGACAAATTGATCAGTGTAATTTAATTTTTGAAAGAAGAAGAATTCGAACCTCTTTTACCCATAGTCATCATCCTTTTATAGGCATTAAGTTTAATCGTTTTCTGTGCCACCCTTTGAGGTGACGTAGGGCAGTTAGCTCACTCCCTGACATGTCAGTTGCAGGGGTTGTTGCAACTGCCCTATCACTTCTAGAAAAAATCAGAGTTGATCTGACATGATGTGAGTTGTTAGAGCTGTCCATCACTGGCACATCTATTAGATCCGTCTTTCTAATCTATACTGCCATTGCCCGGACTACTTCATTAGTCGGTGACTTAGTTCTGAGCCATATATCTGTGCATCCGACGAGATTAATCAACCGAGCAAAAGTTGCAGTTTGTCCGAACATGAAATCATTAATTCCGATCTTTATTTAAGCCACGTGTTCATGCTTAAGAATTTCTCCCACAATTACCAAAACAATAAATCTATTGATGATTTTTGTAAGAAATAATAGTATTATAAACAAATTAAACTTCTATATTTACACAACAAATTTTAATTCAGTAAATGAATCAATCACGAATGATTTTCTAAAAATAAAAAAATATTCTGAGAAGTTAAGTTAAATGAGAAGTGTTAATTAAAGTTTAGATTATTCAAAAAATTAGTGTATAATTTGCGAATTATTAGAAGAATTGAAAACTATGGTGGTGGAGACCAAGTCTTTGTCAAATGGGCGAGGGTTCTCTATAACTTGGTTCAGAGGGTCTGGCCTTTCTGATATTTTGAGTGAGAGAGGTCCCGTCACATGTATGATATCTGGCCGTGTATGCAAGGGGACTCCCCTCTTCAGAAGCTTCTGTCAGTCTTACTGGTAAGGTAGAGATACCACCCCCCACAGACCTCAGTCAGTCTTATCCCATTCTCTCTCTCCCATCCCATCCCATCCCATCCCATCCCATTCTACTCCAACCGTCACACAACGACAAAACGAGTTTAATGATATTGGAAAAAAAAAAAAAAAGTCAGGGTAGTTGCAGGCACGTTTTTCTTCTTACATTTCAGTATAGTCCTGGTAATATCCAATACAGACCTGGCAATATCAATGCTAGAAAAACTACTTAGGAAAGCTTAACAAAATATGGAATCTCCCTGCAACTTCTTAACCATAACCATCCATTAAAATATAACCGGCCAACAGATAAATCTTACCAAAAATGCCGATTCTTTATAATTCTTATAAAATTGAACATGTTTGGGATTGTAGAATACAGAAATTTAGCACTAATTTCCAGAAACTATAATTAAAAAGGAATGTTGCAGAAAGGAATCTGAATTTGAAAAGCAGCAAGAATCGATCTTGTGAGACGTATTGGACCCTGGAAAAATCCGTAGATGAAAGTTTTAAAGAAAAATTACTTCATTGAAAATCATGTCTTTACATCAATAAGGCAGCGAGTTTGATTAAACACGAAACCATAATAGTCAAAAAAAAAAACAAGGGAAAAAAAATTCCTATAAAACTCGAAAGCAGAAACTCTAAATTAAACTAAGCATTAAATAAGCTAAGTTAAGATACTTTTCCTTCGCTGCAATTATTCGATTGTTTTCTACTGTAGTTTCTTTTGTTGTTGTATCTGGTTCAACTGGCCAGAGTAGGGAAACAGCTGCCAGATCGAGCGAGCGAAGGACGGCGAACTTCTTCTTCGGTTCTTATGGGACTGTTTGGAGTCGATCTAAGAGATCTTGGTGAATCCAAGCTTCTTCGAAGGAGATGTTTCATGGCCGAGATCAGATGCTCGGTTGGATTTGAAGGTGGAGTCGAAGATCTGAACTTCTTGCAGAAGTTCATGTGGCGGTTCAGAGCTTCTTCAGTGCTGATTAGCCTCTCGGATCTGCAAATCTCATCTTTAATGGCTTCGGCGCAGAGGCCACAGATCCATTTATCTTGATACCTCTCGCGAACCTTAGCTATGTAATTTGGTGTACACTCCTCTGTCAATCCACAACAAACGCATTTCACGAATTCGACTTCGATCTGAGCTGTAGGGACTTTTACGGCGGTAGTTTGAGATTCAGAGCCGCAAATCGTCATTGAATCGCTCAGAACCGTAGCTGACATCTCTGAAACTCTAGAAATCAACAGAAGACGGGAAATCACGAATAAAACTCCTTTTCTAAAATAATAAAAAAAAATTCCTAAGAAGTAGTTTTATGCAAAATATCCAAAAATTACAAAGAAAGCTTTCTCCTATTCTTTCTACTCGAAATAGCGAATCTGTTTATCAAATTACCGTTTTTTTTATATAGCGAAAACGTATATTCTGTTCAACTTCTATCGGTTCCTAGATTCACGGACGCTTTGAATCCTTTGAAATTCCTCAAAACAGCCTCAGACGGTTCAATCTCTACTTTTCTTAGCTATCTCTCCTTCTCCCACTCACCTTCAACCTTCTCGCCCTCAGGAAACAAAATCTCACAGAACAAAGACATTTCAAGACCTTCGGTTTAAGCTCTCGCAAAATTAAACTGAGAAAACATGAAGAAATTAATATATTCTTCAGAGATTCGCTTACTCGCTCTCTGTAAATTTCTTCTTCCCCAGCCTTTCGTAACGCAGAGACGCAGTGCGCGGCACCAATGATTAGCCCTTCAAGAAAACGCTTTAATAGAATCCCCGTCAGCTTTCTACAGTCTACACGGGCATTCAATGCTAGCTTCTTTTAACTTATAAGTATAACCTTGCCAGCTGTCTCCCTTGTCATCTATCAAACAATTTTTAAATATGGAAATTATTTTTTCTGTCACTCTCATTGCGAATCCTTTCTCTCCACGTGGAAATTTTAAGGCGCGTAAGGTATCTTTTTCCGGTTACCGGTTGTCGGTGATTGTTGTCCGTATTCGTGATCATGCTTCTCTCTCGCGCCTAGATACTGGTGATTGCCGGTCACATAAATCAACTTACCGATACTATCCTCCTTTTGACACGCCTTTACGTTGGAATGATCATTCTGGTGGGGTTAAATTTGTAATTTTAGTAGTGCTCAGGAAGAAGCCTGGCGGCTTTTAATGGGTTTTAGTTGCAATTTTTAGGAGCTATGTTTGTCTGCATAATCTCTGAACTTGGGGTGTCATTGGGTAACTCTCTATCTACAATCGAGAACTCCATTTCGAATTCTCTTTTGATTAGAATCGATTTGAGTGGGGTCTAATATGAAATCAAATCAATAGAAAACGAAATCATTATCTTGTTTCTCAAAAGTACTCACAAATACCTTGAATTAATTTACACTATTATTTATTTTTATATTATACATGATTCAATATAATCTTATATTTTAAAATTAACACATATGACATAAAATTCTTCAAATTTCATACAAACTAAATATTTGAACTTAACATGAGTCATTTCTTTTTAAATTTATTATGCGTAAAGAAAATAAATTTTAATATTTAAAAATAAAAATTATTAAATCATCTTTTTTGTTAAACAAATTATTATTAACTTGATACTTTACAAATAATATATTATTTTTTAGAATAATTTTTTTTAAAATAATTTTTCTCATTCAATTCTTGAGAATCAAAATTGACGAGTACCTATGATTTCAATTTCGATTCTACTTATTTTAAAATTGAAATTAGAATATATAAAATATAGTGGTTATGATTCTAACATTCATAATAACCAAACCATTGACACCTCTACCTAGAACCATAATGCAATGCTTCTCACAATAATAACCCAAAATTTGTAATAATCTCTGACAAAAAAAATTCATTGATCTGATTATCTAAAACTTTGAATCATCTTAGATTTGGGAAAGTAACCTTTCCAGCCTTCCCACCATACAATCCTCAATGTGATCTTGAAAAAAAAAAAATCGTTACGATCTAGAGATCAAAATGACTTGTTTCATCTCCCTCCCCCCCTCTATATATATATATATATAACAATGATTTTGACCACACTAAAAATTATTATTAACAAAATTAATTTAATTAAATAACAAATGTTTTGACAATTAGATGAATTAGAGATTACTCTCAAATATCAATAGGTGTCTATCATGCATGTAAAAGCCATCATTAAGTCAAACCTCAGAAAAATTACAATTATTGGATTAGTATGATGTAGATGGATTTAAAGAAAATATAATTTTTTTTAAATTTATATAGATGGAAATGATAAAAATAAATGTACATAATTTTCTTTCTTCAATACTTATTACTCTATTAAAATTTCTACTAACTTTATCGTTCAAATGTGATCACAAGGCAAACAAAACTAAAGATTGAGAGTTGAAATTTTCCCTCAATGGAAAGAAAAGAGATTGAGGATGAAATAAAATATAAAACCACCTATTAGAAGATCTCGTTGATTTTGCCTAAAATCAATTGAAATAGCAACAAAATTCATGAGTGCTCCCTACTTTCATGAATTAACACTTCACAGAAAGCCGTTATGTCTTGCTATCATCACCAAAAGAAGGGCACGAGAGTTGGCTCATTCTTCCAATCAAAAGTTTGAGGATATTCCATGTCTATTTCATTGAATCCATACCGGGGAAAGCAATGATATAAATATAGAAACTTAAAAAGCTTTCAAACCTTTCCACTTCCACTATCAACAAGTTCACAAAACATTTACCCATTTTTCCACAGGTAATCTTCACTTTTAGATGGTGACCTATATCTCTTTCGAGTCCATATCCTATGCACCCAGGGTGGAATTCCTTCTTTTATGTTTTATTCCTTCATCTTGAGTGCACACAATCTGGATTCATATCTTTCTACTAAACATATTCTTTGGGTTTAAGAATAATCTGATTTATTCCATTCATGCATTTTAATTATCGAAAACTAATATTTTTTTTAGAACATAAGATGAAAAACCAAAAAAAAAAAAACAGAAATATATAGAATGTATACGGGAGATTGGACCTCTATTTTGAAGAAAAATATTATCAAACATTTTTGAAAGATGCAAGAATTTAATTTTTTATATAAAGTTTGAGTTTATTCAAGCTAAATTCGAATTCATTAGAATGAATTGGTCTTCGACATAGTCAATTTAGGTCTGATTAGGATTTAAGACTTGTCTCAAACCCATCTCTTTAGTATTGTGAATGTCAAGCCTAATCCGAATGCATCCATTGACAAATTTTTTTTAAAAAAACACTGACTTGTGACAAGTCCTTGATGATCCTTTTTTTTTTTTTTTTGAATTTGTCGACTAACTTGTAGTAACAACTTTAGCGATGCTCTGTTGGATGGTAAATTGTATATTAAAAAAAAAAATTAACTGTTATATTATCACATCATTATTTTCTGATTTTATCATAAAATCACAACATATAATTAAATCAGTTTAACGTTTATTCATAACATAATGATGTGGTAATATCATTGTCTTAAAATAATCCTCTGATTTGTATTTTATGTGTCAGTCGTAGTTGGAGGCTAGAAATTCTCCAAAGGAAAATATCTTCACACACTTTACGAATCATGGTGTGAACTCACCGTGGCATCAAACGCAAGAAAGGCGTCAAAAGTAAAGCTGGTATTTTAAGGGATAAAAAAGTTCCACGTGAAATAATAATTATTTCAGTTGGGGAGACCTTTTTAAATAATTTGGCATAGCTTAGGCCTACAAATCAGATGACGACTTTCATAATTGATTTATAAACACTGAATTCAACATACCATGCAACCCTTTTTCATTTGAGAAGAGAGTAAAGTAGAAATGATGAGTAAATACTATAATAAAAAAATGAATAATGATTTTCTGACTGCGTATGACATATTCTCTTGATGTGGCATGTATAAGACTCATAGATTTTCTCGGGATACGCAACTGTACATAAATATGTGTAATTCTCGAAAAAGAAAAAATACATGATTTTAACACATGCGACGTCTATAGGGGAGAGTCAGAAAATCAAAACTTAGAAGAGAGTAATCAGATTTTTGGATTTTACGATCTTATTTCATTACACTGTTGTGAAAATTGATTTTGAAAATCAAGAATCAGTACATCAAAGATTGTTTCTACACTTAAATATATGATCTGAAAATTTGCCCTCTCTAATTCATACAGATCTTAAAAAACCTAAGAAGAAGAGAACGTGTGGGCGGGATAGCACTCATGTCTCAGTATGGGATAAAATACTCTTAGAATGAAATTATGAATTATAAATGTACTAACGGAAACTTTCTTCAACATTTGAAAAGGCGCAACGTTCCAGACCACACATTTTTTGCATGCAAGTCTTTAGTTGTTAGTGTAAACATGTCGATTGACCACAACTTAATGTTATTCATGAAGACGGCCAACCAATCACCAAAAAAATCATAAAAATAAGGAAAATAAAATAAAATTGTGATGAATGATTATGAATAAAAAATTGTCACGTGTAACGCTGAAAAGCTATCCCTTTCTGTAAGTTGGACTTTTATAGTCTAAAACAAGATTTGAAGGTTTCCTGTAGATTGATATAAATGTTTTAGGGATTCAATTTATAGCTAGTATCTAGGAATATCTTCCATCATCTCAATCGTACATTTGTTGTTTGATGAAGTTAATTAATACTTTTTAACGGTACTGATCCTTCTAAAGTTTAAAGACCCTTCTAATCCCCTCCCCTTCAGCCAAGGTTAGGCAAAAATTGTACGGATGTCCCAATCACTTAATAACTACTTTTACTTTTCGGGTTATGTATGATTTTCTTTCTTTTCAGTTCTGTTTGGTATGCTTGACAATCATTATTAAAAAAAAAAAAAAAAATTGAGAGTTTGAAAAGGTGCCTTTTATCGTAGGTGAAAGGGCATCGCAAAAGTCGTAAAATGGTTCAAAAACATACACAAATTATCAATTGATATTTTAAATTAATTTATTAAAAATCTTCGAAATCAAGAAAATGTGGAAAAAAAAAGCATAGGCACAAAAATATGAATATTTAATTATATTCTATTCATTTAAGTAAAAATAAACATATAATTTCAAAAAAAAATATTAAATTGATGAAGGGGAAGTGTGGTGATAAATGTTAAAATTAAGTATTATTTACTTTAATCCCATAAATCCAATTAAAATCTGTCAATTGTGCTGAATTGGTCTTGGAATGAGATTTTATGGAATTGCATTGCAGACTATATAGGAACCATCACCAAATATGCGCGGCTTAATCTTATTGGACCAACTAAGGATCGAGCACGTGATACTGAGCAGAAACAATGACACATATCACCTTGTTAGAGAACGAATTGATTGTACTTGATTTCTTATTTCTCTCGCACAGATCTGATTCAAATCCGTTCTTTGAATTAAACTCCACTTGAAATATTTTTTTTCAAAAGTTGCTTATAGAGAATCCACCAAATATGATATTATACTAACGACTATTTTAACAACTACTAATAATTGAATAATGATTTTTCATGCCCTCCTTTGACTTACACCTCAATCATAGAACCGTAGATCATTTAACGTGGGATATGCAGAATCATATATCTTTTTCTTGTGTATCATGAGACAAATGATCTACAGTCTTGTGACGGGGGCTTCAAACAATCACGAATCTTAATAATTTTATTGGTTGGATCCAAATCTAATATAATGAAGTTGTAAATTTTGATATAAAAATTATTTATATTTCCTATTAATCATTAATTGGCAAAATTTGTAGCAAATATTTCAGTTACTACCCTACTCTTGCAAAGGAGAGGCACTGTAACACTCCATAATTTCAAAGTATGGCATTTTCAACTACATCCATCAAAGGACAAGCCCATTTTCAGATTGAGTGGTCACTAAGGAACCATTGTTTGAGTGGTCACCAAGGAACCATTGTTTCCCTTTTTCCCATCAAATTAAAAAGTCTGTGTTTGTATTGTTTCTATCAATCAAGAAAATTTTCGACATCTTTCTTCTTTTTGATTCGCAAGGCACTTAGTGTGAAAATCATGCTCCACCAACTCGTGAATCCCAATAGTTCATGAGTTTGATCTTTCGAAGGCAATGCCGAACATCCAAGGGATTATTAAAGAAAAAATTAATTAAAGGACCCTGATGAAGAGAGATCTTCCTAATTATTCCTTGAGTTTTGGGCGATTGCTTGATAGTCTATTTAGTAAAACTTTCCTTTTTTAATGGTCCATTCATCTCATCTCAAATTTTCCATTTTTTTTGCCTTTTTCACATACTTAGGTTTTTCAATCGTGATTCTAACTATTTCTGATGATTTTTTATTGTGAATGACCAATGAAATTGATATACTTCTATTTTTGAACATTTAGATGTATTTATTTTAAAATCTATTTCAACGATTTAAAACAAAAAATGAAGAACGAAGTCGAGATTCAAAAAAAAATTCTAGTGTTGATCTTACCTGTTTTATTTATTGTCGAACTCTACATTTTTTTATTGTCAGGCTCACCAATTTTTATTTATTGTTGAACTCAGCAATTTTATTTACTTTTGAGCTCGACGTTGGTAAAAATCCACCTATTTTCGTTTTTTGAGTTTTTTCTAATAAAATACGTGGAAAAATCAACAAAAAACTTGACATGACGACTTGTGTGATGATTTCAAATCAAAAAATCGATTTTCATCTAAAAATTAAGTAAATTTTTTGAAAAAATCATAATTTTGTATATATATCTTCAAAATGCTTGAAAATGACTTCTTTTTCTTTCTCAAATTCTTTTAATTGAAAAAGAGTCTCCATAACTTAATTGGAATGCCAGAAATTCAACTTGTCTGGACAAAAATGGTGAGTTTGAATGGTTAGGACAGTTTTAACATTCCAATCATGGGAAATATGTGTGGAGTGAGGTTCAGGGACTGCTTAGAAAAAAAAAAGTTTTACTAATCGAACTATTAAAAAAAGTCCTAAATCTTGGAGGCTACTTAGAAAGAAATCCCTCCGACGTCGGGTCCTCTAAGTAATTGTCTCGTTATTAAATGAAAAATCTGTCAAATGGGCTTTGATCATACTGAGGACCATCGTTGTCTAGCCTCTATTGAGGCTCTCCATCAAATAGTCTGATGAGAGAAAATAAGAAAAACATATTTCATTGTTCAACACAGACCTCCCAGGTTTAAAATAAATTCTTGTAAGATGTTCTTCTTGGGATCCCTAGCATCTCAACCTTATGTTTATGGACAGCCTCCACTCTGACGTTTTTGTTATATTTACTTGCAGTTGGTATGTGCAAAAACACACATATATATATATGGGTAGCTTTCAATGGCCAATAGTTTGGCAAACACTTTTTTCAAAACATGGGTTAGAGGTCTTGGAATGGGCTGATTTTTGGTAAGGATGATCTCTACGGTGAGGAGATCATCATCACCAAAAATCAGCCCATTCCAAAACTTCTAACCCCATCAAAAATGATTTACAAAAAATGGACGGTTCACGATTTTTCAACTTGTAAACTGGGGCTAGAAGTTTTGGAATGAGCTGATTTTTGGTGAGGACGATCTCCTCACTGTAGAGATCATCCTCACCAAAAATCAGCCCATTCCAAGACTTCTAACCCATGTTTTGAAAAAGTGTTTGCCAAAATGTTGGCTATTGAACGGGACCCTATATATATATATAGGGAGCGGTTCAGCAGCCCCATTATGGTGCCATGCATTTTTCAAAACATGGGTTACAAGCTTTGGAATGAGCTGATTTTTTGTGAGGATGATCTCTATGATGAGGAGATCATCCTCACCAAAAATCAGTCTATTCCAAAACTTCTAACCCCATCAAAAGTGATTTACAAAAATTGGATGGTCCACGATTTTTCAACTTGTAAACTTGGGTTAGAAGTTTCAAAATGAGCTGATTTTTTGTGAGGATGATCTCTTCACCGTAGAGATCATCCTCACAAAAAATCAGCCTATTCCAAAACTTGTAACCCCATCAAAAGTAATTTACAAAAAATGCATGGCATCATGTGTGGCACCATAAGGGGTTACTGAACCGCTCCCATATATATATATATATATATATATATATATATATGGGAGCAGTTCAGCAGCCCCATTATGGTGCCACACATTTTTCAAAACATGGGTTACAAGCTTTGGAATGAGTTGATTTTTTGTGAGGATGATCTCTATGATGAGGAGATCATCCTCACCAAAAATCAGCCTATTCCAAAACTTATAACCCCGTCAAAAGTGATTTACAAAAATTGGATGGTCCACGATTATTCAATTTGTAAACTTGGGTTAAAAGTTTCAAAATGAGCTGATTTTTTGTGAGTATGATCTCTTCACCGTAGAGATCATCCTCACAAAAAATCAGCCTATTCCAAAACTTGTAACCCCATCAAAAGTAATTTACAAAAAATGCGTGGCACCATAAGGGGTTGTTGAACCGCTCCCTATATATATTATGCATGATTTCAATTTTGGGACTGACTTGTTGCACACCACTAGCAATTGTTGCACTCCAATTTTTCCTAAAGTACTTTTACTGGACTGACTGGCTGCACACCACACACTACTGATTGCACTCCATCACTTAAAAAATCCCATTCGCACTCTATTTGAATGATTACACTCTAAAAATAATTTTTAAATGTTGCATTTTTTTTCTTCTTCCTCACTTATGCCCGTTGAAATTATCGGTTGTTCAATGATTTTTACAAGGAATACGTGGTTGTTTTTAAATCATATTTATAAACTTGGACATTTTGAAATATTTTTGCAAGAAATACTTTAATTCCAAAGAGAACATGAGCAAAATCAATCACGAGAAAAATATATTTAGATGGAAGTGGACCGGGCTTAGACTAAGGTTTTATTTATTAAATTTGGGCTGATATTTAGATGAGTTAGGTTAGGGTTAATTTTTTAGCCTTAAAAGTCCTGGCCCGTTAAAAGCATGACCCAGTCCAGTCCAGTGACAATCCTTACTCTCAAGTACATTGATTATAAATATTAATTAAAATTGATTAGAAATCTATTATAACTAGGAGTGCAACTTGGTTCGGGTTAATTCGATTAAGAGCAAAATCAGAATCGAACTGACAAAGATCGATTCTATTATATAAAAATCAGAACCGAACCGAATTGATCTAGAACCAAGCCAACCCAAACCGACCTTAATTCGGTTCGGTTCCATGGATTGTCAAAAGAGAGAGAGAGATTAACCTTTTTAACTCAACATTCAAATTCTATACAAAATTCATCCCCAGTTCTCCAATTCAAACCCTATAATCACTAAAGATCAACAGCACAATTAAAGAACAAATAAAAAATAAAATAAAATAATCCAAACAAAAACCTAGTCACAAGTCGTATATCACTGGCCGCAGAGAATGAGAGAGACGAGGAGGGTATCGTTTGAAAAAAAAATTACATTTTATTTTTATAAATTGTATCAATTTTCGGTTTGATTTGGTTATTTACCAACCCTGAACTAAAAATTGAATCGAACTCATTGGTTTTTATTTTCTTTAACCCGAACTAAATTGCATTTAATTAAAACCGAACCAACCCAATCCAAAATTCACGGATTGGTTTGGTTCTCAGTTTGAACCGAATTAAATTGCACTCCTAATTATAACAACCAACCTTAATATAAAAGTTGTTCTAATCTCATAATTTAAACAATTATTGTATGTAGTTCAAATAATATAATCTCTAATGTTACCATTAAAATTTCATTATTATCACCAATGTACATTAGATCTTCGCAATAACATTCATACCGACATACAATCATTCTTCGAGCATCAATTTCATAAATTTAAACTTTACTTAAAAAAATTTTTTGAAAAGAATATACCAATATTTAAGAAAAATTATAGAATAAGAAAATATGGAGATTCATAAGTAGAATTGATTGTAAGATTTGTGCAAAATGATGAATGTATGTGTTATCTATAGTGGGATTGTTCATGACCATTGGGAGTGGAGTGAAAAATTTGACGGTTGGACATAAATTGAATAATTTTTTTTAAATTTGACCATTATAGCGAAAACTAGCGGTTCAACTGTTGATTTTTGAGAGGTCACTCGAAAATCGACGATCGAATGGTCGATTCATTACTTTATTTTTAATAATTTCTTTATAAAAAAAATTTAACTTATAGAATACTATATATATATATATATATTTTCCCTTTGGAAAACAAAGAGAGGCATCTTTAAAATTGACTATAGAGGGCATGTCCAAATCACCCCAAACTTTGCCTATCAACATTTCTGAAGAAATGGTTAAGTAAAGGATTACGGTTTATTAAAGTCGGTTTGGTTCGGTTCAGCTCCATAGATTACAAATATTTTATAAATATAAATAATATTTTTTAATAAAAAAATAAGTATAAAATTTGATATAATAAATCACAAATCTATCTATAAAAAGTCATTAGTTTATCTATAAAAAATTATTAATTTATGTACTAACTCATAAAATAATTCTTAATAATTTATATATATATATTTATTTATTGCATAGGGATTTGATTTTCCATTTGGTTCAATTCTATACAAGTTTGAATCGAGAATCGAACCAAATTGATCAATTCTCCATTTACGTAACTTGGAATCGAATCGTAACTTATTCCAAACCGAACCAAACCATCTCAAAACTATTGGTTATCGGTTTGAACCGGACCAAGTTGCGCCCCTAATCATTACTCATAAATGTTATGTGCCACCCGTTGGGTGGTATCTAAGTTGAGTACGGGAGTGTCTGTATTCGGCCATGATAGAGATGTAAATTTATTTTCGTCACATGCGTCTTCAAAGTAGCGGGGCCACTGCCCAGTGCATGAATGGTTTTGGGTTCGACTAGTCCGATTGACACATAAATGCAATCTGATCCGTTAGATATGGGGTTAGAACCTAATCAAGCGTACAACACTTGACAGGCTTACTGATGATGTGATTGAAGCATCCAACGGCGACGTGTACTTCAGAGACGCAAGCACAAAATTTGGACTCCATAATTGGTATCTACACTTTCTCGAGGCCAAGCCTCATGGTCGACTTCTTAAGTACGATTCCTCAAAAAATGAAACATCAATATTGATGGACGATTTGTGCTTCGCCAATGGAGTTGCTCTGTCGAGGGACCAGGATTATCTGGTGGTCTGCGAAACAGGGAAGTAAGTAAGACAATAGTCCCAGTGGTATCACAATTCACTATTCAAGTCTATCAGTGTTGTCTCATACTATAGAAGTACGAAAATTCATGTGGGTCTTGATGTTCACCAATCAATTGATATATGTATATATATATATAGGGGCCGGTTCGTGGGACGTCTTAGAAAACATCTTGGAAACCCATGTTTATGAATCATTGGATTTGGGACGTCTAACGGCTTGGATTTCGTTTTAAAACAAAACGTGCGGGCCAGCTGGAAACGTCTTTTGCTTTAAAAGAGTTCATGTATTTTCAAGAAACTCCCTCCATCTTTTATTATATTAAAACTTAAACCTCATTCTCTCTCAAAACTCCTTCTTCAATACGACTTCTTCTCTCTCAAGTATTTTCTCTCTACAGAAATTACAAAGAAACGAACCTTTCGAACCCTTCTCCCTCACGAGTCTCTCAACAAAATGCATAGATGCAGCAACAACAAGTGCCTCTTATCCATAAGAATGCATAGATGCAGCAAGTGTTTCGGGGGATCGTACCTCGCATTCCATGGCACTGAACCCAAAACCAGTATCTCCTTCAACAACAACAACAAGACGACCAGGCGATGCCACCGCAACAGCAATGCAATAACCCAAACCGACTCCCATTGTCCCCGAAGTCCCCACATCCAACCTTATCCTCGGCTCTGTCTAAACCAACACACCCCAACCAACATCCATTGTATTCGCACCCTCCAAAACCAAAGTAGGTGCCGGGCTTCCCTTTGCAAGGATCGTATCCCTTATAATCCTCATCGGCGTAAGGAAATTAAAAGACACGACATCCTTCGTCAACTGAATTTCCATGTTAAACACATTTTCTATCGCCGTCTTCGAAATCACTTCAACCCAAGAATGTGATTTACCAAAACAGAATGGATCATCCTTAATTTCCTCATTTATAGTATCCAAAACCTGTTTTGCGTCACCAATCAAACTAATATGGGGTTTACGAAGTTCAATTTCTTCCTTCGAAACATCAACTAAAATAAACTTCACATCCTTGGACCATTCTAGTGTGATCGTGCAGCCGTAGCAGCCACTTTTCCCAAATACAATCAAAGGTCTCTCAGCTTGTTTAAGCAAAGAGAAAACATTTTTTATTTCTAAAAGAATTCGTATTGAAGGAGTTTTGAGAGATGGGTTCGAATCGTTTCTTTGTGATTTCTGTAGAGAGAAAATACTTGAGAGAGAGAAGAATTCGTAATGAAGAATGAGGTTTTAGTTTTAATATAATAAAAGGTAGAGGGAGTTTCTTGAAAATACATCAACTCTTTTAAAACAAAAGACGTTACCAGCTGGCCCGCACATTTTGTTTTAAAACGAAATCCAGGCCGTTAGACGTACCAGATCCGACGATTCATAAACATGGGTTTCCAAGAAGTTTTATGAGACGTCCCACGAACCGGCCCCATATATATATATATATATATTAAACATTTACTTATAAAACACCAATCTATATGGAAGTTTAATTTAATATGGATTAGTGTGTTGTAAATAAAATCTGATGTGCTAATACAATCCCTCTTGATATATCTAGCAGCTCTCTTGGTTACTATTATTGTGCATGAAAAATAAGTGAGAATTTTTTTTTTGGAAAATATTGGAGTGACTTTGTATACACTGTGTTTCACACTTTATTGACGTAGTTGTGTGCACAAAACCATATATACCTTTATGCCTTTCACTCGTTGATGAAAAGCATTTATCATTAATTAGGTGCACACTTTCATGTCAACGAAGTGTGAAGCCGGGTGTATTTTAAAGTCAATCCAGCAAGACTCAAAATTTCTCTTTAGAAAAATAAAATATTAAATTGAAATAAATTCATATTTCACCTCATCTCCCTAGAAAATGATTTTTACAATTTCCTAATGCATGTCTAAGTCATTATCTAATTAAATCCAAATTCTTTCAAATCTTTCCCCCTCTCTTTTTAAATCTTCAATTTCTATAATTTTAATATAAATTAAATTAATTTATCTTTCAAAATAATTATTTAGAACCGTCCTGACATTTAAATGTTCTTGATCTTGTGAGTCAGATTCCTATGTCTGAAATATTGGCTGAAGGGAGATATCAAGGGAAAGACAAAGATATTCATCAAAAACCTTCCTGGAGGACCTGATAATATTAATCTTGCGCCGGATGGGACATTTTGGATTGCAGTACTAGAGGTTTTGGTAAATTGGTCGATTTAACAAAATCACACACAAAAAATTTAACTTATAAAATACTATATATATATATAATACTTTTCCCTTTTGAAAACAAAGAGAGGCATCTTTAAAATTGACTATGGAGGGCATGTCCAAATCACCCCAAACTTTGCCTATCAACATTTCTGAAGAAATGGTTAAGTAAAGGATTACGGTTTATTAGACCTTAGTTCTATGACACGATATTTGTCCTTCATGCCAGCTAACGAAGGAGACTCATAAATTATTCGAAGAGTTGTTAAAATTACAAAAGTACCCTGCACTTTGCAAACCTACCCAATTTATGTACCTTATCTCATCTTCTTAAGAGGTTTTATTTTAAAACTGTTAAAAATCTTTGCGTCCTCTTTCATTTCTTATCAGAGCTTCCCAATGGATACGAGACGATACGTGTCGGCCTTCAAAGGTGTTGTGGTTGCTTGTTTAGTCGCCTTTCTACTTCAAATCTTCTTCTTCTCCCCTATATCTCCAGACCTTCTTGATTTGCCTCCATTATCAACACTTGATTTTCCATGGAACAACGAATTACAGGTTAGTACTTAACAGTAGTTATTTATAAGGATCCTGTAATGATCCACTTTTTTTTTTCCTCTCCAAATTTTCAATTTTGTGTGATAAGAACCTAATCAATATTATACCGAAAGCAGTTAGGTTTATATATAAAGTTAATTCATAATTTCTTCTGGTGTGTAACAACACACTCTGTGACAGCTTTCATTCAGTTGCTACTGTTGTCAAAATCGGATCAAATTGTTGGTCTAGTAGGAAAAGCCATTAATTTTGTGAAAGTAATCTTCTTGTGAAATTAAATGAAAGTAATTTAGAAAAAAAAAATATTTTTCTAATTATTTTAACAGATAAAAACCAGTTTAACCGAATGGAATAAGAATCACGTCGTGGTCCGGTCAATTTGACAAATTTTCGATAATCATTTAATTTTTCGAACCTAGTCTCTAACCATATACAAATCCTTGTTTGTAGAGTTGGAGACTTCAAATAGATTGTCTTAGTTCTAAAACAATTTGGTTCAAATGCAATCAAAGCCCCTAGGTGTAAATGGTGCCAAAAGTTAAGTCCTTATCTCTTTGCGATGATAACAAGGAGAGGAGGGTATGGGGGAGTGTTCCACATTGGTTCAAATGCAAACAAAGCCCCTAGGTGTAAATGGTGCCAAAAGTTAAGTCCTTATCTCTTTGTGATAATAACAAGGAGGGGGGGGGGGGGGGGTGTACAGGGGAGTGTTCCACATTTCCTTTAGGGTTTCATGATAATGATCAGAGTCGTGATAATCTGACTTAGCCACGTGGCATATTCAATCGACACCCTTGACGTGATAGGTTTGGGAATCGTATATCGACTCTCCTCGGGATACAAAACTACACCTTTTTATGGGGAACTGTCGTTATGTATCTCAAGGAGAGTTGATCTACGATTACCGAACTTGTCACGACAGAGATGCTGGTCAAGTATGCCACGTGGGTAAATGAGATCATCACAATTCTAATGATAAATCAAAGCCCCTAGGTATAAATGGTACCAAAAGTTACATCTTTGTGATGATAACAAGGAGGGGAGTGGGAAGTGTTCCCCATTTCCTTTACTATCTCATGGTAATGATAAGAGTAACAATAATTTGACACCCCCACGTGGCATACTCAAAATACTCTCCTGACGTGGGATGTGTTAGAACTATAGATTTTCCTTTATCGGGGATAAACAACTGCACATATTTATGAGGATGTGCAATTGTTTATCCCGAAGCATAAAGTCTATAGTTTTAGCACATGCCACGTCAGGAGAGTATTTTAAGTATGCCACGTGGGGGAGTTAGATTATCACTACTTTAATGATAACTGAAAGCCCCTAGGTGTAAATGATGCCAAAAGTTAAGTCCTTAATGATAAATCAAACAGTGATGAAATTAACATCAGTTATCGTAGTTCTTCATGATATATTTGATCATGATTCTGGGGGGTTATGGTTGTTGTTGTTTTTGCGTTTGCATAGAAAGTGATGAAACTTGGAGAGGGGTTTCTAAAGCAACCTGAAGATGTGTGTGTGGACAAAGAGGGTATATTTTACACAGCAACAAGAGATGGTTGGATTAAAAAGATGCATAAAAATGGATCATGGGAAAATTGGAAGATGATTGGAGGCGATGGGATACTTGGAATCACAGTATCATCAACAACCGGAGATCTTCTTGCATGTGATGCCAACAAGGTTAGTAATAAGACACTCTTTTTAACTTTTTAACACACGGCCGTATGTGTCAGAAAAGCATATCTATATAATAAAATAGGACGGTTGTCCCTTTGCTCGATTTTAATCTTTATCTCACATAAAGAGTTTGTCTTAGGGAATAGATCATCTATAGCTCTTTATAGCGCATATTGATGGTTGGTAAACCACCATGTCTTTGAGATTGTAAAATCCCACCATTTAAAATTAGGAGTACAGTGATTGTCCATTTTAGAAGTTTTTGATTTAACCAAAAAATTATATTTTAAAATCAAATCTAGGCCATGAATGCGAAAGGCTTGTGTTGTTATTTTTCTTAAACATTAGCCTCTCTCTCATGGAGGGAGAGAGAGAGAGAGAGATGGGCTAGAGAGGATTCATCCTATGTATTTTGAAGACAACTTTCAACTTTAATTTATGAATGGTAGTATGATGCTTTCCTCTGACAAATGCCCCCATCACATAATCGTAGATCATTTGCCTTGGGATACACAAGAAAAATTTTTATGGTTCTACATATACTAAAGCAAATGATCTACGATTCTGTGATGTGGCGTTTGTTAGAAGGGGACGTCATATTATCACGACTCTTAATTTATTTATTTTTCTTTTCTCATCTTTTACTTCCTTTTTCAAGAATATCTCTTCTACTTTATTCACTGCATTTCCTCGTCTCTTTTTTCAATTATATCCTTATAATTGTATTCTCTTACCTCTTTCTCCCCTCCTCCTCTTCCTCTTCTCTTCTCATCTTTTACTCTTTTTTTTTCAAGAATATCCTTTCAACTTTATTCATTATATTTCCTCCTCTCGTTTTTTCAATAATATTCTTACAATTGTATTCTCTTACCCCTCCCCTCTCCTCTCCTCTCCTCTCCTCCCCAATTTCTTTTTTAATAATACCACCAACTTTGTTGTCCTTTCTCTTTTACTCCCCTCCTTACCCCCCGAAAGAGGACGCCCCTGCCCTAGACACCAACAAACTCTAGTATAATTCTAATTTTAAATTGTTGAGGGACCCATGCTTGTATTGGTTTTATAACCAAAAAAAAAAACAATTAGTTGCCTCCTTAAACTATTCTAAGCGGGTGGTGTTTTCAAGGTTTAAGATGTCACATTGAAGGAATGTTTTGGTCAAGGAAAAGGTTAATATTGTATTGAACGAACATTATGAAAAAGTTAATGTCTTAAGGTCAAAGTTTTGCATAGATGTAGAATAATATCTACATGTCCTAAAATCCATGCTCATGCATTTTGATATCTTAAACCCATGGTTATTTCATTCACCTTTCAAATGGTAGCTACCCTTCTAATTGGGTTAGTGGACTGAGAGAAGCATGAAGCATCTGCAAGTTGATTAGTAACAGAACATGGAGTAAAGTTGCTATCAAACTCCGGGAAGTACAAGATCATTATTTTAGGAAACTATGGTTAACTGTTCAAATTTCAAAGTGCCTATGCTTCATTATCTGAGGATGCATTTCAAAAAAACTCATTAACGAAATGTTTGTAAGTTCTGTTGCGAATTTTTATCAATCTAATCTCTACGAACAATTATACTAAACCGAAATTTATTATACATCTCAGGGTTTGCTAAAAGTTAATGAAGACGGTGTAACGGTTCTAGCATCACAATTTAACGGTTCAAAAATAAGGTAACGGTGATCTCATATAAATTGAAACAAACTTATTCATGAATCGTAATGTTACGTACCTAACATAAGTACATATCACGTAACATGCAAATCGAAAATCGTATATCGTAATGGGAGTATCTAAGTTAAATACAGTTCTGGCAAGCATCATTACTAGGGGTGCAACTCGGTTCGGTTTGAGGTCAAATTGAAATCAAACCGACATAGCTCGATTCGACTAAATAAGAACCAGAATTAAACCAAATTCCATTGGAACCAAACCAACTCAAATTGAATTAAAGTCGGTTTGGTTCGGTTCAGTTCCATAGATTACAAATATTTTATAAATATAAGTAATATTTTTTAATAAAAAAATAAGCATAAAATTTCATATAATAAATCACAAATCTATCTATAAAAAGTCATTAGTATATCCATAAAAGATTATTAATCTATGTACTAACTCGTAAAATAATTCTTAATAATTAGTATATATATATATATATTGCATAGGGGTTTGATTCTCGGTTTGGTTCGGTTCTATACAAGTTTGATCCAAGAATCAAATTAAATTTGATCGGTTCTCCATTTACGTAACTCGGAACTAAATCGTAACTTGTTCCAAACCGAACCAAACCACCTCAAAGCTATCTAATCTCGGTTTGAACCGGACCAAGTTGCAACCCTAACCATTACTCATAAATGTTATGTGCCACCCGTTTGGTGGTATCTAAGTTGAGTACGGGAGTGTCTGTATCAGGCCTTGATAGAGATGTAAATTTATTTTCGTCACATGCGTCTTCAAGTAGCGGGGCCACTGCCCAGTGCATGAATGGTTTTGGGTTCGACTAGTCTGATTGACACATAAATGCAATCTGATCCGTTAGATATGGGGTCAGAACCTAATCAAGCGTACAGCACTTGACAGGCTTGCTGATGATGTGATTGAAGCATCCAACGGCGACGTGTACTTCAGTGACGCAAGCACAAAATTTGGACTCCATAATTGGTATCTTGACTTTCTCGAGGCCAAGCCTCATGGTCGACTTCTTAAGTACGATTCCTCAAAAAATGAAACATCAATATTGATGGACGATTTGTACTTCGCCAATGGAGTTGCTCTGTCGAGGGACCAGGATTTTCTGGTGGTCTGCGAAACATGGAAGTAAGTAAGACAGTAGTCCCAGTGGCATCACAATTCACAATTCACAATTCAAGTCTATCAGTGTTATCTCATACTACAGAAGTACGAAAATTCATGTGGGTCTAGATGTTGACCAATCAATTGATATATATATATATAAACATTTACTTATAACACACCAATCTATATGGAAGTTTAATTTAATATGGATTAGTGTGTTGTAAATAAAATCTGATGTGCTAATACAATCCCTCTTGATATATCTAGCAGCTCTCTTGGTTACTATTATTGTGCATGAAAAATAAGTGAGAATTTTTTTTTTTGAAAAATCTTGGAGTGACTTTGTATACACTGTGTTTCACACTTTATTGACGTAGTTGTGTGAATGGAACCATATATGCCTTTCACTCGTTGATGAAAAGCATTTATCATTAGTTCACACTTTCATGTCAACGAAGTGTGAAGCCGGGTGAATTTTAAAGTCAATCCAGCAAGACTCAAAATTTTGCATTAGAAAAATAAAATTTTAAATTGAAATAAATTCATTTTTCACCTCATCCCCCTAAGAAAATGATTTTCACAATTTCCTAATGCATTTCTATGTCATTTATCTAATTAAATCCAAATTCTTTCAAGTCTTTCCCCCTCTCTTTTTAAATCTTCAATTTTTATAATTTTAATATAAATTAAATCAATTTATCTTTCAAAATAATTATTTAGAACCGCCCTGACATTTAAATGTTCTTGATCTTGTGAGACAGATTCCGATGTCTGAAATATTGGCTGGAGGGAGATATCAAGGGAAAGACAGAGATATTCATCGAAAACCTTCCTGGAGGACCTGACAATATTAATCTTGCACCGGATGGGACATTTTGGATTGCAGTACTAGAGGTATTGGCAAATTGGTCGATTTAACAAATCACACACATAAGAATTAATTGGATGATTTGGAATACAGAACACCTCCAATATGATATTTATCCGAATTTTCTTAAGATGATGATCTACTTTATTGTTAATTCTACACCTTATTAGAAATACTTGATACATTGCAGTTGAGGTCATATTGGGAAGAGTTTGCCCACAAGTCGAAGGTGGTAAAACATTTTTTAGCGGCATTTCCAAAGCTGATTGAGCTGGGTAGAGGTGTGTATAAGAAAGCAATGGTTATTAATGTAGATGTTGATGGCAAGATCATCAAGAAGCTTGACGATTCAGATGGGAAGGTTATGTCTTTTGTAACCTCCGTACTTGAGTTCGAAGGCCATATCTACTTGGGAAGTTTGAACTCCAACTTCATCGGAAAACTACAGTTGAACCAATCCTACACTTAAATCAACCTATTTGGATTGGCCGCCTAGCTTCATTATTAATTAAATAAGTATTAGAATTTAATGTTTTTATTTTTATTTTGTATGGATTAATATTTAGTTCTTTGTATCAGTAACAACCATGGATCCTTCTAAAAGGGTAAGTATAGATTCTTGGGGTAGAAATATATCTAATTTATGGGTCATGTTAAAGTGCAATAAATACACCTGAGAAATTAAATTTTATATAAAAAATGCCCTCCAAAATCTTTTTTTTTATATCAAAATACCCTAAGATGGTTATTCCCATATTCAGTGAAGTTTCCTTTTCCCACATCTTTAGAGAGGCTAATAAGGTTGTCGATATGCTAGTTTCCTATCAAAATAGGTTAGGTTGTATTGAATTAGATTGTGAGTTGGTTTTTAGTGATCTTTTATCTGTTATTTATCAGGATGCCTGTGGTATCCCGTTCCTTTGGTTGTAGCTGATCTGGGTCTGCCTTAACCTTGTTGACCTTTCAAAAAAAAAAAAAAAGGTGTATTTATTGTATCTTAATTTGTGCCCTAAGTTAACAAGACTCGTATCTGACTTTGAAGAAACACTCGTTACAAGACACGGCTTTTTGAATTTATTTCACACCCCTACATTTCTGTGAAATTTTGAAACAGGTTGTCCGCTTCAAAGTTTTTTCCAACAAGACCCCTAATTTATGGACTCTTGTGCAATAATTTCCACACCTTTTTTAAGTTTTGCGCAGAAAGTTAAATTTGATTTTACAAAATTGTATAATTGATTGAAGGAATTGAAAGATTTGACTTTGAACATAGTGGAATGAAATGAGAAATTAGATTTTTTTCAATCAGCCCAACTCTTTGGGACAAAGCTTCGGTGGTGGTGCTGTAACATTGAGGAGAGCATAAGCTCCCCCTAACGATTTCTTGGACTATACCTTGTCAACCATTATTGAGCTTGGAGCTCCCATCGCCACCTAAGTTGGATTAAGTTGGCCAACAATACTTGTGTTCAATATACGAGGCATTAAGTCAACGTCAAGCGAGTTTAGTGGGTTATAAGTAGTAGGTGAAGGTGGATTTTGAATCCAAATCGTGGTATTATCACTTATGGACCTCGAATTAGGAGTGCACATTGGATTAGACCAAACTGATAACCGAACCTAACCAAGGCATATTAGATTGGTTTGGTTCATTTTTTTAGCTCATCAATTTGGTTCTGATTTACAATTTTGAAAAGCCAATTGATTTGGTTAAGTTCTCAATTTAGGGAATCCTAAATATATGTATATTTATTTATTTAATAAATAAAATTAAATATATGTATATTTATTTATTTAATAAATAAAATTAAATATAATAAAAACGATCTCTCACTATTTAGTTTCTGTATTCTAATAAAATTAGTTACCAAATGATATGACCCTAATCATCTAACGAGTTTCAAACCAGACTATGTTTAGGATACCTAGGAATCGAATCGAACCGAACCAAGCCAAACTAAGGTTGGTTTGGTTTTAGGGGGTGGTCAGTTTGATTTTGATTTTGGATTTGTATAATCGATCAAGTTCATTTCGATTCCAATTTTACCCCTAAATCAAAATGTGCACACCCCTACCTTGAACAACTTAGCGAGTTGGTACCTTTTAGTTGTTGCTCGTTAATTATACAACTAATTATTTCATTATGTATATTTGACCTTGACTAGCCTTACTAAATTAGTAAGGATTTCACTAAGGTTGCAACCTGGGCGGGTATGATGGTAAACCTAAGCTCAACCCAAGTGGTAGAACCCTCGAGCTGAACTCAACCCAAGCCTGATCTTCTAAAATCAGCTTTCCCCAGTTTAGGTAACTTTAGGCGATTTTACTCGTTGAATATCTCTAGTTTCATTTTAATCAATAAATAAATTTATATCTTAAAAAAATACAACATGAAAAAATGCCCACTAATAAATAAAATCACATACAACCTCCAATTCCATCATTGAAATAATATTTAGACAAATCGTACTTAATCAAAGCCCACACTACTAATATCCAATTGTCCACAAGTCATAATAATAAGATGGATTAAAAAAATTAAACAAATAAATAAAATTATTATAATTGAGGCCAGGTTGCTCGATCCCTCAACCCAAGCTCATCCCAAACTGAGGCCGGGTTGAGAAATTCTAAACTAGCCTCAAACTCTTTTTTTACATAACTCAGCCCACGCTCTCTCATCAATAGGGTTGAGTTCGGGCCAGCCCGCCCAGGTTGCAGTGCTACATTGCACCTATAGTTGAAAATGGATCGTGTGTTGGCCCGATCTGACCTGTTATGTATAGGATTTGAGTTTAGTTATTAAGTCCATTTAACTATCAGGTCAGACTAGACGCATTTAATAATAGGTCGGGTCTAGGTTTTGAATGTAAGTCCAACCCACTATACAATATTTAAATATAATATATAGGAATTTTATTATAAATTAATAATGATCCCCTTACCTTACTAGTGTCTTTGAAAATGGTTTTGGCCTGCCTCGCAAATGATTAGGGGGAAGTGGACCGGACTTGAACACTTATTAAGTCAGACCTGACCCGATATTTAGATGGGTTGGCTAAGGGCGTAATCTTTTAGTCCAAAAGGCCCGGTCGATTGACAGCCCTATTACATTCCTATTTATTTTTTATTTTGGCTTTAAAGGGGTATTTTGGATATTTCATAGTAATCGCGGAGTTTTTATTAGGGTTTTGTAACTAGTAGAGGTACGTACCATTGTCTCCTCTCTTCTCTGCTTCTGCATCCTTCGTTTCGGCCTTCAGATCTAGGGTTTTGTTTTGCGAAGATGGGTCACTCGAACGTCTGGAATTCTCACCCCAAAAGCTACGGCCCTGGATCTCGTGCCTGGTAAGACGAATTTGTTTCTCCATCTCGATTTCTTTCTATCTGTCTTCTTCTGTTTCTGTTCTTAATCTTTGGTTTTTGTTGAATGAGCTTTTTCTTTTAGATTGAACGCGAGTCTTACGTATATAAACATAAGATTATGGATTTTAGTTCAGGAATCGTGTTGTTTTGCATCAGTTAGAACTTATAACTCTTTCTTTTGTTCTATTTCATGATATTGTAGTTTATCTCAACTCTCTTTTTCTTTGTGAATTTAGTTATTATGTTATAGATGAACGATCTGTTTTGCGGACTGTTTTTATCTACAGAGCTAAGATTCACTGATTTAGATTCTTTAAATTAACAAATACCAATTTTATGATCTCATCCATCCAATGAATTTAAGGTATTTGGATATTTCTATAACCATTAGAAAGTATTTTTAATTGATTGAATGGTTTGGAAAAATCTGGTAACTATATTTGGGGGGACTATAGCAAATTCAAGATGTAGTTTATCGATCTAGGAAAATATTTATTAATGTAACGGAATTGGGATACTTACATAGGAATTTCAGGATATGTATACTAAGAAATCCACGTTCAAGGTTATAATCATTTGGGTTAATGTTTGATTTGAATGGTAGGATTCAAATTGTAAATTTTATGATTTTTTAACAACACTGATCATCTCATACAAATGAGGTTTATTGGGTTTGGCAGGACATTTTAGTTCATGTATCAATAATTTGTTTTATTAATAATCCTACTTATGGTCTGTACTTGTTTACCAGCCGTGTTTGTGGAAACCCACATGGGTTGATCAGGAAGTATGGGCTCATGTGTTGCAGGCAATGCTTCCGCAGCAATGCCAAGGAGATTGGCTTCATCAAGGTTAGTCTTTATGCTCATGGGCAAGGAAAGTTTTTTCAATTGTTTCTCCAAAAAACAGATATATTATGCCAATTCACTTCTGGTTGTCATGATTTTGGGACATTTCGAGAAGTTTGGAACTTTGTCTTTTAGAGTCCCATATCATACAGATTTGAGGAGACTGGAACACGGCCAATTGGATGATAGTAACCACTAGCCATTCGATATACAGACTTCCCTGCTCTGTAACCGAGCTTGGTGCACACTATCATATAGAATTTGATGATCCCATCATAAACCATCCATTTTGTTTGCTCCCCAAATAATTCCTACTCGATGTCTCCCTGCTTTTACGTGGAGTTCCCCAATGTAGCATTGTTCTGATGATTGTTCGAATGTGGTCTATCAGAATTCTGCTGCATTGAGATTAGCAAGTAACATTATCTGTGGGCTGAGCAGGGCTCCTTCAATTACGGATGATTAAAGATCACATCTCAATCCAACTGGAGATGCAAGATTCCACAACCAAGGAGTGGTGCAATGGGAAGCTGTAGTTTTGTAAACTACAGTAGTTCTGTAGATTTTTCACTTACAATAAGTCTATAATAATAATAAAATTGTAAATTTTTCACTCTATTTTTACCATCACTTTTGTATGATGCTGCTGTTGAAATTTTCAAGCCTTGCTTGATACTTATTTATTTTTATTTTTCGCCTTTGCAGTACCGTTAAGGAGGGTGGTTGTGATTTGCGATGAGGATTTGCTACTAAAGTCACAATTTAAAAACGCAGCAGAGCTTTTTTGTATTATTAGTTGCTAGTGCTGTTAGTCCAGCACATAAATTTTATGATACTTTCTGCGTAATTGATTAATGTTTTGATCTTACTACCTAGGACACCTATGTTTCAATTCTATTTTTTCATTTAGACTCTGGAATCATACTTTATGCCTTGGCCCAAATATAGGGTCTCCAACCATTTATAAAGATTTGTTAGAGAAAATAAAAGGAGACTTGAGGTTGACCATGCAAGATGCTAAGGTTGAACTCAAATTGGTTGCGCAGGTCTTGCAAATGGTGCCTTTCAATTCTGTTGATTTTATACCTATGCCTTCAATCCACACAATTTTCAAATTTTTTAGACAGCCTTTCCCACAAAGGAACTCATTTTTATCATCATTGATCTTTGAAGTACGATGTGCAAACCATCACATTTTGTTCTTCATTATTGGTGTGCGGGTTGAGGAACAATTCCTTGAATTTCATTCTTGTGAACGGCAGCCACTGGTTAGAGGGTGTCTATTAGTGATGGGATTGGTTGGTTTTGAATGTAGTTAGTTACCGATAGAGATACCAACACCTTCAAACGAGTATTTTCTGCCTATATTTCAACACTTGATCTGGATATCTTCCTAGTTGTGGTCTAGTAACACTTTGTCCTGTTCAAGACCCGCCGCCCCCCTACCCCCCCCCCACCCAAATCTCAGCTTAGATTTTTAGAATCTGGGTTGTAGTAAATATGAAAATATTATATCAGGAACAATAATTTTAACCTAAGCTAAATATATATGCTTAAAAAAATAAACTGATCAGAAAGGATTTCACTCATCCACGGCCCTAGATTCAGGCAAGCTAGTTAATATCCCAAACCAAGAAACAAGAAAAGGGCAATGATTTTTGAAGTCCTAGGAAGAACTTAAAAGGGGTGTGTTAATCTGGCATCTTCATCAAAATCCTAGTAAAATAAACTTGACAAACCATTCTTTGTTAATAAAAAGTTCAAAAACTATATCATAATGATCAAAATCTTATCCCAAAGTGCATTTTTATTTTTCAGGATTCAAGAGCAACCAAATATTACATATAACATTTTAGTATTATCAGCCTTTCTCAAGTCTAAATAAATATTCAATATTTCACTTACTAGTTTATGAGATGGGTAGAGAGCAGGTTCATATCAAAACCAAATGGATAGTCCCAATTTTATTCGGATCCCTAAACTAAAGGAAGCCATAAAAAAAGAACCGAGTTCAGGTTCTGGTTGGGTTAAACGGGGCCCATTGACACCCCTACTTACCACTATTATTATGCGTACACACAACAACATTGTACTGGAAAATTCTGATGGCACTTGCTACAACTCTGTGATGGTTCTCTTTGAAGGATCT
This sequence comes from Akebia trifoliata, assembly GCF_017979445.1. Taxonomy (NCBI): domain Eukaryota; kingdom Viridiplantae; phylum Streptophyta; class Magnoliopsida; order Ranunculales; family Lardizabalaceae; genus Akebia; species Akebia trifoliata. The sequence goes on from NC_141375.1 coordinate 36,403,401, forward strand.
CCATCTCCTTAAATGGTGGATACAACACTCTTACTCAGCAGTGCTAACCAGCTGCCTTTTGTATGAAATCTTTTATGTCAAAAGCATCACCAGTCCGAGGCTTTGTGATGACACCCTGATATTAACATTAATTCCCAGCAAGTCATTAATCTGAAATTCAACTAAATAAAGATCCTAATATGAGTAACAAGTAAGTTTATAGTTTATAGATGAGAGAGACCTTTTCTGTTATGATAGCAGCTATGAGATTAGCGGGAGTAACATCAAAAGCCGGATTCCAAACAGAGATCCCAGATGCAGCCACTTGTTCCCCAAGCCCTCCGTGAGTATGCAACAGCTCCTTTGCACTTCTTTCCTCAATAACAATTTCTTGTCCTGAGGAAAGAAATAGATCAATAGAAGTCACAGGTGCAGCCACGTAAAATGGAATCCCATGATGCAAAGCACAAAGTGCAAGGCTGTAGGTTCCAATCTTATTAGCAGTGTCGCCTGCAATGAAATTTCAAAAACCATGTTAATTAATCTCTGAAATCAACTCTCAAGGATCAATACTCAAAGGCTTATTGATCATTTCAGTCTAGATCGATTTGGGCTTAGGCTGCTTTCAGAATATACCATTTGCAGCCACACGATCAGCTCCAACAATGACCGCATTAACACGTCCGGTTTTCATTAATGCAGCTGCAGCAGAATCTGCTATTAGTGTGGCTGGTATCTTATCATGGACCAACTCAAAGGCTGTGAGCCTGGATCCCTGAAGTTTTAGAAAGTGAGGACATGCTCAGGAAAGATAAGATAAAAACAATTTAAATATCCCAAAAAATAAATGAGTTGTTATAACTAAATAGTATTCAGCAGTACATGGGATGAAGCTCTTCTTGAAAATTTTGAACAAAAAATGACACAAAATAGCAAATAAGTTAAATGAAAACCACTTTTCTATATTTCGACTTTGTCACAAAATGCAAAAAAAAACAGAATATTTTCAAACAAAAAGATTTCACAAGAAAAGTTTGTAATTAAAGAGGTTCATTTTCCAGGAATAAATTTTTAAGCAGCATACAAGGCCTTCCCTTCTTTTTTCTTCTGAAAACTAAATACTGTTTCAGTTACAATTTTTTTTTTTTTTTTCTTCTTTAAAGGAGTAATGCTACTTGAAAGACACTAAGGGGTTAACTCCTCTAGCTGTTATCAACATGCAGATGAATGACACCAAGTCTTTGTTCTCTGCTCAGAATCTAGCTCCTGCTCCCATAGCCACTTCAAGAACTACCACCCCCAACCTCCCACCATTGGCTACTGAACCCATGAACCCATCAGATCCACCTTAAATTCCACTGACAATATATATTTTATTTGTTCAAGGATCAAAATCCTACACATCTATGATAGGAAGTTTAGTAGGGTGGAAAATGAAAACAATGTTAAATCATTGCAACAACCCATCATATGACTTCATTATAGACTGCTTTTGATAGTTATTGTAGTGGCTGTTTATAAGAATGTAATAGATTAAACAATGATCCAACTATATCGGTTTCTGATCTAGTGATCCCTACATGAGACTAATCAATTGGTCAGACCATCCATAGCAGCACCCAATGCGGTATGCTTCCCAGTTGGTGAGCATACCCATAGTTTTCTCCTTTTAAAATTTCCATATAAGATAATAAAGACATTACCAAGTTGTTCAGTCTTCTTTTGAGGATTGCTGCATCCTTGACTTTAAAATCTATACTAACCACCAATACTACTTTGTGTGACCAAGTTTATGGTCTTGGTAAGGTACAATTGAGCAATAACTGTCATAAAGATGGAAACTAGAAACATGTGGAAGCTAAAATACTAGCCTGGTTAAAAGGTCGTGTTTCTGTGCAAAAGGCCCTTTCTAGGACTCCTTCACTATGAAGTGAGCGGATAACACCCAGGGCAGTACCATATCCAGCTGTTGCAAGACTGTAAAAGTGTTATGAGCAAAAATAGATCAGAACCTATTTGACATAAACTTATTAGATCTGAAAATATATGTGCAAAAATAATATAGATAGATAGAAAATTCAAGGCACCTGCCAGTGTTGCAATGGGTCAAGATAGAAAGCCTTTGAGTGTCTTTCAGCTGATGCTGAAGAAAGCTTGCTCCATAAGAACCAATTGCTTTGTTTGAAGCAACATCATCCTCAAGCATGATTTCAGCTGCTTCTAGGTAGGCCTGCAAAGTGCAAAATGAAAATAGGGAATCTTTCCTTGTTACTATCATAAGGATGACTGATCAAAAGAAAAACACTATCATAAGGATGAAGATCAGAATTATTAACCATGTTTTAGGTTACAAGGCAAATCACACACAACGATATTCCACCTTTTGAAATGTTAAGAGCCTTTAAATGGATTAAAAACACTAAATTGTGGGTCAAATTGCCGTTAACTTGAAATTGAAGCATGACTGAAATTTACTACCTGAAAAACAGATCTGGCTTCTGTAGAAGTGTCAGCAGCCTTTGATACAATGTCTTGAAGCTTTATCGCAGCATCAGAAAGGTTTACAGCAGTTGGTCGACTTCAAAAACACATAATCATATAAACCAACTTGCTGGTTGATATTTGATAGAAAATATTACTTAAGTTTATAACCATCTCGGCGCCTAGGCTTGAATTATCATGATCAGAAAAAAAGATTGCTCTGCCATCAGTAAACAGTACATCAGATTCAACAAAAACAGTACCTAGAGACGAGGTGGTTCAATTTCTTGGCAAGGAAAGAAGCCGCATCCGCAGATGTCCCATCAAAAGGTTCCAAGTTAAACACTTCCACAGCCAGGGAAAGGGCTGCTGATATAGCAATTGCAGGTGCACCACGGACAACCATATCCTTTATAGCATTCCTGCAAAGGAAGGAAGCCCAAAGCACGTATTTACACTAAAAACCATTTTATTTGGTTTGTTTGTCTATCCTGCTCATGAAACTAATGCTAAAACAATGCCAAATATTATCATATCCTTCCAAGACTGCCTGACATAGAGACCGACTCTATTGAGCACTCTAACTAACTCCCTTGGGGATAGTGGCACATATAATGCTCTCTTTCATGAAAGGGGGGTACATGGGATAAAAGGAACTGGAGTAATATATGAGTACACTGAAGAAGATTTGGATTGAGCAACCAATCTTTTCAAGATGAAGAAACCTTTGAGAAGACAAGGGATTGCTTAAAGCTGAACATTTTCCATCACTTTAGATCCCACATTTGAAATAAGGTGAAAGTGATGCAAGATAGCAATATTGGGGTGGTTCTAATTGGATGCTTGGAGCAGCTGAGTGGTGATGGTGACATGCCAAGAATAAGAGACAAAAGATAGAAAGGGTACTCCTTTGATGGTTGATAGTACAAAGAAAAAAGAAAAAAAAAAAGTGAAAAACATGCCCACTAATTCACATTGGAGAATCCATTGATAAGGAATAAAGGGTAAAGTGAGTCTTCTAATGAGCAAACAAATGCAATACCATCCATCGGTTGTATCTCGAATCTCCAAATACATAGTTTCAAGAGGAAGCCTTCTCTGCACAGTAATTAATTTGGTTAATCACATATGTAATCAAAACAAGATATTGTATCTGACTAACTACAAAAGAACCAAAATGCTTTCACGGAACTCTTTCTTCGTGAAATTGAGTATTGAATACAAATTGAGGTTTCTTCAATCTTATATAAATTCTTAGGGGGAGAAAAAAAAACTTTTTCTTTTATTTTGAAGATTACTGTACTTTGTCTCCACCGGGGTTTACAAGCCATTAAGCTTAAATTCTTCCACTTCATCTAAAACTATCTAGGATAATTATATGGTTTCAAAACTCGTCTGAGATCGAGTTGTTTCGGTATCAGGCGTGAACGAGAAGGATGCACAAGTCAATTTTTAGAACGAGATTTACTTCCTTACGTTCATATTTTAAATTTTTAAACGACGTCTCAAACGTATCGGAAAACTCATCCGAGACGACTCGGTATCGGGCCTGGACGAGACGAGGCGAGACGCGAAACCGAGTTTTAAAACAAATACTTACTTCAAGAGCTGAAACTAGCATACTCATTTGAAAATTGAAATATAAAAATCCAAAACTCAAAGGAATGGTAAAATACCTGATCAAGCAAGCGAAGTGAACCTCGCTCGTAGCAGATGGCCTGCAGAGAGCTCTCTACTTCATATCCTTCTGTGGAATTCGATTCAGGAGCCATTGAAATAACTCACCAAAGTATCTGCTACTAATAACCCTAAATATCAATGATGGAGAGAAATCGACAACAATGAGACTCCAATTACTTGATAGATCAATCGACAGATAGAAATTAAAGTCAGAAATTTGCAAATTTCAAGATGACTATCTGAGAGATTCGAAGATGAATCGAAGAAGCCCTAGCTATATTATTTCTCTTCGAAGACCAAAGAAACCTAATTTTGGGGATGTTGCCGCGAGTATGGTCGCAAGATCGGTTCTTCTTCACTTCGGAGATGAAAGGCCGTGTATTTATATATACATATAGGATCCCTTTCCAAATGTAAAGGCTGCTTTTGAATTTTTTTTTTTTTTTTTTTAAAGTGGACTTTTGACCATCATGAGTGATGATCGTACGTAAGCCGCACGATTTAAATACGTGGATAACATGCACAACATTGATCGACCCTGAATAATAGTGTTCCACTTAGGCGAGATTTGTAACATAACTCGTGATAATTTGACTTAGGCACATGGTATGCTCAATTGAGTTAGATGTGTCTCCTTGGGATACGAAATTGTATTTTTTTTTTTTTATGAGGAATCGTAATTCTGTATTTTGAGGAGAGCACATCTACAATTCTCAAGTCTTTCATGTCAAGTAAGTCGATCGAGTTGTCATGTGCCCAAGTCAAATTATTAGCACTCTTCTAACATATATATTTATTCGCATTTGACACATTCATCTTTCATTTTATCACATTGTATGCTATTTAAAAATTATTTTATTTTATTTTATTTTTATGTTTCTCTAAGTTCTTGTGAATATTTAAGATACCTTTGTATTTTCAAATTGGTTGCATACCCTCTTGACCTTGGTCTTGTTAGAATTTAGTAGGAAATGATCTAAAAATAATGATAAATGCACGCAGTCTTGGAACGTGACTTACATGGCAAAGACACATAACTGCACATCTTTTCCTATCTATTCCGATGAAAACGATCTATGGTCCGTGCCTTTGCCACGTTAGGTGCGTACCAAGACTGCATGCATTCATCATAACTCATGATATAACTGCAATCATCTTCAATCTCTAACAGTAATCTCATATTTTTAGCATATCCAATCTCATCTTCAATTTCTTGTAGAAAATCTTTTTCCCCCAAAATATTATATTGTTCTTAACATTTGAAAGTGGTACAATCGTAAGGTTTAAGATGAGGTACCTAAAAATTTAATTTTCCCTAGAAATTGAAGATGATCAATTTTGTTGAGGAAAAAAAATCAATGGATTTTAGTAAATAAGAAGATATATATATATATATATATATATATATTCTTTTTTTTTTGCTTTAACTTATATTAATGGATTCTTTACCTTCATTAATTTGTGGCCTGTAAATGAAAACATGGTTGACCAAATAGCATATGCAAGAGTTATAAAATAGAAATGTTATTTAAAATTGGAGGCCGAATTTCATCAAGAAATTTCAGTACACAATGACATACTGTCCAAGTCGTATATGTTTTGTATTCTAAACACCAAAGACTTGATGTCTAATGTCTTATGAAATACTCGTGGACTCATTATCCTAGTTGATCTTTCTGTGGGCCTATACATAAAAATTCAAGTTGATTGGTGATGTATAGTTGTGAGATGTGATAAATTTACATGATTGATCTTTGGATTGATTTTTTTTTTTTTTGTGTTAATCAAATGTAATGTCTAAATAAATTTTAATTCTCATTCAAAGGTATAATGAGAGATGATTTGAATATTAAAGGGTTATGTTGTCCAATTAAGTATGCACTAAAGAATGTGAACATCAAACCCACATAAGATTGCAACTTGGGTGGAATGGGTGGGTTGCAGGGTAAACACAAACTCGATCCAAGTTTTAGAACCCTCAACCCCGAACTCAACTCAACTTGACCATCGAGCTTGAGTTTATTAATCCGAGCTTAACCTGTGATTGATCTTCTAAAATCGGGTTGAACTCGAATTAACCCAAGTCAAATAATTTTTAACAGGTTGGACTTTTCCTTTTAAAAAATCTGTACTAATGCACATAAACATATGTAACAATAGATTTAAATACAAAGAAAAATAAATAATAAATATATTTTTTCTTGGTTTTACAAATATATTTAGAAAAAGATAACTAAAAAATAATTAAAAAATGAAGAAAATGTTTATATGTTAAAATATGTCATAGGTTGGAGTTGAGTTGGGTTGCATGAACCCTCAAACAGAAATGAGTTTGAGTTAAGATATCCTAGTTGAGGCTCAACTCATTTTTACATAACTCAGTCCACACTCACACATCGATTGGGTTGAGCCCGAGTTAGTTTTCCCAAGTTGCAAAAATCAGATGTTTTGTTGGTCTTTGCACTTTTTACATATGATTCTTATGTAAAAACTCACGGAAAACTTGGCACTCTCAAAGGAATTTTTTCGGTTTCCTTACTCCTCACCGTGAATCATTGTAATCTTTGGTCGTTTTTTTTTTTTTGGAGAGTGTAATCTTTGGTCGTTGTTAATATCATGTAGTAAGTTCTCATTATTCTTGAGATTCACTCATTTGTTTCTAATAAAAGTTTCAATGAGTATTTGTTGGAAAAAAATTATGCTCATTTATATGAATTTCTTGCAAATGCATTATAAGAGAGAATCAATTGAGATGACGTAATTAAATGCAATGTTTTTCGGTCACAATCTTAAGTTCATAACCGAAGGCGTGATCAATTTGAAAATTATAGAAGAACGAGAACTAGCTAACCATACCTATAAGAATGTGGACTTAGCTAGTGAGAGTATGTGTGAGCATTAAACAAATAAGTATTAGATTGTTCAGCTGAGCCTAAACAGTATGTCCATTTATAGGTTGAATGGTTAGCTGCCCCTTTTCTCTCATAAAATCTCAATCGTTGAAATACACAATCTAACGGTCAATATTAAGGATATGTGACGCATCTCAAAAGATGCATATTTTATGATCCTTTTTTTTGGATTTCTTCGAGGTTTAATGGTTAGCCCCCTTCTCTCTCATAAAATCTCAAACGTTTAAAACACACAATCCAACGGTCAATACTTGGGATATGTGACGTATCCCAAAGATACATATTTTATGCTTTCGTCCTTGTTTTGAATTTTCTCAAGAAATATTTTCCAAGGGCGAGATCTCCCTGTACATATAAAAAATGGTTTGCTTAACCTAGACAACTTATTGGATAGAGTGCTGTAATAAAATGTTCAGCTGGCACGTAAGTTTACTTTTCTATTGGACAAGATTTCTATTTGCGCATTTTGAGTTCCCCACGTGTCGTGTTGATGCCACCTTCCACTTCCCTATAAATGTATAAAGTATAAAGCATATATTGGCGTTTCAGCAAAATTGTTTAAAAAAAACAAAAGCTAAGCTTTCCTCATTCACCATTTATTCCAATCATATTCGCTATTTTACCACGTGGCTTCATTTCAAATCGCTCGATGGATGGATTAGTATTAGATACAGCGAAGCACGTAGCTATATTGAAGATCACGTGTCGAAAAATCATTCGTCATTTAAATTTATAAACAAAATATATTGTTGTCCCGCCTCTCAAAGCTTCTCGGGCGTAACGAGCTCTTAGGTTGTCCGTCTTCCTTGTATCTAAAAACGTGGCGTCACCAACGCGGGGAAATTGATTTGAAAGCGATTCTGAGAAATCTCATCCGTCTTCTTATCTGCTTCCGCTCTTTCAAATTTCTTTCTCATTCCTTCCTTCCTTAAACCCTAACTCTGATCCTCCCAAGAGGCCAAGAGAGCAATCAGTTTTTTCTTGGCTGAAACATTTTGCCAGGAAACTTGATCATGGCAGACGAGTTCGTGAAATCTGTCGAAGATGGATTGAAGCTTTCGAAACGAATTTACTTTGGGAAAGATCGATCGGTTTCTCCACCGAAACCAGCTGCGATGGATAAATCCCCGCACTCGCACATACCAACAGCTCCTATGGTTTACGCGGTGATCTATGATCCTTCAATCGTCGATAATCCTGATCTTCCGAGCTACCAGCCTCACGTTCATGGACGCTGTGATTCACCAGCTTTGATTCCTCTTCAAATGAATGGAATTGAGATTGAAGCAGGTTGTTATTTGGATACAGCCATTGTAACTGTGAGTGCATCGTGGCGTGTTCACTGTGTTATGGGAAGCCGTAGCTGCGATTGCCGAATCGTGATTCCAATGGGGGATCAGGTGCGTTTATAATTTCAAATTTGAAATTATCACTTTGAAATAGTTAGGTATAGTTATAATAAATGCATAATTTAAAATTGTTAGAATCAATCTTGAGTTCTTAGAAAAAAAGAAAAGAAATCAACGATGATTTCTCATAAATAAAATGATTAAAAGTTCAAAAGCGATGCCAAATGACTGGAGGAGAAACACTCCCATACCTAGCCACACTAAGATTTTTTTATTTTATTTTATTTATTTGGCTCTTGCTAGCAAGTAATCATTAGTGCTTGAGGTCTAAAATATCGATCACAGATCCAAGTCTGTTTTGAGCTAACACTAATAGGAGTATTGTTGGACTTGAGTGAATCATACAATTTAAATGGATGAATGAAAGTAGTTGGCCAAGAAGATCAAAACAGAATAAGATTGCTTTTTTGCTTGTGTAACCATTGTTGCAGTGAGCTTGAGAAATTGCTAGTGAAATGGCATTTTGGTGAAGAGTTGCGTTGTGTGGTTCACAAGGGAGATTTTTTAGTCGTTACTTGATAGTACATACCATAATACTTTATTATGTTGTTATGTGTTGTAATTTGTTATTTTATTAGACTAGCATTCAAGGATTAAGTCTTGTTGTCAGATCCTTACTTACACTCACATTATAGTTATGACTCTGGTTAGTTATATACAAATTTGAGTATTGGAATTTTTGTGTGAAATGAGATTCCACTATGCATAAGTTTTCTAAGGTTGGTCTGATTTTCCATTACTCGTTGTCACCCTGAAGGAACTGTATCTCCTAGTTCAGACCTGTCAAATGATGGGTCCCTCTCCCTCCACCTTGTGTGTGATCTCTGGTCTACAGTCAGGGGAGGAGGGGACTTCTTTAGCTAAACTGATAATGGAAGTACACCATATATTTCTCCCCCTGGTGATAGGGATTTGTTCATGATTTTTCAACATTCTAAATATAACTAGTTGTATTGCTGTTTTATTTCAGTTTGCTTTACATTTTAAATTCAATCCTTGATTATGACTTGTTCTCAAGAAAGTATGATTTGCTTAACAGGGTTCAATTCTAGGTGTTGAGGTTGATGTTCCTGGAAGATTATATTCCACTCAACTGATTGCCTTGGAAGAAAACACAGATATGGAAAAAGTAGCAAAAGCTGAAGATGGAGGCTTTTTATTCAAACCACATATATTTACCTTTATGTTACCACAGGTAACTACATGTTTCATTCTATGGAATTCAAGTTGATTCTTGAGTTTTTGTTGATTTTCCCTTTTGATCATAAATATCTATATGTTACTGCTACTCCTAGGTTGTTGGAGGGTCCAATCTTTCAGTTAAAGTCAGTTGGTCTCAAAAATTATTATACAATGCCGGTCAGTTCTCCCTCAGCATACCGTTTAGCTTTCCTGAGTATGTAAGTCCTGCTGGAAAGAGAGTTTCCAAAAGAGAAAAGATACATTTGAATGTGAATTCTGGTAGTGGAGCAGAACTTTTATGCAAAACAACTAGTCATCCTTTGAAGGTGAGCCTTAGGATGGAGTTTCGATTGAATTTTTTGTATGAAATTCCATAACTTAATCAAGTGGCACCATTGCTCTGTTTGCCAGGAAATAAGGCGCCAAGCTGGAAAATTGGGTTTCTCATATGAAGCAGATGTTATTTCATGGTCAAACACTGACTTTCATTTTTCATTTCTGGTAAGACATGATAGTTATTGTCACCATAAACTTTGTTTCCTATTTTTCTAGGACCGAAGTTTTTATTTTTATTTTTATTTTTATAATACAGATATACTTAATATTGTGATACTTGAGATGGATGGAGAATCGAACTTAATTCCCTGGCTGTCTAAATGTTTGCAGGTTTCTTCAAGTGACATATTCGGTGGGTTGATCTTACAATCTCCATCTGTTCATGATTTTGATCAAAGGGAGATGTTCTGCTTGTACCTTTTTCCAGGAAATAACCCGAGTAGAAAGGTGTGACAGTGCATTTTTTTTTTCTCTAATATCATAATATTCTGTCCTTCTATAGTATTATATAGCATTCGTTTATTTGCATTCTGTTTTCCAAGTAGATTTGAAGTGCATTCATTAACGTATGATCTATTCAATTGTGGGACTATTCCTTGAATATGGTATATACACTATAAGCTACCCTAGTTTGTTCAGATAAGGTTCTGATGATGATAATGGCAATGATGGCATACACATTACGTGCTTTATGTCAATACCTCAAGCCATGACCATTTACATTGATGTTGAAATGTGGAAACTGAAATTAATATCGATCAACGACAACTACATTTTTCACTATCTATTTTCTTAAAAATTTTAAGTTGGTTGTTAGTTATGTCGGAGGCAAGATGTAAATCAATGTTTAAAAAAAAGAGAAAGAAAGATCCTGAGGTCTTGATCAGGCAGTGCAATCCTGAATTGGATAGTAATAACCTATGTAACAAGGACATGGACACGTGTCAGTGTTCAACATGAGTGCGAGGTTTGAGGCATTGTGCTTTAGAATACACTACCCTGCACGTGTACTAGAATCTAAGATTTTCAGTTATATTAACTCAATTATTTTTTCTTAAAATTTTTAATTGGGAATGAAATATATGAAAAATTAAAAAGGAGAGGGAGGGTGGGTGGGTGTGGTTCTTGTCAAAAATCCTAAAAATGATGTGCCCTTGAAATGTAGGAAAAAAATCTGAATTTGTTGAACTAATTGACAAAAAAGAATGAATATTGTGGGAGGGTGGGTGGGTGTTGGCCTTGTCAAAAATCCTAAAAATGATGTGCCCTTGGAATGTAGGAAAAAATCTGAATTTGTTGAACTAATTGATAAAAAAGAATGAATATAGCCAAAGGGCAAAGATGGATCCATGTTTTGGTGATTGGCACTATTTTACACTGGTTGTGAACCTGATGTGACCATCTTCCTATATTCTTTTTTTTGGAAGGTACGCAACAACATTCTTATTTTGTAATTTGGTGCAAGTCGATGGCTCTAAAAAGGTTGACTAAGGTTCAAAAGCTCGTTTTGAGAAAATGTTTGGATCAGGAGAAAAACTGAAAAAGTCTCCATCAAAACACCATGAAACATTCTAAGACATTGAAGCATTCCCAAATTATTCAATGTTTTGTTTTGGTTTTGGCCAAAACTGGAATGTTCCATTGAAACCTTCTGAAATGGCTTGGAATTTTGAATCATGGGTGTGAGGAAGGTCAAATATGATGTGAATGTAGGTTGCAAGGAAAGATAGGAGATACACATGCATACTATGCATTAATTGACGATATGGCCTAAGATATAGTTGAATGGCGATATTTAAAAATAACAGAGAAAATGATAATGAATAAGGACAAAAAGATGTGGGTAATGAAAGTAGAAGAGTACTTATAGTAGTGAATACAATCATATTTGAAGTTTACTTTATTCTGCACTCCTGCAAATGTAAGAATTGTAAAGATCAAACAATGAGAAAATTACTAAAAGAGGGTTAAATATTTTAATATTTACAAAAAAGAATCAATTTTTTAAAAAATTACCAAAATCGAATTAAGTCGCTGGACAGTCCAGTGTTTTAGTAACGTGCTGGACTGTCCAGCGTTTTAATGTTTTAAAATACATTGCTTTACCAAAACTGCCCTCCGAATGATTAAAACGCTAGACTGTCCAGTGTTTTAATAGCTTGCTTTAACACCCCGGCAATTTAGCCTCCATTTAAAACATTTGACGGTCCAGCAAGTTATTAAAACACTGGACCATCCAGCGATTTGATTCGTTTTTGGTAATTTTTGAAAAAATAGATTCTTTTTTGTAAATATTAAAATATTTAATTCTCTTTTAGTAATTTTCCCTAAAACAAAATATGTAACACACATTTTTGTATATATTTTGGAAAGTTTACATCTTAATAATTCATCAATAAACATGGTTCACTTTCGTTCCACAAGACTATTCCTGCAGAATTAATGGCTTTTTGCTACATTCTGTGAAGGAAATTGTGCATACAAAGCTCTCAATTGGCATTTTTTTAAACAAAGTAAAATGTTGTAACCTCCCTATTCTAACCATAATTCAACATACTATAGAAGTATTTTGTGAGTGTAAACTGGAGCTCCAGAATGTGAGAAACCACCACTGAGTCAAACCTTGTATACTTTAATTTGTCTGTAAACCTAACTACATTCTTATGTCATGGAATAAGGGAGGAATTACTGCACTCCCAATTTTCTTGGATAATGCATACTTTCTAGTTTGGTTATGTTGTTATTCAACCTAACAGTTTGGTTGAAGTTGAGCATAGATTTTGCGGGGCTCTCTTTTGATGATTTTGTGTTTGGATCGGATTCTTTGTGTTTTTCTTAGTGTTTTTTTGTTTTTTGTTTTTTGTTTTCTTTGGTTGTTCTGTTGTTTTCTTCGGCTTTGTAGATCTTCGTAGCTTTCGCTTGGGGGCTACCTCAGCCTCCTTCTTTTGTATTTTCTTTCTTCTCCCCTTTGCAATAAAATTTTACACTTTAACCAAAAAAAAAAAAAAAAAATTTGCTATACTGATTTAGGCTCTATTATCACTTCTTAAGAAAACTATTTCACTAAATGGTTTGTATTACTGTCATTATCAATTGCCCACTCTATTTTTTTTTTTAAATTCTTCATACGATTCTTCATTTTAGTCTTTTGTTTGTTAGAATTTCCCTATCTCATTCTAATGAATCTGATAGGCTTTCAGAAAGCAAGTAGTATTTCTTGTTGATATTAGTGGAAGCATGCGAGGAAGGCCCCTTGAGAATGCGAAGAATGCACTTTCAGCGGCCCTTTCTAAGCTCAATTCAGAGGATTCTTTTAACATAATAGCTTTCAATGGAGAGAGTTACTTATTCTCATCGTCCGTGGAACCAGCTACCAAGGAAACAATTGAAAATGCCATTCAATGGTTAAGCATAAACTTCATTGCTGGAGGTGGTACAAACATATTGCTGCCCCTAAGTCAGGTATAGCCTCCTTCTCAACTATTCTTTTGTTGATTTGCCCATAAAATTACTGATTATGTTTCTTGGTCCCTTAATTTCCTGCCTGTATTTGGAATGGAGTAGTTGGTGCTCGACCATACTCTTGTATATATGTACGAGGACATATGGTGTGGTGTTACTTATGTAAAAAATGAAAACAAGTTTCTGCCTCTAAGAATAATGATGAGTTACATCTCTATGCACCAATCAGTTTATAATAAAATTAAATAGTTCTGAATGGTTGTACCTGTATTGATCAACTTTTTGGATCTTATTCACTGCCCAAACAAGAGTGGTTGATTGAGATCATCTGGTATGGTACTCCCATCAAATGGATGGTTTTGATCAATGTGCATGCCAACCATGTTGTATTCATATTGAGTTATATATGCCAACCATCGTGCGCCCCCACCCCCCCAACACACTCACACTTTCAAATAAATGATGCATTATTTTTCTTCATACTGTACCCATTTCTTTTAAACAAATTGTTCATGTTCTCAACACAACCCTTCTGTGACATCAACTCTAACAGGAAACATCTATGGTTCTTGTTTCCCTTTGTGCTTTTTCTCAGGCAATAGAGATGCTGTCCAATACTTGTGATTCAATTCCTCTAATTTTTCTCGTTACTGATGGGACTGTTGAAGATGAAAGGCAGATTTGTGATGTTATGAAGAATCATATGAAAAATGGAGGAACTGTGTCTCTGCGTATTTCTACTTTTGGCGTAGGTATGGAGTCTGTTGTTTAGGTTCCATGGCTGGGAACTATTCTAATTCTATCCTCTTCAATGTGGTTATTGGTTTTTTGACAAGGTTAAACTTGATACAAATTTATGCAGAAGCACTTTTTTATATATACAATAATCTGTCTGTTTTTTCCTACTTCTATTGAAAAGTATGATTGGCATGTAAATTTTTAATTAATGAAGCATGTTTGTTGCATTGTACTTGTTATATAAGTGATTCGGGAACACTTTGAACATGTCATGACTTCATTTGCAATGTAAGATTATTAACTGGGATTCTTGGTGATCATATTTATGGCACTCTCCATGAATGTGAAGAAAAAAGTAAAACACTGCAGATCTTTACTTTGTAGAAATTTAGGATCTTCTGGACTTGTCAAAATCATGTTATATTATGTGTGTATGCGCGCCAGCATGCATTTTGATGAGGAAAAACACTAGGGATTATAGGTGAGAGTGAATGATGTCTAGCTTCCTTCCTCGCTTCTCTGAGATCAATGGTCAGTGTCAGCTTTGGTACTGATTTCATTTTAGTGCCACTGGGAGAAGGTGCTGGCATATGGTCATTCAGTGCAAAAGGCAACACCTGTGCCAAACCATGGCTCTCCAGGTAACTCCTCCAAATGCTTCCCTGGTGCCTCTTCCTCATAGAGTCTTTTGAGGGCCTACGTCGCTCATACTATAGTGAGTGACAATCACTATAGTTGGAAACTACTGTCTTTGGTGGACATGTGCTAATATGCTAGATTTGCCTTCGCTTGTATCAAGGGTCATTCAGTCCATGTTTGTCAGGTTGCTCTCCAGGTCAAAAAATTGATCCAATTCCTGTTATGCCATGTATTCCTCTTTGTCGGTTTATCATGTTTGACCACTCCATTTGTCATTTGTCAAATAGCTCAAGAGTAGCTGGATGTTATGTATCTTACTTGATGCAGTAGTACTGATCCTTGACTTCCAAAAGAATTGACAAAAAAAAAAAAACTCTATTTAATCTCCCTAATTATTTACATGATGGTGAAATTGCATTTCATAATTTTCTGAAGTTTCATCTTATCATTCTGGAGGCATCAGCTGATGATACTAAGAAGGTTATATTTCATGCTCGGTAACCCACTAGCTCGACCATGGTCTTGAGGCTTTCAACTTAATTGTTTTGAAATAAAATCATTCCAATCGGACCAGCTGTTGATGTTAGAAAAAAAAAATCCTTCTTTAGTAACTTTCAGTGATAATCTATGAGAAATAAACTCCTCAACAAGTATTTCTTGACATTGCCATTTTGACTTGAACTGCCACTATGACAAAGCATTTAGGGATTTAATGTGTGGACTACCAAAAAAAATTGATCTCTTATGAAAATGCCTAATGCAAAGAGAATCATTAACTGTCAAGAAAACCACTTCATTGATACATAATCTGTTCTGCTTGGTTTTTAATTAATGTCCTTCAAATTTGTTATTTCTCCTGATCACTCCCATGCACACACATGCATTCAATTTATGATGCTTCCAGAAATTTCGGTGCTAACTCATTCTTTTATATTTCTATAGTTGTAAGTGATATGGTTCATTTTTTTCTTCCAACTGACACTTGTGTAAGCGAAAATAAAATTAAAATTCCAGGTACATACTGTAATCATCATTTCTTGCGAAAGCTAGCACTAATTGGCAGAGGTTATTATGATGCTGCATATGATGCAGGTCAGTTCTGCTCTTTTATACAAATACTTTTGTTATAAGTACTCATTTTGAGCTTCAGGTAGGGCTGGCAACATTTTCAAATTAGATTCTAATCTGGTGTTATCTACATAAAAGTTGGTTAAGACAAATTTTTTGAGAAATGAATATAACTCAACTCACATGGAATTCATACTCTTTTTCATCTGTGTCTGTCTGCATCTCTATAGATCAACATGCTTGATGAGATGGATGATCACTACGTACCCTCATAATCAAAGCCTTACTCCAGAACACAATTTATAATTATGGCAGGTTGCAGGTGCCAGCTACCGTAGTTGGTAAAGTCTTTGGGTGATGATTCCATCGACCTGGGTTCAATGCCTGCCAGCACCGATCAAATTTTATACCTATAAAAAATTAATAATGGCAGGTCAATAAAGTTTAAAGTTCTTAGGCTCATTGTATTTAGACTTGGTTTATCTGTTAGAAAATGGGAACGTAGTTTCATATTTTCCATTATGCTTGTCTATTATATATTATGTTTTCTGCTATTCACTTATGGATATCTGTGCATGAAAAAGGCCTTGCTCTCCAAAATTCTCTTCTTTTCTTCTTATCCTTCTTCAACAAATCCCAAAAACTTCTTAATCTGATGTTAGGACATTTTTATGGGGATTAAAATTAGATCTTGTTGGCTTACTTTAAATTGCTTGGTGAAGTTTTATACTTCACTGTGAACTTGGTTACTCTAATCTAAACACATCATAGACCTTCCCTTTAGGTTGGCCTAAGCCCCTTATTTTCTTAGGTCCAGGTTTTTAATTGAGGATTCCCTTTACTGACTACCTTAAAAAATTATTTCTGTAATTTCTAGAGAGTTTGATTTGCTAAAATGTGATTCTTTAAACATTGAACATGTATCTTATTACCATAAAACAATAAAAGGCAATGTAGCATGATAAGGGCTTCCAATTTGGTAAACTTAAGGCTTTCAGTTTGCCTTTGTGTTTGGCCAGATTCAATTGATGCTCAAATGCAAAGATTATTTACTACAGCGTCATCTGCCATTCTTGCAAATATAGCGATCGACAGTTTTGAGCATCTTGCTGCACTTGAGGTTTTCTTCTCTTTACTCGTTTTATTTATGTAAGCTTTACTGAAGCTTGTTAAAGCCATCCAGTTATTATAGATTTGATTTGACTCAAAGAAGTGGACCATCTAACGGTTTCTATATTATTATATCCTTTGTTTATTTTTCTGCATTGTTTCAGACAATGTCATGCGCATATGTTCACATAGTCAGGGGCGGAGCTAGTAAGGAGCTGGTGGGAACAATTGCCCCCACAGAACTTTGAGACACCCCTATATTTTCAACTAATTACATGCCCCATTTGTCCCCACTCCCTCACCTCCCTCCAATTCCCCCCCCCCCCTTCAATTTTTTGTTGATGACATTGCCTCTTGATCGGGCCTTCTCATATACTAATTGGAAATGACCTAAATATCCTTTTCTTCAACTTCTAACCAAAAACCTCTTAATTTCTCTCAAAAACCATTCATCTTCAAGTTCTTCAACTATACAACTAACCATAGTTTGCCCCCACTACAAGAAAATCCTGGCTCCGCCCCTGCACCTGGTTATAGTTTGATATCTCTCTTTTGATTCTTCTTATACGCCATATCTTGGGTATTTAGATATATTTCTGCTCCTGGGAGTTAATTGATATTTTTCTATGATAATTTCAAGGATGCAATTTTTGTAGCTTGATTACTTTTCTGATAGCAAAGTAATCAAGCTATGAAGGAAGGCGATTTGCAATCTGATCTAATAAGTAAACATTATTTTATCTGTTTGCAATACTGCTGCATTTTTTGTCTATCACGATTATGTATCCTTTGTCATTCTCCATGAAAGTTTGTAATCAACCAACTGCTGATATTAAAAAAATATGCTAAAGTGATTTTTGGAATTTGTTTAAGCAGGATTGATTTCTTTTTTGTCTCATTTGTGACTTATTTTTCTTGGTAGATTTATCCCGTCCACAT
This sequence comes from Akebia trifoliata, assembly GCF_017979445.1. Lineage (NCBI taxonomy): Eukaryota > Viridiplantae > Streptophyta > Magnoliopsida > Ranunculales > Lardizabalaceae > Akebia > Akebia trifoliata. Next base: position 36,421,336 of record NC_141375.1, read on the forward strand.
TCCAGACCTTTCATCCGGAAGCCCTCTGATTGTATCGGGCAGATATCAAGGGGATTTTCCTGACACCCTTAGAGCTAGAGGTATCTTAGCAAACATGTCCAATTTTGTAATAGACTTGAAAGTGCAGAAGGCAAAGGACATCCCTCTTGACAAAGTAAGGTGTTAACTTTTGGACTCGATATTCCCTTAAGTTTTGTCTAAAAGTAAATCTCTAATTTTCTCTGAGGCAGATCATTTCACCTAATATTGTTTCATTCAGTTTTGTCTAGAAAGTAAATATCTCTTCTAATTTTCCTTTTTTTTTTCCTCTTTCATTCTGCACAGGTATTTGTCAAGAGACAAATAGATCAACTCACTGCTCAAGCATGGTTTTCTCAAAGTAAACAACTTGAGGAGAAGGTTTGTTTCTCAATGTTTTAAAAATTGTTAAGAGAGTTTGATTGAATAATTAAATCTGATTGTTGTAAATAAAGAAATGTTCAAAAAATAAATATTTTATATAAAACTATAAATAATATGTTGCTAAATAGCTACAATAAGGATAGACGTGCTATATAAGCTATTCTAAACATATCTTTCACATTGCACACACCCAATGGATTCGGACCATTTTTTGATGAGCTCCAGAGATGGCACATATTCTGGGCTATATGAATCAACTTCTGATGTTTGTGATCATAGGCTTCTGATTTTTACATATGAATCAATGGATTCACCATTTTTTATGAGCTCCAGAGATGGCACATATTCTGGGCTATATGAATCAACTTCTGATGTTTGGGATCATAGGCTTCTGATTTTTACACATGGGGAGAGTAATCTCCTCCTTTCTGCTGTACTGGTTTGAGTTTTTCTCATATAATAAATGCTGTTTCCTCTTATCTCTCAGGTGGTTAAAATGAGTATACAAACCGGTGTTCCTTCGGAGTATACCCGTATGATAATACTTCAGACCGACAGAGAGAAACAAGCCACCAAATCAGTTGTGATGCAAGAGGTATCCCATTCATCTAAAATATTTCAAGTCGTGCTAGATAAATAATGAATTTATTTATAGAACTCTTGTGATGGATAGCAAAGAAAGGGATAATTTTCTGGAAAATATGCATTTGCGACCATGTAAATGTAAACAGACCTTTGTGATAATTATTTTCATAGTAAAAAATAAAAAAGCAAACAATCATGCACAAAGATTTGACTATATTCTATCCTATGATTAGCCATTTTATTCATCAACGAGTTCGAATACTAGTTTAATGAAGAATGAGCGTTGTGGAGCTCCATGCCTGCCCGGTTATAATAAGTAACAAATGCAATGGAAGAGAGGCCTTTGAGACCTTTATTTCTTTATCTTTTTCTTGAGTGACCAATCGGTGATAGCATCCCTGTTATTGCATTCTTTTTTCTGTCTAGAAGGGCCATTTGGTTAGTCGGTGTCCATTATGCTACCTTTCTAATATTCTAACTTTTAACACATCTTATTTCATCTATACACCCTTCGTAAAATTCTTTAACAATTCATGGAAACAGGTTCCCAACAAAGTTGACCTGGAGAAGCTGGTAGACTCCAAAGGCCGCAAGATAATTTTGTTACGAAGCTTGACTATTGGCTTTGGTAACTTGATTGCCACAGCAGAGAACATTCCTCCAGGATTTGGAGAACCCCAACTACCAGAACCAGCAGCGGAGGTCTTTGTAAAGGCCGCTTCCAACTGTTGCAATAGGTTAGGAAATTGCTGCTGTTGCACGTGCTGCATCGATTCTTGCTCTCGGATGAATGATCAGTGTGCCATTGTTCTCATACAGCTTTTCACTGCCTTGGCATGTCTCGGCTGCCTCAGCTGTTGTTCTAGCAATGATTAACTATCCCCAAACGGGTTGTCTGAAGAAATTTGTCAGATTGTCGTATTCCTTCTTTCTGTACAAATATAGTATTCCGATATCTGTGAATCCCTTAAGTGTATTTGAATTATTGGAACTATCACTAACTTTTGTTGATGTTATTGAAAATGTATGATGCAACTTGTCTTTCAAATGTTGAGTTTGTTGATCAACATTTTTTTAGGTGGAGAATGGGTAGGAAGACTGATTGTATTGTAGATGAGGGTGAAGTTCTAAAGGCACAATAACTACTCATATTTAATACAATTGTAATAATAATAATAAAAATCCTATCTATCAATTACTTGTTAACTTAGGAAAAGTGGAGTATATTTTAGAGTCGTGAAGAATCCGCAGTCTTGGTATGTGGCAAGAGCACAGAATCATAGATCATTTTCATCGGGATACACAGGAAAAAGATGTGTGGTTCTGAATCCTTGCCACGTACCCACTCGTGCACCAAGACTGTGTGCATTCATCATTATTCTATATTGTATATGGGCACTTGGGGAACAGCAACTGTCTTTAACCCCCTTTAAAAAAAAAAAAAAAAGTCGTGGATGTCTCCCTGTTGATGATTTTTTTCTGTTATGAGTTCAATGAATCCAGACTTTCTCCCAACTAAAGCAAGCTCCCACATCTTCGACTTCCACCACAATGTGAGTCTTGGGTTGAAACTCTAGGTACACAAGGCGTAGGATCTCTATTCCCCTATAGATTGAATTGTTTTTTAAGTCAAAGAATTGTGGGTTAAAAATTGCATCATTATTCCTCAAGTTGAGTTTTGGATAATGTATTGCTTCATTGATCACATTGAACCTTCAATTTTGTTTCTTTTCTGTACTTTTCTGTTTTTTCTTTTGTCTATTTTCTATTTTATTTTTTTCTCCACCAATTCATCCCTAACTTTTTCACATCATTTCAAACTCTTTTGACGACAGTAGTGTGATTTGCCAAGCATTGTATGATCCGTTCTTGTGACCATAGCCCACAAATCAGAAAGGAAGAAACCTGCTTTGATACCACTTTAATGCAATCAATTATTTGATCATTGCATCTTTCCACAAAAAAAATATATATATATATTTGATCTTTGCTGATGGATTCATGACAGTAGGTGCTGTGATGAATCACATATTTAAAACATATATATATATATATATATGAAAGAAGAATGATCCATTGATATATGTAACCATAACCGTTAGATAATTTGTAGGTTTAGAAATATGTATGTATTCAAACTGTAACCTTGATGAGTATATCAACCACAACTGGGAGGGGAGAACCAGTTTGAGTTTCTAAATTACATAAACTTAAAATTCTAAAAATCTATTTATAGAATTTTTACGCCACCAATAATTTCTTACTTAGACAAGTACAGCTAAAAACTAATAAAGTAATATAAAATCATGACACCTATAGTAAATTTGTAATTGAATTTTAAAAGGAATTATTGCCATTCATTCAGCACGATTAAAGAGTACTAGTGCAAGCAATTGGAATCTTCTTTAATAATTGCCAAACCTTCAGACTTCAGAGTTCAGAGTGAGAAGGAAGGAAAAAAAAAAAAACTTAAAAACTGGATTCACCGAATCTGCCCCACCGCCCTCTCTTGGTCAAAGTTTCTCTCCCTCTCTCTCAATTACACTCGTTGGAGAGGAAGAGATTGAAAGGGAAAAACGAGACCTTTCCAAAAAGAAAGTTGCAGAGCGCAGATCCCAGAAAGGTCCTCAGAAAATCCTGAACAAACCCTAATTCGATTTGTCTTTCTTTTACTTAAAAGCTTCGTGACTGGTTGGATTTGGGTGTTTTATATATATCTTCTAAATCCTTCAGTCCGGAAGAAAAATCTTGTGTTATTCTATCTAGGGTTTTGGAAATTTACTGGTAGAGTCTGAAACTAGGGTTTTGTAAGAAATTGTTTAGGTGTGAGTGGTGAAGGGGCATTTGAGAAAAATCGAGCTGCCAATGCAAATTGTTTCTGTTTTGGACAACTTTTCGCCTATTTTTGAGAAACCGAAAAAGTTAGTGGTACAGAGAATCCGAATCGATGTCTTGGGCAGGCCCAGAAGATATCTTCCTTTCCACCTCTCTTGCAAGCTATCTTGACAGTAATCTCTCCTCTCTCTCTCTCTCTGTGCGCGTCTGTGTGTGTTTTTGAATTGTGCTAGTAAATAGTGAATTAGTTATCAATTCGTTTCTGCATGCTTTGGTTTCATTTCATTGCACGTTCAGATTGTAGAACTTGGAAGGCCAAGAGATTCAATTGGTCTGCCATGTATGTAAGACTCGATATTTTCTGGGTGATATGTTATTGGGGCGATAAAAATCTTACTTGAACTTGAGTGGCTTGGGTTTTACTTGCCACATGGAGGGCTAATGTGCCCAATCTAGACTGTCCATCTTATAGATTACCCCTCCAGATTAGCCACATGTATTGTTACAAGATTCTCTGAATTTTTTCCAAAATTAGGAAAAACTAAGCGATGAGGGGTTGCCCGATGATTCATGGAATTTAACAGTCCATTCACCAATTTATATTTTTGTGTTCCATGTCAACTGAATCAGCCCTAACTTCCCCCTCTCTCCATCTCTTGAAACCTAACTTCATAATGCACCTATTGTATTGCTTAAAAACATTATTTTATAATCCCCAATTTTTCCAATGTTACTCTGAATCTTTCCCGAATTAAACCAATCTGAACTTGGTTACTATCGTAACATGGCTAGTGCCTGTACCATTGTGGCCCTTGAGTTCAAAATATTTAACAAACATGGCAAAGGGGTATCCTCTCTTCCGTGTAGCTGAGTGCTATTGTGCTGCTAGTTGGAACATCGGGAAATACTAAAGAGGTGAATTGCATGCATCCCTTTTGTAATTGCGTGGTTGGATAGACTATGTTTTTGTTCTAGTTATAAAAATTACTATATTTTTTATTAAGTTTATTGTCTTTATTTTATTTTTCTTTTTATAATTTTGTGAAATTTGAATCAACAGAACACACACTGTATTGTCTACTATGTTCCTGACGCATACTGGTTGTTGCAGCTGTACGTTCATGGTTAAGTACTGATATTTTAATATTTGTACCAAATTCAATTGAAATTTGGGAGGAGGCCCTTCTCCCTACCTGTGCACTAGGGAAAGATGTGTTGATTGATTACCCGTGCCATAGATGTGCCACACATGAAGGGATCACAGTCACCACTTGGTTTAGTTATGTAATAACATTTGATATTAACAATCAGCAATTGGTAGTACTCCTTAAGTTTCTATGTACTTGGAATTCTATTGTGAAAGAACTTCTAAATTATTTTTGGTCATTATTTTAGTTCATAGTTTCATATGGATGGTGCTTGTGGTTTAAATGGCTCATTGGCCACAAGTATCATAAATAATCATTGCTTGTTCAGAGAACTTTCCCTAATTCTCCTGCATATCAATTTTTGGTGTTTGTAATGGCTCATTGGCAACCAGTTAACGGCATTAAGGTTCAAATTCTCATTCTATGTTTCCCTAGTTTCACAAAGTTCCTTTTTATTTTTTGGCTCTTAGACATGTTTATATACCTTGCAGAGAAACTTCTCGTCTTGCTGCGGGATGGTCGAAAACTCATGGGAATACTTCGTTCTTTTGATCAATTTGGTGGGATTCCCCTCTCATTGTTTCCTAAAGTTTCATTCACTGGTTTTACTTTCACTTCGATTGCTAATGGAATTTTTATTTCCCATACACAGCAAATGCTGTTCTTGAAGGTGCATGTGAGCGAGTGATTGTTGGAGATCTTTATTGTGACATTACCTTAGGTCTATATGTTATCCGTGGGGAAAATGTTGTTGTAATCGGCGAGCTGGTAGAACGTCTTATCTGTTATCCCCAGTTATTGGTATTTTTGTTTGCCGAAGCTACAACCTAGTTATTTTCTCTGGATTTCTTTTGATTGGACAGGACCTGGAGAGGGAGGAGCTTCCCCCTCATATGACTCGTGTCTCAGCTGCAGAGATAAAAAGGGTTAGTGCTACCATTGAACGTTCATTTTGTGCTTGTATTGAACATGACTATCAATATCTTCAATTTGTATACTTGTGAATGTCGGCTTGCGTAGATGGATGATAGTTGTTGGCGTACAGTATATTTCTAGTTTAGTAAAATATGCTGACATGGATAACATATGCATTGCTTAGTTATAATATTAGAGAATAATGTGCCAGAGAAGTAACAGAAGAATATGCCTTTACTTCTATTTGGTTTGGAGTGTTAGTCATAACACAGATGTGTCATGTGCGTGTGTAGCAGAATGAATCAGTAGTCTAGGAGTGCAACAATTAGGTCAAATGAGTAGTCTCTCTCTAGTGGCAATGGAGAGCGACAAACTGACATAGCTAACAACTTGTTCATGTCATTTACGTGTCTCTACATTTTTATGTGAACTTTTCTGATTCCATATGTGAGACAAGATTCAGTCTAATAAATTGTCTAAGCCTCAGGGGACCTGCTTTCCCAATTGATATTCTGTAGATAGTATCAGACATCACTTTCTGCCATTTATAGCACCCATGAAGGTAGAAAAGTTTCTGATTTACAGCCATCCTGTTTTTCGATAGGAAAAAAGTACCTAAATATTTGAAGTCATACAGATTAGCGGATTAGCAATTTTTGTGCTTTTGATATTATTTAATACAACTTCACATCATTTTCTAATATGTACAGGCACAGAAAGCAGAAAGGGATGCTACAGATCTGAAAGGCTCCATGAGAAAGAGAATGGAGTTTCTGGATTTGGATTGAAGATTTACTTGTACAACATACCAGCTCCTGCCATTTTCATTCAGTGAGTTCTTGCCATGTCATGTGCTCCGCAAATATTAGCGCGGTACCACCGAAGCAGTGGAAGAGAGCTATGCTTCTTCCTTTTTCCTCTCGAAATTCCACACTGAAGTTGGTCTCTCTTCTATCTTCTTTTCCCAGTTTGCTTACCCCGATAGGATCTGTAACAGTTCTGAGGAGATAGTTTAACAGGGTTGAGTATAAAGATGTTCTGATTTCTCTTGGTGTTTTAGAATAAAAGTGGTGCTTTATTTATTATTATTTTTTAATGGAAATTGAAGGTAGTTCTGATCAGAAGGAGCCTGTAGTTGAGGTCCTGAGGTTCTTTTTGGGTCACATTGAAGATGAAGTAGCTAAATTCCTCATCTTTATTCCCTCACATTTCTGTTAGCTTCTCTCTATCAATGGCCAATTTGTGGAGAAGCGTGATGAGTTTTTTGCTCTAAAGTCCAAATCCCATTAAAATGGCATTTCAGTCCAGACACTCAAATTCCTTGTAAGATGAAAACCCCCCTTCAGAAATCGGTGGCATTTAGAGGCCCTTATGTGTCTCTTCTCAGTATTAAGAAGTGAGATGGTTGCCATGTGCAGTAACCCCTACCGTTTTGGTGAATATTTGAGATGGTCTCCCCATCTGTCATCTGACGGATGACATCTCTTGACTGCATTCTTCTCTGAGATACCAATGAAAACTGTCCTAAATGCCCTCATCTTCAATCTCCAACTGCTCCTTTGGGTTTTGTTTTTTTTTTTTAATCCCATAATTGGATCTGTCTTGTCTTCAGCCTCTAATATACAACCTTTGTAGATTATATCACCTTCAACCATCAAAATTCAAGATCAAAGATAGGATTTTTGGGGAAGTTGAAGATGATGAATTCTTGGGTAGAATTTTTTTAAATTAATGGTTTTCTTTGATTGAAGATGAGTCTAAATAAGATTAAAAGAATTTTCAATTTGACGGCAATTGATTTTTCTAAAAAAATGAACGGATTTTGGCTGGAGGTTGAAGTGGAGGTCATTTAGATTTTTCGCACACATAATGTAATATTTATTACAAGAAACCAAAGGAAACAAAGGTCAAGACATCTATTGTTTACAACAAAAACTATCAAATAAAAAATTAAAATGCTAATCTCTTAATTTGAATACTCTGAATCTATAAAAATTTGGTAATTTCTTAAACCAAAAAAATCCATTACACAAAAATAGGGATTAAAGTCATCAAACTTCATTGGATTTTTTTAATATTCAGGATCGAAAATTATCACGAACTTATAACTTTAACAAGGAAAATAAATTCTTTTTAGAGATACTTTTGAAAAATTCAAGGTTGTGGAGGTCATTAATGTCCCTATGAGATTTGAAATATATTTATTTAACCTCAACTTAATCCTTGAAATTTTTTTATCCAAAATTCCATCTTTGGCTACATAAATCCTATCTTGTTCTCGAGGTTGTAAGGTTGAAGTAGTTAGATTAATCTCAAGTTGAAGATTGTTTACTCAAGATTAAAAATGACAGGCCGTGGAAAGAAAATTCAAGCATTTTTCATTGAAGAGGAGGGCAGTTAGGTCATTTTGCAGTATTCCATTAAAGAAGGGAAAATTACTTAAAGGACCCTCGTGGAAGGGTTTCTTTCTAAATATTCCTTAAGTTTTCGGTGGTTGCTTGGCAAAACATTTAGTAACATTTCTAACGATTGAATCACCTAACCGTTTGAACTCATCGTTTTCATTCAAAAATTGGAATTTTGACATCTCAATCAAATTTTAAAGACTCCATTCTACAAGAAAGGATTTAAGAAAGAAGAAGTCATTTTCAAAGGTTTTTTCATTTTTTTTCTTAGTTTTTGGATTCACGTGATTTACTTGTCCAAAATCCTATCTTGAGTTGAGATTTCAAGGTAGAAGTAAATGAAAGCTTAAGGTTGAAGATGATTGGTCTTGAAGATGAAAATTAGTTGACTATTTTGAATGAAGAAAAAAAAAAATCAAAGATTTTTGTCTGCTTGATGAAGAACATGGTATTTCAATCCTTTTTCATTAGAATATATATTAATTATTCTCCAAAACAGAGTGATAGTTTCAACTTTCAAGCACCATGAATTAAGATTATCTGTGTGCAATGTGGTCAAATTTACTTTCATTTCAAAATATTTCACCAATTAACATCAGAGAAGATTCATTCTAAATCGAAGACTTTTAATTAATCTATCGACACCTTTCACCATTCTTATCAAGTTTAAGAGAAAGTGAAGGAATACTTGCTTACAAACCAAAAAGATGATGTTAGAACTTAGAAGCACTTCCATCCCATGTGTACAATTGAAGAACCAGACTCCAGTTAATGCTATCTAAAGCCATATCTTCCATTAAAGCAGGTGTCTTCAAACCTGTTCCCAATATCTCAACCGGTGTCCTTTTTTGTCCTTCCTCTCGACTTGTATAGCCTTCAACTTGCACCAATACCAACATTTAAATCATCACAGCTGGTCTGAAAACCCAAATGCTCCTCTTGAGCACAGTACTTAAACTCTGACTTTAAAGTTTGCCGCATCTAACCCATTGAAAGGAGCCCTGGTTTGTTTTGTATACCTGACGGTACTCTTATGAAACCTTCACTACTTCATGAAGTTTCTATAATCTGCAAGGTGATTATCATTTGATGGATCCCTCCTAAGGAATCTCTGCTGCCAAAACAAGGGATGGCAACCACAACATAGCATCGTTCTAAACAAACAGAAAACTTAGATATTATTGTTTGAACTGTAAAATGCAAATTGGAATGTGATCGTTTTTGCTAAGCAACTATAAGATCTCAATTTAGATGTTGTTCTAGACATATTTTTGGATGGTGGACAGGACTCATGTCATCGTGACCTCGAATAGAATAATTGATGTAAGGCATTGTTATTGATCACAACGGACTTTAGAATTACCAAAACCCGGACTGAAGATGACTACTCCTATCTTCTATTCATTTCAATTCCAATGTATAAGATTATAATAAGACAATTGCCGTAAACCAAAAATATTTCTTCTTCTATATCATGAATTGGAAGTCTGATCGAGAATACTGTAAGTGACCTCAAATGGAAAAAAATAAAAGATATTAAATATGACCTTTGTAAGGAATAAGAGAATGTGGTATCGTTTTGATTAAAAAGTTCAGTTATGAATCATTTGGAAATTTTCCAACATGAAAAGAAGTAGAGAAAAAACAAAGAAAATACATTACAGAAGTGAGAAAACTACATTAATTGCTTGTAGAGGACATAGAGAGGCGAAATTATGGAGCCCGCCCAAGGAAAAGTTACAATCAGAACCTTTTCTTTTTTAAATAGATAGAAAATGTCCCAAGCAATGGACAAATCAATAGGCAACTTGATACCACTCCTACCTTCACCAACTGACCAATATATAACCCTCATTCTCTGATAAAGATGTGATCGCGCTTCCGTAAATGACCATAATACCCAAAGTGGTTTTTTGTGGACTGAAGTTCCCCATTTGCATTGCTTCTTTTCATTTTTAATTTTCCTTTAACCTGCATTTAGAGTGCAATGCGTATGTATTTGACCTGTGAATCTAAATCGATAGCTTAAGATGCTTGGTTCATAGCAGCATAAAGCACAAGGCTTCATCCTGATAATTTAAGGGCATTTTTTTTTTCATTGCAAAGGATGGAAGAGAGGGTCATTACTCATTTCCATTTTGTAATTTACAAGAGGGAAAAAGAAGATTTTTTCTTATAAAAATTCCACATGCCTCACCCAGATCGTCTTGCAGAGTGCTCACCATGGACCTCTAGCACATTAAATGCATGAGAAGGTGAAGATGAAAACTCGTCTTCTCTTACTGATTGTGACAATTGGATTTCACTACTCTCTTGCAATCCTTCTACTTGTATCTCCTCTATCCTCCTAATGGCTTCTCTCATATCGAGTCGCTGGTCAGGATTTTGCTCAACACAAGCCGCACCAATATGAAGGACCCGCTCCATCGAACCAAGTGAATTTCTAGAGTTTGCGATCTCTGGATCAAGTAACTCAATTTCTCTGTTCTCAGAAATTGCTGATAGGAACCATTGCACGATATCAGTCCCACCGGTGCCGTTGTTGACATATTGAGAAGGGAATTTCCCTGTGAGGATCTCGAGAATGACGATTCCGAGGCAGTACACATCACATTTTGGAGAAACATGGCTGCATTGTACAGATTCAGGGGCTTTGTAAGCAAACAAGGCTTGGGCTGCTTGGTTGGTGTTCACCACTGAGACAAACCCATAGTCCACAAGTAGTGGTTCATAATCGAGGCCGAGAAGAACATTGCTGGACTTGAGATTTCCATGTGGAAGATTGTAGGAAGCAAGTTCTGTATGGAGAAAACCCATTCCACGAGCGATTCCTTGAATGATCTTTAGACGGGTAGGCCAGTTTAGCTCGGCATGGAAAGCTCCTCGATCACCTTATAAAGATAATGTTATCCATAGGTCATCAGGCTTCAGTTAAACAAAACAAAAAAATACAAGTTTATTACAAGATAAGGGCAACAGAATCAGTGGCAACATGAATATTGGTATTCTAATAAGATTTGTATTTGACACACTAGATCATCTTATCATGAAAATTGGAATAAAACAAAGTTAGATTCAGAGTTTATTAATTTAGGAATTTATATATATTCTTCATACATCATATTGTGGTTCTTGTAATTAAGATCCAAATCAAATAATCATTTTCTTATAAAAGTAGGAGATGGTTTATTGGTGACGAAAATGATTATATCATACCATGCAAGAGATATAACAAGCTGCCCTTAGGAGCGTATTCCGAGACTAACAACTTCTCCTCTTTCCGATAATGGTAAGCCAATGGTGTCAAGATATTCCGATGTCGTAATCTTCCAAATCTCCTCATCTCTGCATCAAACCCATCTTTACTGACCCTATTCATCTCCTTCATTCTCTTCACCACCACTGCAACACCACTTGTCATCACCGCTTTATACGCTGAACCCAAACTACCATTCCCCAATACCTCAGCTGCCGCTTGCATCAAATCTGGCAATCCAAATACACCTTTCTCATCGTTCACCACCACCAGATCACCCATTCCATTTCCCTTACCATTTTGTGACCCCTTTCGGCTTGAGTCTGCTCCCCTTCGGCTTGTGTCTGCTGCCTTTCGGTTTGAACCCGATGATGACACATGCATCTGCACGGGTTCATCAAGGTTCTCCCTCCCAAGCACGTCGAAGTCCTCCTTTCTCCGCTTCAAAACTACAATTGCTGCAATCACTAGCACAATAAGCACCAAAATCAAAAACAGCATCGATGCCACTGCTTTCGTGATTTCTGGAACATGATGACTTGGTTGAGCTGTTTCTGTGCTCCCTCTTATTGTTGGCGTTGGTCCCTCAGCTATCACATTACACTCCTTACCCAATTGTGTCCCACAAAGCCCGATATTTCCCATGAAAGAACTCTCATTGAATTTTGATAAACCAAGTGGAATTTCACCTTCCAATTTATTGTTCGACAAGTTGAGGGAAACCAATGTAGATTGTTCTATTGGAGGAATCTTCGCTGAAAATTGGTTGTTCTCCAAATGTAGCTCCATGAGATGTGAAATCTTCGACAATGATGTAGGAATTGCTCCCATAAATTCATTATTGGATAGCCACACCTTCTTTAGAGATTCCATTTTCAAGAAATAATCCGAAGGTATTTCACCCAAAAACTTATTCCCCGACAAATAGATGGCCTTAAGAGCTCCAAGGCGATTGAATTCTGGAATTGGTCCTGAGAAAGAGTTGTTCATGAAACTAAGACTACGGAGCCCAGTGATTCCGATGAGAGCATCGACATCAATCTCCCCTGAGAGACCCATTTGTTCAAGTCGGAGACCCATGATGATGCCTTTAAAACAGATGACACCAACCCATGGGATTGTGCAAGGCGAAGAATCTGAGTTCCATGATTCAAGGCCATCGACATTGGTGAACGATTTCTTGAGTTTTAAGAGAGCGTCGGAATCCGACACTGCTAATGCCAGAGGAGAAAGAAGAAAGAAGATAATAGATGGCCGGAGAAGAACAGAGACCATTGCTTAACCAGAAATCTGACACCTCCCGGAAGGGAATGGTCAGCTGTTCCAAGGGGTCGAATTCTTCGATTTTTTTAATTTTTTAATTTTTTTTTTAATTTTTTAATTTTTAATTTTTTAATTTTTTAATTTTTTTTTATGATAGGATATGGTGTCTGTCTTGGTGTTGGTGGAAGTGGAATAAGGAGAGAATCTATCTAATAATAGAAGGGAGTTACCGTTGACCAAGTCAGCGAGGAAAAACGGTTATATACGGTTGATGAAGTTAATAGAAGACGTGAATCCTCCTAATTTAACGGAAATAAACTAATCGGAATGACCTTTGAAATGACCAAAAGAACCCTTTCTTCAATGTCGTCTAATCATAGTCCTAGTAAATAAATGGCATTATATTCAACTTGAGGGGCATTTCAGGTCAACTCAATACAGATTGCTAACATTGTCTCACATTGGGAATGCTCTAATGTCCAAGGAAACAGATTAAGATTGATTGAAAAATACAGGATTCCTAGGGATCGGTTGATGTCTTTCACCAGTCCATCTATGTTTAAGAAATGTTTCTATATGAGACTTTCAAAAGGCCGTCTGAGGCAATCTGCTTCATGCGTTCATTAGAAAATGGAAAATTGCTAAACTGACTTCGTTCGACACTGCAATGATGTGGCAATGTTGGGAGAATCATAGTTTTTTTCCTCGAGATACAAGAAAAAAAAGAATTTACTGTAGCAATTAATTCCGAAAATGGTAAATTTACTGTTTTCGGAATTAATATTTTTTACCAAAACGGTAAAAACAGTAAAATATATATTTTTTATACCGAAAATACCCTTTTTTTGTTTTACATATATATTTACAATTTTAACCTTAAAAAAATGAAAAATTCAACTAAAAAGATTCACTCTCTTTCGGTAATCCAACAATCATATGTATTTATAATTTTTTTTTACCGAAATCAATTTTATTTTTGTAATTTTAGTAAAAAAATAAAAAGGGCATTTTCGGTTTTAAAAAATTACATTTTATGTTTTTACCGTTTTGGTAAAAAAAATTAATTCCGAAAAACGGTAAATTTACCGTTTTCGGAATTAATTGCTATAGTGAACCGTTTTGGTAAATAAATGAAAAGTTGTGCATGTTTTGGTAAATCTGCCAAAAAAAAATCTATGGTTCTCTCAACACTGTCACATCAAACTGAAGGAAGTCAGTTTAGAAGGACTCTTCAAAACTCCATCAAATTTAACTAGCATTTCCTTCAAATCCCACGCCCATGGAGAGCTCCTGATTCATACCAGCTTGCCTAGTATGTGTGGTTTGTGGGGATTAAAAATCGGCAGTTTACCAAAACATGCACAACTTTTCATTTATTTATCAAAACGGTACACTATTCAAAATATTTCCGAAAACGGTAATTTTACCGTTTTCGGAATTAATTTTTTTTACCAAAACGGTAAAAACAGTAAAATGTATTTTTTTTATACCGAAAATACCCTTTTTATTTTTTGACTAAAATTACGAAAATAAAATTGATTTCGGTAAAAAAAAAATTGTAAATACATATGATTGTTGGATTACCGAAAGAGAGTGAATTTTTTTAGTTGGATTTTCATTTTTTTAAGGTTAAAATTATAAATACATATGTAAAACAAAAAAGGGTATTTTCGGTATAAAAAATATATATTTTACTGTTTTACCGTTTTGGTAAAAAATTAATTCCGAAAACGGTAAAATTATCATTTTCGAAAATATTTTGAATAGTGTACCGTTTTGGTAAATAATTTCAAAACCTCTACCATTTTGGTAAATTATTCTTAAAAATCTAACAAACAAACAAACAAAACTAGTTTGTGTATCTTCAGCTCTTGATAAAGTAAACCAGATTAAAGAAGTAGGAACTACCTAAGATAGAATAAGGGACTATGGACGAATAGTTTAGATAATTAAGGAATTAACATCCACCTCCAAGTATACAATTAGATGAATAAAAAGTCTCAAATTAAAGTTCATACATAAAGGGGAGATACCAACCTGAAATGGCATTTGAAATGTGTTTCATGGAAAATGATGTTCCCACCTCATTTAAAATTCAACCTTGGATGCATTTGGTTTTTTTATTCAATTTATTAGGAAAATGAATTTTCGGTCTATCGACCCATCTCCACCTTTCTCTCTCTCTCTCTCTCTCTCTCTACATCCTCCCACCTTTTGGCTTTTTTTTTTTTTTTTTCTTTATGGAATCATAATTAGAACTCATTTTTTCTAAAGTGTCCATTTCTCTCAATAATTTTCCTTGAGAATTTGAACCCTTAAAAAAGAAATTTCTTGCAATATGTAAGAGAATATGATGTATGAGATACATTGTATCAATGTCAATGTATCTCATAATAAAAGAAAGGTTAAAGTTGTGATTGAAAATAAAATATTTAGCAATATATATTAAGATATTCTAAGTTTAATCCCACATCAAACACTCATTGCCTTGTTGCTCTTGTTATAAGTTCTTGGGCCTCTTCACTTATTGCCAATTGGTTTTGAGTAGGACCCTTAGATTTATCATGGTATCAAAGTAGACATTTCTCTCCTCAAAACCACCCAGTTCATATCACCATGTGTTTTGGCTTAGTCTGGCCCACACGTGCGGAGGCATGTTGAGTTTAGTCCCACATCGAACACTCATTGCCTTGTCCCTCTCTTTATAAGTTCCCAGGCCTCTCTACTCATAGTCAGTCGAATATTGATTAAAAATCAATAAAAGGTAATTTGAAGCTCAAATCAAGCAATTAATGCCTCGAGTAGATTCAAACTCTAAACAAATCAATCGATCAGTTAGCATCTTGAGCAACTTCAAAATCAAACAAATCAATTAGTGCCCCAATGTCCAAATCGTTCAATTAGCCCACCAACTTTAGTATCAAATAAAGTAGCTTAAGGCAATATTCTTTAAATTACACATTTTTTAGTTAACAACCAAAACATGATATATAGGTAATAATCAGTACTCCAAACTTTGAGATATCCTGCACTTCCATAATAATGAAATATCCTAAATACCCATGCTCTTACTATAAATAGTAATAATAAAAGTACCATTGAATTTTCCCCAAAACCCAATCTTCAATCATGTTTTTTGTGGACGAGTTTGCCATTAATTACCGGCAAGGATTTGGCAAGTTGCTTGATTTTCTATATTACTTCATTCTTCAAGTCAGTTGTCTTTTTTTATTTAATCCTAAATGACTTTGCCAATTAACTTATAAGGGTTATCGATTGATTTTGAGTGGAAAAAATCAGGAATTACCGAGATGATGGATTTTTTTTATTTGGAAAACCAAGGTAGTACAGTAATAAGTTGAAGATAAGGGTAATTATGTCGTTTTCAATAGGTCTCTTATAGGAGACCATGGTGAAGGAAATATGTCAGCAGTTTGCATACAAAGGGGTATCTCAAATATTCACCAAAATATCGTGGGACGTTTAACTTTCCCTCCAAAATATCGTCGAACTTATCAGAAAAAAGCAAGCGAGAAATCGCAAAAGAAAATAACTCTTTCTGGAATCTGCATCACACCTCAGCTTCAAAAATATTTCTATAAATACGCCCATCCGACCCAAGGCTTTCTTTTTCCCTTTTTTAGGCATTTTCGTTTCTCTCTCTCTTCGTTTCTTTTCCTTTTTTCCCTCCCTCATCTTCGAGGGTTTTTTCTCTCTCTCATTTTTTTTTCTTCGCCCCTGAAACCCTAACCCTATTCTGCATCTTAATCTTCTTCGATTCACTTCGATTTCGAGTAGATTTTGAACAAAATGCAGCAGCAGAGGATGAAGCAGCAACAGCAGGCTTTGATGCAACAAGCTCTCCTTCAGCAACAACAGCAATCTCTCTATCACCCCGGCCTCTTAGCTCCTCCTCAGGTACTCTATATTTCGTTTGTTCTTCATTTTGTCGGATCCATCTAGTCTTATTGAATACCTTTCAATTGCTTGTTTTATGGATTTGGTTTCTTAGTTTATTCTTTCATTTCTTTATTGACGATTTTCTTTTGCGTTTGGTTGTTTAAAATACGAGGGTTTTGATTTTGGATACCTTTTGTTTCGTGATACATTTTTCAGCACATCTCAACATGAGATTGAAAGCGTTGGGGGAATTATTTACTTCTACTTGAAAAAAAAAATTCATTCTTTTTTAGAGTCTTCATTCGAGTCTTTTTGTTTCTCGATTCTGTTGGGTGGGTATTTTGTCGAATCTTTTTAGGAGATCTAGAACTGGTTAAACGTTTTTTATTTTTTTTTTTATTTTTTTCATTTTTCTTATTTTGTCCTATATTTGAATCAAAAGGATTTATACTTGTTTTACAATTAATGTTTTTTCTTGGTTTGGAATTATTCAAGTGGACAACTAAGTTTGAGAAATATTGAGTACTACCTGGATTCAGTTCACGTTCTCACCTAGCATTCTACTTCTCACCCTCTGTATAGAAGGCCCAAATTTGAAGTGAGCCTTCATCCCTTCTAACAGTAGTGAATGCTCTTTTGAGGGTTTTGGTCAATTTGGGAGTTTCTTCCGAAATTTTTCATCATCATTACAATCAAAGCCTTAGTCCAAAAATTTGTGACAGCTGAATGCATTTGGTTTCTCTGTTGAATTTTGTCTAAAGCTACGTCTTTTTCTAATTCTTTTCTCAATCCACTTTCTCTTGATCTTCCTTTCATTCTTTTAGAAACTTCAACTTGACTTACCCTCATACCATCTCAATCAACTTTCCTTAACTTATTACCTATTGGGTTGCTCCTACGTATTCTCACATCCGTTCACTTCTAATATTATATTTTCTATTTTTTTCTCATGTCCATCTTAGCATCATCCACATCTTTTCTATCCTCAATCCACACGTGAAGTTTCTTGATTGCCCAAAATTCAGCTTCATAGCATAGTTGGTCTTATTGTTGTCTTACCAAGTTTTCCTGTTAGTTTGGTTACGATGCGTCGGTTGCATAGTATTTTGGAAGCACACCTCCACATGAACCATATATGGAGAATGTCCTTCACAATCTCTCCAAATTTATGGATAATGAAACTAAGGTATCAAAAATACTCTTTTTGAGGCATTTCATAAGCGTAGCTATCAACTTTTACTGATCATTGCTCCTCACTCCCTTCCTGTCATTAACAAAGTTATACTGCAAATGCTTTGTCTTGGTTCCTTTGGATTGACTCTCCTATTTTAGATCATCCAAAAAGAGTGCAATTTTTTGGGTGGGTACAATTATACCTTGCAGCTGATTTTTGGTGTAGTAAATTGTCTAGATGGGTGGTCCATGTGATACTTTGTCTTGGTTGTGCTGGATTACCACTATAGTATTTTTTTTTTCTTTTGAGATCACTGAAGTGGGTAGATTCTCATAATTTTGGGGCCATTTTTTTCACCTTTTTTGTTTTTCCACATTTTTATTTTGCAGATAGAGCCGATCCCAAGCGGAAATCTGCCTCCTGGTTTTGATTCGAGTACATGCCGCAGTGTGTGAGTGTTAGGGGGATGTTTTTGTTTTTGTTTTCTTTTTCTTTTTTATTTTGTTTATGCTTTCATCCTTGGATGCTTATGCATCATACATGTAGTATTTGTTCTTCTTATCTTGTGAAAATTTTGGAACTTTCTCGATTAAACACTTTTGGCTTAGCCTATTTTATTAGATCTTTTCAGTTTTGTTTTTGACTTTTCTATTCTGATTCATGCTTTTATTTTTATCTGTTTTTTATTTTTAATTATTCATGAAGAGTAGCAGTATTCCATTTTGCTATTTGGGGTTTCTTTCATCTTTAATTTAGTTTTAACTTCTACTTATATAAAAAAAAAATAGTTTTAGCTTCATATCCTTTTTTATTTGCGTGAAAATGCAGATATGTGGGTAACATTCATACTCAGGTTACAGATCCACTTCTTCAAGAGGTTTTCTCTAGTACTGGTCCCCTCGAAGGATGCAAGCTCATTAAGAAGGAGAAGGTCAGTTTTTCAACATGTGCTAGCTAGTTTATTTAGCCCTTGAATCTGGTATTTATCATCATCTTTATCAACTATCCTCTATGCAGTCTTCCTATGGCTTTGTTGACTACTTCGATCGCAGATCAGCTGCACTTGCTATTTTGACTCTTAATGGGAGGCACCTGTATGTGAAGTCCTGTTCGATTTTCATTTGCTTGTATTATCCCCCCCCCTCTCCTCTCACGTTTATCTTATATTTTACCATTTAATTTACAGGTTTGGCCAGCCTATTAAAGTTAATTGGGCGTATGCTAGCAGTCAGAGGGAGGACACATCAGGTTCTGTTTTTTTTTTTGCCCCAAATTGATTTCTGCATGTACTGTGTGTGATATGATTGTAAATGACCTGATACCTTGCTATGCAGGTCATTTCAACATCTTTGTTGGTGATCTTAGCCCTGAGGTTACAGATGCTACCTTATTTGCGTGCTTCTCTGTTTATCCTACTTGTTCGTAAGTTACATGCCACCCTACTGTTTTCTCTTTTCCTTCATGGAATTTTCTTTGATATCCTCGAACTTTGGGAATACATTATTTGAAAGTACTCTACTATGATTCCATGATTGTTTATATTTTGACACAATATTCAGTTAGTATTTGGTAGTAAATTGTAGATGTTGACCTTTGTGGTGATTACAGAGATGCAAGGGTGATGTGGGATCAAAAGACTGGGCGTTCAAGAGGGTTTGGGTTTGTTTCTTTTAGGAATCAACAGGTGATTCAAATGCCATTTATTTTGTTTCCTCTAGCAGTGGATAGATCTCTCTCTCTCTCTCTCTCTGATAGGTGGCTAGGGTTTTCTTTACGTACTAGTACTAGTTCCTATCATGATCGGGCCATTCTGGTGTTTTTTCTCAGGAAGCTCAAAGTGCAATAAATGATTTAACTGGTAAGGGAAACTACATTGCTTAGCTCCAGTATCATTTTATTTTTCAATTTCAACCATCTTAATGGACATTATTTTTATTGTCTAGAGTATTTATGGTATTAGAAACTGCTTGCATAAAAAACTGGCCAGACTCTTTCAGGTGCTCAGAGTCTGATATACTTAACTTGATCTTAGGGTTAAAAAAATAGGGGCATGCTAATATCTTATTTCTATTTATTATATTATTTCGGTCTGCATGATGATCACCTAGAGTAATTTAAACCAATACCTTTGAAGGTATGTTGCAAGGTAGAAATCTTCAGTTGGTGGGTTCCAACCTCACACATCAACTAAGTAGACTTATGTGTTATTCTTTCATTCCAGAGGTGGTTGGACTTGCATAAAATATTCCGAATTGAGTTGAATTTATTTTGTAGTCCATGATTTGTAGGTGGATAAAAACCCATTAATTAAGTCCAATGACGCTTTTGTTTTTAAGTGGTAGTCCCCCCCCAAAATTCCCCAAGGGAATGCAATAGGAAGAAAAGACCAAATGATCTGTCCATGAGGTGGGTAAATTTTCTTCCCAACTACTAAAAATTTCCAGCATACTTTGGAGTTTGGTTGGTTTTCTTGACTATCTCGCTTGTATGCTTTATCTTCTGGGAATTCTCTTTACCTACCTCAATAACAAGAAGTTCCAGCATGCTCCTGGGAAATGGAGTCAAGTACTCCAAACCTGCTTTGTGGGATTCCATTGTGCCTATTTTCCAGATAGATTGGGATATTTATTAAAAAGAAAAAGAAGTGAGGCGGTCGAGAGACCTATATACAACAAGAAAAAATAGAAAAACTTCTAACTATGCATCAAATCCCATCTAAAAAGGAAATCTTAAAAAACACACCCGTAAACTTTGGATAAACCATTAGCCCAAAAACATGTTACTCACATGTTGACTATAATTTCATGCAACGAATGCTCCTTCCCTTTAAAATTCTTATATTATTTTCTTTTCAAATACTCCAATGAACAACAAAGGTCATAATAGACTGTAAAATCCTTTTTTGTTGCAACATTGCATTAGTTTTCCAACTATGAAAAAGTGATAACGGAATTGGGAAAAACCATGAGACATGAAATAGAGAAAGTGAGCCCATATATCTCTTACAAAGAGAATAAATAAATAGATGGTTAATTGGCTCTCCACTCTTTTTGCATAAACGACAAAAGTTCACTGAGATAATATTCCTTGTCATGACATTATCAATGGTTAAAATTTTGTTCTATGAAGCTAACAAAATGAAAAAGGGTACCTTTGAGAGAACGATTGGATCCCAAACAGCCTTTTGCTAGGAAGGTTGAGGAGTATGTTTGCACAAGAAATTCTTAGAAAGACCTAATGCTAAATTTTCCATTTGAATTCACCATTCACACCCTCTGGTCCTCTATAGGAGACATGGGAACAAGAGAGACTGTATTGATGAGAGATACCACTGTTTGAAACTGCCAATCATTGAAATTCCTTCCGAAACCCAGATCCCAAGGAAATTCTTTCTAGTCCAAATTTTAACATTTGAAATAAGATTAAAAGTCGTTTCTTTGTGATGCATTGCTTTAGTTTTCTAACTTGAAAAAGAGTACAGACTAGGAAAAACACACGAGATATGAAATAGAGAAAGAATGGGAGCTCAAATTTCTCTTACAGAGGGACAATGTCAAAGATTGACTTGCCTCGATTTGCATAATCGACAAAAGTTCACTTAGATGATACTCCTTGCTGTGACATTATTGATGGTTAGATTTTTGTTCAATGAGGTGTACCAAATGAAAAATGTTACTTTTGAAGGAGCAACAGCCTTTGTTAGGAAGGATAGGGATGATGTTGGCACAAGAAATTCATAGAATGTCCTAATGCAGGATTTTCCATTCAACAAGCCATCCACTCTCTGGTCCTCCTCTGTAGGAGTCAAGGGAAGGAGAGAGATTGTGTTGATGAGAGATTCTTCTGTTTGAAACTCTGAGTCATTGAAATCCTTAGGAAATCAAAATCCCAATAACACTCTTCCCCAGTCCAAATTCTGACATTTGAAATAGGCAAATCCTGTATTAATCAACCAATGCTATGGGTGTAGTATTGTTTTTCCTTTTTAATTCAAATTTATTTATTTG
Organism: Akebia trifoliata; assembly: GCF_017979445.1. Taxonomy (NCBI): domain Eukaryota; kingdom Viridiplantae; phylum Streptophyta; class Magnoliopsida; order Ranunculales; family Lardizabalaceae; genus Akebia; species Akebia trifoliata. Next base: position 36,443,226 of record NC_141375.1, read on the forward strand.
ATTATATTTTGACCATTGTTCTGATTTGATTTGGCAGGAAAGTGGCTTGGGAGTAGACAGATACGGTGTAACTGGGCAACAAAAGGTGCTGGTTCCAATGATGATAAGCAAAATTCGGATTCCAAAAGCGTGGTAGAGCTTACTAGCGGTACATCAGGTATGTGCAGTTATACAAATGAAAGTGGAAGGGTCACTAAACATGCAAGGATAGGGAAAAAAAAGGGGTAGATCTCCTCAGAACGTTGCTTAATTATGCCTCTTTCCCGACACGAATGGCATCTAGCAATATGGGTTATTATTTTCAAATAATTGATGGTTTTATGTTAAAAGCATCATTTTGTTTTTAACTTGTGGCCAGGATGTGTGACATTTTGTAGTCTCAATTGTAGTTATTAATCTGTTGTATTATTAGCTTATAATTTGTGAATTTTACGTTTTTACATAATTTTTCTTTTCAAAATACAGAAAATGCATGTCTGGGCCTGCACATATTATACCTGTACTATTCAGAAACAAATTTTTATGTAAAATATTTGCAATCAACATTAAAATTCATAAAGGCCTACCCATATTATACACGACACCTACCATCCAGAAACAATATTTTATATAAAATATTTTTGAACAAGAAAAACATTAAAATATTAACTTTAATGAATGCAAATTGATTTGTGAAAATTGCAGATTGTTAAGTTGGTAAGGTTTGTGACTGTTGATATGCCACAACCTTGGTTCAAACCCCGCCTTCATCTGCTAACTACTGACCACTAACCTGCTTGGCTATCATAGGAAAATAAGAACATGGAAGTTGATTTGTTCTCCAACTTTTCCTATGCTGCATTTTTTCCATATACCGAACTGTTAACCGACTCTTCTTCATTCTTGTGCAGAAGATGGTCATGAGACGACAAATGATGATGCACCTGAGAATAACCCCCAATATACCACTGTTTATGTGGGCAACCTTGCTCCTGAGGCAAGAAACTATCTCCCTTATCCACAATGGTTCTTAGTCACCCACGATAAGCAAAAAAAAATTATTGTTATAAAGACGGGTGTTTGATGCTATATCTCCAGTATATAATTATATCTGGGCCCCTTTCATGGAGATAAAGGGAGGGCAGTTGGATCCCACCATATGCAAAAGATTGCAGATTGTGGTTTCAATTCCCTCTTTCCTAGAAGAGGACAGCTGTAATACAACGGTGTCAGTTATTAGTTATTAGTATTTCCTGTTGTCTTGTCTTTAAAAGAAAATGCGTAACATACAGTTTTTACAGTGCATTCAAATGTAGTCTAAATTCTGAAATTTCCGAAGTTCCTCTATATTCTTCAGGCTTTTTCCCCTTATTTTATTGTGAGCCTTATCATGAATAAATAATTTGTAGGTTACCCAGCTTGAGCTCCACCGGTTTTTCCATGTCCTTGGTGCTGGAGTACTTGAAGAAGTTCGAGTGCAACGAGATAAAGGCTTTGGTTTTGTGAGGTATAGTAACCATGCAGAAGCAGCTGTTGCTATTCAGATGGGCAATGCTCACATTCTCTGTGGCAAGCCAATTAAGGTAAGCTTCTTAGATATCATTTACTTTATCACAATTTCATGTAAGAACCCCGGATTAAAATGGGCAATGGCCTTTTTCCTTTTATTACAATGTTTACTTCTATTAGAGAGTGGTGATCCGGTTTTCACGCTCTTATAGATGCTGATATTCTAATACATATTGGGTTGAGGCATACAGGTGGTATACTTACAGGCCTGAGAAGCCAGCTCACAAACTCTGCTGCAGTGATGATTTTGATCTGATTTGAATTTTTCAGTTTGTTGCTGAGTTATATATTTGTATGGTTTGCATCCCATGTGACATCAACCAAAACCATTCAAATTGGTGCTTTGTCACAATTTGTCTTCAAAATGCTAACTGGCTGACACATTTTGGTGTTCGCTACAAGTAAAATAATGCCAACCAAAACCAAGCAAAAAAGAAAAAGAAGAAAAAAACAAATACGAGGGCATAGAACAATGAACAAGGGTTACTTATATTGATGGGCAACTGATATGGATCAATCATAGCCCCTTAAATTTACAATGTGTACTGAGGGGTTAAACAGTCAAGACTAAACCTTGATTTGGTGGAATGGTAATGAAGTAGGTCTCACATGGGAGCTTCTTTAGTTTGTAAGGGGGTTCACATGGGTAGTTTGGGCATTGCAAATAATATTTGGCAGCTGCATTTGTTGGAATATCTAATTATTACTTAAGTTTATTTGTTTCTCCTTTTTGTGCAATAGGGGCAATTTGGCCATTTCAATTAAGTTCTTGGGAAGAAATAGTGTTGGAGTTGGACTATGGGGCACTAAAATTCTTATTTCTTCCAGAATTTAAATCCGTTACTTAAAGAACTTTAATATTTCTTTAACTCTTATCTTTGGAACCCTAATCCTAAACCTTATATTCCTTTAAGGCCTCAGCTTGGTTTTTTTTTTTTTGAAAAGTGTAATATATTGATAAAGGAAAACAAATACAAGAAAACCCAAATACAAGGAGGCCGAGGAGGCCTCACAAAGGACAAGAAGAAGAAAAAGAAGAAAAAATAAAAAAAACATCTCTAATTACAAAGGTCATTCCATCTAAAGACAAAATCATCGAAAGAGAATCCTGCAAACTTTTTATACTGTTTTGACCAAAGGTACAAATAGCCCAAAATCTCCAAAAAGCTTGCATGCGATTTTCTAGTCTTGTTATTGAACACCCTGTTGTTTCTCTCGTTCCAAACCCCCCAAGCAATAGCCGAGGGAAGCATAGCCCATAGAAGTCTTTTTCTGGAATTAAAGTCATTACTAGCCCATTCAACTAACAGGGAGGAAAACTTACAAGGAAGGACCCAATATATGCAAAACCGACTAAGAAAATAAGACCAAATAATAGAAGAGAAAGAGCAATGAATTAGAATATGATCCACAGACTCCTCATCCCTCAAACAAAGAGGACAACAATTAGGGGTGATCCAACCTCGAACAATCAAATTATCCAACGTGAGTATCCTACCAAGGGAAGCCAGCCAAACAAAGAAAGAGACTTTAGAGGGAATAGACTTACACCAAACGATGGACCCCAAAAGGGAACGCTCCGCATGAGGATTAAGACTCTCATAGAAGGATTTGACGGAAAATCTCGCATCCTTTGCCCTCTTCCATTCCCACTTATCCTGTTCTTCCTCATTGAGATGAACCGTGTGCAGGAGATCTAGGAAAGATATCAAGTCGTTTAGCTCCCAATCATTAAAATTTCTCCTAAACCCCAAATCCCACGTAGGACTAGACTCATTGCGTATCAGACACTGCTGGATAGAGCAGTTCTTTTTAATAGAACAGGCATATAATGACGAGAATTGAGTAGCCAGAGGGGATGTTCCACACCACCAATCCTCCCAAAATCTAACTCTGTCCCCCGTCCCCGCTTTAAACTTAATACCACTTTCAAAGTCCTCGCTCAATTTAAGAACCCCTTTCCAAATGCTACACCCGTAAGAACCTTTCGCTTCGCCACTATACCAACCTAGCTTTCTCTCCCCGTATTTGGCCTTAATGATCTTTCTCCAAAGTCTCCCCCTCTCCTCCCCAAATCTCCCCAACCATTTACCTAAAAGCGCTCTGTTTGCTAATCTAAGCCCCTTTATTCCCAGCCCCCCGTTCTTCTTGGGCATGCAAAGAACTTTCCACTTGACCAAGTGATACTTCCTCCCACCTCTCTTATCGTTCCATAAGAAATTCCTCATGAGCCTTTCCAATCTAATTTCTACTGACCTCGGAATCGTGAATAGCGAGAGAAAATAAACCGGGATGCTCGACAAAGTGCTTTTAATCAAGGTTACTTTCCCTCCCTTCGACAAATACTTGGACTTCCACGTGCTCAACCTTTTCTCTGCTCTCTCAATCACACCCTCCCAAATTTTGGTACTGTTATAGGGAGCTCCCAATGGTAAACCCAAATATGACGTTGGTAAAATATAGTGCCCGCACCCCAAAATTGCAGCCATCACCTGAATATCATTCACCTCTCCAACTCCGAAAAGTTTGCTTTTATGCAAGTTGATGTGTAAACCTGATATAGCCTCAAAGCAACCTAATAAAACTCGAAGAACCCTCACCTGATCCCTCGAATGCTCCAGGAAAATCAATGTATCATCCGCAAACTGCAGATGAGAGATCAATGGTCCATCCTTCACCCTAAACCCCGTCAACTGATCCAACTCGACCGCTCTTTTAAACAATTTGCCCAGAGCTTCTACTACAATAAGAAACAAGAAAGGGGATAGAGGATCCCCTTGTCTCAATCCTCTCGAACCCCTAAAAAAACCGGCCGGACTCCCATTGACCAGAATCGAGTAAGAAACCGTTGTAATACATTTCATAATCCAACTTATCCACCTAGTACCAAAGCCCATCCTCCCCATCATATATTCCAGAAAATCCCAACTAACATGATCATACGCCTTTTGAAGGTCTACTTTTCCTATCATCCCTTTCTTCTTGTTCTTAATCCTAGAATCGAGGCATTCATTTGCTATCAACACACCATCAAGAATTTGTCTTCCCCTAATGAACGCACTTTGCTCATCCTCAATAAGACTAGGGAGAACTGTTTTCAACCTCGAAGCCAGCACTTTGGATATTATTTTATACACCGAGCTCACCAGGCTAATTGGTTTAAAGTCTCCTAGCTTATCCGCCCTGTTAATCTTAGGGATCAAAGCCACGAAAGTGCTATTAAGACCATAGTCCAAGCACTTCTTCTCTTGCAACTCATTGATAATTTTCATGAAATCTATCGACACTATCTCCCAACAATGTTTATAGAATTCCATAGTAAAACCATTCGGCCCCGGCGCCTTATCTCCACTCATCGAAAGAATGGTTGACTTAACCTCCTCTTCCCCTATCTGTCTTTCCAACCACCCCTTTTCCTCTTGGGTCAATGACTTGAACTCTAGATTTTCTGGTCGCGGTCTTAAGGGTTCCTTTTCCTTATACATATCCTTGTAGAACTCCACCACACCTTTCCTGACTTCCTCCTCTCCTGTCACCATGGTATCTTTGATGTAGAGCTTGTCCAATTGATTACTTCTTCGATGGAAGTTAGCCATCTTGTGAAAGAATTTTGTGTTATTATCCCCTTCCTTCAACCACTTGACCCTCGATTTTTGTCTCCAACTAATCTCCTCCATGAGCGCTACTCTTTGGAACTCTGTTTTCAATTCCATTCTTTTACCTCTTTCATCCATAGATAGATTCCTTTCTTCCTCCCTTTTATCCAGAGATTCAATGTCCATCAATATCTCCTTTTTTTTCACCTCAGTTCTCCCCAATACCTCCCTATTCCACACCTTTAACTTATCTTTCAAAAATTTAAGCTTCTTCTTAAACACACTTCCCTGGTTACCTATCGAGGGACACTCACTCCACCACTTTTTGACAAGATCTAGGAAGTTGGGTTGGACTAGCCACATGTTCTCAAACCTGAACAGAATTGGATATTGTCTAGGGTAAGGCCTCAGCTTGGTATTAGAGCTTAGTGTATACTTGTAGTGATGAAACTTTTAGAAGAATCTTGATTGGTATCTAGCGTGACTAGTTGATATTAAAAATAGTGAAAAATTAGATAGTTTAGAAAGTTGTGTGAACATCTTGGAGACTTGCAACTAGTTGCCCATTGGGAATTTAGTGGATGTTAAAAGGATTTGTTAAACACATTCGTGAGCTTCATGATGAGATGCGTAGGAAGATCACAATCAACAATAAAGGGTTGATTTGCATTGCAGGTTTACTGAATTTTAATATGGTACATAGTGATGGTGCGCATGAGGCTGGAACGATTTCCAAAGCACACTTTCTAGAAGTTACATTTATGTACAGGTGTTATGGGTAGAGGATTTTGTTGACTCATCCAGCTCCCGCCTGAAAAAGAGGAGCAGGTTTGATGCCAGAACGATAGAAGGGGCTGGTCTGCACTCAATGGGCTAAGAAACACTTGAGCCTTAGGTCAGCTTTAGTGCTTAAAAAAGCCGACTTCCATTCCTGCCTGGACCGGTGATTCAACTCTTGCAGACCCTTCGATTCCCGCCCCTACCTCGCTGAAAAGATGAGTACTGGACTGGTGGACCTTGCAAAACAAAACGAGTTCCTCCCTTGTCCGATCCACCATCTCCTCCTCCCCCACCACCGTATCCTTAGCAGTCGAGTAAAGACCTGAACCCGCTGACGGAAGTGATCGATTATCCACTGGTAGGAGAAAATCAGAGCTAATGCCTATGTTATAGAGCTGCCTGAAGACTTGGGTATTAATCCTATATTTAAAGTAGAAGACTTGATCATATACCATTGTCACCATATGATCCTCAAGTTGTAGGACCAGCTTTTCATTTACCATTTGTTCCTAAAATTATGGACTTTGAATCTGTTCTTGATGAAGAGGTTATATCTATTGGGAATAGCAGTTATCAAAAGTGCCTTGTCAAGTGGAGAGATTGATCATTATCAGATTGAAGATGGATCGGTTTTGAAGAGCTCCAATGCCATAATCCAAACTTGTATGAGTGCTATCTTTCTTTTCACTCACCAAGGTTGAGTTCTCTAAAGTCTCAGGATGAGGAGAGATGAGAAAGCTTTGTAGGGTCAGTAAGAAAAATTTTTTAGTGTTTGACTTATTAGGTGTATGTGCTTCGCTGTCATACTTGTTTATGTCCTCTCAAGGATCTTAAGGAAGTTTCTAAGCTTTTGATATTTTTTGGAGGTGAAAGAGCAATTTGTTAAGGAAAAATATGGACATTAGGTAGATGCTATAAATAAACTTGAATCTCTTCTTAGTGTAGGTGATGTCCAAGGTTGGTCCCACTGAATCTGTGGAATACAACTTATCCTTACATTTATGTGAAGAGTTGTAACTATGCCAATCTCTAGACTACATCTATCATCCATAAGATGTGACATCCACCATATATGGGAAGAGGGTGCAAAAAATAGTGTTTGGCTTAGACCTTGGTTTCTTTCTTATTATTATTATTATTATTATTTTGTATATTCTGATATTTACTGTATTTGACAGGTTTTCAGTTTTTATAGTTTAATAGTGATCTTGATGTGAACTGTGGTTTGATTGTGTTATTTACAGTGCTCATGGGGTAGCAAACCGACACCCCCAGGGATGAACTCTACACCTCTGCCCCCTCCTGCTGCTGCTGCTGCATCATTCCCAGGTTTTTCAGCAAATGACCTCTTGGCTTATCAGAGGCAGTTGGCAATGAGCAAGATGGGAGGTGGTTCGCAGGCTGCCCTCATGCACCACCCCCAGGGTCAGCATGCTCTCAAGCAGCCACCACCCCCCATGGGAATGGGCTCAGCTGGAGCAAGCCAGGCAATCTACGACGGTGGTTTCCAGAATGTTGCTGCAGCCCAGCAGCTTATGTACTACCAGTGATAAATGACATCCCCCATAATACCACCATAAACCTTGATTTTCCTTGTGTCAGGTTGGAGTTTGTTTTATACTATTTTCAAAGCTTTCTGATGTTTCTGCTTTTCTCAACCAGTTAGCAATATTTGTACCCCTATGATGTGGTTGCTATTTGTGGATACATGTTGTTTAGTTTTTTTCTTTATTTTTTTTTTTTTTCTTATCTCTCTAGGAAGGAGTGAATATTGTAAGGGAAACTTGGGAGTTGGTAACAAACTATAGTTAGTATATCTTAAAACTTTTCCAAAAAAAAAAAAAAAAATTATATATTCTTCTTTTGTTTTATGATATTTTAGTTCTCATTAGAACTGAAGAAACCATTTGACACTGATTTACCGGATTGTGCTGGGCAGTGTAGAGTCTTCCACATCTTGCTTTCATCATCCACCCCACAATTTTCACAATTCTACTTTTTTCTATTATGCAGCACATTGCCAAGGGATTATGTTTATATTTTTTTATTGGTAGCTTGAACTATTTGTTCTGATAGTGAAGGTGGGTTGACTTATTTCAAGTGCAAATTAGTGAATGTTCTAATAATTTTTTTTCCATTATTGGAGAATCTTAACTAATGAGATTTATTATGTTGAGAATATCATGAACTCCTTTGCCTAACTAATTTAAATATTGGGGTTTTGCAATTGGTGGGATTCTGGTATCTGAAGATGTGCATTTTAATTGTTTTTTTTGAAAATTTTATTGGAGAAATCTGGGATGGTCTAGTATTATCAGTTTATAAAATGCCCATCAGATTGAGTGATGCCATACACCAAAAATAATATGCAGAGCATGTGGATGAGGAGTTAGGATATGTATGGCAACAAATCAGCCAGACCAATTGGTGATCTTTATTCGTTCTTTTTTTTTTTTTTTGGTTAAATTAACAATTTCCAGGCCCATGGGTAGAAAGCATTGATTTCGAAGTAGATTTTGCTTAAATCCGGTAGCCAGTAATAAGTAATCAAAGGCTTAATTTGGATCAAGACAGAGAGAGCAAGGCATCTGAAGAGCTCCATGTTTACAGATTTTGTCAAATTTTTTTATTTTTTTATTCTTTTGAAGATAGAGATACTCTTCTTTTCCGATATATTAATAGGAATCCTTAACATCAACCGTATTGTAAAATATTAAATGAATAAAGGTTAGGCGTGTTTTGATAATTTTAGAGAGTTGCTATTGGTACTCCAACTTTTACTTATTAAACCCCTATTAGAAGTAAGGTTAAGATCAAGAATTAAGTAAAAGTTGGGATACGGTTTCAATGATGTTGAAGGTAATAAGTAAGAAAATATGTGGCCTGACGTCACACATGAAGCAAAAGACAAAAGCATACATAATAGGATTCATGTTGGGCTAATGTAGAGAATATTCTGTATTACCAATCATTGATCACATTATCGAGGGTCAAAGATAAAGCTTAATGCACTCCTCTGAATGCCAACTGATGACCAGCAACCGACCAGCTCGCTTGGTTGGTTGGTAGCCTTTGAACATATTTATGGGCTTACGGTCTACATACACACATTAGCCCAATAATAGAATCACAAGCCTATTGGATTGCAGTTAAAAGTGCATTCCTCCTAGTAGCCGAAGACGTGAAGTTTCTTTTCACCTTTAGATCATTCTGAATAGTTTCATCTGGCAAGTGGGTGGTTAATAAACACAAAAGACTCAGACGCACTGCACTGCACTGCACAGCGCAGCACAGTCCCATAAGTCACCCAAAAAAAAAAAAAAAAGTCTCTCCTAATACAGTGAAGCTCACTACATTATTAAACCGGTTGAAGAAAAATAAAGGGACGGCGCAAAATTGATGAATCAATCAGTTTCCAACCTTGCAATGTAATTGTCATAGAATTTCCCAGCTCGTTCAAGATCCCCAAGTTCGGTGTAACAGTCTGCTATGGCTCCATAAGCTTCTGTGTTGCCCGAATCCTCTCCTGCTTGCTCAGAGATTGCCAGAACCATTGAATGGTATTTTATGGCTTCACGGTACTTACCCTGCCTCTGCAGAGATGCACCTGAAAGAATCCAACTCTAAAGTAAACAAGAAAGATTTAAATATAGTTGTTGGAATTTCTTAAGTTAAATTTTTTTTACATTCACATGAGTAGCTATAAGTTGCAAAACTAGGAGAGATATATACTCATGCAACAAGTTTACAGGTATAAGTATTAGAAGCACAACATGAAAAATCATTCCAACTTGATTCTATCTATAAAGTTGACCAGAGAAATGGACAACTAAAGCCATTTATCTTGTTTGGAAACTTCAGTTACTTGAGAGTGGATCTATAACTTCAAAAGAAGCTGGCTAATAACCAGCTGCACAATTTAAAAAAATTAAAAAAATACAGTTTAAGTGCTGTTTCAGGATGACCACGTTCCGTTTTTTTTGGCATATGTGTATGGTGTGGAGGTGGATACCCAAGTTCCTGAACATGTGGGAAGAAATCGACTTTCATGCTCTTCTGTTTTACAAATTGAGGATAGCTTGCCAGGTTGTTTAGTGCTGTTTTATGGGATGCATATAGGACAAAAATGGCTTTCTAGTCGAGATATTAGACCAACTCAAATATGGGTACTTCTGTAATTTCCAGGAACATTGAGCAGAGCCATTGACATGGTGAAAGAATACACCTTGGTTGCAAAATGTCGAAAAGAAAAAAAAAATTAGTTTACTGGAGGATTTCTAGCCCAAAGATAAATGGGGTGGTTATGATCTGGTCATCCCAGAAATGTTCCAAGAGAGCTCAATCAATCTATTTAGATAGGAATGAATATATACATGTATGTAGAAAGAGAACAAACCTAAGCCTCGAGCAGCCTTCTTCTCCTCAATTGGATCCTCTAGATTCTGAGCAAGCTCAAGAGCTGCCTTAAATTCCACAAATGCTTTCTCTGGATATTGATTCCTCAGGTAATTCTTCCCAGTTTTCAAATGTGAAATCAACTCATGCTTCTTCGAATCTACAATCACTTCATCCTCTGGTATTCTACTACCAATCGGTGCATAACTCAAGGTGGGAGCATATGACTCAATCTTTGCTTGCCTTCTTAATGCTGCATTGATCTGACGCAGTTGATCGTTCAACCGCTTTAATTCTCCTCTCCTCTGTCGTGCAAGCAATCCTGTTAAACAAGCACTGGGATTTTCAGTTCAATAATACTAATAATGTGAAACTATATGACTTTTTAATCTACATAGTATAGCTCCTGTTTCACGATAGAGTTTGGACACCAACACGGTTGGACCCTGATTCAATTTGGTGCACCGATTTACAGTTATTAAAAATAAAAAATATGCATTCTTTCTTTTTTTTTTTCTCCCTCACAAAAAGATGGTGGTTCAGTAACAGAACTAATTTTATTACAAAATCTGTTCGGACTTGGTCGAACCACTGGTTCGGTCCAGTTTTTAAATGACTCTGGATGGACAAAATACCCCAACTGTATAAAAAATATATATGGTTTAAACACTTGGAAAATTGGATATGCTCGGAAGGCACCTATCCGGAGTTATATCAGGTATTCCCAAGTGATCCCAAAGGCCAATCCGGACAGTGTAGGTTGAGCCATGTCCATGTTTGGGCTGATCTAGCCCCATTGAAAAATTTGAAGCCAAATTAGACATGAGAGTAAACTCAAGTCCAAGACTTTTCCTATTTTACATGGGTGTTTGGGTTCTCTGGGAGCCAATCCTGAGTTGAATCGGCTGATCCGACTCTGGATTGTTTCTAAGTTATGAAATTACGCGTCTGGTTAGGTGGGTACAAGTATGATGGAACATGGGAAAAAAGGAACAAAGCATCCCCCATGGTTGCCTCTGGTCTACCAGGTAATGCCCTTCTTGATGTTCACAAGTGCAAAGCTTAAGTCTTATAATTGTGTGTGCAGGCCCTCAGACCCACAAATTATGCTATTTACATTTGGGCATGAAGAATGCGGCTGCCGTTTAGGTTTGCATCTTGGTTGATTGAAAAAAACCCAACATAACGGAAGTAATCAAATATCTTTTAGCTAATAATTTGCAACCCACACCAAGCACACATACTATAACCTCTGAAATAAACACTAGCAGGGGTCCAGATATAGAACTAAAGATCACTTTGATGTTTTAGAGTTACCTTACCCCCAACAGTGGCCCCTATAAGGGCTACAGCAAGCAACAAAGGCATGTTGAAAAGAGGACCGTTAGCATCACATGTTTCAGCCAAAGCATCAGAAGGAACAGCCAGAATCAAAGCATTTGCCACGGTAAATGCCAGTGCAGGGTATCCAAACTGCGATATACTCTGCAGCATAGTTTCCGTGAAATGGTGAAACTAGACAATGTTAACAAGGAACAACTGAGTCACAGTTGGATCCATATTATTATTATCAAATATCAAGCCCAGAGAAAATAAAAAATAATGTTGACAACTTGCATTTATCTCAAGAATAAAACATTTTTCATCTTTTCAAGATAACTTGCAGAAAAAAATAAACAAACAAACAATGGAACAGTTCAGCAAAAGAATGTAAATTATGGTGCCAATTCTGCCATTTCACCAAAAGTGTTCTTCTAAAATAAAAGAATACATTTCTCAAGCAATAACTAAGATAATCTCCTTTTCTAGCTTTCTTCATCAAAAGACGCTTAACTTGCAGGAGCAATGACATGTTCAGGTTTGCTCAAGTCTTAAAAATGCAATAATGTAAAGCAATTAAATTTCTCATCTAGATGTATATGTGGTCAGCAGTTTATTAAAAACTATGTAACAATGACACATGCATGTGTGTCAGTGTTTGGCATGGGTATAGGATGTCTAGCACAAAACATTTGAGAAAGCCAAAATATGCCGAATTGTCTGTATAATAGAAGTAGATTGCTACTATCAAACCATGGTTGTGCTTAACAACCTGATGAATTAGTGTATGGACTATGGAATATAAACTAGACAAATCTTTTTTTTTTTTTTTTTTTTCCAGCTATCACACAATTTGTTGAATTTTGTCAAAAATTTGAAAGAATAAAATGTCAAAATGGCGGTTCACTGAAAAATCATCGACTAATCAAGTCGGAAAAAAATGGCGATTAAAAAACTGAGGATTTTTCAAATAAATTGGTGATTTTTTGAGCTGGCTCTCTACCTGACTTTTTTCTGGCCTATCCCACTACCTGAAAATTTTCCGAAAATTTCCAAGACTATCTGACTTATCCGAATAAACCAAATTGAACAACCCCACTCCCCACACCAAATAATTTCCAAATTCGAACTTGGTTACGATGTTTTTCAGAAGTCATTTTTAATAGAAAATAACTAAAATAAAGTGTTAAAATACCTTACTTGTTAGGATAATGTCTTCCTGTGTCCTTGTTACATAGATGAAAAAGGAAGTTAAATGGTTAGGGATAGAGTTTCTAGCGTTCAAGAAAGATTTTATCTGCACTGTAAAAAAAAAATTGAAGCAAATAAAAACTTAACATGCAGAATATGGGGAGACTCACCATCATACCTGATGAGCAAATATGTGTTCCACAGGAACATTGTCATAATCTGATAGCCTCTGAGAAATATGATGAGTACCCTCCCACTTATTCATCGGGAAATCATTGAGCTCTGAATACATAGACTGGATAGATGACAGTAATTGGTCCTTCACAAATGGCATATGACTTCTTCTGGATCCATCAGTGAAGGACAACACAAACCTGTACCCTTTAAATGGGACATCACACAATTTCGCTGATTTACGCAACTGTTTGACCTCAGAAGCTCGCTTAATTTTTTTTACCATATCTGGTATAGCTGCAAGAAAAAAGAGCAGAAAATTGGAGGAACTAAAGAAAGAAACCCCTATCAAGCACTTAAAAATAATGTATGAAATGCAAAATTACAAAGTGAATCAACAACATTCAAACCTAACGAACAGGAAAAACATAGAAATAAAAAGTTATAACCTAGCCATTCGAATCCAATAAAAGGCAAACAATCCCAATGATTTGGGATCAGCTAAATGAATCATGTTCTTCCATTCCACTCTCTAGAGACAAGTCGTTGTTATTGAAAGTAACTTCACATTTGCTTTTACTATCTCCATCCATGTTCTTTTGGGTCTTCCTCTTGCTCTTTTGGAACCTTCAACTTGAATATTTCTTCTAATTGGGGCTGTAATCTGTCTTTGTTGAACATGCCCAAACCAATTTAGTTGGTTTTCTAATTGGGGTTAGTCTTGCATTTTTCATGTGCTCATTTCAAATTATATCTCTCCCAGTCTTTCCACTCATCCATCTCAACATTCTCATTTCTGTTGTGCTCAATTTATTAACATGGTGCTTCTTGACGGTTAAACATTCAGCTCCATAAAGCATAGTTGATCTTACTACTGTCTTATAAAATTTTCCTTTTTAATTCGATTGGTATGCATCTATCATATATCACTCTAAAAGTGCATCCCACTTTAACCATTCAGCTCTGAATCCAATAAAAGGCAAACCATGTATAAAATAGAGTCTTTATATAACATTAACACTCCATGGAAACTCCCCCCCCCCATCCACCCATATTTCTTTGGGAAGATCACTTGACTGTAGAACTCATAATGTCAGTTGGAATATCACATCACTTGAATTTGGAGCAAATGTTTGATTAGAGATTCTATTTGTACGGTTAGAGTTCCTAATTATGTTTGTGGAGATGGAGATGTGTCCTCGAAATTCAAGACAAGGCAAAAGATGTTACTCAATATCTAATTGGGGATGTTTCTAAGACAATCATGATTGGACCCATGGCACCCAGAAGGAATAATATTGGAAGCTTTTAGAGAGGACTTGAATACAAAGCTTAATTTGTGATGGCAAGTGCTGCTTACCCTAGAGGGCTCAACCAGATATTTTGACTTCACTCATGTGAACAAACTGAGAACATGAATACCCTAAAGAAACACTAGAAGGGATGAAGTTTCTCAGCCAGCAATGGTGTCAAACATAGGACACCATTACAAAAGCAAGAATACCAGTCTCTTGAATGATTTGGATTGGTTTAAAGAATGGCTTCCATGGGAAGCATTCACTGTTGGGAATGGCTTTGCGAGAAATCATTCAAACATAGGATTGACATAAAAAGCACAACCTTTTTTGTTAGAGGATGCATGAGAATGTGAATCACCTATTTTTTAGGTGATCTTGCATGGAGCAAATTTGAAAATTCATTTATGGTAGATCTGTATTCTCTGGAAGAATCTCTGTTACTTGGATTGATGAATTAAAATGGGTGATTGAGCATTGAGTTGATCGAGATGAGCAAGCATAAAGCTTGCAATCAATGCAACCATTTACCAGATTTGGCTTGACTGTAAGAGCCAAATCTTTCACATCAACCTCTTGCCCTGCTGTGAAACCATTAAAAGGATTATCAAGGATACCAATCCAAGACTATTGATTCATTCACCTAAAAGTCAATGATTGTTATAGTGGAATGTGTGATCATTGTGAGGTGCATGAACACCAATGATTGTATTCATTGTGGAATATGTGATCATTGTAAGTAGACAAACCACTTTTCATTTTCAGGATGGTTGCTGATTGCAAGTCTTTGATGATTTACTGCAGCAGGGAAATGCTTCTTTTGGAGGCATAAAACATCAGGAAAAGGTGGTTGCCAAATCTAAAGCTACAGAAAATTTCTTAAACAAGATAGTTAAATAGACATGGCAAGTGAGATTCCGCCTTAGGGAGATTAAATCCATTTTCAACTAAAAAGAAACTAATCATGCTGATGACTTTAGTATCTTCATGTCCTTTGGTAAATGCAGCAAAATTGTATCTTGTTGACATTCCTAGCGATCTTCTGAGAATTGTCAAGTAAGTTCAGAAACTGTCGTAAATTTAAGCAAGTGATTCTCAAAATAGATCATAACTGTATCGATTACAATAACAAGATTTCTGCTCTGATTAACCAATAAAAAAAAATAAAAACAATAATGGAAATTGAAAAAAGATGTAAGTTAGAAATCCAAATGTGACGCTTAAAATCTCTTCTCGAATGCAGAAATATCAAATCTTACAGGCAGAGGAGCATACTCCACACTAAATTAGACAAAAATTTCATGGAGAGAGATGAAATTAACTGACCAGAGGCATGAATTCTTCCATGAAATTTAGTCAGATACGGTAGAGAATGCTGAATGATTTGATCGAAATTTGGGCGCGAGGATGGGAAAGAGACCAAAGCCATTGCTTCGGATAATGTCGGTGTTTCAGCAGATTATATGGGGAATTATGGGGGAGAATAGAAATGTTTTTCAACGTTGGTGAAATTACGAAAATAACACTGAAACTGAGTTATCATACGACGATCCCAAAATGATGAATGATTCTAGCCATTGAAATATTTGGAAATGATAAAGGGATTTGTTAACATGTGCCCTAACGGCACATGTCAAGATGCATTAAACACACCTTCAAATTTGATTTTTGGATTTTATTACATTAAAGGGCAATAAATACACTTTGTAAATTTTTGATAAAAAATAATTTTTTCAAGGTCATTTTCAATGCAAAATCCAATTTTCATAATGTATTTATTGAATTTTAAGTTAACAAGGCCCTTGATAGTTTACCATTCTCAAATACTTTTTTTTTTGTTTTGTTTTGTTAAGTGTGCCTTAAGGACACACGTTAAGGTGAAATAAATACACTTTGGAAATTGCATAAAAGTTTTTCCTCGCAATAAAAGTAAAAAATCATCAACGGTTATGTATGCATGTCCACATCAGAATTGTGAGAATCACAGTAAATTCTGTGTCACCCCAGCACGACTCTTTGAGTTATGGTACAAGTGGCTACAAATCATATAAAATAATGTTGAAGTGAGCTCCGTAAGATTGTACCTCATGTCTCACTTCCCTGATGTGGAAGTGTGTATGAACCAAAGATGCTTTTCATCTAGATACAATTGAAAAAGAGTCGTATTGGAGTGACCTCAGGTTGGAATCTCATATCGCAATCCTTGACATAAAAGTGTATGTAAAAGTGGCTGGAAAAATAGCTATGGTTCCCATACACTTTAACGTCAAGAAGTGCAATATAAGGTTCCAACCTGAGGTCACTTTTGCATTATTCATTGAAAAAGCATCTATGATTCCTATACATTTTCATGCTAGAAAAGTGAGATATGAGGTATAATCTTGAGGTCACTTCGACATGATTCAATGGTATATGATATCTACTGGTAGGTGAGCTGAGTCGTGACTTGGTCTGACCATAGTTAGCAATTTGGTGGACGGGAAAAAATTGGTACGGAAATAAATTAGGTACCATTCGGAATGGCGATGTATTGATTCGCTCGAAAATTCGACAAAAAAACATAGGACAGTAAAAATACGATACAACAATAATTCAAGAATGATTCGGATCCAACAACTTTTAAAACTTTCAAAAATTCAAATATATGTAACATATGATATGACCTAACAATTCTAATCTAGTAATCAAATTATCAATACTTAAATTAAAAATATCTTAAGTAAACAATCCACAATCACATTCATCCAATAAAATATATACTTGTAATTATCTAATAATCAATGTAAATAAAAAGTATAAAACATGATATATTAATTAATGCCAAAATCATCATGTCCCACGGCGGCGAATGAATAAATTCCACGGTGGGCAGGAGGGAGCGATTTTCAACTTAGGGTTTTTTTTCCCCTTTCTCTTGAGTTTTGAAGAGAGAACGGAGAATAGGAAAATACGAAGTATTTTATTAAAATACTTAAGAAATATATATACAAATTGCGATCTAGTTGTTGGGATTCAAAGATCTACGAATTAATTTGAATCTTTGAAATCAACAACAGTTTTAATAGGGAAGAGTATTATTCGTTTAATTCGCAAATCAATCGTGAATTTACTAACTATGATTTTGACTAGGGCTATTAATAGGTTCGATTTTAGCCCGGCCTTCCATGAATTGGGTTTGGTTTTAGTAATTTTGTCTATTTAGTTATTAGGTCAGGTTAAGCCCGCTTAATTATAGAGCCGGATGTGGGTTTTAAATGTAGGCCCATTGGGTGGCCTAGCCCGTTATATTATATTAAAATATATTACATAATAATTATTTTAATAAATTAATAATGGTGCCCATAAATTGTATTGCATAGAATGCAATTAATTTTTTCAAATATGATAATAAAATATTGTTTTGATTAATTTATTATTATTTGGAATGGTCTTGATACAATAAAAAAGAGTTAAAAACGGATTTAGGCTGACCCGAATAAAGTTGGGCTATAGGTGGATCGGACTTGGACTAAGATTTAATTTCTTATGCCCGACCTGGTCTGGCCAGATATTTAGATAGTTGTGGTTCGGGCCAATTTTTTTAACCTTAAAAAGCCTGACTCATTTAAAGCCCAGACAAAACCCAATCCATTGTCAACCGTTGTTCTGACCCGCTTCATGTCATTTGAAGAAAGTGTGTCCTTTATTCTACCATTACCATGTCCAAAGCCAAATATTTTGTTATTAAGTGGTGGTTCATCTATTGTTAATATCTCTTGAAGGTATCAACTTGCTAAGTTGATTACAGTTTGTGATTATCGATAGTATGGTTTAGATTCACAATCCAGAATCTGCCTGTGATTAGTTTAATTATTAAAAGAAATATTTTCACTATCCCTAGAATCTGCCCCTCGTTTTGTTAGAACCTTCAATTTTAATATTTATTCTAATTGGGGTCATAACTTTTTTTTATAACATACGGTATCCCTCATCTTTTACGAGATATGGACTAATCCATATAGCTACTCAGTCATTGATAATAATTAAATAAAAGATAAGACTAATGCTAATCTGACACTCTTTTTTCATACGCTCCTTGGCCTAGCAGTTGTAGAATCATAAACCTTTTTCTTGTATATCTTGAAGCAAAGGATCTATAGTTCTATGATGGGGGCATCTGAAAAAAGAATGTCAGAATATCACGACTCAAAAGATAAAGAGAGATTTACCTGGTAGACGTAATAGTTGTATTTTTATTATAAAAACTCGTTCTACAACTACAAAGGAATCTACGTTTGCTACCGACCAAATCCTACTCTATCAAGTTTGTTAATCAGCAAGAGTCATGATGAATGCACGTGGTCTATACGTGGTTGACATTGAAAGGGCACAGAACCATAGATCTTTTTCTTCTAGATACACAAGGAAAAAAGATCAGTGGTTCTATGCCCTTGACACATCAACCACGTACAAACTGCGCATGATTTACTGCATGCATTCATCATTAGTCAATCAACAAATCTTGAGTGGGGATCCGCATCATAAAATTTAAATTGATGAGGTTAATTTGCTACTTAACATATCTTAGAGTGGACCCTAACCACCTCAATTTGTGGCATCCAAAGAAATGATCTGATGACAGAGAGTTATAGAGGATAAAATTATAAGAATTTTGAAAAAAAAGGTTAATTTTCACCGATCAATTATAGTTTTATGTTTAGGAATTTAGTAGCCATTCATTTTCAATACCTTCGATCAAGTTCAAAAATGACATTTTTTCTTTGAATTTGAGTTTTCCATTATGCCAAAAGATAAAATCGATTGCCAAGATCTAGAGCGGTGTGTATGTGCCAAGTATTAGTTGGTGTTTAAAACACAACTATGTGTTACCAAGCAAAACAACCCACATAGACACCGGTATTCGATCCTGAGTCAATAATAAAAGATGGTGATAAACTGACTCCCCCACTTGGCATACTCAAAGTACTTTCCAGACTTGGTATCATGTGCTAGACATTTTATGCCACGGAAAATACTCAATATGTGCAGTTTTGTATCCCTAGGAAAAAATATCTATGGTTCTAACACATGCCACGTCAGGATAGTATTCTGAGTATGCCTCGTGGGAAGTCTGAAAATCATTCCTCTATAAGATAAAGTCAATACATGATTACAGTGAGAGTGGCGATTATATGACTCCCTCACGTATATACCCAATTGACTCCTCTTACGTGGGGTGTGCCATAACCATAGATTTCTTTTCATCGAGGTACATAACTGCACAGATTTATAGGGATATGTGGTTGTGTATCCCAAGGAAAGAAAATCTATGGTTTAGATACAGTATGACACGTGGGAGAGTCAGATTATCATGAGGGATTGGGGGTTTGGAGGAAAAATATCAGATTGTTCACACACTAACAGGTCCGCCAGTGTGGAAAGTCAGTTTAGAACTGACTCTTTTTGAAAACTAACCAATCGACCATAATCTAGGGGATTTGGGATTATAATCTTTTTCTTCTATTTTAAGTAAAAGAGTGTACCAGGTCAACCAGTGTTGAATGTAGATTAGTTTTGAACGACTCTTGTTGAAAACTAACCAACATCAATATAGGGATCTCGGATTATGATCTATCTTTTTTTCCCTATTTTAAATGCAAAGGTAGTTATTGTGGACGGGGTATTTATGAGAAACAAAGTTCAGTTTCTACCCGACCTCAATAAAGAAGGAAATAATATAACAAACTTTACTATAAAATCGACAAATTGAACTACCTACTTTTCTAAAGAAAATATAACAAACTTTTACTGTAAAATGGGACTTAACAGATTTCTGTTGTTTAACGACTAAATCAGTTACACTCTAATTTTATCCGAAACTTTGTTTATAAATTATTCTCTTGAATAGGATTTCTTTGATTCATTAACAAGATGAAGATGGATTATTGTAGGAGAGTTACATTTCACATTTCATGTTTAATTTTTCTTTGTTTTTGCTTGCCATCAGGGGGAACGGATGTTTCTTATGATGGGAGAGCACTTAAGATTAATGGAGAACACCGGGTCATCTTCTCGGGTGCCATTCATTATCCACGCAGCACTCCAGAGGTTGATGGGTTTTTATTTATTAATCTATCCACTTGGATTGATTGGTTTATATGTTCTAATGGGAGGTCTATAACAAAAAATAAAAAGCTAAGAAAATTTGCAAAATTAATTAATTTAAGACTAAGAAGGTGTTATGTTCACTGAGAATATTTTATATTTCCATTGGAAATCATAAATGCATTTGCAAGCACATTCACATGGTTAAAAATCACCTGCAATGCAAGGAAATATAAAAACTCTTTATCGAAATAGTTGTCTTTGTTTTCGTACTCTCTCTTGACCCTCCAAGTTCAAAGATTTTATTTTTACTGATTCCTACATGGATTTCCAGATGTGGCCAGATTTGTTTCGAAAGGCAAAGGAAGGAGGTCTTGATGCAATTGAGACCTATGTCTTCTGGAACGCCCATGAGCCTGTTCAGGGCAAGGTTAGGTTCCTATCTCTCTCTAGCTCTCACTCTCTTCTCTTTCTATATATTTGTAAAATGTCAACAAAACGAGTAAACAACCTAACTTTTGCATCTTTTCATTTTTTTTTTCCTTCAGTATGACTTCACAGGGAATCTAGACCTTATCAGATTTCTTAAAAACATACAAGAAGCGGGACTTTATGCGATTCTCCGAATTGGACCTTATGTTTGTGCCGAATGGAATTATGGGTATTTTATTTTGCAATTTCAATCATCAAAGAACTTCAATGCCTATGCAAATCACTGAAAATAAGAAATTTTCACACTTCAATATCACTTTTAGTTAACCACTTGTATACATACCCATGTCTTTTCCTTGTACCAGAGGATTTCCAGTGTGGTTACACAATCTACCAGGAATCAAATTAAGGACAGACAATTCAGTTTACAAGGTCTTTTTTTTTTTTTCCATTTATTTGCTCTATTGGTTCTTTCTAGTTTAAACTCATAATAACTGTCTGACTTAATTTTACATGTCCAAAAGAAGACTTTAAAGTATAAACACAGTACCTAAACTCAGTTTCATAAAATATTAATATTTTTATTTGTAGGAGGAGATGCAAAAATTTACTACTAAGATTGTGGATATGGTTAAAAATGCAAAACTCCTAGCACCACAAGGGGGTCCCATCATCATTGCCCAGGTCTGTCTCTTTAGTTAATTAAAGAGTATAATTGTGACAATCATAGTATAGTAGTTTGAGTGAGACTGAGCTTGTAAAGGTTATTTACTGCTTGTAAAGGTTCTCTTTCAAATATCTGAGGACTTCTTTATTAACAGATTGAAAATGAATTTGGCAATATCATGGGACCTTATGGAGAAGCAGGTAAATTATATGTGCAGTGGTGTGCAGAAATGGCAGTAGCCCAAAACATCGGTGTGCCATGGATTATGTGCATGCAAGGCGATGCACCACAGACAGTGGTATTCTTCTTTACAACTTCTCTCTCTCTCTCTCTCTTACATTTTATGGTTTACTAAATACCTTGTTATATATCAATATATAACTTGTTATTAGTGGAATTCTAACTATATTTTAATTTTTTAATTATGCTTCTTTCCCTGTTTTGACAGTTTTTTAAGCTTCTTTTTAGTTAATATTTTTGTTGAACCTGAACAAGATGGGTTTCCATTTAAAGATTATAATTTTTGTTCTTTGACATGTTCCCAAACAGATAAACACATGGAATGGGTTTTATGGAAACAATTTCAAGCCAAACAATCCAAATAGTCCCAAGATGTGGACAGAGAACTGGACTGGATGGTGCGCTTCTTCTGTTCTGACCTGACCCACAGTGCAGATGCTGTTAGGTTCTTCTTTTGTTCAAAGAAACTAGGGATTAACATGAACAATCTTTCAGGTACAAGAACTGGGGTGGAAGAGACCCAAGTAGACCTGTTGAGGATATTGCTTTTGCAGTTGCACGTTTCTTCCAATCTGGTGGCACCCTCACAAGCTACTACATGGTAACTACCTACTTATATACATACATACATACATGTCTGCATGTTGCACATAAATGAACATTTCCATACACAAACTCTAACCATGGATTTAACAGCAGAAGCCTCCTTGCCAAATGCATGCATGAATGCATTGTGAAAATGTAATTGGACAACAAGTACTTAGATACACAAGAGGATCATTACTCTGTAATTTACTTGGGATTTATTGTTCTCTTTTTTGTCCATGGTTTCAGTATCATGGAGGGACCAATTTTGGCCGCACAGCAGGTGGTCCATACATCACTACATCTTATGATTACGATGCACCCCTCGACGAATATGGTAATCACAACTCACTAAAATTCTTGTTTTTTTTTTCCAACTAAAAACAAACACAAACTAGAAAAGAAAACTATTGCATTTAAGCAACCGTAACAACAAAAAGGAATATTTACTAAACTAATAGTCACTTGATATCATTTTTATTGAAGCTTACATCTCACCATTTTCTTTGGGGTAATGTGATAGTAAAATTGCTTAGTTTGACATATATTAATGTTTGTTTAGTGAAATTCTTGCTTAACAATAGACTAACAGAATGTTTGCATCCATCACTGTTCATGATAGTTTTTTTTTTTTTTTTTTTTTAATTTTAAATCTCACTGTTAAATTAATCTATTTCATCACAATTTTCAGGGAATCTGAGGCAACCAAAGTGGGGACATCTAAAGAATCTCCATACTGCCATTAAAACGATGGAGAAAGTTCTCACAGAGGGAAATGTGTCAACCACCAACCTTGAAAATGGAGTCGATGTGTGTCTCCCTAACCTTCTTTTCAACCTTACGTCTTTTCTAATCAAGCATGCTATATGTATATATATAATATTGGATCACCATGTTTTTAGGCAACCATATACTCCACAGACGTAAGTTCTGGGTGTTTCTTGAGCAACGCAAATGAGAAATCAGATGCCGCTATCAACTTCCAAGGCAACAGTTACTTCCTGCCTGCTTGGTCCGTTAGCATTCTTCCTGACTGCAAAAAGGAAGTCTACAACTCTGCAAAGGTGAAAAAAAGACTGCCCCCTTTCTTTTCATAGTAAACTTGGGAACAAGGAACCTATCTGGTGAACTAATCAGACCTTCTCTCCCTCAATTCTTTGACAGGTAAATTCTCAAACTTCTTTAATGACAATAAAGAAGCCGAATTATGAAGCAGCACGTCTCAATTGGGTTTGGAGGCGAGAACCTCTAGAAGACACAACTATTTTCGAAAAGGGGAGCTTTTCGGCCATGCAGCTTATTGAACAAAAGAAAGCTGCTGCAGATGCTAGTGACTACTTGTGGTACATGACTAGGTAACATTTTTAACCTCAAACCAAGCCTCCCTTGACAATCTTCTTTTCTTCTTTTCATTCATCCTTTTTTAATTTTATTCTTTTGATTTTGAATTATTATAGCATCAATCTCAAAAAGCACGATAAATTCTGGAAAAGGAATATGACTCTACGTGTGAATACCACAGGCCCGATACTTCATGCTTATGTTAACGGGAAGCACATAGGTAATCCAAACATTTTTTTTCATTTAAAGACCAATATCAAGAAGTATCTGGAAATAGCTAATATTTGTTAAATGCTTAAACTTCTAAAAGGAACTCTAATTTTTTGAGTGATAATACATCAGTACACTTTAATATAATATTTTTGTAATTTACAAAACTTCATGGTTTCCTCAAATTCAAGTAGTCATTTGTTATAATAATTAAAAGGAGGTTTTGTTTTAAGGTAAACCAAAATAAAAGCCCCATATTTCTTAATTTTTCAGTAAAAAATAAAAATCAATCTTTGCAACTAAAATTTCCATACTTGTGGGAATCTCAGGATCTAAATGGGGTGACCAAGGAAGTTCCATGGGCGTGCTTGAGGAGACAGCAGAGATGAAACCTGGAAAGAACCACATAGCCTTACTCAGTGTTACGGTCGGCCTACCGGTATTAATTTTTTGTCAACTATATACCCTTTTGTGAGCTTATTTGAAGCTTAAAATACTAATCTGCTTCTGTTACTTTCCCGTTCAACAGAATTATGGTGCGTTTTTCGATGAAGCAGTGTTTGGAATGGTCAGTGGTCCAGTTCAGTTGATCGGAAATGCAAATGCCACAATGGACTTATCAACAAACAAGTGGTTGTACAAGGTAACGTGAGGATACTAGTTATGTAACTATATGTAGTACGAGAAAATAATGAAAGAATAAGTTTCATTTCTTTTAGATCTTGGCTGGAATCTGACTCCTTGCTATTTTTTTGCTGGTGAATGCTTGTAGGTTGGTTTGAAGGGAGAAGATGACCAATTCTATAAGGATAAATCACACCATGTCTCCAACTGGCGTTTAAAAACTGTTGTTACAAATAGGATGATGACTTGGTATAAGGTACTTAATCTCTAATAAACTTAAGGGGTAGCTACAAATCTAAGGATTTCACATAATTAGAGTCATAACTTCAATTTCAAGAATACCTATTTGGTTACTTACAAGAATTGAAACAACTAGTACTTTATTGTTAAATTTGTGTTCTAGACAACCTTCAAGGCTCCTCCGGGAGTAGCCCCTGTGGTTGTGGATTTACAAGGCATGGGCAAGGGTTCTGCTTGGGTGAACGGAAATAGCCTCGGGCGATACTGGCCGACTAGGATTGCTGAGCAGGGTGGGTGTGGAGGATGTGACTATCGTGGACACTTTGAAGCAGGCAAATGTTTTAGCAATTGTGGCAAGCCAACACAAACATTGTAAGCCCAAACACTACAATCTCCCATCCTCAACGAAGTATTATCTCAAAAAATTTGTAGTATTCACAATAACTTCTTAATTTGGAGAAAAAAAATGTTGTTGTAACAGGTACCATGTTCCCCGTTCATTTCTAAAAGAGGGCCTAAACAAAATGGTTCTATTTGAAGAATTTGGTGGAGATCCTTCACAAGTGAATTTTAAGACTGTTGCAGTAGGAACAGTATGTGGTAGCACTCAAGAGGGGAATACGTTGCAATTGTCGTGCCATGGCAACCAAAGCATCTCAGCCATCCAATTTGCTAGCTTTGGAGACCCACAAGGTAATTGCGGGTCCTTCCAAAAAGGCACTTGCGAGGACGACGATACTTTATCCATAGTGAAGAAGGTAATTTGATACACTCATTGAATACCTGTGTCTCATTTTTCCAATCTTGCTATCACGTGCATCAACTTTGATTTGTGGATTCATCAGTATTAAGAATGAGTAGAATCATAAACCACTTTTATATTCATGTTTTCGCAGGCTTGTGTTGGAAAAAGAAGTTGTTCTATCGATGTGTCTGAAAGAAAGTTTGTGTCAAGCAAGTGCGATAAAAATACAAAAAGAAGACTAGCTGTGCAAGCTGTTTGCTAGAGAGATTTCTCTATTTTGATTTCTTTATGTATTTCTTTTTAATCTTTGAATATTTAAAATTAAAATAATTATTTCTCCTGTGACTGTATGGATGACACAATTCCAAAGAAGATATATGGACAATGAGAGGAAAGTTTGGGCTATTTTTTGTGTTTTTGAATAATAAATATATCACACCAAAACAAATCAAAGTAATTTGCCAATCTAATAAATAAAGACGCCATATAATAGAAACCAGATTTCAGGATTTTCAATGAACTCCATTAATATGCCAGAAGATAAGTAAAATGCCAAAGAATATGAAGTTTGACTAACTTGGAGTTTGGATGCTCTGTCCTTTGGAGATCATCTCTGCAGCTCATTGTCACTCTTCTTGTTTGCCGCCTATACATCACCAGTAATGCTTATCTTCTTTATCCTCTGAAAGTTTCTGATCCAAAATTGATAACATCTACCATCAGATATCTACTTCCACCCCTTGAAAACCCTAAATTTCTCTCCAAAAAAGCAATTTTCATGGAATCTCGGTCCTTTCAGATCCTCCATATAAGCAAACCTCTCTGCTATCAAATTATTCTAAATCAACGCTTTGAACTTCGAGATCCACAAATTCGCCTAAAAAATACAACTTTAGGAAGAAAATTTAACTAACTATAATTTCCGCGGTTCCAATGAATTGTAGATCCGTTACTTTTGAGAGTTTGGCTTAGTACTGGATCATTAGTATACTGTATTCACTCATGTAAGATTAAAATAAAATAAAAAATGGTTTTCAACTTTAGTGGATACAAAAGGAAGCAATTTACATGAGAATCCGGATAGTATGCACGGAGGATTGAAACCCTCCTCTCACACGTAAGTCATGATCCAAGGAATTAGCTACTTTTAAAAAATTTCTTGGATTACAACTTAAGTGATGTGTATTATTGTACACTGATCACGAAATTTGAAAAGATAAAAAAAGACAAATCCAAGAATTTTTTGAGCAAATAGTTATCAAGTTTAATTGGTCACTTTGTGGTTTGTCAGTGTTACTTGTACCGAAGAAGGACGACAGTTGACGGATGTGTATTGATTTTCAAGTACTAAATAAAATAATCATTAAAAATTGATATCTACTACTAAAGATCGATGATATGTTAGATCAACTTCAAGGAGCTCATTACTTTATAGAGAGAGCAGATCCTCTGTAGCGTGAATGTCATATAGTCCTTTGTAGTTCATGTTAACGTTTGAGGGTGTGCTACATCATCAAGATGATTGCATCCAATCATTTAAATATAGGAGTACAATAACAATCCATTTTCAAATACTTGATTAAAGTATAAAAAATTTGATAATTTTTTGTTCAAATCTAATCTAAACCACAAATCCAAGAGGATTGTGTTGTTATTTTCCTTGAATGTGGCGTTGTATGAATTCTAGAATAAAAGAGTTATAAAAAGTTACAAGAGGAATGAGCTATAGAGGATCCGCTCTTCAATCCTCTGTTTGCAGTTTGCACATGCTAACTTCTAATATAATATAATTATTTAAGACAAAAAGTAGAATAAATTATAGTCCAACATGTGTCAAACTCTGGCAAAGAATTATAAGGTAAGTTGAATCAAACTCAAACAAAGTGAATTTGTGGTACCTAATGATGAAGTAACCCTTCGCAATCATGAAAATCACACAAAGCCCAAGTGTTAGGGTGGAAATGCCCTCTTAAACTAGGAAAATGATTGTCCTATGGAGTCTGCATTAATTTTTCATGGTCAAAAAGTCTCTTTCTTAATTTAGCCACATTTTAATTATTTAGAATAAACTAAATCTTAAATACATTAAAGATTTGAGTGATTGAAAGAAGTGATGGAAGGAAAGTAACCTAAACTTAAAGAAAAAGATGAAATGAAAGGACATTTGGACGGGTGGAAAAGAATTTACCCACATTTTAATTAGTTGGTTTGAGTGACTGTTAGGGGAATTTTGATAAATACCATACTAGTGCCCTAACTATGTAGGGGGAAGATTCACTATTAAAACTGCCATTTAAGGTGCAAGGAAATTGTTGGAAAAAAGACCTTTATAGAGTCTCAATATTTAAAGTGGGATAAAAATCTATTGTACCATATCCCAAAAAAATGCATATTGAAAAATTCTAGAGATTTTCAAGAGAAATGATTTCATATAAATTTTATACCGATAGTTTTAAGATTAAGATCCAGAATAATGACTTGTTCGTAACCAAAGTCTAGTAGCACCTCATTTTTTGCCTTGTGGAATTTTTGGGGATCGATTGACCATATGGATATGTGGTTGATCCTTAGGTGAACCTACTTATCAAAAATCATAGTGTTTGATAACTCGTATCAACTAGATCTAAGCTCTTGAAAAAGAGTTTAAATCTAACTATTAGAAATCATTCTTAATACAATGCTATAATCAATGGATGTCCATCTGATCAATAAGTCACCTGAAAAAAAAAAATTGCTTATGTGACATAAAATAAATGGTTGCCACCTGACCTTGGTTAGACACCACTGTTGTGGATCCCTACTCTATTTTTAATCCTAGAAAAACTGTTTTTTTTACTCACATCTAAATTGTGTCCTAAATGCATAGAAGGGGGAAAAAAAATCCGCCCTACATCGCACACAATGGTAAGCTTGTCGGCTAAAATCCCATTAATAAAGAACATCATTGAAGTTGGTAAACTGAGAATGGACAAAGGTTGACTGATTGGGTGATCATGAGTCAGTGGGCCCTTTAAAAAAAAAAAAAAAAAAAAAGTATCACATGGAACATAAGAGACCTGGGCCAAAATTACAGCTCCAGTTAGTACAGGATTCATTTCACACAACTGTTAATGTTACCGTACTACAATAAACCAACGACATCTAAATTGTGTACTAAATGCATAGAAGGGGAAAAAAAAAAAATCCGCCCTACATCGCACACAATCGTAAGTTTAAATCCCATTAATAAAGAACATCGTTGAAGTTGGCAAAATGAGAATCGACAAACAAAGGTTGACTGATTGGGTTCGACCACCAAGTGATCAAGAGTCAGTGGGCCCTTAAAAAAAATGAAAAAAAAAAGTGTCACGTGGAACATAAGAGACCTGGACTAAAAATACAGCTCCAGTTAGTACAGGATTCATTTCACACTCGAAGACGAGCACAACTGTTAATGTTACCGTACTAAAATAAACCTACAAACAACGCAAAAAGCAGCGCCTGCGGCGGCGTTAGAAAGTCCAGAACTGCGGCGATTGGTAAAATGAGCTGCTGGAGCTGGACTCTCCTTCCCCCGGAAAATTACAATCCGCTGGAAACCCATCAAAAGAAGAAGAAGAATAATAATAAGTGACATCGCTGGATTCCGGCATAAATGTCGACAACTTCTCTTCTTCTCCATTTAACTCTTTTGGTAATTCCATCGAATTCGAATTTACAATCGGATCTATGTTCCCCGTCACAACCACAGGATCCTCATGTGCGTATCTCGAGGCCAATGATTGAATCTGCGATCGTGTCAGATCCCCAGATGAAGGGATCTGTGGCGGCGGTGTCGCCGGAAAATTAAGCTTGGCCGATGTCCCCCACGTATGCAAAATATAGCCGCATCGTAAGCTCTGGCGGCCATCTCCGGAGTGTCATAGGATCCCAACCAGACTCTGGCTCTACTGTTTGGGAGTCGAACTTCGGCGACCCACTTACCCCATTTTCTCATCCTCACACCTTTGTAACGATGGTTAACGCCGTTAATTTCGTAGCCCACTTACCCCATTTTCTCATCCTCACACCTTTGCAACGATGGTTAACGCCGTTAATTTCGGAGCCATTTCTTCCAGTTCTCGATGACTTTTCACTTGACGGCTTCACCATCGTTAGTGATGGAATATTCGGTTTCTCTTCTAATAATGGACCACATATGAGAGTGGTACTTGATTGAGTTGTGGGGATTCCACTTCCAACGTTATTTATAGTTGGTTGACTTGGGTTAGGGAGACTGACGTGTCTTCGAGAAGCTAAAAAGATCATAAGGATATAACACATTGCTTACCACGTGTGAGACAATCTAGATGTGACACGTGGCTTTCTACGAAGACCACCGCTGTACATTATGGGCGCGTAGAGGACCTTTCATATTATATTATATTTCAGAGGGATACAAATGTGACAGGTGGTAGGCCATGTCCGTTGGACGAAGATATTCATATTTGACTATTTAACACGTGTCGTAATTTTTCAGAAAGTGTCGATGCGTCTTAATTTACCAAATTTACGCGGATAAAAATCGGCAGGAAAGAAAGCTGCGGGCGATCTCGAAATCAACGGTTACTTTCTCTACAGTAGAGAGGTCACCCCCAAAAGGACAGCTCATCTGTTTTCCTTCTTTTTTCTTTTTTTCACATCATAAATGAAAGTCTTTTCTGCACATCTTTTATGGGGATTTATACTTGTGTATCTAGAGGAAACAGGTCAAGGATGGAGAATTAAACATTCCCTAGAAAAACTCACAGGACTTTTAAATAAACTTTTTTATTTTATTTTTTTAGTTTGAAAGAAAAAATAGAAAAACTTAATTTGATACAAAATAAATTAAATTAAATTATTAAATAATTAAAAATACCATCCTATTTGAAGTCTAGACAAATAATTTTGATTTTTCTCTTTAAAATCAGTTATACTCAACGTTAAGGTAAAACTTTACCCTCACGTGCAATAGATTTAAGAGTTTGAAGATGGTAATTCATTGATGGGAAAAACATATATTTTCTTTAAGAGGTTGAAGTTGATGGATTCAAGGCAACATTAAAATGTTAGAAATAATGATGGATTTTTTAACAAAAAAAAAATGATGATTTTGAAAGTCAAGTTCTTAAACAATTTGGTATATCTTGATATGGCTTGATTGAGTTTTTGAAATTGACTCAGTCTGAACTTTTGAGTTTACTAAAGAACTTGTTCCAATTAGTAAGAGGGTGTCAAGTCATCTCAAAGTCCAATCAAGAATCTATAATCCTAAACATTCCCTTTTCCCATCCCACTTAAGTACCATACATTTGACATTGGCGTTTGAAATTAGAAATGCATCAAACAACAAATGAGGTGTTCAATCAACAGGGTCGAACAAAACATATCATATCAATTCGAGATCAACTATGAAAGTATGAATAGATGCTAGAATAACATCTTCACCCTTTATTCTTTGACATGATTTTTAGGTTTTATTTTTTTTAAATGAAAGTAAATTAGGTTGTTTCAATGGTGGGTCACCTCAATATAATCTAAATCATAATGAAATCAGCTTTATATCCAAATCCTATCAAGCTCAAATCCAATTCAATATATTATTGGATTTGTAATAGATAGATATAAAATTAAAAAAAGGGATATTTACGAAAAGGTGATAAACTTGTGACAAATTTACGATTTCAGCTCTATGTTCATTTTAATTATCAAAACGTGAACGTTAACGAATTCAGAGATTTTTAAAGTGACTATTTCGCAGGTTTAACCATAGAATCACCAGAGTTGGAAACTGTTAATTTGAATCCCCTTATGACTACGTATTTAAGATTGAAGCAGAAAAAGATTTGAAACCCACAAGGGCAAAACTAACCATCTTTCAAGTTTTATAAAGTATACACAATTTTTTTTATATAATAAGCTTAGTAATTATGTATCATATTGATTATTGTTGAGACATATTTCTTAACATCTTTACAATGGAATATGTTTGATAAGCAATTTTGGACAACAAAAATGAATTAGGTGATGGAATTGCAACGATTTTCATATTTTATCATCTTTGTAGTTGGACAGAAGTGTAAATAAAGATGTTGTTGGTGTGGGTAAGGTGATTATCGAGGGGTAAAATCTATAAGTCAGGATTGTAAGTGTAGAGGTAATTTCGACCTTACCTTCAACTACTCGGTACTGTGGCTCCACCAAGATGTTCCTTGCTCCTCTGTGATGGCACCAATGTGGTCTTGCTAATAATGCTCCGACGACAAAGTTAGAATTGCAAATATTAAGTTATAACTCGATTGAGAAGGGAGGCAAAAGATCATTTAGCTCTCGATCCTCCCTCCCTTGTATAGAATTTCCCCAAGAACAAGGTTTCTTCTTTGATTCGTGCTAATCTGGGATCTAGTCATGGGGGATCCCATGATCAAATGGATATTTACCAAATTAGATTTATACCCCTTATGCCCATGGATTCTCAAGATCCTCCTTATGACCCGGAGATTTATGTGCAAGTCGAGATCTGTGCATATTTATGAGTTTTCTCTGCCATGTTATCGGGGTAGACGTTTATCTTTCCCCTACCCTCCTAAAGAGCAGGGTTGGATTATTGACATGATCTGAGTACCACCTTCCTTTGGTGACCACTCATCTAACCCCATGTTCGTCATCTTGATCAGGACACGTGTAGGATCCTAATTAATTACCATTTTACAGTTTATAGTAACACATGACACTTTGAGATCTACATGGGCCAAAAGTCAAGAAAGTGAGTGTAACTCTAAGGTCTAGGTAAAGGGCATATAGGACAGGAAGTCAGGATACCGAGTGTGGGATCAATGGCATAGAGTAAAAGGTTGGGAAAATCTTCTCTCGAATAATATACGTGATATTGTAGATCCATCTAAATATCTAATTTGACAAGATTTGAGCGGGATTTTAGAAGGATAAAAATGAATAAAATTTTAACAAAATATGTTTGATAATTGAAACCCTAATTAGGGGATTTCATCTTATTTTCTATAAAAGGGGCATGCATAGACAAATCAAAGGTATGCACCTCTTAATATACAAAAACTCTATTAAAATTATTCTTGAGGGTTGACTTTGGCATCAAAGGCTCTATGGTGCAGGTCCAACTAAAAGGTTTTTGATAATATTAAGGAGAAAATCAACAACAGGTTACATATCTCAAGGTAGAGCAAAAATTACATCTATGGCAATAGTGGTGGTGGTGATGTAAGTGGAAAAAAAAATAAGAATAAGAAGAGGGGAGAGGATGTGGTGGTGGTGGTGGCGTGTCAACGAAGGTAAGTGAGGAAGAAGAAAGGAGGACATGATGGTGGTGGCGATGGCAACAAGAAAGGTGGAGGTGAGGGAAGAAGAGAGAGAGAGAGAGAGAAAAGGTAATCGATAATAGTGACTACGACGATGGTGGTAATGGTGACGACGACGATGGTGAGATTGAGTGTGATGGTTTTAGTGGTGATAGAGAAGAAGAAGAAGATATTTTGAGAATGAAAAAATTTAGATGAATTTTTTTATTAGGATGAAAAATAAATTTTAATGAAAAAATACAATCAAACATATAAAAAATGTCATTTTTCATAAAAGATTATTTTTCACCCCATTTTCTATTTGCAATTAAATATACCCTTAATTATATTCGAAGGCTTAACAGTTGGTCTTTAGTGGATGGGATTCTTTCAATTGGTCAACTTTTTTGGGCCATGGTCAAAGGGGAGAATTCAGATTTTGAGGGTTCGTTTAATTGCCCTGTTATTTAATTTGGTTGGGATCCTTTGATTCATTAAAGAAGTTAAAATCCAACGATGTCAAATAGATTTCGTATATTTTTAACTTTCGGGATTTCATGTTTTTTTTATCCATTAGTCAACGATTCCAACTCTGTTTTATTTTATAAAACTAGAAAGTAATTGATGTTTCTGACACATGTTTCATGTTGTGGTTTATTTAATTATATTCTCTTATGGATTTCGTTGAACACTTGACATCATCACTCTGCGTTTTTAAAATGACGTATTTCTTGACCATGGTCTATTCTCAGAGTCTAATGCAGAATGATCCAACTGCCCTCCACGACCTCTTGTTTATTTATTTTTTTAAAAAAATTAGTTGTCTTCTGAAAAATCTTTAATTTATTTATTAACAGACACTCAAAATTTGGATGTGTTGGATCTAATATTCCATACATATGAGTAAAATATCACAACCAAAACTCATAGTTATGATGATCAGTTAAATCTAGTTAATAATCTTTAAGTTAAATCCCTGGACCTATTAATTGCAGATGATTATCGAGAAACGATGATTAATCAATTATTCTTCAATCTAATAATGAATTTGCAATTATAAAATGCACCACAAAGATTGGAAGCAGCTCTATGACAATCTCTGTTAACACTTTAAATATGATAGAAGAATGGGCAACAACCACATACCTATGTAATTGAAAATTCTTTCGTTACAAACAAATATTTTTGAAAGAGAATTTTTATTAACACCCCATTTTTTACTTATTACATCTCAATATAAAAAAACAACTGGATGAAAATGAGTAAAAGTTGGGATGCCAATAGCATTCAAAAACATGGTCCAATACCACAATGTCGTAGATGATAAAATTTTATGAATTAAAAAAAAAAAAATCCATCGTTAAATTTTAATTTTAAATTTAAGTGCTCAGTCATTCATTTTCAACTCCTTTGACCAAGTTTGAAATTTTTTGTTTTTTTGCTTTTTTTACCACGAGTTCTTTTGTGATATCTAGAAGACTGTGGTCTTTGATTGGCAATATGATAATCCATGTAAATCCTACAATGCTTTTTAATATTTGAAATCTAAAATTTAATATTTTTAGGCATTGGATTTGTTCCCTGAATTCTTCATTTATTTCAATGAAAGTATTATTCTTCGGATTATTGAACTATTTTGAATAATTCATAGATTTTAAGTTTGAAAAGAATAAAACATGATTTTTACGAATTTTTATAAAACTCAATGGAAAAAAATGCTATTATAACTTGTTATATATTGCAAAGTGTAAACTTGTAATTTATGATGTGTAAACAAATCAACTTTGAAGCGGCCATACTTCAAAATTTTGGTGGAACCCACCTTTTCATGTAAGAAATGATCATTTTATATTTAAAAATAATAATGACACAATCTTTTATATTTATTTGATTTTTCAAATTAATGATTTTTCCCTTGACTTTGATTTTCTTTTAAAAATCAATGACACAATAACCTTAATGTTCTCATTATCATCAACATGACCATTAACATCACCAATTTCATCATCACCATCACTAATAACATCATTATCATATAGCCAAATTTTTTATTTTCGTATTTTTGAAATGAAATAAATAATACACATATGCGGCATATTTTTCATTTATCAAAATTTTGATCAAATTTTAGATCAGATTTTGTAATTTAAAATCGAATAGAACTCAAAATTTTCATGAATCGAATGTTTACTGTATTTCGAATTACCAACAAGACTTATGTCATGAGCACCACATGTCAAACCGATGTTGGGCAGTGAGCAAATTATCATTGGTAAACATTAAGTGGTAGGTGGGACCCCACATTTTACATTGAGAACCATCCCAACAAAATGCATTAAATTTTGAGAGGTAAGACATTCAATTGTTCAATTTAATTATCGAAATTCGAATCAAAATTTGGGACTTAATAGGAGATATTTTTCAACAGAATTAACAAATTGGTTACATATTATATGACAGTACGCAAGTACAGAGAGGAGTATGCCATAATGGGGGGAAAGGGGGAAAAAGTAGGGTGGCGTCACAAAAAATCGCCATCCATAGCCGAAATTAACTTTTCCGGGTTAAATCTATAACTACAGAAACCGAAACACATCGGAATTCTGACCCACCGGCAAATTCATGAGGCTGGTACAAATCAGAAATTCCAAAGGAACGAATGCTGAGAAGTGGCCCCACAATCAATTTCCTCCACATAATCAATATCCTCTTGCTGTGTCGTCGAAAAATTGATGGGGTAATCATCAAATCCAGCAAAAAGACCTAGATCTGACACACTATCGCTGGATCTGTTCAACAAGTCCAAGAATGACCAATCCATTGTTAGATCGCTCTCTTCCTGTACCGCACCATCGGAAACTGACGGCGTTGACGAATAATCTAATGGGAGTAGTACTTCAGATTGAATTTTTGATGGTTGTTCCTCATTTGCAAATCGAGCTGCAGCAGTTTGAATTTCCGATCGTGTAAGTGACCCACCACCGGAAATGTTAGGAGGGTTTTCTGGGAAATTGAATTTGGCTTCCCTGCCACGCAAGCAAAAGAGTGCAGCATCGAAAGCACGTGCTGCCTTTTCCGGCGTGTCGTAAGATCCCAACCATATTCGTTCTCGGCTGTTCGGTAGTCGGATTTCTGACACATATTTTCCCCATTTCCTCTTTCTGACTCCTCTAAACAAAGATTCACTTCTCTCTGAAGGTTTTCTGGTTGTAGAACTTGAACTTGAAGGAGAAATCGATTTCACCATTTCCGACAGTTGATCCTTAGATGGTCCAACGATTTTGATTTTGATTTTGATTTTGATACGTGGGTCTCAGAGAAAAATTAATAATGTTTGAGTGTAGGAAGATTAGATTTGTTGGCTTCAGATTGGGGAATGGCGGCTCTTTATATAGTTTATGTGTGTTTGTTTTTGGAACTTGGAAGAAGAGAGTCTAAGCGTGTCGATTGGGAAAGTTCAAAATGCGTTAAAGAGCGGACACGTGTCGAATCGTGAGAGTAGCTTCAAGTGTTAGACGCGGTAGTGTTGAAAAGATCACGTGTGCATTATGCACCCTTTGCCCTTTGGATGTTGTTGTTTTCCTCGTGTCTTAATTATATATTTTAAAGTGGGGACCACTAACCATTCGAATTGTAATTTAAGCACACACTTGAAAAAAGTCACCTCTCCACTGTTTCCTTTTCTGGATAAGAAAAGTAATAAAGTGACGCCATAGTTTCACATCCGTAAGGTGGATCCCACCACTAAAGCTAATATGGGTTCCACATACTTGGTGGGCCCAAAGGTAGAGAGGTATCCAACCAAAATGATCATGGGCCAACTTATGACATCTAAGCCAATCCAAATTCAACGGCCCAGACAATTATATTACATAATAAATTCTCTCTCTCTCTCTCTCACTAATTGGGTTGCCTAATTTCTTCTAAGTGTCAAATTGGACAGCTAAGAATTTGATGGGAACTTACAAAATTTGGAATAGTTTCAGTATAATTTGGATCTATCGTGTAAAATTTGAAGACATTTATAAATGAGTTTTTTGGTTTTTTTTTTTTTATGACAGGTGTCCAAACCCATAGTAGACCTACGGGTGTCCATGGATAGTCGAAAATTTGAATTCGAAAAATTGGATATCGAATTTGAATAGTTTTATATATTCGAATCCTATCAGTTATAGATTTAGATATTAACATTTCGAATCCGATTCGAAATAATATATAATATATATTATTTTATTCGATTTATTTATTACATAAATAATATAATATATAATAATTCTTTTTAATAATGAAAAATCAGTTGGATAAGGAAAAATTATGTGTTTTTTTTATATACAAATTATTTGAATTCTTATCGGATATTATCTAATGTTCGATTGGATAATCGGATTCGAATTCAGATAGAGTTTTAGAACATCTATCGGATTTGAATTCGAATATTACTATATCCAAACTGATAAGCTTTCGTTAACAATCCTAAGTAGACCTAACTAACAGGGATGAGGTAACTGACCTCTTAGAAACCATGTCTTACCCAAATACTTCGAATATATGGAATCCCCCACAAACCACATATTGTAGGTAAGTTGGATAAATCCTTGTGAGTGGCCACATGCAATCCCCTCCCTAGATGCGTTGAGTAATTTTGAGTAAATCCTTGAAGGTGGCTCTTTGGAACGAGAGATATAATAGGGTGTTCAAAAGTAAGGTGAGAAACTCTTTTGACATTTTCTTGGAGATCTTGGACTTTTTGTACCTGTAGTCAAATCTAAACATAGAGTTTACAGGAATTACTTTCGATAACTTTGTTTTTAGATAGAAATTTTTGTATAATCTTTAATGTTTTGATATTTTTTTGTTCGTTTTTGCTTTTCTTTAAGGGGCTACCTTGGCCTTCCCTTCTTGTATTTTATTCCTCTCTTTTCTTTAATATATTTTATACTTATCAACAAAAAAAAAAAAAGATAGAATATCTTAAACTTGGGCTAAGAAACACCAAAATATCAAATTAGAATAAAAATCACACAAATGTTAATACAATATTTTAAAAACAAATTTTGCATCCACGAGTTTGATCAACACAAATTTTACCCTTTTCAATTATTTTGCATTCTTGCTATTATTAATTTTCAGTTATGAGTGGGCATGTTGGTATTCACCTTTTGTGTAATTAAAGGCTTCGTAAGTTTCAATTGAAGGCATGTCCTATGATTTGAAAACAAAATTCCTTGATTGACTAATTAATCTTAAACAATTGAAACATAAAAAAAAACAAAGGTTTTTTCTTCCCTATCTTTAGTTCAAAATCCTTGTCAGATCATAGCGGGTTCAACTTCATATTATCCTAGGTTGTGGTTTTGTTTGACATACCCTTGATGTATATATTAAAATATTAAACAACATTTTCAAATATGTTTATGTCCAAATAGGTTACTTTAATTATTTTAATCATTGGAGACTTCAAATTTCTCACCTATCCATGATTGATGAATCTGATTCCACAACTTGTAGCAATAAGTTGAGGTGTCTATTTGGGATCTCATGAATGTAGTAAACTCTCCAGTTCTACTTAATTTTTTTTGCTAGACAAACAAGGTGATTAGTAGTCAACGTGAAGGTGGTGAGTTCAATACGATTTGTACCTAAGTCATGGGATCAACACTTCACACACCTTTACCAACTTATCTATTTAACAACATTTATGTTTCATGTTGGATGTCCCAAATTACCTCATAAATCCCCCCATTCTAGAAAAAAGGAGCCTTAGTTACGGCTGAGGGTTCAGGCCAGGTTTGAGTGAGTCCTAAGAGATGGATTGCATCTTACTGACCCTAAGCTTCCATTGGGTGTGACACCCTAGCAAGACCCACACGGGCTGAGGCTTTGTCGATTATTAAAAACAATGAAATACAAGAAATATGAAACAAAACCAAATTACAAGATGTTGGATTCGACGAGGTTATTGAAGAGGTCCAAACAAAAATTCATTTTCTTTGCTTTTTTTTCTTCTTCTTCTATAGTGCTGCACACTTCTTTATGACAATGTTTATATTCCTAGTAGATTTGGGTTTCAACGTGTTTCAATTCATAAAAAAAAGATTGTGCAAAAGGGAACTACATGCCATTGAAAAGCATAGGAAGGAATCCTTTTGTGACTTTTTACCGAGTGAGTGCTTCTACCTTTTTCTTCAACTTGTTAATTTAATTACTTGCATTGTTACTTCCTTTCTTTAGAGAACTACAATGAAATTATCCTTGGTTGGATTCCAAAGAAAGGATTTCTACACTAAACAACAGTTGATCACCAAGTTTACTAGTCTACATTTGTTATTTCAAGTTGAGCTCCCCATCGTTCATGTTCAATAACTTAATCATGAATAATATTCAATGTTCGTTCAATAATAGCTCGAGGTTCCTACATTAGGAACCATAGATACTTTTAGGTGCTTATATATATAGGACCTTCATCAATTGGGTTGTGAACCCTTGGTTGTGCTTGAAGCGTTGGCCAAGGATGAGGATTTAAATGTTGTTCTAAATGCACTTATTATCATAAATCTCTGGAAAATTGGTGAGAAACTAAGAAAATATCTAAATTATCAATAAAAAATTATAATATTAATATTATAATTAATTTTTTTGTTAAAAAAAAACATTAAAAAAAAAAAACTACCATAAATCTCAGATAACTGGTTAGTGAAAAAAAATGTGTAAAAATTTCCAATCATAAAAATATGAATACTTAAATGTTAAATACCAGATACATCAAATGAATAGTGGGTCTCACCATTGTATACAATATATCTACTTTCATGTATTTTGCATTATTAAAGATATTTCTTTAAGTATTTCTCTTGACAAGACAATACCAAGCTCATTTTTTTATTAAAAGATGCACATGTATTTCATTTTCTATACATTATTTATTAGAAGTACAATACTTTATTTTCATCTAATTATTGGCATTGTATAAATTATTTCTTTTATGACAACTCATACTCATTGAGTTTAATAAGAACAAAGGTTCCAGTAATAAGTAGAGTCATGCTGAGTAACATTAAAATTGACACCGATTCTCACATTGCTGATGTGGAGATGCACACATAGACATAAATACTTTTCATCGTATTTTGATGAAAAACATCTATGATTCCATACATACATCCATGTCAGCAATGTGAGAATCAATGTCAATTATAATGTTACTTCAAAATTTTCCCTAGTAACTAATGAGATATTGAAGGAAACAAAAAGACCAAACACTCACAAGGTAAAACACTAGTTACAAAACTTTGCATTTATAATATTATAATAAATATATGATTTTGTTTGATTGTATAGAAAATTAGGGAAAAATTGAAATTTCATGAAAAATGACAATTTTTCAGTGTTTGACACCTTAAAAATTCTAAATTTACACAGAAAACGATTTGTCAACACCCTTGATTTTTCTTTATCAACCGCAATCAAAGAAAATCAATATTTATTTTATAAATAAATTTAAACAAAATAAAAAAAAGCATACCAAAAATATTTAATCAAACAAATTCATAATTTTATTTATAAAATAAATATTTAAATTGTTAAAAATTAATTATTTTTATATAAAAAAAAGTTAAAATTATCTTAAATCAATCATTTTTTTTTTAATTTCTGTTTGAATTATTAATTTTAAATTATATCAATATTTGTTTTATAAATAAAGATAGAGAGCCGCTATTGGCACCCCAAGTTTTATTGATTACACACGAAATAGAAAAAGAAAACAATAAGTAAAAGTTGGGGTGCCAAAACAAACTATCTCATCATTTACTAGATTTGATCTTTTTTTTTTAGTTTAGGATCTTATATGAACCTAATCATAATTGTAAACAACTACTAAAATTGTTTGAATGAGTGTTATAATGTTGAGATTATAATTTGAGCCAAACCTTTGTAATGCTTGAAGAATGTGTTTTAATCTTTAATTGGGGTGTTGTAAATAATTTAAGAAATTAGGGTGAAATAATTAAAACGTAAGATGCCAATAGTAGTTTGCTAAAAAATTTGGGGTGCCAATAATAGTTCTCTAATAATTTAAGAAACTAGTTTGTAATTATTTAAATCTTTTTCAAAAAAATGATATTATCATTATTTTTTGGAGTTATTATTGCCACACAAATTTTAAATCTTTAATAAATATTATGGAATGTAAGAAATAACTCCAAAAAAAGCTGGAGCACCCCACCTAATCAAGACTCACCACAAACTACAGCACCAAATCATGTCGAAAACTCCAACAAATCATCAAAAAGACCATCACAAACAAACAAATCACCAACATCATCACCTTCCAAGTTTCAACACCTTCAACAAGTGGAAAACGTTGCAGACATCAACCTATACCTACCAGGCAACGCCTTCAATGCAGTCATCTGCACCAAAACCTATCTAACTCGTCTTTCTCCGTGTGTGTGTGTGTGTGTGTGTGTGTTGCACTATTGTGATTTAGGGATTAGGGTTACTTAGAGCTAAAAAGATTTTTTTGTATAATTTTTTTTTTCCAATCACTAGAGATTCAAGTAATTCCTTATTGGAATCCATGGGTAATTTCCAACGAAGAAAATTTTATGGGTAAATTTTTAATTTAATCTGTGTTGATTTAGTAGGCATCAAATGTATTTAATGAAATGTGTAATAGAATGGATGCAACTTGAAAATCCAAGAAGATACATAAATGGATTGATTAACACATTTCTTTGTTGTTTTTCTACATATTGTTGCTGTGTTTTTAATCAAAATACTATATGATTTTAATTGTGAAAAATACTCTATTGAGCAAATGTTTGTGGTGATGCATTGGTGATGGGTCTAGGATGTTAGTATGAATCTCATTTGCTTTGTTTTGCCCCAAAGCATTGGTGTGTAGTAAAATAAAATGGTGTGTAAATTTATTTTTCAAAAAATGATGTGCACATTTCCTTTTTTGTTTTTTTTTTTTTTTGTTGCACATATAATTTAATTAATTAGTGTGGCAATAGTAGCTTTTTTATTTTTTGTCTAATTATCACAAAAGTCAAATTAAAATACTATTTTTTTATGCAATTCAAATAACAAAAATAAATTTTCATGTTGTGCCTAAACAATAGAAAAGAATTTGCCTGACAAATCATTTGTCTTAAAAATCATTTGCCTGACAAATAATTTACCAACTAATAATTTCTCTGCAATCAAACAAGCGTAAACATTTTGCACAATACCTTCGCTTGCCAAACTCATGGGATTTCTTATTTCCTATATATATATTATGGATTTTGTTAACATGTGCCCTAAGGGCACCTCCATTTAAATCCCAAGCGATGACCGCCAAAGGGGTTTTTTTTTTAACATAACAACATTGAATATCTAATTTTAGAACTTAAAACCATATCTAAGGTGATTTAACACTGAATTTACCATAGAAGATTAATTTTATTACGAGGTAGAGTATGGACAATGCAACGTTCTAGAAACGTCTAAACTTGTTGGATAAGAGCCCACTTTAACTCCCTAGGGTTTGCTCGCTTGGGTTTATCATTCTCTTCTCTCTTCCCTTCTCAAAGCTGCTCCTCGTAAAAGAAAGGCAACCCAAAAACAACGTCTCCATTTTCATACTCTCAAGGTTCTATTTCTTCCACAAGTCTGAAAATTTTCTGAATTTAATCTGTTTTGTGCTTTTGCTTATCTGATGTTTTTTTTTTTTTTTAATTATAAAAAATTTAGGAATCCATGGCGTCAGTCCAAATCACCTCTTCTTCTATTGGTACTAGAAGCTTGCCTTATGTTGAAGGGCTTCGGTCGATTGTTAGATTATCTTCATTCGGAACTTCTCGCGTGGGATTCAACCAGAGATCATTTCGAGGGCTCGTTATCAAAGCTGCCACTGTTGTTGCACCAAAGGTATCACTTTTTTTAAAAATTTCCTTCTAACTTTACTGGGATTTCATTAGTTGGAAGAATTTGAAACTCTTTTTCTGAGAAATTGTACTTGATTCTTTATTATAAGATTAGAGAAAATTTGATTGTTGTATAATGAGGAATTTTCTTTTTCTTTTTTTTTATCTTACACTGTGTATTTTATATAACCTATGACAACTTCAAATCTTTATGGAGTGTTAATTCTGTTGTTGATTGTTACGGGTTAGGGTTCTTCCAAAGGCCTCTATTTAAAATGTATTTGTTTTATAGAGAGCTTGAGTTGAGAATGCATGTTCAATTGGTTGACTTACATACTACACTGTATTTATAAATAAAGAAAACATACTACACTGTAGCACACACGATGCCAGAAGTTGAGACATAACCCGCACATAAACAAGACACTAGTATTTAAAGTATCCTGGTAGAAGAAGTTGAAATTGTGTTGTTTTGA
Organism: Akebia trifoliata; assembly: GCF_017979445.1. Lineage (NCBI taxonomy): Eukaryota > Viridiplantae > Streptophyta > Magnoliopsida > Ranunculales > Lardizabalaceae > Akebia > Akebia trifoliata. The sequence goes on from NC_141375.1 coordinate 36,486,393, forward strand.
GGGTTTTGGGGCTTAAATGTACAAAAATTAAATGGGTAATTTTTTGTTTTTGATTAGTAAAGAGAATTTTATCTCAATACATGGCAAATGATTCCTTAAAACAATATGAGATATCAAACAAAGACTTGAAATGGGACCATATATCATGAGAAAATTCACGGTGGATGAGAAGGTGATTGCTTGACTTAAGTCTCTCTACTTTAAAAAGAATGCAGACATTGGATGAGATGAAACCTCAAAATATGTGTTGGTCCCAAGTTAAAACCCTGTTTAAAACTGCAGACCAAATAAAGAAAGATACTTTTGATGAAACCTTATAACCCCATACCGATGAATATGGAAAGACTGGTGATTCAGCTCAGTATAGTGCAATTGGTCTCACCACCATTGTCTAATATTTTTTTTTTCTTTTATTTTGATTGAGATGTGTGGTTCACATCATATTGCATTCCAGTAGCACAGCTTAGCATTTCACTCAAACCAAAGGCAATGGAGAAAATGTTAGCTCAGCATAATTAGCTTCATAAAAGTTTTTTTTAATTTAGTATGTAGGGTGATTTATTTTTTAAAATGGCCATTACAATTTGATTTAGCAATGGAATCTTGGAAACTAAATGCTATATATATAAATTGCTTTTGTTAAGGTGTAAAATTTGTACAAAGCATAATTTGTTACTGTTTCCATCATTTTCAATTGTGCATTTTAAAAGTGCAGCACAAGCAAGTATGTCTTTAGTATAACACTCCAACTTTCACCCATTAATCTGTCCTTGTTATTTTTTGCCTTCTTTCTCAATTGCATTCTCTTGGATTCTGCAGTACACTTCCATCAAGCCCTTGGGTGACAGAGTGCTCCTGAAGATCAAGACTGCAGAGGAGAAAACTGTCGGTGGAATTTTGCTTCCGACAGCAGCCCAGACAAAACCACAAGGAGGTGAGGTTGTTGCCATTGGAGAGGGTAAGAGTGTTGGGAAGAACAAAGTGGATATCAGTGTTAAGGTGATTGTCTAGGCTTCATTGTAATTGTTTCCATGTTTCTTTCTGTTGGTTAGGTTCACTGATGTAAAAAAAAAAAAATCTTGTGATGTAGACTGGTAGCCAAGTTGTCTACTCAAAATATGCAGGGACTGAAGTCGAGTTTAATGGATCGAATCATCTTCTATTGAAGGAAGATGACATTGTTGGCATTCTTGAGACTGATGATATCAAAGATCTCAAGCCTCTGAACGATCGTGTTTTAATAAAGGTCTGACTATGCCCATGCCCATTTGATTTTCTCCAAAAATTGGAATCCAAGATTTCAGGATTTATTGTTAGGCTGATTCAAGTTTGGCTCCTGTAACCTTCTTTGAAGAATTCCCTGCATGAGGCATTATCTGTTATTAACCTTTAATATTTATGTCTCATTTTTTTAATGTATTCTCTTTGATTACAGGTTACCAAAGCTGAGGAGAAAACGGCAGGTGGCTTGTTGCTAACCGAGGCTGCCAAGGATAAACCTTCCATTGGAACTGTAAGAGTATTTATATATGATGTATAGGCATTGCACAGTAGCAAATTAGTCTTTTGACATGTACATTTTTAGGAGTCTAGCATCAAGTAGTTGAGTTTCAGAATGGGACTATATTTTCAACATATTTGTGTTTCACTTTTATGTTGGATCAGGTGATTGCTGTTGGACCTGGGTCTCTGGATGAGGAAGGCAATAAAAAGCCACTGACGGTCACGCCGGGGAGCACTGTCTTGTACTCAAAATATGCTGGAAACGACTTCAAGGGTAGTGATGGTTATGACTACATAGCTCTTAGGGCATCTGATGTCATGGCCATTTTGTCGTAGTAATCTGTTTGCAGCTGTTGTGCTTTTAACATCATCTTAGCTTTTAGTGGTTGAGTGAGTTGGTCTGAGGGGAGGTGGTGTCTTGAGTGTAATAAACACTAGTGATTTAAACGTTATATTGGTACCAGTCTTTTGGTTGGTTGAGGAATTACAAGTCAATTTAAATCATGCTATGATGATTGACCAATGTCTCTGTTTGTTTTTGGGATAAGGCTTTGAGGATGATGCCATTGTTTTTGGGCATGGCGTATAATTTAATAATAAAAATAAATAAATAAAGAACTTGACATAATTATCATTGTGTGAGGGTTTTTCAGATCCTCCTCAGCCCCTTGAACGAATTGCGTACTTTTTGCCCCCGTTAAAGGGCATTGTAGGCTTTGTGGCTCTTCAATCCCTGCAAATCTAACGATGGTACACCTCTCTTTGCTCAATGAGTCTGGTACAATAAGAATAAGTTCATGGGGGTCACCCAGTTCCCCTCAACTACCTTTAGGTTTATGCAGTTACAATCATGTCCAAAATTACAATTTTGCAACTACATTTCCATCGCCCAAATGAGGTCTTGGAATCTTGCATCTTTAATCTTAATCTTAAGTTTAATTAAAAATGGTTTGTACACCCACGTTAAGAGCTACAGGATCAACACTTGGTCCAAACAAAAATTTTTTCTGCATAACTTCCAAGGCATTTGCATACTTTATTAACAGAACAAAACATCAAAATTTTCTAATTCCCTAGGAATATTTAGTGGCCATCTCAAAATGTTTTCATCCCTTTACTGAATGCTGCATCAAGAACGTTTTGGAATTCTTAATAATATCTCGAAATGTTTCTACTCGCTATTGACATTGCTCAAGGGTATACAATATTCACCAAAAAACAGTTCCAAGAAAGATTGAATTCAATAGGGGAAAAAGAATGTTAAAACTTCAAAACTCACGAAGAATGCTTTGTTCCCCACTACCACCCTCTCATATAATTCATAAATGCATAAAAACAAATACTGGGGGAAACATAGAAAACACTACTGGAGTGTGGAGGTAAAAAGCATAGAGACTAAGGTCACATTTCTCTTTATAAAATACTCTTAGCAGGCAAATCGCAAATCTCTCTACCTAGTTTTCTTGCTGCCATTCTTCTGTTTCCTCTTGAACTTCAAACCTCCTTTAGCGGAAAGTGCACTTGATACACTTTTCCCTTCGAGCCTCTTTGTTAACTTCACGACACTTGCCATACCCTTCCTTGCAGCTGCTCGATGCTCTGGCCTACGACTCATCATCTTTCGGTCAAGTGGCCAATACGCATATGGCTCAAGCTTGTCCTTCCTCTTGACATCTCCACCAGCCTTTTTGCTAGCGTACTCATTTCCTGTGTATGCCCATCCTGAATCTGATGTTTTTCTGCGCTTCATCTGGGTTTTGGTTGAAGATTTGGAAGATAAATGGCTGCCTGCTTGACTTCTTGTATCAGTGTTAGGTTCTGAGGTCAGTCTCTTTGAACTTCCTCCCTCACGAATTACCAAGCGACCTTCAGAGTCGATCTCTGGTTCATCGTCAGATTCTTGCTTCCGTTTGAGGTGCTCAGATGACCGGAGAGCTGATCTGGTCTTTTGCCGATCTAGCAAGTCAAGTGGATCATCTTCCAATTGGTCAAACAAGTCTTCTGGCAAGCTCTTGGCTGCTCTACGGGTTTGCTTTGACCTAAAGAGTTCAAGTTGTTACACGATAAGTAATTCTTATATTGATTTCCAAGGAAACATAGTTGCTGCGGCGGGATGAGAACAAGCTTTCTATTATATCACAAACATATGGTACATGAACACCACAATGTGGCCAGGACCTATAACCACTTGCCAACCCCATATTCCCATCTAGAAGCTCTAGAAGGCTAGAATTTGTATCCTACGGGGAGAGTTTTAGCCATTCAATCTCTACATATTTTGAGTATCATATGGCATTTTCATTTTAATATTTCATTAGTCCGGAAAATGCAATATCATAACACAATGAGAGATAATTTTTGCCTCAAAACTCCTAGGAAGAGCCTGGAATTTTCCTTTAAAACACATTTTAAGAAGTCCAGTTACAAACCTGAACGAAGAAGCTTTGGAATTGAACTGAGAGGAAGCACTTCGTCGCCCAGAAACCATTGTTTCCATGTATTCCGCATCACTATTGTCGCTGTCCTCATCTCCAAAATCAGAGAAAATTTTTGTATGATTCCATCTGCTTAGCCTGAAATATTGAAATAATCAGAAACTAAAAGCCAACCAGCATCTGCAGGCAAGACATTAAAATGAAACTTGATATGGTATTATTGAAAGGGTTACAGGATTGTGTATCCCACTCTCCACGCTTGCCAACACAAGCAAACCACTGTTTCTGATTTCTTAAATGAAAATTGTTCAAACACTGCCAACCATGGGATTCAGTGTTTGAACCTGCTTGGAGTTTCCAGTTTCACATATCATGTTCGGTTTTCATAAATGCCACAACGTGTGAAAATTTGTACTCAATATGATGTTATTAATATGAATACTTATCATTCTTTCAATTTCAGAAAGGTGATATAGCATCTCCCAAGGTTCAAAACCAGTTCGAGTTCTTTCACCCATTAGTAATGGGAGACAGGTTCTTGAAATTTTTTAATGCAAAGACAGTCCAGAAAGAAAAGAACATTCACAAGGGAAAAAACGTTCCTTTTATAACTACATAAAAAAACACACCCCCCCCCCCCAAAAAAAAAAATAAAAAGAATAATAAATAAATAAATAAATACACCCAACACAAGAAAAAGCCTTTCAAATCTTGGGCATCTTCACGTGAGGGAGAACTCACTTCATGTAAATCGAGTACTTTCAAGACCCTTCCTACCCAATTAAAAAAAGCTTTCTCCCTCGCCTTACTGCCGTTCCAATCCCCTTCAAAATGGCCATTGCCTTCATTGCCTGTTCTCGGTCCCTCAACTACTGCTAATGGGATTTCATTGCCAGTATGGGACACCACACCCAAACACATAAATAAATAAACATATAAGAAGCCTAATCACCTGGATGTAGTTGCTTTTGATTGAAGAGATTTGGTTTCCCTCTCAGAGTTGGATGCAATTTTCCGTTCCTTCCGCTCCTTGATCTGAGTGTTAATCAAGACAGACTTTAAGAAGCTTCAAAAATTAAAGCTCAAACATAATGCAGATGTTAATCTGAAGAAAACTTTCTGACCTTCCTTATATTAGTGAGGAGTTTCATGTGTTCTTCGGGCATTACTGCTTTAACTGCATCAAGACCACACTTCCTAACGAGCATTTCAAGAAGCAGCTTGACCTGAAAATTCCACACAAAAAGATACAAAGGTCATAAGGAAATTAAGAAATTGTGCGCTTCTTACAGACAGAGATAGGAACCTCATCCATTTCGAAACAGAAAGGAAGGAAAACTTGGGATGACTTAAGTGAAATAATTGGACCACGTTAGATACAAAGGTCATCAATCTGGACAGTCAACCAATGGGTCCAGACAAAGACATCCTGAACCAAAAAAATACAAGATGCCACCAAGGAGTGATTCTAAACAATAAAAGGAATTCATTGGCAGAAAAAATACCCATGGGCAGCATTATAGAAAGCATTACATTTATAGCATAATAATTAAAATCAATTGAGGTTTATTCTTTGCCTGTAGTTGTATCCTTTGCAGGGATCATCAAACGGGCATTCCTACATGAGCTATGGATGCGGTTCTGGGAAGAGAGATCACAACAAACACAATCACACCATAACCTCACATTCTTTACCACAACACCAGCATCTTAAGGAAAAACTAAAATGTCTTTTATCACTTTATATTTTGTAAACTCTCAATATTTGGCTTAGCTCTTAAACTTGCTCAAGTTGAAGCAAAATAAAGAATAGCAGGTCTGAATTTGGAAATAATAGGTACCAGGAAATCCTCCATAAAATTATATAGGAGTCCATATTAGCAACACCACAATCACCAGAAATGAGTACTTTGTTCACCCACGGCCACTGGCCAGTATTCAGAGATGGTAAAGTTATCTTCAAAAACCAAAACACTCATTCATGAAAATATCCAAAGGATCCATCAAGCAGACAAAGGGAAATGTGGCAGCATTTCCTTCACTTCTCAGATCTGGCAGCATTTTGTAAAGTTATTTGCAGTGTCAGGATATTTACCAGTTAGTTTTGGGGGTGTTTCTGGCTTGGCCTAGTTGGGGATATTCATTCCAAGAGACTTCTGTGGAGTGTGACCCCCTTCACAATTGTGTGGGGGATTTGATGGAACGCAGTAGCTTTGAGGGTAGGAGTGCTTCTGTGGAAGATGTGAAGTTGTCGGTGTTGGCCTTTTTGTTTTTATGGTGCAAAGTTTTTAAGTTTTAAGCAATCTTCTTTGAGGATTTTTTGTTTAGATGGGAGCAAGTTTGTAGTATTAAGTCCGTTTAGCATCCGTGGTGTCCTCATCTTGTGTTTTTTCTTATAGTTAATCATCTAGATCGATCTTAATGAAATGATCTTTACTTACAAAAAAATGTGAATTCTACCAAAAAAAAAATCATGCAATAAATAGTCCCAATTAGATGATCATAACCATCTGAATTTAACTTCTTTAACAACAGTAAGGTTTTAAAACAATACAAATAAATATGGTTACTCCAGCAGGGCAGCCCCTAAAGAGGATGCTGATAAGAAAAGTATATCATGAAAATAGAGACTTCTGTCAACAACATTGATGTTGAAACCAAGTTCAAAGAGTCATTGTAAAGTAGAAAATCACACCTTGGCTTTAAAATGATTTTTGGTGTCATCTTGCCACTTCAACAGTCCTTCAACCATGCTCTTCAAGTGTGTTTGCAACCCCTCAGCTTGTGATTTGGCCACCAACACTTTCACTAGACCTAAATTAGCCTGCATTATGCATGAAATCAGGCAACTAGATAAGAAAACATAAAAGAAGAATAATTATGACTTCAAAAAAAAAAAAAAAAAAAACAGGACTCCAAAGGGGAGTAAAATCACCTTGATTATTTCTCGGTTCTTTCTCTGTAGCAGGAGGAATGCAGATGGGAGCACATCATAAGCTGCAGAGACAAGATCTGAGAACTCATAAGCCAAGCGAGCTAAGCCTTTAACTGCGGCACTGATCATCTGAGGTGTTTCACCAGCCAGACCTCCAGCTACCTGAGACCACAAACAAGTTTGAGTTACTGCAGGCATTCCAAGCTCAGTCTCCATCCATGTGGTCCCCACAGGATGCAGGCTTCAGCTAAAAAGAATTCCTAGACTTCACGCATGATTACCTGAATAATTACAAAGCAAATAAAAAAAAAGAATAAATAGACTACTTTGAAACTGAGGAGAAAAAAAGAATATCCAAACTACAAATCAAATAGAATTTGCACCATGTAAAAAAAATTTAGCAAATTCTCTTTTTTGCCGCCTTTCTCTTCATCTCCACATACATGACCAATTTGAATGAGCATGTCATAAGCCCTATTTCTTGTTTTCTTATTAGCCTGTAAAAAACATTCCAAATGCAGTAAATCAGCATATATCGTTCACAAACTATTTGCAGCAAGTAGAAAAATGAGAATATAGCATATAACAATGCAGACAACATAATTGAGTCCGAGAATTCAAGATTCAAGAAGGGTTGATTTTTTAGGGAGACATCAAAGTTTGAAGAGTAGAGGGTTTTTTTAGGCTTTTATTTTGGACTTATTTTTTATGTTTTTTTGTTTATTTTCATATTTTATTGGCCCATGGTCCTAGTATAGATGTTTGGGAGTAGCTTAGTAACTTTAATATGTCTTTTTATTAAGTTTATAAGGGTCAAAAATTTAGGAGAGAATTAATTACGAAAAATTAGAGTTTTATTTGTTTAATTATTGGTATTTTAGTCTTGGTAGGATTCTTAGAGATTTTCTTTATTTATAGATTGTATTAGAGTTTATTGACGTTTATTGACGGAGAGTTATGAATGGAATAAAAATAAAAATACAGAAACTTTCTGGTTTTTTTTTTGTTTTGTTGATATTGGTGAATTCAACGTGGTGATACCATGGAAATCATTGGGATGATTCTAAGGTAAATATATCATTTTTTCCCCTAATCTTCTTTTTATCCTCCATCTTCTTCTTCAATCCATTTTTTTGTTTATTTGTTAGAAATCAATCAATCCAAAGCCTTCTTGAATTCTTGAGACCCCTTTCCAACAACCCTTAATCCTTAACCTAAAACCACGAACCTTTAGCCTTTCCTTTATTCTATAAAACCTTTCCCAAACCCTAATTACACAATATTGTAATTAGAAAACTTTGTGATTTGCATTTCAACAAGGGTCTACCCTAAACTTTAAAGATAACCCTATTGTAGCCCAAAACCTTCACCAAAATTCCAAACCAGATTTCCCCATCCATAGTACACCATTTTCTTGTTAATTCCTTCTTTAAAGATCTATTTCCATCTTCTTCGTTGTATGCATGTGCATCTGTGCAGCCTACTCACTAAAATGTCATAGCCAATTTGCAGATTTGATATTCATAGGAACAACTTCCCTGTACTTGACAAGCATGAAACACAACAGAATTATAAGAAAGATAATTATGACTTTCTACTTTGTTTCGAAGCTAACATAGAATACCTCTTTCAATGCAAGTATAATTTCAGTCAAGAAAATGTCGCATTTCCTTTGTTTTGATTGATCCTGTAAACACAAACAAAAGTTCTTGCTTTTAGATGGAGGTGATTTTCTAATGAAATATTCAATGCATCCAAATCCAAGTTTATTCATTATAGATAACCATTACATTTCGAGAATTGCCAAATTCCAAGTAAAACCAAACAACAACAAAAAGAAACGAAGTGACTTACCTCGGACCAATCAAAAACATGGGTGATTAGGAAGTATAAGCAGTCAAGTCTATGATGTTTGGCAGAAAAATGACAGGAAGGAAGCACTTCAATCATCAGCTGAAGTACGCCATCAAGCTTAGTTGAAAGAAACTCTTCACGGTCCTGGCCATATGAATTCAGCAAAGAGATTGGTGGGAAGAACATTCCAAAGTGCAAAACATAGAAATTTAAAGCCTGGGTATTAGAAACTTCACATATATTTAATAATGCTTAGTTGTAGAAGTGAAAACTACAAGGGGCATCCCCAAGTATACTCACCTCCACCCTCTACCCCACACACACATATCCCTTTTCTCCATCTAATAGAGATTCACTTGGGAGATATTCTAATTTAATAAGCTAAAAAATAACCAGGCAGATGGTTATTACATGAAACCCAATCCATCGGTTCCTTTTGGATGGATGGCTTAAGAAAAAAATGAGAAAGATGGGGGGGGGGGGGGGGGTTTAAAGGAACAAAAATCAGTACCCTGAGAATGATTGAAAGAGCTTTATATGCCTTTTTCTGGACCAAAGATTCATTATCCTGCAATTTGAGAATATCTTATAGCACTCTTTCCCATTTAACAAGCTGACAGAAGTTGCCTCAACAATAAAATGGAATAACCATAATACAAGAACTCTAACAGACCTGTAATGCAGGTTTTATTGCAAGAAACAATAAATCAATCTCTTTGGCACCCAAACCAGGCAGAAGTGACATGGCCAAATCCAATAGCTGGGCCCTGCAATTGCAATGAACCAAAGAAATTCAAATACCACAGAAAATAGCCATAGAGTCAATGACTGACTACATAAGAAACTGAACTACATATCAAACAGACCAGAAGATTATAAATACTAACACAAAAGGAACCCCACCTTGCAAGCACTGTTGAGCTTTCATTTGGTGAAGAGTCAATCTGCATAGGATTGGAGTTTCTAGGCTGCTCTGCTTTAACAGCCTCTTGAGTCACCCTCAAGAGTCTCTGCATTGTATCTGTGAAGAACCTCTTGACTACGGCCTTATCGGCTATTGAAGAAAACTCACCAATTGTGGACTGCAAATTGTACAAAGAACATTACACACTTTTCAAGGCCTGAGACACCACATATTAAACATAGATTTAATGAATTTCATATCAATAGGTTCAATGTCCTGGATTTCACATAGTTAATTTTGATACAGCTGCATCCATTAGATGATAAAAGCTTTTGTCATTAAAAGGAAAAAATAATAAACTTAATCTTTAAAATTAAAATTTAAACAAAAAAAAACTGAGACCTGGTAAGCCAGTCACAGAACACTTTCAGAAAAGAATCTGAAACCCAGTGAGCTTCTCAATCCATGTGAACAAAGCATTTGACGTAAAGGAACCAGTAGCACACCAGTATATTTGACTAGTTTATTCATGGAATATCAATGACAAAAGAAAAATTCCAAAGACATAACATTGTCACACCCAATTTCCTGCTAGTCCAAGGTTTTATATGAAATAGGTACACCTACCTGAATTATAATGTTTTAGAATTACCAAAAATATTATAAGACAAGTTCTAAAAATGCTATCCACAAGGATCAGTCTTGAAAAAATATATAAATTTGTAAGAAATGGATTTTGTAAAAATATCAATTTGACACAGAAACAAATATGCATGCAACGACACATTGATCATTAATTGAGCAGGGAACAAGCACATAGAAGTACCTGCAGACATCCACCACTATCTTTTGAAGATTTCAAGAAGACGCCTGATAGAACGAATAAAAATTCACGGGCAGATGACCTCAGTGTATTCAAATTATAAGCTGCAACTAGCGGTGTAAGACAGGCTCTGGCTCTTTGCTCATGAATACTTATTTCATTAGTAGGCAGATCATTATTTTCTTCCACCAATCCCTTGTTCTGTTGAATGAGAATCTTCAGACTCGAACAAATTATTCCACGCACATCAGGATCTTCACGAAGTGCATGGCATAATTCTTTTTTGAGACCCTTGAAGCTATTAGCAATATCTATGGGATAGTGGCAGAACGCGGGCAACAAAGACCATAGCGAATATACAAGTGCTTCTGCACTCCTTGATGAGAAAATGCGCCCCTCTTGTTCGAGCTGCCAAATGTAAGATTAATCAAGCCACATAAAATAAAAACCATGGCGTCAACTTATTAAAACAAAGTTCATACCTTTTGCGATTTCTGCCGTAGCAGTTTAACCATAACCAGGATTGACTCTGTAAAGAAGCTTAAACGGGCGCCTACGGTATATTGTTTCAAAATAGGGAACAACCAAACGCTTGCCCCAGATGGGTCTTCAGATTCCAAATTAAGAGGTATAATGCTTAAAAAAGTTTCAGGTCCCATAGCACCAAGAGCAGAACCAACACATTCGTGCAGCTGCAGATTAAAAATGACATCCAAAAGTGAAAGAGGGTCAATCACCAAGAAATTTACAGACAAAACAAGTTGATGCAATGAAATTCCTGACTTCAAAGACCAATAGAAAAAATTATGTGACTTCAAAAATATAATGTAAAAAAGTAACAAAATTTTGGGTAGCTCCTATGGTACCCATGAATGTTCCACAAGGTTCTTACACCGTATCCTATCATCTGCAGTTTTTCAGCTATGTGGTGTAAGCCATGTGCTTTTTGGTTGATTAGAACAGTATGGTTCACATATACTATAGCCAGAATCACGGTCTTGGGACAGGAGAGATCATTTCATGTGGCCGTTTTCAAGACATTTTTTTTATAAGTAAAACAGAATAACAGATAATATTTGCCAGATATTGGAAGTTCTTTCAGGTAGGGGAACTCTTGTAAATAGTACTGCATCAAGTGTACATAATAAACAGGAAGGCTTTTAGGGGGGAGGGGGTTCACATTAAGGGCATTACAACATAATTTTCAAATTAAATGCAGCTATGAGGTTTTTGAAAGGTAAAAAACTTCAACAAAATCAAAAGAAACATTTACTAAATTAAGCTGAATCTGAACATTCCAGCTCCGGTGACATTTATATATAACCCACAAGAACACCGCCTGTGTAAGCATTAAGCTAGCATTGCCCCAAGAACAGATAGAGTAGTAGGATTTCTTCAAGTTAATAGTCAGAATAAGATAGTGCCAAACCCTTAATGCCGATCCAAGCTTATTGATTTTGACTCATGCTAAGACATTCTACAGAAAGGATGCACTGCATTGCAACCAATTTGTGGTGATAAATGGGAAGTGGGTGGATAAGGTTGGGATGGTATGGGCATGTAAAAAACAGACCTATAACATCAACGAAAATGAGCGCTGAAGTGCAAGCCAAAGGCTATAGAAGGGTGACAAGGTGGCCAAAAAAGACAAGGATGGAGATGGTAAGGAAAGACCTATAGAAACATGCCTTGACCAAGAAATTGAAAATCAGATTCATGCTAATAACAATATCTGGGATATGGTTTACATCATGATCTTGTGACCTGCCAAAAAACAAATGTGGCGGCCAACAAGTAATGAACAGTAAAAGAAATGACACAAGCTGCTTCAAATTGTTGAAGACTGATGATTGGCACTCTGAAAACATACAAATCAAATAAGTAGTTTTGGACTAGTTTGCACACTTTATTCCATTAAATCTAAAATGCTTTCCAATTCTGAGATTGAAGCATTACCCTGTGATCAGTACTATTTTGCAAGAAAGACTATCCAATATCTCCAGGAAATGAATTTTCAAAACATGTATGGGAGAGTGGTATTTAATTTAAGTCTAAATAAAAGTGGATAGTTGAAGTGAAATTGCAACCTGTGTAGTTTGATTAACTGCATTGCAAGAGCAAATGGTGCATAGATATTAAAACAGACCACAAAAATATCCTTACACAACAGAGAAATGTAATTACCTGCTTTCTGTAAGGGAGGTCTTCATCTGTCATTTTCTGCATATCTGCCAAGCTCTTAAGGGTTCCCCTCAACAGATAAGAAGAGTGTTCACCTGAGTATTTAGATAATTATACTATAATAGTGATCAAGCGATTAATATAATTCAAAACAAAAGGACTAGTTATTATAATATTTCTAAGGGGAACAAAAAAAAAAGACGAGTAGAAAAGAGGCCATCTAAATAGCCTAGTGAAAAGCACAAGGAGGATGCTCTCATTAAGTCACTTGCACATCCCATTTGCTTCTAAATGAAAGATACAGGAACTAAAATATCATGCCATATAAACTTCCTATATTATAATCTTTTCCTTTCATGGTTAGAAGAGCGATTAAGGTAGATTTTCACTGGCAATCGCTATAATGCAAATGAAAAAATGACAGTGTATGAAAGTGCATGAGTCCAACACCACACCAATTAAAGTAAGATCAATACAGTTATGAAACTAGCATCAAGTCTAACAGCGTTTTGCTTATGAACCAGATATAAAGTCCCATTCTTCAAATTCATGTGTAGGAAGAAAAGAATTGTTGAAATGAACAAGAATGGGTCTGAAAGAAGAGTGAAGAATGATGAGAGTACCTAATTTATTGAACATTGGTGAAATAACCTTAAATGCCATGTCCCAGACTGCATTGTACTGATAACCAAGTAAACTCTCGATAGTTGCACATATTTTTTCTATGATAGTTGGTCCAACCCTTTTTTTATCTCCATCTTCGTTCATCATAATTTTATCAACTCCCTGTTTGATCAGGCCTTCATCAACACAAGCTTGTATTAGGCTCCTTAATGCCTCCATGGCTGCCAATAATGCCTCCTCATGTTCACATGCCAAAATTTCTGCCAAGAACAGAAAGAGTAAATATTCATTATACCTAATAGCTGTTTTATTTTTCTCTCTCAAATTACAAAAGAACCTAACATCAGAGTAGAGATGTTCTTAGAGGAACAAACACAAACAAAAACATTAAAATTTAATGAAGTTGATAAAATATAACTGACAAACCTCCAAGAGCATTAAATACAACAGGGAGCTTCACAACGCAGATTTGCCTATTGAGGGAGTAAACCTTTTTTATACCAACATCCAGCAAACGTGCAGTGGACATCAAGCTATCCACAGACTTCTCATTCAGTGAGGCAGACAATGCCAATGAGCACAACAGATCTAGCAATGCTTCAGGAGAAATCTCCGAAGTTGGATGGAGACAAAGTGCATACAAACTATCAGTAATGCGTCTTGTGACAAGGGGTTGATGCAGTTCCAAAAGAGACTTGAAGTACTTGAGGATGCTAGTGATGAACTTCATGGACATGAGAGGAAGACAATCTTTCAGTGCATCCAAAATATATAAGACCTCCTGAGCTCCTCTTGGCCCTTCAGATTCAGCTGAATTTGGTTCACCAGCGAGTAGAAGCAGCCTTTCAAAGATATTTGTGATCCCTTCACTCGCAAGTACCAACATGGCTGATCTTTGAAATTTTGTAGGACATCACGAAGACACAAAATGGCCTGCTTTCTCACCTGTTCACCACCACTTACATGTGTCACCCCATAATTACAGTATATACATTGGAAATGACCATCTATAAGAAAGATACAAGAAACATTGTGCACATGCAAGGATGATCTCAACCACTCGGTTCACCCGCGCCTGTGAACCATTCCCAAAGTAAAGTAGTGAATGATCTAGAAAAATGTTCATATCAAATCATAATTCGCAATTTTGCAAGACTTTGAGAAAATCCCTTTTTTTTTCTAAAAATGGATTCCACTATATGTTAGATGGGAATATAACACAATAACGAATTTTTAAACATCCCAATCAACAAGAAAAAAATAAAATACTTAATTATGAAAAAATAAGTATTAGAGGAAAAACTATACTAAACAATAGAAAAATCGAAATAAAAGATTGAAACTATGGTAAGAAGAAAAGAACTCAACTTTCACATTTGTTAAATTGATTTGGTTTCCGATTCACAGAAATCCTAGTCTTGAACAATGTGAATCATAGAAATATATGGTAATTACCTTAGGTGACGTATTGGTTATGAAACCAAGAAGAAGTCCATACAATTGTGATATCTCCGACCAGCTAACCTTATCGCCAATAACAATCAAATAAGAAATGCATTTTAATCCCGAAATCACAGCACCAACTGATGCCAATTCAGAACGGAGAACACGAAGTAACGGTTCCAAGACAAAAGTTCTTTTCTTTCTCAAAACTGGGATCGAAACCTTGGGGAGAATCATGGATTGGAGAGTGATAAGAGCTGCTATTACAGGATCTGAGGGCTCGGAATCAATAGAGAGACGATCTAGAGAAGAAATGGTTGCACCAAAGTAAGCGATTGGTGTTAAAGGGAGCTTCTGGTCTTTGAGCTCTTGAGACATGGCGCCGATAACTGCGCAAAGGTGCTGATGATCTTCTTGTGTTGAGTTGCTGAATCGAGAGAGAAGAGACATACAGAGATCTTCGCTTTCGTCTATCGAAGAAGAGGTTTCCAGGTCTTCCATGGCGGATAAAACTGACAAACCAAATAATTAGGGTTTAGGGTTTCCGAAGGTGTAGACGAAAATATGACATATAAGTTTTTTATTTTACGCTTAAAAAAGAAGAAGCTATTAATGGCACTCCAAGTTTTACTTATTACATTCCTATTTCTTAAGATATTTATTCCACCCCAATTATAGATTAAAACACACGATTTAAACATAATCACAAATTATAATCTCAAACATTACAAAACACTATTACACACGTTCAAACTCAATACTTGTTTACAATAATGATTAGGCTCGTATATCCTAAACCCAAATAAATAGCAATCAACCAAGAGACAGAGCATCTATTTGCACCCCAACTTTTACTTATTTCCAATCAATTACTTATTTTTTTAGGTTGTAATAAGTAAATGTTGGAATGCCAATAGCAGCTCTAAAAAAAATCATTTATATCATATGCTCTCTTTCGTATAGAATAGCAATGGTGTCTACATGGCACGTTTTAGTGAGTGTTTAAAACACATGGGACTCTTAACCCACTTGTTTTCTTCATTACATGTAGCCCCATTTGTTTAGGGTCTGTTCTTTACAGAAGCTAGCTCCAGCTCCAGCTCAAGAAGCCCTGAGCCTAAAAGTCACATCCAACAGAAGCTTGTTCGTTACAGAAGCACAGAAGCCAGAAATTGATGTTCGTTTGACAACTTTTTATTGCTGAATTCTGGTAAAATGATTTGAATACTCTTAATGTTGATAATGCACCTAGAATGCACTAAAAATGATCAGAATACCTTAATAAATATATAATTACACTATATATATACACATATAATAAATTTATACAAAAAATTATAAAAACAATTATTTTCAATTTAAATAAATTTATAAATTTTATAATTCTATCGAAATTTCAACATCTCTTAAAAATTGACATATGAAATTTTTCTGATAAAAAAAATATACATGCATAATACACAATCTAACATCCACGTAACGTTGAAGAAGAAATATTACTACTAACACTGTAATAAAAAATGACCAAAATACATTCTTAACCAATTCCACGCAGATATCAACCAAATCTTATGAAGATAGGATGTCTATATTGCGGAATCAATTTTTAACTCTGTTTCTTTTAATTCTGTTACTTTTTATTTCAGCATCTGACAACTTAAATATTCATTTAAAAAATAATAATAATAAATAAGAATAATCAATAAATTATAGCAATTCAAAAAATTTGCTAAAACAAATTATCTCTAAAAATGTCAAGAAATATAGTCCATAAATTCATAAAGCAAATAACAATATAAATTTGCATTTATCTATAAAAATTCCGCATGTGAGGTGAGTTTAAACAAATAAAACGGAAAAAAAACAAAAATAAAAAATAGAGAAACAAACTAGCAATGTATTGATTCACTTCTTGATTGTAAGAACTACACCCTTTTTAAATCCAATTACAGTCGAACCCAACTTAAAAAAAAAAAAAAAAAAATCAGCAATGGTGAGTTTAAACCCAATTAAAATCGAACCCAACTTCAAAAAATAAAATAAAATTTGTAAGAAGGGTCGAGACACAGAAAGTTCAAAATCCCATTATCTATTAACAGATAAATCAAACAAATCAGATGAATCGGGATGCATTTCAACTTACATCTCCAAGATCAATTAAAATTCAAAAGTTCTTAAAAGAAAGTAGCATATATATACTGAAAACAGATAGTTCACTAAAAATAATATCAAGGAATGAGAACACTACATGCATGATTAAATAACACAAAGAATCGCCAAGAAAATGAGCAGCAAAATTAACAAATTAATACACAAAAACAACTATCAGAAAAGAAGGAAAAAATATATATATATAACCAAAGCAGATTAAACGACTAAAATCACATAAATGCTGACAACAAATAATTTCACATAACATTTACAGAAATACATCAAGAATTCTCTTCACATACATGGCACAAACAAATTAAATCACATTAAGTGAATCATATTCACTGTTTTCAGCTTCATTATTACCAATCAATTCTTGTTGAACCATCCTTAATCACAACATTTACTACTTTGAAGCAAACCAAATCTATGAGAAAGTTGCTACATAAGAAAGTTGGTGCGGCAATATAACCTCTCCAAGTATACATTGGTGGCCATTATTATCATATGGGCTAATGTTCTAGATTTATTTAAATCAAAATCTTTTTCTCTAAAATAAAAATAAGGAAAAATACATATTACAAGTGATGGTAAATTATATATAAAAACAGAAGGTAAATTATATAAAAATAAAAACACTTTGGAGACGGAGAAAACATTCCAAGGGAGCCCAACTAAAAACAAGATAAAACAATAAAAAAACAACTCTCATCCACTCCAATTTTAAAATCAGCCCCACTTAAACATCAATTCTTAAGAAGAACACCCTTACACTCCTTGAATTTCTTGTATCAAAAGAACATCAAGGCTTTCATATTGAGAAAAATGTTGTGGATGACCTCTTCTTTGCCTTCAAACACCCTACAATTTCTTTCTTTTCAAGTGCCTTAACACATAGCAACATCTTTCCTTAGTAAAATTGGGCCTAACCCAAGCCACGTTGAATTAAAAAATGAGTTAACACCAAATGTCATAGGCTATGGGCAATGAAGAAAAAGATGATTCACAAATTTCTTGTTCTCCAACTTAGGAAGCAAGTGTCAAAAATGATAAAATTTCTCTTCTTAAGATGATCAGTGGTTAAATTTTGATTATGTGAACCTATCCATAGGAAAAACAAAATCTTAGAAGTTACCTTTGTATCCCTTCAAAAGAAGCCAAAAAGGCAGTATTCTGTGTTCAACTCAAAAAAACAGCCCCTAAACTTCCATTGTGATTGTAGCATCTACTAATCCAATTTACAAAAGGAAGATTGGGGAACAATTATTTGTAATAAAAATGCAACAATTACGTCTCCCGGATTAATCTTTCTTTGAATAAATTGTGATGCAATAAGCAAAAGTTGGGGTGCCAATCATTAGTGCTGTCTTTGGTCTCTTTTGAATCTATATAAAATCATTGAACTTAAATAAATAAATAAATTAGTCATTTTGAACTATTTCTTACCCATCAATGTGAAATAAAGTCTTATTCCTACAAAAATCCTTACTGAATTAGTGTTTCCCATTCTGTCTCAATTCAAGTAAATGTTAATAGTTCAATTGAGTTCATTAATTATATTTTATTCAGTTAATTTCAACTCAAAAGGATCATTAGAAAACTCTTTCAAGTACCAACTCATACAAAAACCCCATTGGGCATCGCAAAATCTTTCAAAAATGACTTTTCAGACAGTACCCATTTCCAATACATGACAATCCGCAGGACTAATCACATATAAAGAAACAAAGTGCGAAAATGGAATCAATATCGTTCTTGACTCATTGCGATGAATCCCAAAAGCCAACCAGAGACCGAGATTAGGCTGAATCAAGTTGAGTTAGGCTAAGACTTAGTTGATTCATGCCCATCTTTACATTACATCAGATGACAACACGTTATAAAATTTGAACATCCATTTGAAAATTTTAAAACAAAATTTTTAATTAATTATAAAAATAATTCTAACACTATATAAATACTAATTTTTGCAAGTTATATACGTGTAAAAAACAAATGCCGCCCATTAATAATTTGATAATGAGAGAAGAAAACAATTTCTTCTTTCCCATCAATGTTGCTTAGAGAAAGATGCTTTAGGAATCAATAACGCCAAGCTTATTAGAATAGCAAATGTTCCCCAAAGAAAGATTTATTCTGGTGTGGTTGTTGGTGTACTTTAATTAAGAAAAATTTATTCTGGTCTGATTCTTGTAAATTGGATTAGTAGATTCTTGTAAATTGAAGAGTTATTGTTGTGATCTGGTGTGGTTGTTGGTGTTTGATAGAACAGGGGTTTGATAGAAGAGTAGAAATGATGTATATCCTATAAAACAAAATCGCAGGATACATCATCATTGTTCCACCCTATCAATTCCTAAAGAAGTTTGCCCTTCTTCCCAAATCTCTACAATTATAAGGCTTTTTATTTGTATGTTTGTTTTCCTTATCCCTGTACCAATCGTAGACTTGAGGACGTAGAAACAACAAAACAGAGAAGAGAAATCTGCTTAAATACCCAAAAAAACAGAGAAGAGAAGAAACCCATAATCGAAAATTCATGAAAGAGAAGTAAAATGGAGAAATGGGTTCAACAGATTAACGTCAAATAGAGGGGGGAAAAAAACAAAATCAAAATCAAAATCAAAACACAGGAAGGAGCGAGAGAGAGATCGAAATGTCGACCTGTGAGTGTGGCATACCTGTAGTTTTTGCGAAAAGACTGGCTTCTGAAGCTCAAACGAACAGCCCCTCTGGTTCTAGGGTTTGTAGAGTGAGAGCTTCAATGGTGGATGACTACGAAAGCTCTTCCGATTTCGTTAAGCGCACAGAGCAGGCTCCGTATCTCTCAGGTATAAAACCTAAAAAACTTGGAGAAGAAGAAGATATCACAGAGAGACTGGGAGCTGCAATGAGAGAGACGAGGAAGGGGTTTACACTCGTTAAAAGTCGATAACGAAAGAGGGTTTAGGTTTAATTCGTTGGATATTTAAATAAAGGTGAAGGGTATTTCGGTCATTATATCTAAATCTTTTCGGTGATCAGCTTCTAGACGTCTCCATTTAGAGCTGGTTTTGACTTTGGTTGATATACGTAGGAGAAAAAGAAAAAAAAGTTCAAACGAATATTATTTATCCGACTCTTTTAACTTAAAAGTAAAAAAATAAATAAAAATAAATTTGAGTTCTGAAATTCCAACAAACAACCCTTAAACTCTAATCAAAAAACGTCACATAGTATCCTTATGTTGTTATAGGACAAAAGCATAGCTCTGGATTGCCACCCATGAGAAAATGTCGGATAAAAGTTGTTGGATATTAAATTTGAAATCTCCAAAAATACCTTCATTTTTACATTTAAACTTAACATTATGAAATTTATTTTATTAATAATCTATAAAATTATATTCACATTATTTTCATATTCTTAGATTTTTAAAATTTCAAAAATATTCATTTTTTACAATTTAAATTACAATTCCAATAGTCACGTGTCCCTGTTAGTAAATCTTTTAATTTTCAAAAAATATTTATTTTTTTAATTTAAATTATAATCTCAATATTCACATATCCCTAAAATCACATTAGTAAATTTTTTAATTTTCAAAAAACATCCATTTTCTCAATTTGACTTACAATCTTAATATTCTCGTGTCCCTAAAATTACATTAGTAAGTTTTTTAAATTAAACATATTTTTTTCTACTTATCTTACAATTCTTTTAATTTATATTATTCGTTACAAACATGTGCATTTGCACGTGCCACCCCCTATTTATGTAATGTAACGCCCTAAACCCACAATAGCACATATTGTTCGTTTTGGAATAAAGCTCGCATGATTTTAAAATGCATTTTACTATATAAAGTGTAGTTGGTCCTTATAACTCAGGTTATGAATGCTCTCACGTGCGATGTGGGACTAATCACACCTCTTTATTTTATGACATAACGATTTATACACTTATTTAATCTTTTGATACCTTCTAAACAAAAAACGGAGAAGAATGAAAACTAAAACAAACATTTAGATGTAATTATCTCTTAGCAATGGCTTTTAAGAATAAGAACATAATATAAAATGCATGTTCAAATTTGTATGTGTGTAATATTTTATTATGTAAAAAAATGATGTTATATATATACCGTGATTTACACACTAGAGTATGCTTTCTTGTGATATGAGAATTGGATACCAGGTTTTTTTTTTTTTTCTGAACTGGATTAGGAACTGGTCTGACTTAGTTGGATCATATTATCTTAAATGGGATCTTCCTTATTAAATTTAACTGACCCAGATCCAATAAATAATTGGCTTCATTCATAAAATGTGGGTTCATCAAGTCCATTTTGGGTTGGTCAAATTGATTTTGTTGATTGATGAAATAAATAAAACGATCTTAAATTTTGATTGGATCTATGATGGATGGATCTAGTTAACTAACCAAACACATTGGAAAGGGGTTGAGTTTGGGGCAAATCTAACCCATTCTATGCCCAATTATGAAAAGGTATTATAAGTGGTATGGACCATGGTAGTAGAGCTTAGTGACCATAGCGCAGAAGGGGTGCAGGTACAAGAGTGGAAATGCGAAAGTAACAAGTTCAAAAATATCTTAGAGTGGAGAGTGCTTCCAAAGCGTTGTGTATTAAATTATGTATAATATATTCAAATATCAATTTTACTATTATATGCTTCATTTGCATTAATTAATCCATCACTACATATTTTCTTTTGCAAAAAAAATACCTCTTTTACTAATAAATTTATACATGTATCCACAATGGTCCATAGTTGTTATATTTTCACTCGCCATACATTCATTGCTCTATTGCATTATTTATACTATTTATATAGTTTGACTATACCATTATTGTTGTTATACTACTCATCACCTCCAATTAGTTATGACAAAATAATTATTGATCAATATAATTATTAGCAATTAAATAATCAATATGTGTTTTAATAATCGAAACTTCTTCTATTTTGAAGGATTCAAACAAATTCTATAATTACAGTATTATTTTAATTTTTTTCTTAATCATTATAATATATATTGTCTCTAATTGTAATACTTAGCACTAATTCGTTATAAATTTATTTTTGAGGATACACATGACTAATTG
This sequence comes from Akebia trifoliata, assembly GCF_017979445.1. Classification (NCBI taxonomy): domain Eukaryota; kingdom Viridiplantae; phylum Streptophyta; class Magnoliopsida; order Ranunculales; family Lardizabalaceae; genus Akebia; species Akebia trifoliata. Next base: position 36,508,353 of record NC_141375.1, read on the forward strand.
ATTTTTAAGAAATTAAAAATACTTAATGTGATATATGGTGAGATTCTTTTATGTGAGCGATTTCAACATTTTGAGTTGCTTTGAAAGTGCCAAGTGAGGTATGAGAGCTGCAGCAGCACCTTAACAGAAAGATGGGTCACGAATAGGGGCAAAGTCAAGATTTTGCCCATGTGGGACAACCACAAGTAGAAAATTAGACATGTAATTATATTTAAAGGTCCACACTTAGGGTATTAGATAATTAGACATGTAATTATATTTACTTTAGACTAGTAAACTCATTACCACGAACTTGGAGCACAAATTGATGACTTGTCACCTTCAAACAGTTATAACGCTGTCATTAAGCGTCGTTAAATCCTGATATTGGTACCAATATACTCCCCCCCACCTTCAAACAACTTAATAACGCTGTCATTAAGCGTCGTTAAATCCTGATATTGGTACCAATTTAATACCCCCCCCCCCCCCCCCCCCCCCAACATTCCCTCCTAATGTCCCCAATCCTACACATCCCAAAATTTACTAAATGGATTATCAAGCTCACACCCCAAAATTTGAGACTATTTAGTAAGAAATCCTTTTGCCAGGGTCTTTTAAATAATTTTTCCTTTCCCCCTTCTTTTCACCCTCAATTTTGTTGTCTTTAGCCTGATACCCCTTTCTAGAAATACCTCTTCGATTTTATATAGCGTTCTGTTGTAGTGACCTCAACATCGTACCTCATATCGCATTTTCTTGACCTATAAGTGTATGAACCATAGATGCTTTTCACTCGTATCTCGATGAAATCCTCTATGGTTCTTAAACATTTTCACATCAGGAAAGTGCGATAAGAGGTACAATCTTGTGGTCACTTCATCATTATTCTTTTATATATTACATTTCCTATTCTCCTATTTTCTAAGAATACTCCTTCAAATTTATTGTCTTCTCTTTTTTCTCCTTTTTTTCAACAACACCTTTCAACTTTACAACCTTTTCTCTTCTACCATCTTAATGGCACGGGTAAACTCTAATCTTATAACAAAATATGTGGAGTGTTAATATATGACTGTATACAACCAATAACTAATAGAATGCAACTTGAAAGGAAAATGAGCTATATATGGTAGAATTTAACATAAGAGGGCACATTTTGATTGGAGTTTAAAACATCTAGCATTCATAACCATACCATTTTCTACGTGACATGCAGCTTGATATATTTAAAATCAAATAAAAACGTGCCATATAGACACCTTATATCGTTATAGGGATGGGATACTATTCTAGATCACAACTTTTATAATAATATCTTATTCAAATTAGAAAGAGTTGTGCTGGGATGACACAAAGGAGGACACAAGGGTGGCACAATGACGTGATGGGGAGCACATAACCATAGATGCTTTTTCGCAAGATACGAGTAAAAAGCATCTATGGTTATGTGCGCGCCACCATGTCATTTGTGTACCCATGTGTCCCGGTTTTATGTCAGTCCAACATTAGTGTTAGAAAAATCTGATTCAATGAAATTACAATGATAATTGTTAAAGAAATAAGAGAGTTAAATAGGTTTAATAGATTTAAAGTGGGAGAAAGTAATTCCATGAAATTAAAATAATATTTATAGCCAAAGCCAATAAGAAATGAGAGACTTAATTAAGTCTAAAGGATTAAAAGTGGAAACAATTTAACATGAAAGAGAGGATCAAGTCATTACCCTGGCTAACAGCTCAAAGTGCACGAGTAGGATCAGAAACATGACCTACTTTTAGAATATATATATATATATATATATATATAAATGGTATTTTTTGAACTAAAAATAAATATTTTTATTTAAAACATTTAAAATTAAATTTATTAAAATGCTTAATCTTCAGAGATGTACCGAGACTTGGCATGATCTTAATGTCTTAGGATTGTTTCCAAATGGACTTTCGTGTATAAAAAACCATATTTTTTTGACACTTAATATGAGTAATCAAATCAGAAAAAGGGTCTCCTATAATTTGGTTTGTTAGGATCTAACCTTTAACCTTGTTGTGGCTCAGATATGGATCCACCACACATCCAATCCAAAGGAACCCATATTATTTTGTATAAGTAGTGGTCTCCATTTAAAACCAGACCCATATATATTCCTTGTAAAATGGATCCTGAGTCAGATCTGGTGTGATCTAATTCAGTATGAGTCACATATAATTACAATAGTATGTCTAATGAGATCTGTAACAAAAGATTTTTTAGGATTTGATTCGGCCCACTCCAATTCACTGGGCTTGTATCGGAAGTTATTCCATAAAATAACTCTTTCTAGCCTAGGTTATGTAGTTTGGACTGGCGGTTATTACTTTAGAGAACTTACATTGCTACACCAACCAAATTCTACTTATAATATACAAATTGATAAATACATCATATGTAAAATAAAATACGTAGGATTAAGGATAGGTTCACCCTCCTCAATATGTATTCCAAACGCATCTCATCTCATTTAAAAAAAAAAAAAAAAGAATTTGGAGTCGATAGTTTTCTATCTAAAGTTGTTTGTTTTTATTAATTAGATTATCACATCGTGAATCCAAGATCCCTCAAACTCTGATTCCAGATAGATTTGGGTGGCAAATTTCCAATCATTCGAAGATCAGCTGCTACTAGTGAAGGGGGGAGTTATGTGATTTAACTGCATGCAGCAACAGTGATGAAAACTAATCAAGATTGCTGTTTCATGATTTAATGTGCTTGGGTCATGGAAATGGAAAACAGGGAGTTACCAAATTTCCCCACCAATATTACTTATTACAATTCAGTCCTACAAATACCATGCTTTCTATATCATTCATTTCGATTTTGCGTTTGAGTGTGGACCAGGCCAAATAAAAACTTACCTGTATCCAGGCCCGACCCAACTCGGAGTTCAAGTATTGGGCTTACTTGTGGGCCAGGCCGAACTTTGCTTTTTGTTTTTTCACATGGATCAAGTTCCGTTCACTTTTGGAAAAATGATTCTCATAAAACCATTGATCTCAACCCTGTAAATGTGCAATCCAACAATTGAGATTTGTCCTTGAGATATGTCTGCTTAATATGTGTATTGTTGTGATGCTGATGTTTGGATTATGCATTTAAATGATCGAGATCATGAGCTTCTCTATGACTCATTTTCCAAGAGTCACTAAAATCCAACCCTATATATAGAGGATAAATGATTTTGGATTTCAATAACATCCTTAGTTGTTTTATCTTTTTAGTGAAAAGGATTATGACATTTTAATATTTTGGATATTAATCATCTTAACCATTATATAATGAGAGAAGGAGTGGTACAACATCAAAATTTGGGATTTAAAAAATGACTCCACCTTACCATTTAAATTTAATATAATCAAAGTCATTTTGATCAAAAGTTTAGAAAGTTGCATTCCCATGTCCCCAAAATCATGGTGTCGAATTTTAAAATTACAAAAATATCATTTTTTTTTTACTGTGTAAACTTTAAAACCACCATTTAATTAATGTTTTAAATTAGAAATAAATTATATATATATATATATATATATATATGTATGTGTGTGTGTGTGTGTGTGTGTGTGAGAGAGAGAGTTTGCGCATACTACCTTTTAGTATATAATAAAACATACCCATAGAGTCCATTTTTTCGGGGGAAAAACTTTCAACCAGCTAGCGTAAATATCCCATTCAATCATAGTGACAAAGCTGGACTTCGAGAACAATTCGGTAATAGAAAACTTTGAAAAAAGTGGAACAAAGATTGGTAAAGTCAAGAATACATGAGATAAATTTGAAAATATTTTTTAAATTATAAAAAGTGTAAAAAAATATTTATTTCATATACTAAATGATAACATGACATTTAAAAATACTAAAAAAATAACTTGTAATTTTTTCAAAATTTGTTGATTAAATCACAATTAATCATGATTTTTTTGAAAAATAAAAGCCTTTTTCAAAAGCTTTGTGATTTTTAAAAAATTATGACTTAATCGAAAATATTTAAAATTGTGATTTAATCATGACTTTTTAAAAGTATTGCAGATTTTTGTCACTATGCATGCAACAACAATTTTTGTGGGATCCACTTTATTGTATTTCCTCTTCACCCCATCTAACTTTACTATATTTTCTCTTTTATTCATTTAATTTATTTGTATTGTTTTTCATCTTTTGTCCTTTAACCTATTTTTCTTTTAATAATAACCTCCACTTTAATGTTATTTTTTTGGCTTTTACCTCTTTAATCCAAAAGAGGATGTCTGTGCCGTAGGCATAAGTGAACTCTAGTCTATATAATAAAAAATAACTGCAGGGCTCACTTTATGGGGAACAAATCTCCATCTAGCCAGGGTAATGGTCCCATCCAATAATAATTTTGTGAGACCCATTTTATTACGTTTCATCTTTTACCATTTAACTCATTTAAAAAAAAATAATACTTTCACCTTTATTTTTATTTTTTTCACTTTACACCTTTAATCTCAAAGTGGATACTATATTTCTTCTTAAGCCACTTTGTGTTTTTTTTTAGTATTTTACCCTTTAATCTCAATTTTTTTTAATAATACATCATAATTTTCTTTTTTTCACTTTTACCCTCTTAAGGTCAAAGAGGATGCCCATGCCGTAGGTGTAGACTCCCCAATTTGAACAGGCCCATACTCGAAAGGGCCCAGAAATATCGATTTTCCAAATAAATGGGCCAACGGGCCTTAAGGGCCCAAGTCATTGAAAAGTGACATTTTGACCAAATCGAGGCCTCTAAGACCTTCCAATGGTCTAGGGGACCCACCAAATGGGTTTGAACTACCCTACACCTTTCCAACCTTCACCATTCCACTCTTGTACCCAGAAATATCCAATTTTTAATAAAATTCTCCAACGGGCCTAAAAGATCCGATTTGTCAACACGTGGCATTTTTTATCAAACCAATAATTATAAAAATCTTTAAAAAAATTAACAAATAAAAAAATGTGAGACTTGGGACGCCTAGCCCTTCTTTACTACCACCGCTTCGCCTTCGAATTCGCAAATACCCTAAACCCACCTAAGACCCATAAGCCATGAACTCTTTCCTAAATTAATTTCTCACCTTACTCCTAATCTAAACTCAATCTCACATCACCTAAAATCTAAAACCAACCTATACCCTCAAAACCCATTTCAAAATAACCCCCAACCAATTCCTAAAATCCAAAACCATTTCATAACCCAAGCCTAAAATACTCCAAAGCCCACAAACCCTTACCCATATCCAATTCATATCTAATCCACAACCCTAACCCATAAATCACAACTCACATAAACCAATTACTCTTTTATCATCAAAGGGTGACACATGTCATCACCCCCTTTCACCTCCCTCATCAAACCACCCACCCCATCACCTTTCTCTAAAAAAATTAACTACCCACATCACATTTTCTCTAAAAAATCACATCAACCCACACCCTCCCCTAATCTACCCTCATTACTCCTTATAAACCTCAATTCTCTCAAATCAAACACCATTAATTCATACCCCTCTAACCTACCCTTATAATTTCCTAACCCCTATTTTCTCAAATCAAACACCTCCCCCTAACCTGTCATCATCATACCTCTCCCTAATGTACCATCATCATTTCTTATAAACTCATCTCTACAACCTAAACTTATACCCATCCTCTCAAATCAAACACTCAATCTCTCCCATCAATTAAATCTAAACCCCTAACCTCCACACATCTTGTCACATATCACCATTTCCCTCATTTTCCCAACCACCCTCTCACACTCTCCATATCTTAAATCAAACACCACTCAATCAATCAACCACCTTTTTAAACATCCATCATCTCACCTCACCAAACACTCCACCCAAATGATTTGGGTAAGATCCAAACCATTTGGATCAAAGCACAACCCATTTACTTACATTACATAATTACCCCTCTTCCAACTCCTAATTTCATACCCCCACCTTTAAAACATGTGTCATTCTCTACTCTCTCCCACTTTATCCCATTATATCCCTCAAATAACCCCTCAACATCTATAAATACCCCCCTCTTCTTCCCAAAAATGATTTCAACTCTCACTACAAAAAATCTCTTACCAAGTCTCATAAAAAAATCACTCAACTCTCTACTCTCAACTCTACTCATCACTTCACTATTTTCTCACACTAATCTTAAAAGAGTTATATTCTCATAACTCATTAAGGATTCAACTCAAGAAGGCATAGAAGAAGAAGAAGGAAGGAAAGAAAAATAAAAAAAAAAACTTTGAAGCTTCAAGGTGGGTGCAACAAAATACCCCCCCTCTCTCTCTCTATCATCTTCTCCTCCCTCTTCTATTATCCTCTCCTCTCTTTAATTTTTATTTTAGATAGCCCTTAAGATGTAATGTTTCCCCTCCCTTATCTCCGGCAGATCGAACTTCGGTTTGATCGAAAGTATAAGGGTTGTAACCACCTTAAAAAAAAAAAAATTCGATTCAACCCATCAATTCGTTTTGAGGCAATCGATTTTTGGGTCTTTTTCAACTCATGAGAATGGATTCATAGCCATCGCCAACATTTTTAAAAGTGTGTTATTCCTAAGACTAAGGATCTATAAAGATCATCTCCTTCAATGAGATGATCTTATAATCAAGTCGAAAACAAATCCTTACTAAGGGTACAAGATATCGACACGTGGCACTTCACCTTTATTTTTGCATTTTTAATTTAAAATGACCGAGTTGAGTTGAGGTTACGACCACGTGGTGGGGAGAGAAGGGTGCCTAACACCTTCCATTTTCTCCAACCGAGCCACTTACCTCGAATCTCAAGGTTTGATTAGTTCATATCTATCGTGAGTCACTACGTGCCAAAAATGTGCATCGGGTGACCATTCACACCCACTTACAAAATGAATGGTGGTGACTCCAAACCTTGGTAGATGTGACCATCGTAATCGCGAAACCACGTATCTACAGCAGGTACTACGGCACGTGCGAACTCTAGTCATTAATAATATGGGTATTTTGATATTTGACTTTTAATGCAATAAATACTTATGTAATAAATGATATGAACACTTACCCAAATAACCTATACATCAATGAAGATTTACCGAGCAGACTTTGATAATAATATTTTTGTTACAAAAACTACCTTAAAGATCTAACAATTTCATGGGAGTCTTATTTTATCAAGTTTCTCACCCAACAAATCTTAGAGAGGGATTCACATCATTTTAAAATATTAAATTTTAATAATACATTTTTGAATTAAATATATATTATATTATCTCTCTCCTCAATACCTGTTCTCTCACAAAAGCATCATTCAAACTTTAAAAGAAAAAACCTGAGTTTTATTATAAATGTTGGCATGTAGACCAATGATGATTTTGGAAGAGAAAATCAATCTTGAGAGGAGAGAGGCCATAATGATTTGAGTTAAAATGAGGTCAGCACTAAAATCAACTTGGTTAAAATGATTTGAGTTTAAGACTTTTATCTTCCTAGATGTTAAAAAAAAAAAAAATGGAAATCTAGATAGTTGAAACACAGCCAACATTGTGGGTTTTATATACATGATTACAGTTGGATTTTGTGTTCTACTGGTCAGGAATTTTTGTTTTTTCCTGAGGGTCCTGATCCCCACATATTAGTTATTATATTAAGGGCAACTCCCTTGTTAAACAACTTTTTGAATTTACACCTCCAATATTCTTTTAAATTTTATGAAAAAATTCAGATAAAAAAGTAAATAATTCAAAATAACATTTTTGGAGGTTTGATATATCCATGATTTAGAAATGACCGATCTACTAAACTTAAAGTTAATTCAAAAGTAAAAATATAATCTTTTTTTGAATTTTTATTTTTAATTTGTAAAGTTCATAGAATTTTGTCCCCTACACCCCTGTGATATGGGATCATGTTTTTGTATACCCCAAGGTGAGTCCAAATACATTTAATAAGATTTGAAATCTTACTAGGTTAATAGGGCTAGTCTTACTCAAAAATGAATTATGCCAGATATCGTCCATCTGAGAGTTTTGACAGCTACTTGTCACTCCCTCTCGTTAAGTCGTTGTTATCTGCATCAACAAACTAATATTAAATGCAGTGAATCTAGTTACACTTTACATGGCCCCCTCGTGACAAATAAAGTTTTAATGTCACTTCGCTCTCAAAGTGCCGTCTCAGACCTAACTCTGGCATCTTTTATTACAAAAACTCTTATTTTATGAAGTTTATTATCCTCCAATCATTTAAAAACATGATCCGTAGAATCAATTTTTTTTTTCTTTGTATATTTAACTACCGTATTTTAATTTTAAATTTGTAAGTTTCGGTAATCATTCATTTTCAATACCTTCAATTAAGTTTAAAAAAAAAAGAACTTTCTTTTTTCTTTTGAATCTAAATTTTTCCATAAAATCTAAATGATTGTGGTGTTTCATGCCACTTTGACTATCTATGTAGGGTTAATGATATTTAATAATATTTAAAATCTTATTAAGTAGTCATGCCAATCTGATTCATAAAGTAAGATTGATTCATTGATAAATTTGATAAAGTAAAAGAGTTTTTGTAATAAAATTGGAACACATAGGCCTCTTGGTAAATCTCTCGTCTGTTGAGTATGTCACCCTCTAAACATTTGGCATGCTAAAACACTAAAAATCAGTTTGATTGGCAAACCAATTAGAAGTTATGGTACAAAGTCTTTAACTCATGCTTGAATTGTAAATATCCACAAGCGAATCAAATTAAAGAACCTCATTAAAATAATTAAGAAAAGAATTATCTCTGCATATCCCCATGATCCAAATTTGATCTAGAGCAGCAAATCACATATCATGAACCCATATTTGAACTGAGTGGAGTAGGTCACATTGATACATTCATCAAGAGGTTGGACTAATTAAAATCCTCCACTCAACATTTTTGCCAAGCGATGTCGAACATTTGTTGCAATTGGGACCACAAATTAGTTTCCTAAACTAAATTCCACTGAAGTAGACCAAATATACAAGTAATCCCTTAATTTTCCACTATTAAGACAGATCAACTGTGACTCTTAAGCAAATTCTATCTATATGACATGGATGTACGTAGTCATTTAGCCCCTAGTTAAGAAAAAGGGGGAATAATCAAGAAAAAATCACAAAAAACTTAGATATATACATAAAATAATTTTTTATAGAGTTTTTTGAATTACTTCTCAAAAATACTAGGTATACATTTAGATTAGCTCCAATACGAGCATCCTTCAATAGGATTTGAAGTGCTTCATGAGTAGTTTGCATAGTAGTTTCCAACTTCCCGTGTGAGTTGCCTCAGTGGTGCTCTAAGCTCCAAGCTCTTACATGATGCTATCCTTACTTATACCCAACTTTCTTTTTGTTATTCCTCCACTCTCTACCCAGGTATAGTAGGGCATTCTGATCTCTCTCTATTTATATATATCTATATATATTTTCAGGATGATTCCTAAATATCAATCTAGATACACAACACTTTTGGAGTTGATTTTCAATACATATCCACCTTCTCAGGTTCCTTGTAATAATATACTTCAACTTTAGCTCTTTCTATGAACAAAAGCTCAAAATTAATCCAAATAAGCCTTAACATTCCCACCATTTTGTCCTTAAAAAAAGTTTTGAGTCTTTTGAGTCTATCCCATTGAAAAAAGTCAATGTCATGCACATAGTGTAGTTAGTAGTTTATTTTACTCATAATCCTCTCTATGTGGCATATTTTTAGAGGTCCCATTGGCCTATGCTCTTTTTTAAAGATCAAATTTTAACAAAATTTTGATTCCGACTCACTGATCATTTTAATTCTTAAAACATGAAGAACGAGATCAATAGATTTTCAAAGTGGACGATCTTGTTGATATAAAGTAACGAGATCATTGATATTGATTTGAAATGACAATCTCACCAGTAAGCTAGTTTTTTAGTGAGATCATCACCATAGAAACTAGCAAGGTTGAATAATCAAGAAAAAATCACAAAAAAAACTTAAGATATATACATAAAATAATTTTTTATAGAGTTTTTTGAATTACTTCTCAAAAATACTAGGTATACATTTAGATTAGCTCCAATACGAGCATCCTTCAATTAGGATTTGGAAGTGCTTCATGAGTAGTTTGCATAGTAGTTTCCAACTTCCCGTGTGAGTTGCCTCAGTGGTGCTCTAAGCTCCAAGCTCTTACATGATGCTATTCCTTACTTATACCCAACTTTCTTTTTGTTATTCCTCCACTCTCTACCCAGGTATAGTAGGGCATTCTGATCTCTCTCTATTTATATATATATATATTTCAGGATGATTCCTAAATATCAATCTAGATACACAACACTTTTTGGAGTTGATTTTCAAATACATATCCACTTCTCAGGTTCCTTGTAATAATATACTTCAACTTTAGCTCTTTCTATGAACAAAAGCTCAAAGTTAATCCAAATACGCCTTAACATTCCCACCATTTTGTCCTTAAAAAAAGTTTTGAGTCTTTTGAGTCTATCCCATTGAAAAAGTCAATGTCATGCGCATAGTGTAGTTAGTAGTTATTTTACTCATAATCCTCTCTATGTGGCATATTTTTAGAGGTCCATTGGCCTATGCTCTTTTTTAAAGATCAAATTTTAACAAAATTTTGATTCCGACTCACTGATCATTTTAATTCTTAAAACATGAAGAACGAGATCATAGATTTTTCAAAGTGACGATCTTGTTGATATAAAGTAACGAGATCATTGATATTGATTTGAAAATGACAATCTCACCAGTAAGCTAGTTTTTAGTGAGATCATCACCATAGAAACTAGCAAGGTTGTCACTTTGAAAAAAAAATATCAGTGTTCTCGCTACTTTCTATCAACAAGATCAACACTTTGAAAAATCTGCGATCTCGCTCCACATGTTTTCAAAATAAAATTGAACAGTGTGCCATACATCATACTCAGTTGAAGAAATGGTGGGTATCACAACTCTTGATTGTTCATGACTGGACTCTTTCAAAATAAAAGTCAAAACTCTAAGGAGGCAACTCAAATTATTTTAAACAGAGGGAGGCATGTCAAACATGTTTCATACGCAGCCGGGTAAGCCAAAAATCTTATACCAGGAAGTTACATACAAATTATAGTCGAGAAACATATATTCTCTATCATCAAAGAAAGGTGGTTTCCTGTAACCAACTTGTAAGTAGAAAAAGTCCCGGTAAGAAAGGCCACCGTGTCTTAGTCAAGAGGGAGAGAGATATTTCTACAACGTGCACTCTTTACTTTCCAATATATTGCTTGATTTTTGAGATGTTTCCCAATTTCTTTGAAGCTTCTCGGTGTCTTCATGGATGCTCCCCTAATTCTTAATTTGTCTTCTTATTACTGAGAGAGATTCATGCATGTGTTGTGTATCTTCCAAACCATGCAGAATGGTTTTTCTTGGTGTGTGTATATAAATGGAAATAAATTTTTTAAAATTTATGTATTTTATATATCCTCATTGTAATAAAATTTATTCATTTTATTTCTATAATTGGACTTTTGATGCTCATTCTTGTAAATAATAATGGCCTTTTTAATTAGAAAAAATAATAATAATGACGGGGACACACATGCAAAAACAATTGTAGAGTCCACCATGTATACTTTTAAAACATACTCATCGAATTAAACTAGGTCGAGTTGACTTGACTAGAATTTGAGGTGACTCGTTCCAAGGTTCCATGGGACCAATTTGCTGAATCTGCAGCGTGAATAATCATTAAGTCACCTCGTCTGAATTGAAACTACACCCGAGTTGGATTAGAAAATTTAGGAACATTCTCCATCAATCTCAGTAAGGCCACCAAATTAAGACTATTTTCCTGGAAGAAGGTATGAAACTGGCTAGTATGATTTAGAAACATCCGGCTCAAAGACATGTTTTTAAAATGACTACTGATTTTGTAACTCAATTTGACAATGTGGCTCAAAAACTCACCGACGTGTCATGTGCAAAGAAGTGTAGATTCTTTTGCTCGGGATACACAACTGCAAATGACAGGTCAATTGTGTATCCTGAGGGAATGAATTTATGATTCTTTGCCCATGCTACGTCGGTGAGTTTTTGAGTTACCCGGTCAAGTTGAGTTATAACATCAGCACTCTTTTAAAATTAGTTTAGATCTTATGCACCCAGGGTAGAAGATTGAAACCCTCCTTCCACACCTCAGCACATGCCATCTAAGCCAAAATCTGAGGAAAATTTAAAAATGAGATATTTTAGGCATCAATCCCTAAGATTGTGGCATATGTTGAGGTGTTGGAGGAGGTTTTCAATCCTTCACCCTAGTGCATATGATCCGGACTCTTTTAAAATGATTCATGATTTTCTTACTCCCCTTCACAAACTCTCCCCATGTGGTTATGGAGAGAACCATAGATTTTTCCCCTTGGGATACAAAATTGCACTTATTGATGTGTAGTTGTGTATCTCGAGGAAAAATCAGTTCTATGCACAATTACATGGGAAGAGTTTGTCAGAGGGGGAGTCCATTTATCATTATTTTTTTAAAAATATTTGAACAATTCCACCACCACCCATGTCTCTAATCGAAAGTTTCAAATCGAGGTCACGTGCTTGTCACGTGACCCATATGACTATAAATAGGCATACAATGCGTACAGTTTTAATTATCACCTTGAAAGCAATATTGGTTATATTTCTTAGCAAAACATGGCTAATAATAACCAAAAGGTTTCAAAAATAGGCATCATTGGAGCTGGTATTAGTGGTATTGCTGCTGCAAAACAACTTTCAGGCTATCAACCTGTGGTTTTTGAGGCCACAGACTCCATCGGTGGTGTCTGGAGGCATTGTTCCTATAATTCGACAAAACTCCAGACCCCTCGATGTGCTTATGAGTTCTCGGACTACCCATGGCCCGAAAGAGATAATTCAAGTTTTCCTTCTCATACTGAGATTTTAGATTACTTGCATGCTTATGCCACCCACTTTGATGTGTTAAAGTACGTTAAGTTTAATTCAAAGGTGGTAGAGGTCAACTTTACTCGTCATGACCAGGAAACCACTACTAAATTTAGTAGGAAACTGGGAGAGTATGGTACTCTGTTGACGGGAAAACCAGTTTGGGAGGTTGCTGTGCAGAACAACAACCAACCTGACACTCTTCAGGTCTGTGTGTGTGTGTGTGTGTGTGTGTGTGTGTGCGTGCGTGCAGAATAACCCCTAACTAAGCCACTTGTCTATTCCTTGGGCATCCATAGCAGATTCTTTCTAGGCAGAAGCCAGAAGAGCTCCTCTGGTGGACATCTATGTATATTATCTGGATCTTGTGGAATATTCAATATATACGAGTCGTGCTGGGGTAACACAGGATTTACTGTGATTCTCACAATTCTGACGTGGACATGCATACATAACCGTAGATGGTTTTTACTCGTATTGCGTGGAAACAAATCTATGGTTATGTGCACATCCCACGTCAGACTTGTGAGAATCGCAGTAAATTCTTTTTGTTATTTCAGCATTTTCCTCCTAACTATACAAAAAGTCGTTTGGGACACACACACACACACTTCTTGGGGTGATATATATATATATATATAGATCTGGATTTTATTCATATATGTTATCCCTACAACTACAATTATTATTTTGAGTAACTTATCTTTCAAAGTATTACTTACGTGCAATCAATCACCTCTTCGTGGTTTGGGTGCCACCACCTTGCTATAAATTAACTTGCAGGAGATGATCACCTTTTTTTTAATATTAAATATTTATGATTATCATATGTTGACATTTTTTGCTATTTTAGTGGTACGCTTTTGAATATCTGGTGGTGTGTATCGGGAGGTATGGTGACATACCAAAATGGCCAGTATTTCCACACAATGAAGGGCCAGAAATTTTCCAAGGAAAGGTTTTGCATTCTCTGGATTACGCCAAGCTCGACAAAGAAGCTACTCATCAACTGCTAAGAGGAAAGAAGGTTGCAGTAATTGGTTACAGGAAATCAGCCATCGATTTAGCTGTTGAATGTGCAGAGGCTAATCAAGGTATTTTTTGTAATTAATATATAATACCTATCTATCCACTAAAATCTCAAAATTAAACTTAATCTATTTTGCATCAAAATTCATTTTATTACAGTGCATTATATTCAATAACTTTGTCAAAAGTTATGGTACAAGATTTATCAAAGATTATAATATTTAAAAAAAAAAGGTATAGGATCTTCCTTCATAGTTTTGATTTACACTTTTTTTTTTCTTTCATTACATAAGCCAACTTTCAATTCTTGTTCATCATTATTAAGTCCTAATAATCATAAAATTAAGTAACAAGATTGGTTTAACCAAACCAAATCTTTGGGATATGGCAAAGTGATGATGATGATGAGCATATGTATATGTTTGTGATATTGACTTAAGTTGATGGGATTGTTTATTAAAGGAGCTGATGGGCAACCGTGCACAATGGTGATTAGGTCCTTACATTGGACTGTCCCCTCTTACTGGATTTGGGGGTTGCCCTTTTTCTTGTTCTATGCAACTAGGTCCTCACAGTTTCTCCATGAAAGACCTAATCAAAGCTTGTTAAGGGCAATTCTTTGTCAACTATTTTCTCCCCTGGTAAGCCCCATCCCCACCATATCTCAGTTTCATTAGCATAAAAGTTGAAGAAAGAATGTTAGGTGTTCTACCTAGTTAAATAAACATTTTGGTCAAATTATATATGCAATCAAATACAATTTTCCTTGAGATACAATTTTAATGGTGGAGATTTCATGTTTTTCTATTGCCACACAAACTTTTGTGAATGCCACCCAAATTCATGTGTAAATCACCAAAGAATTAGCATACATCTGGGGGTTGCCGTTAGAAAAAGTTGGTGTGGCAATATAAAATCTCGAAAACAAAAACAAAAAAAATGTAGCACCATCTCTTCTTCATCAGATTCAGCTTTGAGAGAGATGACATTTTGATGGGTTGTCATGGTTTTAACAGAGAAGAATGATTTCGAAGTTTATAGAGTCTTATTTGGTGTGGAAGCTTCCATTGAGGAGGTATGGATTGAAACCAGATCATCCATTCGAGGAGGACTACGCATCATGTCAGATGGCTATCTTGCCAGATAAATTCTTTACGGAGGCAGAACAGGGAAGGATCATATTTAAGAGGGCATCGAAATGGTGGTTCAGGAGTGATGGAATCACATTCGAAGATGGCACTAAGTTGGAGGCTGATGTTGTAATTCTTGCAACTGGTTTTGATGGCAAGAAAAAGCTTAAGGTTTTATTACCTGAGCCCTTCCGTAGTTTGATTGAGGACTCTTCTGGTGTCATGCCATTATACAGGTATGCAATGACTCTTTAGTCTTTTATTAAATAAGGTTTAGACATTTGGTTCAAGGTATTGGGATGTCATTGTTATCAAATCAGTTTTGGATCCGAATTGGCAACACTTCCAAGGTGGATTCCACAGTGCCAAAATTCTTTGAAAAAACTAATTTTTTGGACCTAAGTTTAAATTGAGCCATGATTTTGTTACATGGATCGTAGTAGCTATTTATTTCAACATGGTTCATTGCGCCAAAGCATCAATAATATATATCCATCTGATTGGCCATTAATAGACCCACATCTTTCATAGGTTAATTATTATAGTCTAAATTTGGAAATTTTCAATGAATGGCAGGGGCACCATTCATCCTTTGATTCCGCACATGGCATTTGTGGGGTTCATTGAAAGCGTCTCGAATCTGCACACTGCAGAACTACGATGCAAATGGCTGGCACGACTCCTTGATAATCAATTTAATCTCCCAACTGTGGAAAAAATGCTTGAGCAAACAACCAAAGAGATGGAGATCATGAAGAGGACCACCAGATTTTACAAAAGGCAGTGCATTTCTACTTTTAGTATCAACCACAGTGATGAGATATGTGAAGAGATGGGATGGAGATCTTGGAGGAAGAACAACTGGCTATCTGAGGCCTTCACCCCTTACAATAACCAAGATTATAAATATGATGAAGAAAAATAAGGATATATCTTGGTCACTCGTAGACCACTTTAAATAAACAAGTTGGATTATCTGCTCATAGTAGAAAACTAATGCAAGTGTTACAAATCAAAGTGTGGATCATAGAGGCCCAAAGTAGAAGAATAAAAATGATTGTGTTGTGTACTATGCCATGGCCAGATAAAAAAGACTTCATTACTTAGTTATTATAAGTGATAAAATAAACTAGTTTCTTACTATGTTTGTTAGACTTCTAATTGCATTTCGCATGGTTGTGCAGTGTTAATGAGGACATTTATATCATTTTTTTCATTAGCTTATTAAGAGGACATGTCAAAAAAGGTGGTTGTGGCCTCCTGATTTACCTTGTTACATGATAGAAAACTTTCATGGGATTGAGGCATGCAATCATAGAGATTAGTCTCATGCCAAAAAACGTGTGGGAGAATCCTGTGATATAAACGAGAGAGAAGTCAACAGATATATCATTAGTTTGAAAACATAACGTATCTCAATAGACTAATGATAAATTAACTCACAAAAACTGACGATCTTGGCTTTGCAGTGCCTAAAACCATTAGACTTTTTCCTTGTCTATCCCAAAGAAAAGATCTATGTTTTTGTGCACTGCCACATCAAGAATGTCAATTTTGCACTTCAGTTTCTCGCAACTCATCTCAATATTCACAAAAGACTAATGATAAAATGATTCGCTAAAACATACGCGGTTTGTACACGGTTGATGTGGCAAGTGCGTAGAACCATAGATCTTTTTCCTAGTGTATCCCGAAGAAAAAGTTCTATGATTCCGTGCACTTGCCACGCCAACTACATCCAGATCAAGTACGATTTTTTGAGTCATTCTATTTGCACCCCACCATTTATACTTAGTGCACCCACTTACCTATATACATCCCACCACAAAATGTGTTTAAGGGGGTACAGTGATCACAAATGGTGGATACAAATAGCCTGACCCAAAAATAAAAAAAAAGTAAAGTGCTTCACTAGGGGTGCAACCCGATTTGATTTGTGACTAAATCGGAATTCAACCAACCTAGGCCGGTTCCACTAAATAAGAACCAGAACCAAACCAAAATAAGTTCAGTTCGGTTCCATAGGTTGTGAATATCCTAAAAACAAGGTTGGAAACGACATATTTTTAATAAATAATAAACAAAAAAAAAATATATAAATCATTAATTTATTAATAAAAAATCATTAATTTATCCTTAAAGAAGTCATTAATCTATGTCCTAACTCCTAAAATAATTCATAAGAACTGAATAAATCTATCTATTTATTAAATAAGGTTCGGTTCGATACAAGACTTGAATCGAAACCGAACCAAATTGATCGGTTATCTATTTTTTATAAATAGAACTGAACCACAACTTGCTCTAAATCGAATCAAACCAACCCAAAGCTATTGATTTGGTTTGATTCTCAGTTTGAACCAGACCAAGTTGCACCCCTTTGCATCACAGTCGAACTCATAACTGCTGCGTGTGCGTGGTTTACAAAAGTATTATACTACTTTATTACCAACTACAAATACCCATGTGTCTATCTTTGCTCTAAATCACTTTAATGTTAATTTTTAATGAAGTATTACTTTGAAAGCTATTTAATTTAAGATTAAAAAAAAAAAAAAAAACCAGTGACTCAGACGTACCATCCACATTTTTCTGAATATTTAAGATACCCCTAATTTTATCAAACCGATCACATGATCCCCTTGACTGTATTCTACTCAAGAAGACTAATAGAGAATGAGCTAGATGCTATCTTTTAAACCTCCACACAAAAGTCCACTATTGTTCTCCAAATATATATAATAGGCTACAATCAACCTGGTTTTCCATCCATGGCTTTCAATATGTTGAAAATAGAAGTCTTTTATTTATTTTTTCTATCCAAGTATCTATGATCATCTACTGCCCCATAAATCCTATATCTTTTTCATGAGGTTTGAAAATTGATCGAGATAAGATCTTAAGGCTGAAGATAAGGGTAAAAACTTTTATCCTAAAGGTTGAAGGACAAGTTAAAAATCAAGAATTTTTAACTACAGTTGAAGATGAGAGGGCATTTTATGTCATTCTCTCATCTTAATCTCTTAGATAAGACGGAGTTCAAGTTATATATCATTTATTTGAAAGCATTGCAGTATCTGAAATATTCACCAAAATTGGACGGTATGTCTAAGTCACCCTTAAAATAACAAATATTATCAAAAGAAAAATAAAAAGAGTAGTGCTCAAGGAACCTCAAGATTGTACCTTACTCATATATCAATTAAATGCATCTAGGGTTCACACACACTTTCAGACCATGAAAATGTGATGTGAGGTATAATATTGAGGTCACTTCAGCATTATTCAAAAGAAAAACCCCTACTGATAATTCCCAAGATTTTTTGACCATTCCTTGATGGATAAACATATTAATGGCAATTTGACTAGTGGTTTATGATCATATTCTACTTTATCTTCAATCCAGTATTTTCAATCTCACTAAGAATATTCTTGATTTTTCCCTATAATTTCACCGTACCTATTTTTATAAAAAAAAATTTCTTGATGCTGTTGAAGAAGATAAGAAAAACGAGTCATGATAACATGACTTGTGTGGTGGCATATTGATCAAACGAGTTCATGATGTGACAAGTTTGGGTATCGTAAATCTGCACATCTTGGGATACACAATTCCCTTCCTTTGGGATACACTTTTTATGAGGAAGTGCAATTGAGTATCTCAATATGTACAAATCTATGATACACGAACTTGTCCACGTCATGAAGCCATTTAAGTATACCACCTGGCAAGTCATATTATAAGAAAGACGTCAAGGGGCGGGGTGGGGCGGGGGCTAGTCAACAGCTTGCTAACGTAAGGACAGACCAAATTTATGTCTAAATCACGCTTACTAGTCTCCCTTTATTTTATTTATATATATTATATATAGGAAACGTGAACATGTGCAACGATAATATGGGATAGGTGGCTGTTATTGCGGTCGGTGAAATAGGTATAATTTCCATTGAACAGTGAAGGATTATTTTAAACAGTGAATTAAGTATGTAACTTATAAAGATGAGTAGTTCTAATAAAAACTAAACCAATCTATCAACCTCTAATACTGATTAAAAAACACAAATAAAAGAAAAAAATTAAAGGGAACTATTATTGCAGATTGAATGGGGGGATGTTCTGACACCTTCTGTGTATTGCGTCAACATCATCGATGGAATGATCATGTGAGTTCATGTAGAGTTCTTCCACATGGCTTTCATCATTTTGGGTGTCTGGAGGAAATTTTAAAAAATGAATAATACCCTCCTTTCGCACATCTTAGTGTGAAAGTGTATGTGAATCATAGATGTTTTCTATCGAGATACAAAGGAAAAAGTATTTATGGCTCCTATCAACTTTCACGTTAAGATGTACGATATGAGATTCTAGCATGAAGTCACTCAAGCAAAACTCTTAAAAGTAAAAAAATATAATAAATAAATAAATAAATAAAAGCTAGAAGATAGATCCTCCAAATCCACTTTTGTTATCATTTTCATTCCAAAGTTACAATAAAAATTGGGTCAATTCATATAGATCTAACACGTAGTGATGGCATACAGTATGACTCTGGCCTCATGTGCAAAAGATGTTGTGGTTTAGAATTTGGAGAGATAACCATGACATTCTTGGACTCATAGCTCAATGGATTTGACAAATTGTAAAACAACTTTGAGGTTGTGGATTAAGTCCAATTTATTCATAAAATAAAATAAAAATAATAATATTCTTAGGATTATCCTATAAATTACCATATGTAGGGGTACAGATATTCCTCCATTGGAAATCCATCAAAGATGATTACCTTTAAATAATACAAGCAAGTACATCAAATCAATTTCATGTCATAAGATGGATCCGATTAACTAGAAAAGGTAACTAATTGAAATCGTAAAAAGATCCTAAAAACTTCAAACATTTTTATATTATTTTGGAACTGAACTCTTTTAATTTAGATCCAAAGGGTGGGCGGGGCTAGGGTGGTTGGTGGTCTGCCTTTTTCTTAGGTGTGTATCTGGTAGACCCACTATTTATTAACTTAAAACAACCTTCTGGCAGCCAAACTTCAACAATCGTTTAAACAAAAACATTTAAGTGGTTTAACACACACCTAAAGAGGCTTTTGATAAACCAAAAAATAGTATCCCAAGGAAATCTGAACTAATCCCTAGGAAACCTATGGTTTTTTTTTCCCATCTCAGCCTCTCGTTTAACAGAAACAAAAGGGTATAATTTAATTACCAAGACACACGAGATCAGAATACCATTTTACAGTGTCCACGTCATCTTATTAGCATAAGACGGCATCAAAATAAAAGTAAAATTTATTTATTATTGTTATTAGTAGCTCTACTATTATAAATAGCCACAAAGACTTGTATAGAAACTCATTCATGATCAGTATTCTTCTTCTTTAATTTACTGCAAATTAAAGAGAGTTATTAAGTTGGATAGAAACTTGGACTTGGTCGAGGAAGACAAGGTGTACATGGGTGAGCCGTGCTGGAGAAGCAGGGCACGTGCCAAATATCTTAGATGAGTATCTAATTAATCTGAGAGCTTCGCACGTGCTCTTGCTCTCCAGCTTGGATCTACATCCCTATGTTTTGCATGTTCTGAGAAAATCGGAAATTCTTTCTCTACTGTGACAAAGGCAAGTTCAGTAATTCTAGTATATATGTATATAGTATTCATTGATAGCTTTCAAATCTTTGTTTATTGTCCAACAACGTTGGCCAATCAAATGGCTGAGATGACAAGTTTCCTAGGGACGAACAGCTAGCTCTAGAGAATCTCTTTCCATCTCAACTGTTTGTGAAGGCACTACAATTTTACTTTGGTTGTATAATTTTTAGGACTCTTCTAACGTTCAGCTATATATATATATATATGTCCAGCAAATTAACAGCTTAAATGTGAACAAATTTCCTAGGGATTCACAAGGGAAGGGAATATACGCATCCTTCATGATGTAAAGCGATGATCAAATCATCTAATGAGGGTCATCTTGGGTTCTTCAGAAACTTCTGAAAGTATTAGATTATTAGATGATATTATCAGAGTATTAAGGTGTACATTCATATACTAGAACATTATCTTAATCTAATTAGGATTGGGTAATGTACACTTAACATTTTTTTCCTTTTTCTCTAATCTCATCAGTGATCAATATAATCAAGGATTATTCACTTCAATTTAAACTTTCTCTGAGATCAAAATAGTATGGGTTATACACTTTCATTTTTTTTATAAATAGCATTGTATTCATGAAAAAACCAAATCGGTCGAGTTGACCAACTTGGGAAGACCTTACACAATAGCACAACTCACGTACAGATCCGCAAATCCCATCCCACGGGTTATACACTTTCATGTCTTTATATATATATTTTAAGATAATTTTCTATGACTAATAGGTTTCATATTCTCTCTTTCAATTATTTAGTTTGATTGACATTCTTCTTTTACTTGCTTTATTTGTTTCATGTAAACCATAATTATTACCAGTTATCCTTATCACCACTGTCAACAGTTCACGCATCACCATAGATATATATATATATATATATATATATATATATATATATATGGGTCCCGTTCAGCATCCTAAGCTTTACCACACATTTTAACAAACGTGTTTTGTCTTACATGGGTTAGAAGTTCTGGAATGGGCTGATTTTTGGTGAGGATGATCTCTATGGTGAGGAGATTATCCTTACCAAAAATCAGCTCATTCCAAAACTTCTAACCCCATCAAAAATGGTTTACAAAAAATGGACGGTCCACGATTTTTCAACGTGTAAACATGGGGCTAAACATTTCAGAATGGGCTGATTTTTGGGGAGGATGATCTTCTAATCATAGAGATCATCCTCACCAAAAATAAGCCCATTCCAAAACTTCTAACCCATGTAGGACAAAAAACGTTTGTTAAAGTGTGGGGTAAAACTTAGGTGCTGAACATTTCCCTATATATATATATGAGTGTTTGTGTGTGTGTTAACATGGTCCTCTCACTCATAGCAACCTCGTAAGGTTTCACCCAACAGCGATTTAATTTGCACATTTAGGTAATTTTTAATAATCAGAGGCAGTTAAAGTATCGATCCCTCAGCTAGCTAGATTTTAATTTGGTAGTCAATTGCCACGACAACAACCGCTGCAAAATGCCTTTGCCATACATCCTGCACAACTGTCAGTCAATCCTTCTTAGATCATCCTTATTCATCTACAGTCAGCAGCTTCTCTCTCTCTCTCGATCACCAATAGCTTTCGAGACTGCCTCATCATCAACATCAACATCATCATTTGCATTATTATATTCAACAACCATGCTCGCAAACAAAAGCATTGTGTACCCAGAAACTATGTATAGGGTCGGGATACACATACACATAATGCTACAGTGTGTTTTGTCTTATACGGGCAAAAAGGTTCAGACTGGCTGATTTTTTGTGAGGATGATCTCTATGGTGAAGAGGTTATCCTCACAAAAAATCAGTCCATTCTAAAACTTCTAACCCCATGTTGAAAAATTCTGGACCATCCATTTCTTATAAACCACTTTTGATGGAGTTATAAGTTTTGGAATGGGATGATTTTTTGCAAGGATGATCCCCTCACAATAGAGATCATCTTTACAAAAAATCAGCACATTTTGAACCTTTTAACCCATATAAGACAAAATACGTTGTAGCTTTATGAGTAGTTTTAAGTGTCTACAGATCCTGACTCATAGAAAAATATCAAAACTCCCCTTTTGCGATTTTTCCTCAACTCGCAAACACGTTTTTATTAAAGGTCACATTCTTCATCACAAGGGAAACTTCCCTTATTGCAATATCTACAATCGTTCTACTAGTCTCATAAAGCCTTTTTCGTTTGTCACTTCAACAAACGATTAATAGCCTCAGAGTTACTACTGGTGTCAGACATTTTTTTCTTCTTCACTTGCATTTTATACCAAAGCTCAGCTCAATTAATGTTCACCCTTTGCAACTCTTCTATAGATAAATTCAATGCAATTCATGATTAAATTGTTGAATTTTTTGTAAAAAAAAAAGAAGAAATAAATAAATACATAAAGATAAATTAGAAAATCAAATTTTTTTATTGGATGGGAGTAACTTAATACGTTACATTACCAACCATTGGATAATTCTCTAAGAAGTTATAACTTCTTTTAACTCTAACCAACGTATCTTTAGAACTTCATTTTCAATCCAATGCCTTTAAGGTATTGGTTCAATTTTGCCTATTGACACCCTATTTTTTAACCCCTCTTTGAAGCAATGGGAATTCCTCATTATTTATTTATTGGAGTTAATCCAAGAAAATAAAAGTATTTCACTCCTGATTTATTCTCAAGTAAATATTGTGAGATTCTTGAGTCTAAAAACATCTAATTCATTACGCTTAAATTGTTCTCAATATTTATTATTTGTGAGATATATTAAAAGAAAGTACAAAATATTTTCGAATTCACCATAAATAGAGATTGGCGTGCTACCCTCTCTGTTATAGATCATTGTATCTTACGAGATAGATATCTATGAACTGTTGGCATCGATACAAGGGAGAAATTTGTCTTAAGGATATTGCGTTCAACATGAAGCCTTGATCTTAAATTTTTTTTTTTTTTCTACAATCCGATAAGTTCTTTTAATTTTTTTTTTCCTGTCCTAATATTTAATTTTGATTCGACTTAACTTCTCATTTAATTATATACTTAATTTATTTTCTTAATAAAATTGATTTGCACCCAACATAAATAACTTATGATTCATCCTTTAACAACAATTGTGTTAATGATCATCAATTCCCACCATCCATTGATTCAGCAACCGGCTTCAACGTCGTTATCATTATTGTTTGGTGCTCCAACTTGCCTTCATTGTCATCTACAACCTCACATGTACTCTGCTACAACTTGTCATCTTCAACTCATTTTCAATCTGTGGTTTTCTACAGAAAAAGTGTACTTATGTTTAAGTGAGACATTGCAGTCCAGGAGATAACCTCAATCTTCGATGGATTTGGGTACTTACAACCATGGCCAAGCCTTTAAGGGTATGGGACAACCCATTTATGTTACATGGTGTGTACTCTACCAAAACCTAATTCCATTATGAGCCTAAACCCACATCCATTGAGCCTTGCCAACTTGATAATGTCTCGCCCATTAATTCAAGTACATGTCCACACCAAATTGGTTCAACTCCATATCGTTAAACCCTGTGGTTAGACCACTATATTGACCAAAGCTTACCATTTTCTGTCCAAAAAAAAAAAAAAATACAATATCGAAAGCTTGTGTTGAGCTCTTTTCTCAACCCCATTTGGTTATACATAATTGATTGATATCAATGTACCAATTTGAGCCTCAAAGTCTTTTGTTACATTCTCAGTGACCCATAAAAGTCTGATATCACTTTAAGGACAAATCAAGTGTTGTGTAACTGTCTTGTATTATGTTGTGCTACGCAGAACTACAGGGAGGCAGAGCCCCCATTCGGAATTTTTTAAGAAGTATGAAAAAAGCAATCGTGTAATATTTTCTTAAGGGGTTTCTGTTTTGAGGAGTTTTACTTGTTTGGGAACTCTTGGTTATATAGATAGAGATCTCTAGGATTGTAAAATTAAAGAGAGAAAATAGTGATTCTTCTTGTTCTGTTTCGTGGACGTAACCATATAATAATCCTTGTGTTTTGTACAATTGTGTTATGTTTGCTCTTGCGATTTTTCACATCAAGACCATGGCTAATGACCAAGTCCATGTTAGAATCAACATTGAACCCATTTATTAGTCAATTGGGCACCATTGTATCAGTATTAGATTAATATCCATCTGGGTTAAGCGTAACTCCTCGTCTACCACACTTATGTGAATCTCTGGCAGGTAACAATCAAGAGCTTTTCATTTTAATCAATGATATTAAATGTATCCAATGGCACATCTTCGTCAAAGCAACATGTGATTAAGAAAGGGTATTAGAGTAGTAGATTCTGTTCTGTTGTATTGTATTAGGATGTAAATTGATGCACTTGATCATGAATATAGAAATAAGCAGAAAAATCTTAAACTTGAAAAAGTAGTACTCGCTTGTCTCAAGGTCAGGGAGATGTCAATTGCTGATTTGCGACATCCACACTTTCAAAAAACACAAAGCTTGATTAATAGCAACTAACAAACAAAAAATCCTGAACCAAAGGACAACGACGAAACAATCTGAAATATAATCACGGCAAGTCTGTTAATTCTTTATTTATTATGATGTTATCCATAGTCACGTACAAAATTCTTCTAATTTTTCAAAAAATCATAAAATTCTCCGAATAAGTGACTAGCCAATTAAATCAACAAATTAATTGATGATTTATTGATTAATCACAAAAACACAGTGACATTTTTACCATTCAGCCCTAAATTTTTTATTTTAGTCAACATCGAAATGCCAGAACAAGATACATTTTGGGGGGAAGTTGAATATATGATAGGTGTTGATAATAAATATAAAAAAGTCAAAAACATCAACTATATGTTCCCAAAATTTCCCCTTTTTTCATGAAAATTTCTTGAATATATCTGAATTAATTGAAGCTACACCTAATAAGATCCGACGGAATTGATCTTGGGCTTAGAGATAGGAGTTATTTTTTGCTCTTAGAATTTCTAGTTACAGTGCTCACATGCTCTCTAGTGCATGCCACGTCAAGCCTTACGAGGGTAATTTTGTAAATTGGGGATGCCATCGAATACACACGGGCTCATGTGCTAGGTGCGTGGATCCCCAATTCTGTGAGCAAAATTTTTTTTTTTTTTTTAAAAATTTTCCTCGAGAGATAGTAACTTGGATTGAGCTTTGTTGGAACCCTCTGTAACGAAAACCGTTCATCCACTCACATATACGATTGTTTGTTAAAATGCATGGACACTAATTAATATCTATGTTATCCACCATCCATACATGATGGATGGATATAAACGAATTCCGCATCAATCTTTGAATTTGGTTGGATTCCTTCACCAATGATCTGCTTGTGGCCGGGAACTGTTACAGTTGCGGTAAAATAATAAAAAAATCAATCAAATAATTATGTTTGCTTATTTGAAGATAATAATAATAATAATAATATGTGGTGGTATTGTTGTAGATTTAGAGTTTGGGAGGAGGGAGAAGCCAGGTGGCACCATTGATGAAGCTCTTGTTCAAGTAGGGTCTTGCTTCTTGGTCTGTTAGCAATTTAACGTAACTAGCACGGTTGCTGGTGCTTGCACCTGGTCCCATGCACTTGTACTCTCCATAGTACACAGTCCTGCAAAAATTATTAATTAATTAATTAACAAGGGGTGAGTATTCAATTATGTGAATTAAGTGAGGGGTGTAAGAAAAATATGGTAATAGTGTGTGTGTGTGTGTGTGTGAGAGAGAGAGAATATATATACTATACTTGTCACGTAGTGTGTCACCCTTGTCGGACCATCCTTGTGGGTTGATGAGCGTGTCCATGTATGTGTATGCGAACACCACCTTTGCTCTCTCCTTCCAGGCTCGACCAAGGTAAGTGTTACCTGTTCCTGTGATGTTGCAATGGACAAAAGTAAATCCGCTATCATCATCTTCCTTCTCTCTTGCTTGTGCTGTGATTGCTGCAAAACCTTCAGGTGCCACTGAATGTATCTTGCTTTTCTGCAACAACACAAACAATAAATCTACTACGTACATGGAGGAGAGGAGTAGTAGCTAAATCATCATTAACTTTAACTTCCCAATAAATAAATAAATAGAGAGAGAGAGATAGTAGCAACCAAGTAGAGTGATTTTCCATTGCCAAAGATGAAATCAACAGTGCCTTGAATATAACAGCCCTTGAAAAAATGATTCCCCTTATCATCACAAAGAGTATCTTGATATCCAATGAAATTGCAATTATAGAAGGCAGCTTTGTCCCCAGATATCCTCATCGCTACCGCCTGAGCTCCAACCCTCTTTCCATCTGGCTTTGGTGCTGAATTCTAATAACACAAAAAACAATATATATATATATTTTTAATAATAAAAAAAATCATTCCATCTACTTATCAAAATCAATAACGGATCATGTACGTACGTACATCTGATTGATCATGTTATATACATAAATATAATAAGAGAGAAAGTAGGCCATGTACTCCTAATTTGGGCCCACCAATTTTAGCCCACCTCTTAATGGAAACTACACATTAAAGGCAAGGGCAGTCTGATTGTTAGGATCATCAGTGGGGTTTGATCAGAAAAAATGTCTAGAGTAGGCTTGGAATTCAACTTGGGAGAGTACAGGATCAAATCTGGACTGAAAAAACAAGAAATTAGAGAGACGGTACGTACTTGGAAAATGATATTAACGGCCATAAAGTAGTCGGAATCAACTGCCACGGTAGCGCTATCGATAGTACCGTACTGTGCTGCTGTAGCATCGTAAGTCAATTTTGGCTTATAACCTCTTGATCCATAGAAGGTGATGAAGGGCTTTGTTCTATCCACCGTTATTTTCTCCCGATACTCCCCTGGACCAATCCACAAGATGGTGCGCTTGATGTTCCCAGATGGCACACTATTAACGGCGTCAGTCACCGTCTTGAAATCACCACTACCGTCTTTCCGAACCTTAATAACTTTAACAACGTCCCTTTCCGCAGCTGCGAGAACGTCGTTAATGGCAAGGGATGAAATGACGGGGATGACAAGGAGGATAGTAATCACAAACGTTCCAGGAATGCTAATGCTAATGTGTGACAGCTTTCTTACCATTTTCGTTGAAATTAAATTAATGTTGGGAATTTCAATTTCGATGATGATGAGCCAATTAATTAATTGATATTAATAATACGCAGACAGAAACTGTGAGACAATAATAGGTTTTTTTGGTTATTTTGTTTGTGGAATTGAAAACGCCCCCCATAACTAATTCTTTCTTATCAGAGTGAAAATGCATCTGTGGTCCAGCTCAGCTGGACAACTCTATTTCGTTGGAGTTGCGGAGCGCAGAACCTATCTTCTCTAGTGTAGTGTAGCGTAGCACCACTTCTTAAAGCCAAAGGGAACGTTAGTTTTAATCAATCATGACTACAATAATGAAGTTGAAGTGGGTTCCCTCGCCTCGACAACACCAAAACTTCTTCTAGATGGCATCCTGAATTTCATAAGAGTGTCATCCTCAAAAGGTGCGGGAAACCCTGAAAACAAAAAACACAGATACGTACAATCTAAACCTAAAAATCGACAGAAATTGGTTTGACTGGTAGGGAACTTTGTTTGGGTGTTGTAGCGTGTAAACGAGGGTTTGTCACTTACCAAAAAAAAAAAAAGAAATGACAAACCATATGCATGGTGCATTTTTTTATTTTTTATTTTTTTATTTTTTTGTGAAGAGGTAGGGATTTTGATACCCTTCCTCACCTACTCAATTTAGTGAATCAATCCAATGACAATTTCTATTACCTCTCCTAAATACATACATACATACATACATACATACATTTGAAGATCAAAGGTACCTCCAATGATCCACTAAGTAAATAGTGTATTGTTCATAGTTTTGACTTCACAAATCTCATTCTCAATCATTATAAACTTGAAGATCCATTTGATCCAAATGTTTTAAGACGTACTTTGTGCATTGTCTTAAAAGTAAGATTAATTTGAAGACATTACTTCTCAGCTTTTTTGGAAAAAAAAAAACTCAAAAATGAAATAGAAAATACTTTTTAAATGCATTAAAGAAAAAACACATGGTTATCAAAATTGCCAGCAGTCCCCCGTAAAGCCTGAACAGATTTTCCTTATGTCAATCATTAGTGTTCATGGAATAATTTGTCACTAGGAATAATTTGTCACTAAGCACACCTATCTCAACTTAAATCAGCCAGCACAGCTCAAACAGTGGGTAATACCCACAAGCATCACAACTGCACAATGAAATTTAGTCATTTTCAGCACTGCAGTGCCTTTCATCCCAATGATCCTGTGTAACATCAGTAGAATTCTATTTACCACATGAACAAACTCAGAATGAAATGAAAACAGATGACCTACTACTGTACGAGTGGAGCTCTGATGAGCTGGATATATATATAGAATTATTTACATGATTGAAAAATCGGTAGTCCACAAACTTGCGGATACGAAAGGAATATAGAGCTCCAAAAAGAATTTAACTGTAGCTATTTTATCTGCCATACTCCGGTACCTGACCCCGACCGAGATTTCCCGATCAAATCAATGATGCAAATCATATATGTGAACAACGAAAAGGGCAAGTGCCTTTCTTATAGGGAAGCATCTTACACAGATTGCTTGCTTCTTGTTTCTCTTACTCTTATTCTGTATCTCTATATTCTTCTCTTCGGGGATCGGTCGTTCGGTGCCCTTGGAAGTGAGTTGAGTCAGATGGGGAGGGAAATAAATATTTGATTGAGAAAATTTTGAGTAGGATGACATCAATGGCACAGAGTTTCTCCGTGGTTTACCCAGTGCACGAAGCTATCTGAAAATTCACTGACACCATTGAAATTCTGGGTAGTGTCATACGATGGTTCTATCTCTGTCTGCACTCTTTCCTGCACAAGGACATACAAAAAGAAAAACACTTCAACTAGATCTCCCTGACCAAAACAGTAAATTAGATATATAATTACTTAGGAAAATAAAGATTTGAAAGTCATTCCAAACAAAAATAATACTTTTCAACTAGATCTCCCTGACCAAAAGAGTAAATTAGACATGTAATTACTTGGAGAAAAATAAAGATTTGAAAGTTGTTCCAAACTAAAATAATACTTTGTTCCAAACTTCTTTCTTCTTTTTTTCCATTTTCAGAAAATTTGTCAACAACATTAACTGAATGTACTATATACATTTTACACTGATTCAAATAAACATAATCCTTCATCTAAGACATCAGCTGGGTTTGCGGGTAACAAGGTTTTCTAGGGCAACCAAGCCTGAATTGAGGGTTAGGAATGGCCTACGTCTAAGACACATTATAACACTATTAATTGCATATTTTATAAGTAGGGGATAAAGAGGTAGGGTCTAGCTTCACCTTCCCACATTTGCTTGTTTCAATTGAGTAAACAGTACACTTTATCTCTATCTAATACTTGGGAAATAGAAAATGTCAGATATTATAGCATTAATATTATGTTCGAGAAATTCAATTGAATTAAATTTGAACCTAGTCACATCAAATGCATTTAAAATCTATTTCTAAATCTTAAATCATTGGAAGATCAAGATGGCAATACTGAATAATTGGTTTGAAGACTGATATGAGATATTACCCTTGGTATTGGGTAAACAACAGTCTAAAAACAGTATGGCTGTGCCCAGAGTATCATGCATGGAAAAGATCTTACCATTGGAGTGTCCCACTTGTGAGTTCCCAGTGTAAAAGTTGACCCAATTGCATTATCAATAACCATATGATTACAACACCTACGAATACATTGCCACATGGTTGTTTTCTGATGTGTGAAACACATGGAATGGTGGTTGGTCCAACCCATTGCATGTGGCAAGACTATAAGGTGGTAGTAAAAACCATCCTTACACTACAGAATGGAAACTGGAATTTTTATTTATTTATTATTATTAAAAAAAATAGATAAATGGCACCTGGTATCAATAAAACTGTAAAAACTTGTCTCCAGAAATATATATTCTCACAAAATTTAAAATGTTACAAATTTAATAAATTACCTTAATGCTAGATCCATTTTCACTTGGAGGTGGGGTCGTTTCAACCATTATTCCATTCACAATGTTTTCTGTTGACATACCAGTGCTTGGAGAGTTGAGGAGAGCAGACCTGCAACCACAAGAAAAAGTGACAGTTCCTTAAATTTCTCCATAAATATACCACATAGTAACAATCCCTCTACCCTTCTTTCAGAGCTACCTCAATTTCAGATATTGATTCAGGAAGGGTTATCCTACTTATGTCCTGAAACTTACATTTCTATCAGACTGTTGACCAATTTTTTCTTGAAACTTTCTTGAGTGTGCAATAGGTCAAAACTCTTGATAATATGAACCACACAATTTTTCAGCTAAGAAATCTTCTAGGTGGGTCAAGACTAAATTGTAAATGAATCAGGTGTAACACATGGACATAGTAGATAGTTTCCTCCTGTCTATATTATGAAAATTGTTTTTCAAGCATAAAATTCGAAAATATGAAGAAATAGGTAGGCAAATGATCATTTTTAATAATTAGACTCATAGATATCGTAAAAATACTAAATGGCAATGGGTGACTATTAATTGACTTATTAGAGCATAAACTTTTACGTAGAGATTTTTATTGAAGAAAGAACAGGAAGTCAATAGACCTACCAACAAAAAAGAAAGTAAAACAACGAACCAAATATGCTATAATCACACCCAAAAAGACAACCTCTTTGGAAGTATCAGACAAACTTGAGCCCACCTGGACAACAAATCCTTAAAGAAAGCACCTTTAAATTCCTTAAAGGCTTTACACCAAAAAAATGATAACCCCCTAGCACTTATTATGGCTGACAATGGATTGGATCATACCTGAAATCCGATCCCTTCTGATCTGATAACTTCGGATCGTGATCTAGGATTTGGGTTCTGAGAAGGATCCAATTTGATAACCAATCAGATCGATTTTGGATCAATCATGTCCCACTCCAAAAGGGTCCCCAAACTGATAAAATGTGAGAAAGTTTATAAATTATATTATATATTTTGTATATCAAATGGGATTTAATCCGATCTGGACCAAATCCAAATCGTTATTGGATCAAATTTGGGTCCAAATATTGAGATCCAGCATAAACCCAATCCGACAAGGATCTGATCCAATTCTTACCTGAACAGTTCCAGGTACATTCCGATCCTCTTATTAGATTGGTCCCAAATTGATCCTGATCTGGAACCAAACTATTGATCGCCCTAGCAATTATGATCACTTCCTAGAGTGAACTCTCTTTCCCTTTGAATACATGGTTATTCCTTTCCCTCTATAAGGTACAACAAACTGCAAAAGGAATCAAGCTCCAAAGAATCCTTTGAATACTAAGGATTGCCACAATTAGAACAAGGATGATATGGAAAGAGGAAAACACCAGTTAATTTAGATCTTGATCAAGTCATGAAAATTACCTTTCGTATTGATCTTCTTCGCATGAATTTCCAGAGGAAGAAAGCCAGTCGAGATCAACAAAATTTGAACAGTTCATTGCTTCCTTGTTGAAATAGATCCGGCCGCTTTGCATTTCAGTAAAAAGCTGCCTGCGAGTCATCAAGGGGGTGTACCTAAAAGAGCAGACATTAAAAGCAGTAAGACTTAAAAAATAGCACATTGGTGCATATACTGCTAAGCCTGAATACTGATGCATAGCATCGAATACAACACACATTATCGGTTGTTACAATAGCAGGGAAGGTGGGGAATGATCTCCTCACTCGTGTGAGAGGCATACTTCACCTTTGAGTACAGCAGTTTAATCATGTCATGCCTGAGAAGAATTGATAAAAGCCCTTATCCAAACCATATTACATTCATTCACCATGCTGACTACTAAGCTATATTTTTCAAGACAATACCACCAAAGGGTTTCTTCCAACTCGCTTGCCTATGCCTCACATTCACAACACATGGTAAGGAGAGTATGTTCCTCCCTCTTCACACTCCCTGCTTAAGTAATTAGAGCATTTCTGGCTACTGATAAGGAGATACATATATTCAGAGGATAAAAGCACTACTCATGGCATCAATAAAGGAAAAGTGAATTAAGCAGACCTGGAATATGACATCTCACTTTCACACGTTGAGATTTCTGGTGTGGAATCAGAAAGACCCTTGCTAACTCCTGTTCTTTCAGGAAAGGCCGGATTAGCAAGTTTCTTCTGCCCAACACTATTAGCCGACATAGGTGTATTGCTTTCACAAAGAATGTTGCCATCTGATAAGGATCTTTTGAAAAATGACCTATAGACACAAAAAATAAGTACTAATAAGAAAATATCGCAGAATTACATGAACGAAATCTTTGATTTTACATGAAGCCAGTGTAACAATCGGAACAGACTCTGACAAATCACAATCATCTAAATTGTATCCTCAACTCCTCTCTTGTATCCTTATTTCCTTTTCCTTTCAATAGAGATCTTAATTCATTAAAAAGAGCAAAAGGCACATACATATTCACTTCACAATCATTTCAGCTAAACGGATGCAAGTGCTGTGAATTCTATACAACAGATGAGAATATGGGAACTCTTATTACCATTACTTCTAAAGAACCATATTAAATGGGTCTCGGATCAGAAAATTCCTAGATCAAATAAGAGTGACCAGATAACCATTATCAGCACTTCTACAAACTTTCTGACACTGGACTCCAAACAGAAGGATATTCTCATCAAAATCATCTATTTG
Organism: Akebia trifoliata; assembly: GCF_017979445.1. NCBI lineage: Eukaryota > Viridiplantae > Streptophyta > Magnoliopsida > Ranunculales > Lardizabalaceae > Akebia > Akebia trifoliata. Next base: position 36,541,912 of record NC_141375.1, read on the forward strand.
GAAGGATATTCCGAATTTTGGGAACGTTTGCTCAAACATATTTTCAGCTCCCTTCCATGGCATGGAAGAAGGCACCCATCAAGGGAATCTCCTAGGCCAAAAACTGACCTAACTGAATGATCATAACCATGTAAGATATAAAATACTTTTGACGTCACGGATAATAGTTATGTCTCGAATAGAAATTACTATTATCCGTTATCCGGCTCTTTGGTGGAGGATGACATCACCATTTTCTTGGTCCTTGTCAGGTGCAGACACGACAGTATACCGTTGTAGACTGTCCAATAGTCCACCTGACAGGAAGCCTGAAGTTTCTCAAAAGTGAAAACACAGGAATATTCATGGATCAAAACTTCCAACACTGGTACCTTGCATTTTCATCTGCATAAGTATGAGCATGCCTACCAACGTTGTGATGTTGGTCTGAATTGAGTTCCCACAGTGCGGATTTGCCCCGTTGTGGTTGGAAGTATCCCAGGAACCTGCTTGTCCATAAAACCAAACGAACAGAACAAAATAAATACTTGATATCATAATCCAATTTATCAAATAGAAAATGAGACAAGTGACTTAGATTAAGTTGACTGGATGACTGTAACCCATCACCCTATGCACCATCTTTCTGTATCAGTCACCTTATACTTCCAGACCACACAAAAGAAAGATGGATCAAACAAAGAGCTCATCTGTTTGGGCAGAATTGGATATAAAATATCTCCTATATGGACAATCCAGAGGATAGGTCTCTGCCCAGCATTCCCATCATGGTCAAGGTATGCCATTGGTTGACGTTAAGGTATTAACCAACAGGTTGCCTAAGAATTTAGCTTCCACAAATAATCTAGGGTAAATAAGGAGTCTGTAATTAACTTACACATTTATTGCATCTTGTTTCTCAGCATCCATGTAGGCATTGCTGTAGTACCGTTGAAGTGTTCTGAAGAATTCCTGAGACTGGGTTGCTGCCTTCCACTGGCCTCTTCTCTCAGAGAATATCTATTTAGCATTTATCATAAAAACAAAGATTTACAGAAGTAGAATTATAAATTTGGCCATGGATTAGAAAGAAACATCTACAAAGAAATATAAATATTACATAATCAGAAGCCACACAAAGTTTGTACCGAAATACAAACTCAATAAATCTTCATTACAGACCAGGAAAATAATAACTGCTAAATTGTCCAATAAACCCATTGGAAACAATACCAACACTAGGTTAAATCACTTTCTTTGAACTATCAATTATCTCTATGTATAATATGTACGAAGATTACCTTGTTGTGTGCTGCGGACCCACCATATTGAAGTGCAAGGGTATCACCCATTGTCTCATAAAACCGCATTAGATCATCAGCCAAAGGGGCATCCAGATCAATTTTCGGGACATCCATAAATCCCAAGGCATGAAGTTGACGTCCAAGAGCAGCCAAGCCATAGGCATATTGAGCAACATTTGTGCGATCCAAACAGTCGATGCAGTTGGTCCTCAGGACACCTTTTTGGAACATGGGAGGCTTTGCCAAGTGGTTTTCATTAGCATCACCACTATCTTCACCAGGTCCTGTCTCTGAGTTATCTTCACTATCTACTTTACTGTCCCACTGATTCTGTAGAGAGCAGTCACCCACATCATTTTTCCTGCAATACATGGAAATGTCATGATTTGCTAAAATAAACCAGAATCTGTTAAACAAAAGAAAAAAAAGATGAAATGTAGTCCGGAAATTAGTATTTGATCAAGAAATAATTCCCATAATAGTCAAAAACACATTTCCAGATAGATTAATATATAAGGTAGCCATCAGGGAAATTTAACCGAAGGGAAAAGGCAATGGAGGTATAGGTGATGCACATGGAAGCAGAATGGGCACAATGACGAATGGGTTCCATTTACGTATCCAAATAGGCTGGTAACCAAAAATTGCACACTCCCCATCCCCCAGATGCATGTGCAAAACTTTTAGTAACAAGCATCATCGGTACATCATTCTCCTGAGCTACCAATTCCAAGAATATAAGTTGTTATCATGATCTAAAAGTGCTTTGCCAATAGGTTTATAAATTTAGACCATTTATATGACGAAGGAATTCAATGAAACTAAAAATAAATATCCTATACTTATTTTCACTAATAAACACTGAAATAAATGGGCCATCTAGAAGGAGAGGAATTGTTGAGTTTTCAAGGGTCAAGAGCCTTTGCTACAGGAGATCATCATCAACATTCTTGGTTTTTTTTTTTTTCTTTTGGTGAAAAGTTTCTAAGGAGTTTTAAGGGGATTTTCTTTGAAGATTTCGTTTTAGATGGGATTGTGTATGCAGCATTAGAGAATAGAGGGGCTTCTTGTATCGTCTTTCTGTTTCTTTTAATTTTTTTTTCTTCCATTCGTACAAGAATGGTCGGCTCAACTTCCTTTTCTCTTCTTCTTTTTCTTTTTTGATAAGTACTCTTCCTCTTTATTAAATCAATACCTATAAAAAACGTTGCGATAAATTCTGCAGTGCCCATTCATACATATTCTTATCCAATGCTGAAGAATTCGGCAACTGACTTGAGAGACACACACATCACCCTAAACATATGTATTTCTAATAGAAGTTATACTAACTGCAAGAACAAAATTCTAATGGCACTTTCCATCCAGAAAGAGGGTGAAAACTGGATGGAGGATGCAATATGCCCAGGCAAGATTATTGAATCTGTAACATGCCAGCAATGTTTATTTTTATTATCATCAAGCTAACGCACTTTGAATGGTACTTACTCGAAGTGAGGCCACTCAAAAGATCCCTCAGGTCTCAATTCTGGCGTCACTTGACAGTAAAAGAAACCTGTATAGTTCAATGCATAAGCAGCCACTTTGCCTAGTAGTGCCAACACGTTTGTAGCTTTGCTGAAAAAGAAACAGGTCCTTTCCAAGTTAGAATAGGAAGACCATTTGCATCAAGTACAAGATATTGGAAGAAAAAGTGTCAGAACACAAAGGCAAGTACCTCCTAGAGTGTTTGTTTAGATCCCAATGAAGGAACTTCAGGCGGTTCTCCTCTGATAAATTCTTATTAATAAACTCAATTGCATTTGCAAACTCTGCACGGAGTATAGACTCTCGAGGCTTCTTCTCCCGTGTCTGTTAGGAGTAAACAATGATGACAAACAAAAAGACAAAAAAAAAACACCAAGAAGAGACCATCAACTACTTTTCACAGATTGAAGTATGTCAAAATATTGAGAATTGGTACAATACAAAACTAGAACATTGGAGGGGAGCTTTTGAGATCAAGGGCTTTAAAATAAGTAGGTATCAGGACAAACTAAAACTATATGGAAAAGAATTTTAATAATGAAATGCATAAAGAGAATGCAATAGTTACAACTTACAATTGATGGCCAAGGGATACTCGGAATGACCATTGTGTTATCTTGGTATACCCATAAGGAGACATTAAGGACAATGTCACACATTGAATTAGAGTTGGGTAGCTAAAGGCGAGATGTGCTTCCAGAGTGCAACTAAAAGGAAGACCATGTAAGGTGGCAATTTGGCAATGCTCTATGGAACAGAATGTCGCGCAATCAAGGGACATGTTTATATAATGTCTAAGCCAAGATAGGGCACTGAGATGGATGAGTGAAAGGACAAGCGAAGATGAAATAAGAAATGAATGCAATTATCACAAAAAAGGGGGAAAAGGGGAAAGAAAGAATGAATGAACAAAAGAAATGAACACATTAGTTAAACTGTAGAAATGTCCTCAATAGGAGAAACATTAAGGGAGGTCGATGACAACATCAGTGAAAAGGAACAAGCAAGTTGAAGGTTCAACAAGGGAAAGGGGATAGCCAAAAAAGACATGGATTGAGAGCACATTTGAAGACACTTACCTCTATGGAAAACATGTTGTTAAAAAGAAATTGAATTGGGTAAGCCTCATGTGATCAACACCATATAGTTGGGATAAAGCTTTAATGATGATGACAATGATGAAACTAGAAAATGGCTGGTTTCATAATCAATTATGAGAGGAGCTACCTTAATCAAATTCAAAATGATTATCGGGTTTCCATATCTCTTGCTGAGATTCTCAAAATGAAGTCTGGTAGCTTCATAATTCGGGTCCTTCTTTGATACTGAAATTAGAGAAAATTGTCAATAAAAAGTTGACATTTGTTACTAACTTGTATGCTCAAATAATTTACCTGTGACTTACATATGATATCAGGTTTAATATTCAGGCGTGAAGTTTCCTGGGACCAGAAAAGTGGAATTGAACCGCGATTCTGCACAACAGAACTTACTTGCGCTGGACATCCTTCAGGAACGTCTTCGAACACAATCTGTTCTGTCTCAACATCATTAGCTACTCTACCTTTCTCATTTATACCTCGCTTCAGATACCTACACTAGGAAAGGGAATAATAAGAAGAAACACGAGGCATTTCCAATTCAAAATTCAACAGAAACAAAAGACTCTTCGGGGTATTGTTTTCAAAAAGAGGAAATTTGTCTGCCTATTTGTATTGCACAAGAAGTCAACATGCAGTGGTATCTGAACCTACCATCCAGTGGAGCCGTTTATGAGATCTCCTAGTTCAAAAATCAACCCAAATAAATTAATGTAAATTTATCACTCTTTTAGACATTCACAAAATGTAAAGAGATATGGAACTCCAAGATTCTATCGATTGGACAGCTAGGATGATGTCCAGACCCCTTAAAGGTGCACCACATAGAAAAACTAGGCCAAGGAGATAACTCCGGTCTATGAAGGATATCCCACGTTTCCTTAAAAAGAATGTGGTTTTGACAAGTTACACAATCCAAAAGATAAATAAGTCCAAATTTATTCCCACCTAGTACCAGCATAATGACGTGAGCGCCTAGCAATGAGTGTCAACTTGAAGTCCCGCCCACATATTGAAAGTTTGGCCTGGAAGCATAAAAACATTAGTTTCACAATAAACTTTTAAAGCCTCAAGAAAGATTACATATAGGCATCTATACAATGGCCCCTGCAATATCAACCCAGTAAGCCTTCAGAATATTTAAACAAAGCAACAAAATAATATCTACCAGGTGAACTGATTTGACATAAACACAATGTTATCGCTCATGATAGTCTCACTTAATAGGAATCTCAAAGACGACTCTTCTTACTCCCAGTAGAAACTGGAATAGATAGCTCTATCACCATCAGTAACTCTAGGGAGAGAATTACCAGTACAAAGGACCCATGCAACTTGGCATGGCAAAGAGCAACAAGTCAATTTAACATCAAATATGTAGACTTTGAACTACTAAATGGTATAGATTGGAATAAGGTTTTCCACTGGAAACCCAGGCTTAGGAAAAGACATTAAATGCAACTGGGGACAAGGTTTTCTGTACAACCACCAACTGCAGGGACATATTTGCTAATTGGTATTAAGCTTAAAAGATAACCAAATTCTACTGGATGATCTCTTCTTCACTTATTCATGGTTGAATCATCCTTAAGTCCTTCTCTCAAGCGTTACCTGTTTAAAGAAGCCATATACCAATGCAACTGTCCAGAGAGTATTCTTGAGGTGATTACGGATCCCTCGTGTCAAGAACTCATTCCAAACGAACATTGTTTCATAAAGGACTTGCCCTGTCTCACCATCACAACAGTTCTTTTGAAGACTACGCATAACATGGTATGAGTAGCTGAAAAAGAAGTCCTTTGTAAGATCCACTGTGCATAGGAGCTTCTTGTATCTATGCCATAAATAAGACAAATACAAAAAACATAAAATACGTGAATAATTGTCCGCGCAAAAATTGATCAAAACAATAAGTGAAATAGAACATGAAGCAGCTGTGTAAAGGATAAATCGCATCAAGAAAAAGAAAATAACCTGAATCCCTCAAATCCTGATGATACCTTGTGCAATTCAAACATGTTATATTAACCTCACAACAGCATGAAGTTTGCTTCATACATATGCAGAAACTGATATATAATAGAAACATGATAACTGGGATATTTAACATTTTACACTTTCATTTCCCTATCTATTTCATCTTTAAGAAAGAAAAATTATAACTACTATTAAAATGTGGGATCAATTTGGGGAGCACAGGCCAATCCATTGATTCAAGTCTGACTGGCTAAATTGCACAAATATCAAAGAGTTTGGATATGTAACCCACCATGCATAGAACTTGTCTACTAGTGAAAAAGAAGGCATCTAAAAAAATAAAACAATCACACTGCAAAACATTTTTGGTCTAGACACTGGGAAATGAATAATTTTGAATACTAACTTCTAATGTCTCCTTTAACAACATAGACATAACACTTTTACATGAAGAATGGACAAAAGACCTGTTCTCATTCTTAGAATCAGCCATATTGGACCAAACAGTAGAATTCGGAAGAGGAATCATCTCGCTCTTGGATACAGCATAAATGGTATGACCACAAATTGCACCAATCTGTCTTCTTTTTGTGATAAGCAGCATGTAATAAGGCCCCAAAAATTTAACAAACCCTAAAACAAAAAACGAAAACACAATGAGTGTCGTAACAAAGTTAAGGAGAGAATCACAACTCATTAATAAGAGTTTGCGCTTGACTCTCACGTACCAACAACCCCATAGCAAGTGGTGACAAATTTAAGTCCGCCAGTGGATTTGTTTCCTTCATGTATCCGCTTCAATAGATCACAACATTCCCCTTCTGAATATGTGGTAGAATCTTCACGGATGTTTAGCTCTGAAGCTTCTAGTCTGTCAATCTTCAACACTCTCCATAATGTTCTACTCTTGTCTCTTCCTATCATATAAAATTTCTGTTCCATAAAAAGTGAGACGTGAACTTTGTACTTTTGGACAATAATAGGCAAAAACAAAACATATTCAATCATGGCAATCCAGTGAGAATGATTTAATGCACATTCATCCTGCACTGGTATGCTCAGAAAAAATAAACAACAAAAAGTTGCACCACCTAGGAACAAACATTACTAGCTAAGCCAAGCTTGAGATGCTTCAATCATCTTGAAGAGCTCCAGTGATTGTGGAATAAAAAAAACTCATTGACTCATTCGAGAACCCAATCAAGTTACAGGAGTATTTTTGTCTTTTAGAAACCCAAAAAAGAACTTAACTAAGTAAAACCCCCGAAGGAACTAAACCAAGCATTCAGGAAAAAAACTGTCTATTCGTTTCAAGTACACTAAAATCTCAACTCAGATCATAAATAACTTAAAAAGTAAATTTACTAAAACATTAAGGATGTGTTTGATTGCAGGCAAGATATTAACTTTGCAAATCATTTGCCAAGCAAATGACGGATTGGCAAATCCTTTTCCTCTGTTTGAGCACATCATGGAAATCATGCGAAAAATTTCTTTGTACTCTTTCATTTTAATTGGATCGTAAAGTTTTTTTTTTTATTTAGATTTTTTTTTAAGTAAGTCTAGCCTTACTAACTTGGTAAGATTTCAAATCTTACAAGGGTTGTTGAGCTCACCTTGTGGAATCCAAAAAACATGATCCAATGCCATAGGGATGTAGAGGACAAAATTCAATGAACTTACCTTTCAAAAAAAAAAAAAAACCCTTAAAAAAGGTTATTTTTCACCATTCAATTTTAATTTTAAATTAGGGAGTTCAATAGCCATCCATTTTCAAAACCTTAGATCAAGTCCAAAAAAAATATTTGAATTTTTTTTTTTCAAATATGAGTTTTTAAATGAAATCTAGAGGGCTATGGTGTTGGATTCCCAATTTGGTAACACATTTGAACTCAACGACCCTTTGTAAGATTTCAAATCTTACTAAGTTAATAAGGAAAGTGTTTCTCTTCTTTTTTTTAAAATTAAATTAGAAGGTAGTATGAGAAAACGTAAATGTATCAAAAAGGTTTATTTGTAAAACAAAATCATGATTAAAGGGTTTTTAGATTATATAATAAAAGAAATGATATTTTTGTAGTTTTGAATACTAACCACCATGATTATAAGGCCGGTGGTTGCAATTTTATTGGTTTTTACCAAAATTACCTTTGTTAGATCAAAGTTTAAACTTAAAAAAATAAGGGCATTTATGAGATCCAAATTTGGTACCGTGTGGCAAATCATTTTCTTAGGGGGAGGAGTGAGAAAAGATTTGCCGCCTCAAGAGGCAAATCTTGTGCACGTGGAAAATCATTTTCCCCGCTTTTTTGCATTTATTTTGCACTCAAACACCGTTAAATTGAAGTTTTCCAAGGCAAACTATTTTCCTTGGAGTTTTCCGTGCAATCAAACAAGCCCTAAGCCTTTCTCTCAACAAAATAAAGAAAACCGTGCGTGTTCGACAAGGTTTGGCATATTTGATAAATCTAGGAACGCAGACTCCATACTGGGAAAATACCAACCAAACGGTAGCAAATTTCAACTGAGTGTATACCTGTTTGAGTGCTAACACCATTACGGAAGGGAATTGAACTGGTGTAACAAAACAAAGATTAAAAGAAGAGAAACCAGGATCGTTGAAATCTTCAGCCACTTGAGACCAATAAATCATCACAAATGACATTAAGAACACCAAAGTAGTATTCAATTCATATGAATTATGGGAAATTGACTGAGTATAACAAAACTGAATTTGTATGCAATTCTCTAAAGAAGTCAAGCATAAAATCGAAGACATCAAGTAAAGGTTGCATTTTTTAAAAGAAAAAATAAATTTGGACAAGATCTCCTACAGATCAATAGTTCCTAGAGCACCATAAACAATGACACACACACACACACACACAAACAAAAGGGGGGAAAGGAAAAAAAAAACATCTATAGATTTCAACGAGACGCCTAACAAATCGAGCAACCAAACCGAATCAAATCGAGAAAAGAGTAATTTACCGATCTAGTCTCGTACAGCCTGAATTTGTGCAAATAGTAGTTCCTTGGGTCGGACTCGTTCTCTGAAGTCATAGTTCGGATCCCGAGCCTCGAGCCCGGGGATAAATCAGACGGACATGCAAGATAAGAGATCAACGGATTTTACAACTCTAAAACCCTAGAATGGCGTTGGGCTGCTTCAGGTATAGCATTTTCCTCCAAATCCGTCACTTCTTCTGTAACTCCTTCTCTTCCATTCAAAAACTAACATACGATAGGATACCAGAGCAACCGTTCCAGTTCAGATTCAGAGAGAGAGAGAGAGAGAGACCGAAGCACAAATAGATGGAGAAATTCACGAGGCTTTTAATTTATGCGAGTTTCTGAATTGGAAAAATGAAACACTACAGACAGAAAACGAAATTTAACCAAAATACAAGTATAGAATTAAAAAGGTTGAAGAAGAGGACGAAAACAAAACTCGAAATCTAAGCTCTTGTGAGACTGATTGAGAGGGATCGAAACCATCAAAAAAGGGAGCTTTATTTTCCAAGCTCGAGAGAGAGAGAGAGAGCTTCAGATTCCAAGAGCGAAGGAAAACCACATCTTCGGTTCGGTGACCTCTCCCTCAATCATCAACACACAAAAAAAAAAAAAAAAAAAAAAAAAACCCCAAGTAGAGAAAATTCGATTTCTCCTTTCAAACCTTTTTATTTTACCATTACTTTTATTAACAAAACCCAAAACCTACATATATATATATATATATATATTAAAATATAAAAATACATTAGTGGAGGTGGAGCCAGTCCAGAACACCCGGGAAAAAAATATATAATTGAAAATATTAAAATAAATATAAAAAAAAAAACAATAATTGCGTCAAAAATCGCTTTAATTGCATTCTTATAAGGTAATAAACCTGTCATTACCCGTTTTTCTCTCTCCCTAAACAATAATTGTGAATCGGACGATCCAACAAGGAAGAAGACTTGCCATATAAAAAAAATAACTCGTCATTCCTTCTCGAGGTGCAAGTATGACCTTCCTCTTTCCTCCTATATTTGTTATGAAAGGTGATAATCTGACTACCTCCACCTGACATACTCAATTGACTACTTGATGTGGCAAGTTCAACAATCGTTGATCTGTACATCTTGGGATATACAATTGCATTTCCCTATAAAAAGTGTATCTTGAGGGAACCGTGTTTCCCGGGACATATAGATTTACGGTTTCCAAACTTGTCACTTTAGGAGAATCGATTAAGTATGTCACATGGGGTAGTTAGATTATCACGACTCATTTGTTATTTGTCTTAAATCACAGTCAACCTCATCATTTTTGCCTTATCATAATTAATATATAGGAGTCGGCACCACGATTAAAATTTAGTACTTATCTCTATGACCAATATATATTTAATTTCATTCTTCACCTCTTTTTTTTTTATAAATTATAAAGCTAACATCTTTGACTTCCATCAAATGACTTGTTCTCATAATTGTTCTTAGGCATTTCGGAACTCGTCAAAAACATATTAAATGACTATATATCTTATTTTTCATAATTTATCAATTCACCTCTTAAATCCATCAGAACGTGCTTTCCATGCATTATGACAAAATTCCTTGATTCTTGGTATCTCTTGTTGTTGGCCATATGTTGTTAAATATATAAATGGCTTACTCCTTTGGATACTAAACAAGAGCTTTGATTCTTGTCCAGGATTCCATGTGCATGCATTTTGGCTGGAAAATCGGTACAAAATCACTTGATAGTCCTCCCAAAGTTTGTAAAAGGATTCTTCCAATGTCAATGAGCAATGTACTATATGATGTCCATAAATATATATCTATATATATATATATAGGAACGGTTCAGCAGCCCCTTATGGTGCCCTATATGGTGCCATGCATTTTTTGTAAATCACTTTTGATGGGGTTACAAGTTGGGAATAGGCTGATTTTTTGTGAGGATGATCTCTACGGTGAAGAGATCATCCTCACAAAAAATCAGCTCATTTTGAAACTTCTAACCCTAGTTTACAAGTTGAAGAATCGTGGACCGTCCAATTTTTGTAAATAACTTTTGAAGGGTTTAGAAGTTTTGAATGAACTGATTTTTTGTGAGGATGATCTCCTCATCATAGAGATCATCCTCACAAAAAATCAGCTCATTCCAAAGTTTGTAACCCATGTTTTGAAAATGCGTGGCACCACATGAGGCACCACAATGGGGCTGCTGAACCGCTCCCTATATATATATATATATATAATATATTTATATATATATATATATATATATATCTATATTAGATATATAATGTTGTTGCAAAAGATAGTATTGAACCATTGTTGATCATCGATCCCCTTCTCTGGGTCTTCATACGAACAACTCTATTTGGTCTAACTATATACCTAGTCTGGCTTCGTCTCTACTTGGGCCAATCCTAATTGTCTTAGTCTCGGACATGTTTGTTATAAGATTTATTAAGATGTCCAAATACATCTGTCATACCTGGCTTTTCTGCGATAAACTAATTTTAGTTCAATATTAATTGATTTTTTTTATATTGGAACTGTTTACTCATGGAAATAGATTTTTTTAGATAGAATTTTACGTCATTCAGGTATGAGGATGGCTCATGAACATCCAATGCACCTTCACTTGAAATATCATGTCTTATTTACCAATATATTTGAAGAGTCGTTATGGGGTGACATTGGATTTATTGTGATTCTCACATTTTTTACATGGGATGCACACACGACCGTAGATGTATTTCTTTGAGATACGAGTAAAAAAGCATCCATGATTATGTTCACACCTCCAGGTTAGAAATGTAAAAATCGCAGAAAATCCAATGTTACCCCAGCATTAGTGATATTTGAATTGGATGATCTTAGACCCTACCCTCCAGTTTTGGGTGAAGATATGTCATACCCCTATGTTTTCAAGCTAACAAAGTACCTCCCTTTACCTTGGTCTTCCTTGAGGGACTGATATGAAGTAACATACATACCCTCGTCTTCGATTGTAGCTAAACATCCTTGATTTTCCTACTCAAAACCAATCATCATCTATGATAATAGATCTTACCTAGGGCTTAAAATGGGTTGGACCCTGACCAGATTTGAGTATATCCATATTTAAATTTGATTTAAAAAAAAAAAAACCCAAGACTTGATCTTGTATCTGAATCCAGCTCGGATCTTACTAGGTAATTCATATTCAAATCATTTTGTTTTTAGTTAATTTGGATATGACTTGGTTGACTTGGGTCGGTTTAGATAATTCCATACCATTCAACATATATCTGCTATACTTTTCTCTGTTTAAGCATTATAATGTTAGATTTTATCATTATAACCCTTTCATTTTGTAAAAAATGCATGTTATATTGAAGTAGTATAAAAGGATGTTTTGAAAAAACATATAATTTTCAAAATAATATATCATTCAGGTCTAGACAGATATAGGGATGGATTTGTATTAGACCTGGATTCGAATCGGATTGAGGGACATAAAACCAAATTTGACCTTCTTTTTTTAAATTTGGATCTACTTTAAGATTCAAACCCCGCTAAATTCAAATTTCAGATCACTTGAATTTGGAATAAAGTCCAACTCATTTTATACCCTAATCTTACATTTATTTTTAACCTCGAAGTTCCATCTCCTTAAACCATTGAATGTGTAGAACTAGAAATGATTTTGAGGGAAGTTGAAGATGAGGCCATTTTGGGTAGAAAGAGTATTGACAAATATGAGGATGAAGTTTGTATGAGCTGAAGTACACAATTCATCTTAATCACGTACACATCACTTAGGGAATCCCCATGTTAATTGGGATTGGGGTAATTTTGCTCAAAATGCGTCAACGAGATATACATATAGTGTGTGAATATTGACACCTTGGGTGCCATGCATGATCATTCATGCGATATGTTCAAAAAAGTCCAACAAGATATTGTGATCAAGGAATGTACCATCATAATCAATTAATAGGTGCTGCAAATAAAAAAAATGTATAACCATTCCTAATGATCATAGAAGAGGGCTGTGGAAATGACTTGGTAGAATAAAACTATTAAATTACGGTTTAAGTGAAAAAAAAAAAAAAGATATATAATATTGGATGTGATGATTGATTCTTGTTGATAGAATTCTGAATATAATTTAAGCATCGAAGAATTTTTGATAAGTAAGATATTGATGTTAAATAAACATAATATTGTAATATTTTAGGTATAATAATCTCCTAGTGTAGGATTGGACTTTAAGTTTAAAATTGCAAAACTTTGAGGTCAAGTACAGTTTACACCTTAACCCCAAACATTTTCAAAAGTAAAATCCGTTTGACGACTTTATTTATTAAATAAACAAACGGGCCGTGATATAAGTCTTGGATTCCTAGCCGTGTGGACCTTGGATCGAATGACTCTCCGCGTCCGTGTTTTAATCAGATGGCAGAGAGGAGATGAGAAGAGTTGAACACGAGGCAAGTGTGAAAGGCCGGTCGTGCTGGCATCATGCATTTACAACCTGGATGGCAGTACCCACGTGGCCTAGTTTAAGACGTAGCTGGAGACAGCCAAAAGACGACGTGGCTGTAGCGAGACAATTAGCTCAAGCATGTGAAACGAGCACCACATGTCACACAAACCTATCTATCGATGTCCATATGTGCTGGGGTGACACAGGATTTACTGTGAATATTTTGAAATCATTAAAACGTGAGATGAGGTTGATGGACCATTAAGAAATACATTTTTTTTTCCTAAAGGAACTATCAAGCTATTGCCCCAAGCTTAAAGATAATTTAGAAAGAAATCCCTTATGATGGTTCTTTAAGTAATTTTCCTATATTAAAATTAAGGGAAAATTATTTAATGAGTTATGAAGGAGGGATTTGTTTCTAAATTGCTCAATCTCATACCTCAACAGATTGCAAAAACCACGTTGAGATCTCAAAAGTACAGTCTCAGCTAGAGCAAGGTAAATTAGTTCCAAGAAAATACCCTTGGCACGCACTAGTTACTTTGAGTTATGAGGGGCCAGGTTGTTTCTCTTATGAAGGGTGGCATTTTCGTCCAAACTGAATTATGGGTAGTATAGTAATTGAACACCAAGTTTAGTTGATGGATTGGGTCAAAAACAATATCCATTTCCGAACCGTGCAGAATGTAGTCTGGACTTTGGAGCAAGGTATTGAAATTTGTAACCGATGAGGATCTAATGGTCCTAATCCAATAATAAATCAGATCCACTGGGTCAATTTATGTCTCAGTCTGAATCGAAAGACCATAACTACTCTATCCAATACTAGATTTAGGGTGTCAATGGTACCCATTTAACCAAAATCGAATTGGAATAAAAAACCCCAGTTTCGATTCCCTTTTTATTGAAATTGATTAGAACTAGATCTAAAATGAAATCGGAATTGTTAGATTATAACCTATGGGATAGTTTGTCATTTTTTTTTTTATATTATAAATGATTTAAGGTATTTTTTTTTTTTTTCAAAATAAATGCATGTTATATAAAATAATCGTGATAGTATGACCCCTTATGCCCCATCACAGAATCATAGATAATTTGTCTCGGGATAATGAGAAAAAGTTTTATGATTATAGTATCTCGAGACAAATGATCAACAATTATGATGGTGTTATAAAATCATTATACTATATAAAATTCTTCAATTTTTCATATAAATTATTGATTAGAATTTAAAATGACTTATCTTCTAAAAAATTATTACTTTTAATAAAAATAAATTTTTTATTTTGAAAAAATCCATTAATTTATATTTTTAGTATAACAAATTATAATGAAGTTAATAATTTTGTAGATAATATATTAATTTTTGAAAGGAAATCTTTTCATAATGATTTGAAATATTTTTTTCTCATTCGATTCTTGAGAATTGAAACTGATAGGCACCTGTGATTTTTTGGCAGTTTTGATTCTATTTATTTTAGAATTAGACTCGAAATCAACAAGAGCCAAAATTGAACTAATTAGAATGGTTATGATTCTAAATTCCTTAGAAATCGAACCAGAATCGACCGATTGACACCGGGTGGTTTGCTTCTGAAATCTTATTATAGGCGATCCAATCCATTAACAGCTTAGAGGTTAAATGTGTAATTACACGAGTTCTTACTTCATCAGATATATATAGTATGTAATCGGGGTTTCGTATCTTTAAGGTTTCCGCGGAAATACCTTTTTTGAGTCATCTTCACCACAGTTCTTGAGGATCGAAGCCTCCGAATTTCCAAGCAACGAGAATACAAATTGTGGCATCAGTTTCAGGTCAGGCAGATTCGACTATGGCTCTGATTTAAAAGACTAGATTTTCATGGACTCTGTTCTTAGCAATCTCGTTTGTTATTAATTAGTTTTTGAGGGTTTATATTCTTCAAATCCCTATTAGGGTTTGCTTATCTTCTTTTCGAGGAATTTATGTTGGGAGAATCTCAAAATTAATGAAAATTTAGAACTTGATAATCCTGATCTTCTTTATTCGTATAAGTTTATTTTCTGGAAGTGCAACTGTTGATTCGATTTTATTTTTATTTTTTGTAAAATTCGGTAGGAATTGTAACTTTGTTTCTAATAGAACCAGCTGATTGAAACTGGCCTTGATCAATTCGAGATGATCAACTGTTATAGTTGCTCAACACTTGGGGTAAATTTCCGCTTCTCCAAATTACGGGAACATAATCAGAATTGGATTTTGAAGATGTTTGAATGAAGAAAAATATTTGTAGAAAATTGATTGCTGAAGGAAAAATATTCTATTACAAAAGATTAAATAATTGTTTAAAACGATAAAGATTAGGGCCTGTTTGAATTGCCCCTTGTATGCCAAAACAAGTATTTCTGTTGTGGGCTCCAAGATGGCAATTGAAGCACAGAAACTGATAATTATTGGTCTACATAGTTGTTCTATCACCTTTTGTTAATTTGTTCCTTGCTGATTGAGCACTAGAAGAAAATTATTAATTGTAGTTTCTTTTGCTACTCTCCTTTTCTTCTTGGTGTTCTGACGGGAGACTCTTTTGTGAACTGCAGTAGAGGCTCTTGTATTGCTTGACCTGTAATTGCTAGTTGCGATTCAAATTATGGCAACATCTGAGAGAAGGGTTTCATATTCTTCACTTTCTAATCTTGAAAAAGATAACAAATGCCACTACGATGATGACAGCAGTTCTGATGTATGGGATATCCCAGAAGGCAATATTATCTACCCGTCAGGCTCAATGACGTTGAAACAAGAGTACCCTGATCCGTTATCTTTTGAGTCTGATGATTTTCTTGATGGTGGATATGATTTAAATGAGGATTGTCAGCACCCTTTGCAATCCAAGATGCCTCCAGAGGTGAACTTGAAGAATGTGATGAATGGGATAGTTGCGATTTTGACTGGCCGTAATAAAGCTCAAAGTGGTGTTGAAAATCAGCAGGAAGAATGTAGCTCCAATGTATCATTTCTGGGATCTGGACAGAACGGAGATAGTTTCTTGCATTCCTCAGTTTACATACCAAGTGCACCCCCACTTGTTGGGCATCATGGGATTAACTATGATGCTTACAAAGAGGTATTGGAAGCCAATCCTCCAGAGTGGCTTCCAGACAGTGCTACTACTGTTTGTATGCAGTGCACTTGTCCCTTCACAGCCCTTACTCGTGGAAGGCATCATTGTCGGTTTTGCGGAGGGGTTTTCTGCAGAGCATGCTCAAAGGGGAGGTGTTTGTTGCCTGCTAAGTTCAGGGAGAGGAATCCACAGAGGGTGTGTGATGCCTGCTATGATAGGCTTGATCCTTTGCAAGGCGTTTTTATCAACTCCATCAGCAATGCATCCCAGGCTGCAAAGCATGATGTGATGGATTGGACATGTATGAGAGGGTGGTTAAATATGCCAATTGGGTTATCCATGGAATATGAGATATACAAGTCTTCAAATACTTTGAGGAGTTACAGCCAGGTGCATTTCTTCTGCTCATTGCAATTTCCATTTTTTTTTTCTTTTAAATTGTTCTAAAACTTGAACGAGATTCCTTCAACTTCATCTCTTCAGCCTCAATAAATTCTGGAAGGCCAGAGTCTTCCTTATGCCATTTATAATAATAGCTTGAGTTTATGTCATGATCTTAATGTTCATTTTCCTCATTATTACTCGTGCTGTTGTGAAGTAGCTGATTCATCGAATGTAACTGTGTTTGAAGTTGAAACTTGGTTCCAAGCCAAATCATGTAAAACTGTAGCTTGCAAGTTGCAACTTCTATTGGCATGTACTGGCCTTACAGTTTCATTTAGATAAATTCAATTACACATTTCATAATTTACATGGATTTGACATTGTTATTAAAATGGTTCAGGTTGCTAGATTAAACCCTGAGAAATCCATACCATCAGCAGTCCTGAAAGGTGCTAAAGGCTTAGCCATTTTAACAGTTGCTAAAGTTGGCGTGCTTCTTACTTACAAACTGGGCACTGGTTTAGTGGTTGCTCGAAGGTCAGATGGATCATGGTCCGCACCATCCGCCTTATTATCAGTTGGTTTAGGATGGGGTGCTCAGGTATGCACACTACTTGTATGTATTTATTGCTTTTAAAATACAAAATGGAGTTCAGATGTACCGATTCTATGTACCAAGGTAATCCAAGTTGCATTCTGCACAAGGGGTGTGGTGATCCCATGATGTGCAGCACAAATTCCCTTAGTTTTGCATGTCTGTTTGGAAGACTTAAAATGATTTATCAGTGTTACTTCAGATATCTGGGTTTGACTTTGCACTAACTCAATAACATTGCTAAAAACAATGAAAAAATAAAGAAAAAGGTGCATGCAAATGAAAATAAGGGGTGAAAAGGGAAATAGAAGAAAGAACCGATCAATAATTGCTAGGAAGAGCTGAGGTGAGGAGAAGGTTAGGGAACAGCTGTTTGCTTCTTTTTCTTTCAGTGGGAATGTTTTCTCCCATTGTTACTTTGGAAGGATGGCAGATTTTTTCCTGGTGGTCGTGGAAGGGTTGTGAAGGGATTGGAAAACTATTAGAACAATGTCACCTTTTGAAGAATGGATGTGTGATGATGCTCCGGCTTATCGAGGTTTCTGGTTTATTCACCTCATGTGGCCCATTCATTCATCAATCCTATATTGGTAAGTCAGTTAAGCCCCTTTTGTAAGGGCTATTACCAAAAGCATACTAATAGGAGTTTCTAACAACCTGATAGTGGACTATTACATTAATGTTAATTTCTTTCAAAGATCGGAGTTTTATCCTTGAAATTGGATTTTTGAGATCTTAGGATGCATCCGTATCCCCTTTTCGAAAAGTGGCTCTACAATTTATGTAGAAAGAGTTTCACGAGACTACGTGGAGAGGTGGGGCCAAAAGGCTAAATGTGCACCTTAGCTTCAAAAGGGCATAACTTGGTGACTGTATCTCGGAATGGCCGTTATAATATGTATTGGATTCATCTCTGCAAGCACTATGACAGGGTAACTGACAATAGTTTATTGGGCTGTATACAAACGCAAAAAAGGCTGTGTCGTGTGGGGGGTGGGGTGGTTCTCAAAACAGACTGTTTTCATCAAATTTTTTATTTTTAGTAAATTCTGTTTTAGCATATTTTGAGTCCAGATTCATTTTATAAGGTCAGTACCAATCATTTAAGGTTAGTAGAGGGGTTTTAATTGAATTATAATATATTTTTTAAATATTTTTGGCAGTTTAAGTTGAGGTTTAGGTTCTATAAATAAGCATTGTAGCAACATTCATGAGTTAAAATTGAATACAATTGAAGTTCTTTCAAATCTTTCCTTTTTTCTCGTTGTGCATTTTGATTATCTTTTGGGAAGAAGTCAATTTTTTTTCTTCCTTTTAGCATGCATCTTCAACGTTAGCAATTAAATCATTGTATGCATAGCCGCCTAGGTCTGTCATGCATATGGCATGGGACAAAATGATTTTAACAACATTTTACATTGCTGGGACCTTGATATAAGTTCAAAGACATAAAAAAGAACTGTAAATTGCCAACTTGACTGGTCCAAGTCCCCATTGTTTTGATTGATTATGTGTTGACATCGGAAAATAAACCTATGATGTGACACAGATTGGGGGTGAGCTCACAGACTTTATCATCGTGCTCCATGATTCGAAGGCTGTGAAGACATTTTGTAGTCGCATGCATTTTGCTCTTGGAGCTGGTTGCAGTGCTGCAGCAGGACCTGTAGGGAGGGTGCTAGAAGCAGATCTTCGAGCTGGGGATAGAGGATCAGGCATGTGCTATACTTACAGTTGCAGTAAGGGTGAGATGATTCTCCCTCCCTCATAATTTTATGGCCATTAGATAAGATGCACTTGTTTTGATGTCCTGTATAAAGAGTTGATACCATCTGATGGTGTAAAACATTACAGGTGCATTTGTGGGAGTTTCGCTGGAAGGGAACATTGTTGCAACGCGAATGGATACCAACCTAAGCTTCTATGGAGATCCCTATCTCACCATGGGCGACATTCTCCTGGGGACAGTGGAGAGACCGAAAGCGGCCGAGCCTTTGTACTCTGCTCTCAGAGACCTCTACTCAAAGCTACAGTGTTAGCTAGCTCTTTCGGGGGAGCTTCATCGTGCATGGTATCTCTATGCCCACAAATCTTTGGGTAGTAGTCTGGTCACTGCTGTTCAGAATCTAGTTATATTTCAGGATTTACTAGGATACTTCATTGATACATAATTGTATAGTTCAGATTTCATGGATTGCTTCATCGATTGTTGTACAAAGTGATTATATTGCCAAGTAAAATTCTGTGCACCAGTATGTTGATGTAATACATTTACACAATATCTGTATATGGAAGAGTAACATTCAAGTTAACACTTTCCTACCGAATTGGATTATGGTGGACTTCAATTTAAGGACGAAGATTTTGTGTTTAGATGGAATCCATTGATCTTGTAAGTGGTGATGGGGTTGATCTGTTAAAGATATGCCAAGAATCCATGAACAAATCAATGCATGTCAAGGAGGCGTTCGTGCTACACTCTTAAGCTAAACTTGGGTTGTAGATATATGAACACAACTAGGCATCCAGTTCAATCTCGATAAAATCAGCAAATCCATTCGTGTGCTCCATTTCCAAGTCCATGAGTTGTCATTTTTCTCTCTTCTATAATCTGGGGCCCTCTTGGCTTCTATTCTCTTTTAAGTGGTTGTCTCTATCCCGTTTTCAGTCCATCTGATTGGATGCTTCGTTAGTTTTCTAATTGAATTTACTTTTATCTATTAAAAGAACTCGTGTATGTATATATATCATTAATCCAAAACATGAGCATTCACAGCATTTTATATAATTACACTGAATGATACAATTGAAAAACATTTGGCTTCTATACATAAACAGCCAAGGAGCACTTCTTGGAGAAGTCGGTATTAGAGTTTGTAATTGTAAGGTGTGAAGCCTGCAAAATGCAAAAGGAAAAAAAAGTTACAATTATGGATTCAACTCAATATTGCATACACAAAATTATCATGATGTATTATGTCTACTTCATTTTTCAATTTTGGAAGACACGAACCTCAGATGAGGACTGCATTTTGACGATCTCCATCAAATGAATGGTTGAGATGGGAGGATGTTCCTCACGTGATGGAATGGATCCCTGGCAGATATATTGATCCTTAGCAAACTTGATATAAATTTTTTTTTAAAATTTTTGATAGATAAAAAAAAATGTTTATATATTATTTTCCACAAAATACTATATATAGCCAAATAACTCAATCGAGTTTCTATCCTAATGCGGAGCATTTTTTATCTGACTCGGCCTAGTTGATGGGGTGACAAAGTGAGTTGGTTCCATCATGTTTTGGGTTGAGTCACCCATAAACCGAGTCCAGTCAACTTGGCTAAGTTTCAAGTCAACCTGATGAGTTGTAAAACTGTGATGTGAAGGCTGCTTATGATGGCTATGAGCTTTGGAGCTATACATGCCTTGTAAGTTTCTCTCATGGAGTAAATTTCGTTGTTGAATATAAGCCTTGTATAATTTACATTAATCTCACAATCAAGCGCAACCTGCACAGAACCAAGAAGTTTATAGATGACTAAAACGACCATATGGTTCTTGCGTGTGTGTGTGTGTGTGTGAGAGAGAGAGAGAGAGCAGTATTTTTTGGACAAGAGGGGTGTATTGTGGGCAAATGTGTGGTGAAACCTTGATGGAGGTTAGGTGTAAACCTTAATCTTTGGCAGGTTGACATGAAGTGCATATACACCAGCTCTAATATCACCTAATATTCTCCATGAATCCTTCAATGAAGCACCACTAGTTATCTGGTTAATGTTCAGATGCTTGAATATGACCTGTGTCTGCACGCTCACATTTTTGCTATGAGGTGGTTGGTAAAACTGGGGAACCTCAATGGCCCCTACTGGAATTCCCTTATATAGAACACAAAGCTCTGAAGAAACATACTTTAGCCCAAACTTATTCGGATTTTGAGCCTTCAATGTTAGAGAAAAGATTGTTGAAACATAAACATTCGTGCTAGAAGTGGTATTTAACTTGAACGAATCCAATCTTATGGTCTGGATAGAGAAAATGGGTTTCCTTGGTTTCACAATGAAGATAATAGTGAGTGAAACTGCTCCTATTACGACAGCACAAAGAAAAAAGAAGAAAAGAAGAAAGAAACAACACCACCTCTCTAACGTATAACCACGGCACAATGAGCAACAAGAGTATTTCTCTCTGACATGCATTTCTCTCCCTTTGCTCTTCCAACCTTGATTCTCTTTAACTAACTGAAACTGTTGTGAGAATAGTGTTAGAGTTAGTCCATCTCGCAAGCCAAGAAGGTATCTGATCTTTTTCTTCACAGTTTGAAAATAACTTTATCTTTTATTAAATGTGAGAGTGATCCTTTTTAAGGGCAATTTTGTGAGAAAAGGATGACTTGTTCAGCTTGATTATTTCTTAATTATATTCTTGGCTAATGCTAATCTTGTTCATACTCGAATGTCAATTTACTGTAAACCCAAGCCATGACATCAAACATACAGGATCTCAGTTTGGAATAAAGCCTAACTAGATTTAAAATCATCAAACAAAATTGGACCTTTGCTTGTGTGCCAATTGTCTTGATATGGCGCCACAATAATACCCCATAAACCTATTACTACAACCATATTTGTTGGGAATATGGTTGGTGCACAGGGATTGGATTTTTATTTAAGAGAGTTTATAGTACCATACCAACCTTTTCTCATTATATATCAATACATGAAATTGTACATGGAAGGTAAAATAAAAAGGGATATAAATACTTAAAAGCATTTCCCGATTGGATATCTTTAATCGCATGATCTTATGTTGCATGTTCGAAGAAAATTTTGTCAAATTTTCCTGATTATCAAAGAAGAATTTGTGAATTATGTTCCCACGATGCCTAGATGTGCTTGTTTCTTTGAATCTAAACCAGAAGGATGATTTAAACCTATATTACGCCGCTCCATCAATTCTTCACAGTTTGTGATTCACCAGTGATAATCCATTTTTGGGTTCGTTAGCTTGATTCGTTTGTGCATATATACGATTCAATCATGCAAATTACAAGTACAACCATGTTGTTAAAAAAAAATTTAGAAGTTAAACATAAATAAGTATATGTAATGATCAAAATTCTAAATATAATACATTTTGAATATTTAAATAATAAAATAAAACTAAAAGATCCATTTATACCCATAAAAAGTAATGCATCTAATTAAAAATCATTCCTGGTCCAATTCAAGTGTCAAATTAATCAAATCTAACATCAACAAATTGCAAATTCAGTAATCTTAATCAAATCAAAGCGTTGAAGAGACATAAATAAATTTCTCAAAAAAGTGATTGGATTTGCAAATTGGTTTCTTGTATCCTTGGACGGATTCGTAGTTCACTATGGTACAACCATTATGATAACATGGATCTAAGCATAACCTTTCACATTTTGGTGAATAATTGAGACACCCATGTTTTCAAACTGATAACATGCTCCTAGGCCTTGGTCTACTTTGATAGATTGATATAAATTGACTTAAATGCCCTTCACTCTATAGCCAAAAGCTCTTATTTTTTCCTCTTTATCTTTATAAACCTCTTTGCACAATGTTTCTTACCTTTTTGTTCTATCGTAAAGATTATATTTACTTCAACCTTCAAACTTCAAGATAACGATCGGATTTTGGTTTAAAGAAAAAAAGGGTTTTCTACATGGGGTTAACCTATTGATGTGAGATTGAAAATCATTGATTGAATATGAGGTTTTAGTGGATTAAATATAATTTATCATAAAAATTCGAAGTTGATAGGAATTTTAGAGAAAACAACAGTTTTTGACTAGAGGTTGAAAATGAGGGTTTTTAGGTCATTTATTTAGTCTATAAGAGAAGATCGAGTTCAAGAAAGCATGTCATCAGTTTAAGAAAATAAGTGGGGGTATCTCAAATATTCAACAAAACTTGGAGGGGTGTATGTCTAAATCACACAAACCGAAACCCTAAATGTCCATGTCTTACTTAAATTGATCACTCCGAAGGTTCTGTTTGCGTCGGGAACCCTATTTTTCATTTGCAGAGGAAA
Source organism: Akebia trifoliata (assembly GCF_017979445.1). NCBI lineage: Eukaryota > Viridiplantae > Streptophyta > Magnoliopsida > Ranunculales > Lardizabalaceae > Akebia > Akebia trifoliata. The sequence continues at coordinate 36,565,422 of NC_141375.1, forward strand.
TTTACAAAGGCGACGACAATGGTAAGCTAAGCCCCTTGTTTTACTCTTAGAAACGAAACCCTAATCTTATTATCTCGTCTTCTTCTTCTTCGATTGGTTTTTTTTTTTTTTTTTTTTTCTTTTTTAATTTGTAAGTTTTGCACTGGCAGGGTATAGATCTGGTTGCTGGAGGTAAGAGCAAGAAAACCAAGCGAACAGCTCCGAAATCGGATGATATTTACCTCAAGCTTCTCGTCAAGGTTTAGCTTCTGATCTTTACTCTAACAATCTCTGCTATTTCGATGGAATTCTTCATCGATCCATTATCTTAATTTATGTCTATTTATTTATTTATTTATTATTATTTGATCTCAAATGTTGTTAGGATTTCGTTTCTGTAGTTATGAATCACTTTGGAAAAAATTAGTAATCTTTTCACTCTGAATCCATCCCTGAAAACTTCCAGAATTAGGAGCTTAGGGTTTTATCTCTGAAGTGATGCTCTGTGTAAGTAACCATGCTACTTCTAATGGATATCTTGTATTAATTTTTCCATGTGGAGATGGTCTCATCTGTGTTCAAATATTCTCACTTAAAAGAGACTTGGTGGTCATCTGCAAAACCTTCATAGAAAAAGTTAGTTAGAACCAAGGTCTGTTTCGTAACGTTTGTCCCAAAAAAGTTCTTTAACTTTCTATTAAAAACCTGTGCTCCAAACATGCCCTTAGACTTCTTATCCATTTTCGTTCATCTATACTTCGGTTTCAATTTGGATCTTTGTGGTCACATGGTTTTATTCCTCAAATCCATTGTGGTGTAATAAGTGTTTTTTTTTCTTCTTTTGAGAGCGATGGGTCGATTTGAGGTCCTATATGACATTTTCCTATTCTGGTTAGTGGAGATAAAATTTGAAGTTGAGCAGATCATTCTCTTTGTTTTTTGTTTCCATGTCTCAGCTTTACAGGTTTTTGGTTAGGAGGACTGGCAGCAAATTCAATGCTGTTATATTGAAGAGGTTGTTCATGAGCAAGGTCAATAAGCCGCCACTATCACTGTCTCGATTGATTCGTTTCATGAACGGCAAGGTAAAAGAATGCTAAATTGTTTAATGGTTTTTTATTTGTTGATACTCACAGTATGTTTGTCATAGTGTCAATGACCATTATTTATTTTTGGTTGTCAGTATGTCTTTAAATGATCTAAGGTATTTCTTGGTTGTATTGACTACTTCAATAAATCTGAAGTTATACTTGTTTAATTGTTTCCTAGTATATAATTCTCATCGGAGGGTTTAGGGTGTGTGCTGAACCATCCAATTTTGCATGTTATCTGAGAAGGATGTCTCAGCTCTAGAACTTTCCAGGTTTAGTGATCTCAACCGGCTAACTATAATGAGCTTTCGTCTGGATATTACTTGTATGTTTCTTTGCGCCAAACCTGAAGAGGTCCTTTTAGTTTTTATATTGAAGTATTTCTAACTTCTAATTTTTTTTGGTTGCCATCAAGAATCCAATTGTACAACAATGGATCCTTAGGGGGTAATATCTTGCACCAAACTAAATTATTTTTGCTTTTATCCATCAAAGGGAAAATTATTAATTTCAGATACCTTGCTACTGATAGTTCCTTCCTATTTGCACTTTTTCATTTCCTACCCGCTATGATTTTGTGTCTCTAAGTGTGCCATTCTTTTCTTTTTTTCTACAGGGAAACAAGATTGCTGTGGTTGTTGGTTGTGTTACCGACGACACCCGAGTTTATGACGTACCTGCAATGAGGGTGACTGCTCTGAGGTTTACAGAGAGAGCTAGAGCTAGAATTGAGAAAGCTGGTGGTGAATGTTTGACCTTTGATCAGCTTGCTCTCAAGGCACCTCTTGGACAGAACACGGTACGTGACTTCCTGTGAATTTTTCTACTTCGTTTCCTTCTCTATATTTTGCCGTTACTTATGACTTTGGAGTGTCATATAGTTTGGGGGTGTTCAAGGGCCATATACAAAACCAAACATTGTGCCAAACATTTTTCAATATATGGGTTAAAGATCTCCTCACAAAAAATCAGCCCATTCCGAAACTTCTAACCCCATCAAAAGTGGTTTACAAAAATTAGATGGTCCACGATTCTTTAACTTGTAAACTGGGGTTAGAAGTTTCGGAATGGGCTGATTTTTGGTGAAGATGATCTCCTCACCATAGAGATCATCCTCACAAAAAATTCAGCCCATTCCGAAACTTCTACGCCATATATTGAAAAATGTTTGGTTTTGTATGTGGTCCTTGAACCTGACCTATATACACACACAAACACACACGTACATAGGCATGTAAAAGTTTACTTGTTATATGCAAGCTTTCAATTTTTAATGTTCATTCTGGTTCCAGGTTCTTCTGAGGGGACCCAAGAATGCAAGAGAGGCAGTGAAGCACTTTGGTAAGGCTCCTGGTGTGCCTCACAGCCACACCAAGCCTTATGTCCGCTCCAAGGGTCGAAAGTTTGAGAAAGCCAGGGGGCGGAGAAACAGCCGTGGCTTCAGGAATTAATCTTTCAATTCTCAGCTTTAAACTGTTGGATTTTTGGCGCTTGGGCCACCACCCCATTTCAAGGAAAGATGTTTCAGAATGTTGAGTTTTAGATTAAAGTTGGATGGAGAATTTTTCACTGTTGAGGATTTTTATAAATAGTTTGTGCTTGAAACCTTGCAGTTCACTTAATTAATTAGCACTATTTTGATGAGAGCATCTTTTTTCAGTGTCCTTGATTTGAAATTCCTTGGATACTCTAATTGCTGTGTTATATGGTGGTTCATTGGGCTTTCAAAGCTGTGCTTGATGTCTTCCTTTGTAGATGGTTTCTTGCTATATACTTATGTCCCTGACCTTCGATGATTGCTACCATGGCAGTCCTTTTCAGAGAATTACTTAGAATTAGTTATTTCTGATTGTGCCTTATTGATTACAGTGGTTACCATGGTTCCTCTGCCCTGAGACCCTCCCAGCAGAGAGAGATGTGCATACCTTGCTTGATTGATACTATAAAAGATATTTGGTAGGGAGTCATGCAGGTGTCAATATTTTGTGGGGCTGCTGTTGGCCCCAGGGGAAGTACGTCTACATCTGCAATTACTCTCTCAGAGAAGGCCTTTTGCTAATCCGTTTGATGGTATTTGTCTTGCTTACCTTCAGATGCGATTTGCCATCCTTAATTAAACCACCATGGTTGCAGACTTTTGTCTACCAGAGATTTGGTGGATCTATTCAAAGAGCAGTTGTTGGTGGTTTTTTTTTTGTTTTTGTTTGTGTGAATGAGATATGCCCACCGCCAAGTAAATTCATGTTGAATTTCCTGTGTATTGGTTATGTGACAGTATCAAGGTGGACTCGAGCAGACTTGCTTCTTGCTAGAATTGTATCGTAGATTACTTGGTAATATGTTAGTTATCTGATTTTGGTGGGGAGGCGAAAAAAGGAATGAGAATTGCAATTGTCTACTGTTTTATGTTAAAAGATATGGCTACATGTGTTGATTTAGGCTACATTTGTTGATTGGAGATATAATTCATGATGGATTTGAATGGCAAAAGTAGATTTATGTTTTTTCGTCAGTAAGATTTATATGTTAATGTAGTAGTGATGTTAAGTTTTTCTGAAATAACTTATTGGGATTTATGGTGAACTCAGTAAAAAAAGATTGATTTGACAAATTAAAAACAATAATCTCATTTAATCATTGAAATATAATAGAATTACTTAACAAAACAACCATCAAGTAATGCTTCTTCCTCCGAACTGGTGTTCGGTCAAAGGGACATCTAGACGTTCTTTCAACCTAATGGGACTTCATAAAGCATTTCGTGATACGAAAACGGAAAATGATTCTTGGCACACTTTTCTATTGCTGCAAGAACACAGATGGGATGTCGATTTTCTTCCACAATCATGGCAAAACTTGGCCCCACCTGCGTGTCCCAAAACCACAAAAAAGGAAATTAAGAAGAATTAGAAGAAAATGAGAGATTAAGAAGAAGAGTTTTGAAAGATTAAGAAGAAGATTTTTTGATAGGAGGGAGATAAAATTTATTATTATTACTTATTCATTATAGTGAAAATTGCTCTCCAATATATACAAGGTTAACTTGTCAATTTGGCGACAACAACAATTCCTATATTTAATTCTAAATCCTAATTAGACTCATAATAAATTTAAAATAGAAACTCTCTAAAATAATATTAAATGGATTAGAAAATTAATATAATTAGAAAACTAAAATAAGGATCCTACCAATGAGAATCTGAAAGTTGTTTTGCAATTTGTCAATTGTGTCTTACATCTTGATTTATGTTTCCAATTTGTTGGGGGATTTGGAAAGAGCGAAATAGCCACACCTTCGATTAAAACGGAAAGATTGTAAAGAAACAATTTTGTTCATCTTGGACCTTGTATTTTTTGGTCTAAGGTATTCGAGAAATTTAAGGGTTTTTTTTTATTTTTATTTTAATAAAGATTTTATAGGTAATTGGGAAAAGATGTGTTGTGTTTTGAGTAGTTCTCTCTTGTATTGGTCATCTTGGCTGATCTCGCTTTTTATTAATAAATCTTTGCTTATCAATTCTTTAATCTGTGTTTATATGTAAGAGAGTATACATGTTCATTGGATAAAAATGATTAGACACAGGTCATTGGATAAAAATGAATTTGTTTATTATTAAACACCAGCATGTATACTCTCTTTTGATAAAAATCATTTTGATTAGATAATGCCCTTGTCTTCTAACATGTACCCTTGATTTTTATTTCATTTTCAAGTTGAATGGTAAATTATTTTTAATCTATTGAACATTATCATTATTGATTTTTTGTAATCCAAAATTCCATCATCTTTTAATTACTTCAAAATTGAAATTGTGGAAGAATATGTTTTTAGAGATTTAAGTGTTTTGATTTTATTATTTTTCTTTTTGTACACATGACATCATCATGCTATTAATTCATTCAAGTTGAAGATAGTAATGTAACCTGCAACAAACGTTTGAGCAACGAGAAAGAATGGTTGCAGCTTGGACATCTGGTCCAATTGTTCTTTTCAATCAGACATACTTGGGCGAGAAGGTCGTTTCTCTGTGGTCTGATAACCCGCGTTCCAAGGAACCTTACACTGAAAACAGAACAATCTATTGCAATTAGGATCTTTTTATTCAAGATCATCAGGACTGAGCAATAATAGGCTCTGTCAATATTCATGTGTAGAAGAGCAATTAAAGTCGACGAGCACATCACACTATCTATATCTATCGAAAACTCTTTGTGGGAGGATGGAGCGACATGAGATGGGATGGGGTCCAAAAGCTCATCACAGTGCAAACCAGGGCAATTAATCTTAGATGTGTTGTTTTCTTCAACCATTACTTGTATGTATTTAGCGATACAATCCAAGCAAAAAGAGCGATGAGAGCACTTGTTGTTTATGAATCTCTTGTTTGGCAACAGTACGTACTGGTTCTATGCATATCTCACAAGTGATGATCTTCCCATCTTCTTCTTCTTTGGTCCCAAAAGGTTGACTCAGCTTTGGCTGTGTGTTTCCCATGTTTGGTTTTTTCAAAATTTTTTTTTTAAGAGAGAGAGAGAGAGAGTTTCTTCTGTTCAAGAAACACTTATTTATAGTTTTTTTTTTTAGTCTTTCCTTTGTGATGGTTGTTGCAGCTGTTATTAAGAAAAGGAAAGTGCTGAAAATATAACGTTCATGCAGAACAAGGATTCCTTAATTATAAAAACATGATTAAAAACTAAATCTGTACAAATGATCTCTGGAAAACTATTAGTTTTGTTTTACCTCGCTTCTTAGCCGTAATAAAGTTCTATAAGAATTAAAAAAAATTTTAATTTTAATTTTTCAAAATAAAATCCTAATCCTAATTAGCAATAAATTTTATTTTTAGTACTCCATCTAATAACCCAATTGATTAATTGTGAAATCTTGGAATTGGATTTTATTTTTGAGTTGTGATAATCTGACTTAGGCATGTGGCATACTCAATGGATTTATCTAACGTGACGGCCGGGCTCGGAAATCATAGATGTGTTTTTCCTCAGGATACGTTACTGCACCTTTTTATGAGGAACCGTAGTTTTGTATCCAAAGGAGATCACATCTACGATTTCCGAACCTATCACATCAAGTAAGTGGATTGAGTTGCGATGTGGCTAAGTTAGATTATTAGTACTCTTTATTTTTTGATAGTTGATTATAAGAATCCAATATAATATGAGTGCTGATGATATGATGAACTTTTGGTGGATGGAATTGACGCACACTGATGTAAAAGCACATAACTTATTAAAAAAAGAAAAAAATGAGTTTCTCTCTCCTACTCATAGTGCGAAAAAAAAACTTTCAAATCTAATCACCTTGTGACATTCAAAATCATGATCTGATGAAATGGGGTTGTAGAGGATAGAATTATATGAAGTTCAAAACAAATAATTATTATCATTTTTCCCGATTAATTTTATTTTTAAATGTGGGTGCTCGGTTGCTGTCCGTTTTATGCACCTTGGATCAAGCTTGAAAAACAATTAATTTTTTTTTTTTCAATATGAATATTTTCATGTAGGGGCGGAGATAGGATTTTCTTGTAGTGGGGGCAAACTATGATTAGTTGTATAGCTCAAGAACTTGAAGATGAATGATTTTAGTAGAGGTTTTTTGTTAGAAGTTGAAGAAAAAGATATTTAGGTCATTTTCAATTAATATATGAGAAGGTCCGGTCAAGATGCAATGTCATCAACAAAAAATTGAAAAGGGGGGGGGGGGGGGGGGGGGGGTAGGAATTGGAGTGAGGTGAGGGTGTGGGGGCAAATGAGCCGAGAGAGGTGAGGGAGTGGGGACAAATGGGACATGTAATTAGTTGAAAAAATACGGGTGTCCCAAAGTTCTATGGGGGCAATTGCCCTCACCAACTCCTTACTTGCTCCACCCTTGTTTTCGTGAAATCTAGATGCCTATGTTGTTGGATTGTCAATGTGATAATCAATGTGACCTAACAATCTTTTTTAAAATTTGAAATCTAAAAAAATAAATATTTATTTAGAGAATGGGCAAGAAAGAGAAATTTTCTCTTCTTATTTTATTTTTACTAAATTATGTTCTTCCTTGCAACAAGTCCGTCCATCAAAAGTTCGTCATATCATCAGCACTCATATAGTGTTTATAAAGAAAAGTGAAACCCTTTCTTTACTAACATGGTCAGATTTTAAGTCTTCTAAAATTTCATAAAAACTCAGACTAAGAAAAATAAATAAAATATGTTTTTTTTTGGGTGACATTGTTTTTTATTTTTATTTTTTATCATCGGTAAGGTGGAGTTATAAAGGCCCCCACCCTTTTATTAAAATAAGGGGAAAATTACAATCGTGACAACTCACTAACAAGATCCTGAGCAATTACAACTTTTAACTCACGAGGGATTACTACATGATAGTGACAAAAGAAGCTTTCTTGGCTAGAAAATCAGGTGCATTATAAGAAACAGTAAACGATAATGTCTTCTCAAAACAAAATGTTTTCGAAGTTAAGTAGCAAGTGAGTAATGAGGTGGTGGGAATCATAATGAGGAGACTCTTAGAAAGAAAGCAAGCAAGCAATAAATTAGCTAACTACAGATGCTCCTGGGCCCGCGCATTCCCATTGCAAGGGCACCCATGGGACGACAGCTTTCTTCCACAGTCATGACAAAAAATGGTTCTACACCTGCATACACACAATCCCAATTAAATATTTGATAACCAATTATCGGAATTATACAATAGCATTTCATTCAAAAACAACACCAGGCTAGTCGAGGTGATCAACCTAGCAACACCTTACAAAAGGATGTTACTCATGAGAAATACATCAAATCCCATCCCAATTATAAATAAAATCCCCCTAAACTCCTTATAGATTTTAGACCAATAAAAAATAAGACCTAAAATGAATATGATTGTTATCTGTACAATCTTTTTGTTTCCCCTAAAAAATATGTCTATTTCTCACAAGTCATGCCCCTAATAGATTGCGAATAGCATAATACTCCACATCAACCTCAAGTGTTATTATCATCGCATGCAATAAAAATATAGACTTGTGATTTTCTAACTCTCCCCTTGGACATACTCCTCATACTCTCTTAATGTGGCGCATGTGTTAGAATCATATTTTTTTTCTCCGGGATACACAATTATACATTCCCATAAATACGTGCAGTTGTGTATCTCGAGAAAAAAATCTTGGGTTCTAACACATGCCACGTAAGGAGAGTATGTCAAAGGGGGTAATGGGAAAATCATTATTCTCAAAAAATAATATCAAATTCGGAACCTAGAAGTTGCATTATAATTTGTCAATCAATTGTGCCATGAGTCCTAACACACTGCCTGTGTTCAACACTGCAGTGATGTGTCAGTGCATAGATAACTATAGATTTCTTTTCTCGGGATATAAGTTAAAAAATCAACGGTTTGACAGTCCAATGCAGTCAATCCATCATATTCCATGTGCCATACATCAAAGGACAAAAATGCTCTTCACAAGCCTCTCTCTAAAATCCAAACAAGTTATTTCCTATATATAAACTTCAAAACCTAACCTAAATCTTCTATTAAATTTCTCGTCCAATCCATCAAAAATCCGTAAAATATTATCTCAAATCTCTATTCCCAACCAACCAAGCACTAATCCAAATCAACTTTTTAAGGCTGTTGATGTTGATCATAGGTTGTGATTAATTAACAAAAGTTGAAGAAGTTGCACAGACTATGATGGTGGCACTTCAATTTAAATTCCTAAAATAAGATAAATTGTTTTGAATTTTACTATGAATAGACGGAGAAGCTTGGAACAACACGATGTACATTTCAATATTACTCCAACACAACTCTTTTTAATAACATTACTGGTGGATCTTAATATCCACATGCCTATTATGCTCATTCTACGGATAAGTTGTTTCTCGATGACCAAATATTTATTTCGATGAGGCTTAATGGTCTTATATAAATCATGCCCCCTTATAGTTTGAAAATGGATGGGCACATAACTCCCAAATTTTAATGTGGTACTCTTTCAATCATTAAAAAATACTAAAGGGAGCTACAAGAAAAAAAGGATCCGTTGCTAGAACTCTTAAATTTAAAATTAAAATCCAACCATGAATAATAATAATTTTTTTTTTGTTTTGAAGCTCTTAAAATTTGGCATCCTAACATTTTTTTGGATCCCCAATAGATGGATGGGTGAAAACTTTCCTCACTAATTAGGTAAGGAATATGTTTGATGTTTATGAGCCGCACTGCCTCCGTTTTCCTGGTGTGTTAATTCCTCAACGACCTCTACCCAAAAAATTCCTTCTTTAAAAAAAAATAAAAAAAAATCATAGTTTTTCTTCCCAGAATCATTAAGTAACCTTCACCTTGAAGATCTTTATCATCTCTGTATTATTGTTTTAATCTATTCAATTTTATAATCATTTTCAACTTAGCCTTAACCTAGATTTTTATATTCAAAAATTCATTTTCATTTTTCTTCCAAAAACCAATAATATTTGGAGTTGTTCGAAGTGTGGAAGAAGAAAAATGTTGTTGTCAACCGTTTAAAGTTGATGTCATTTCCCTTAAACAAGATCGGATGCCATAGGGAAGTAGAGTACTAGAGCAACACAATTTTAACAACTTAAAAAAAAAAAAAAAAAAGTTATGTTTCACAAAATTATATGAGTAGTCTTGGCATCAAAGTCGATCGGAGATACATAAATAGTATGTATGTAGTAGTGTTAAGAAGAAGGAAATTGATTAATTAATTACCTGCATGTAACCATAGAGCAACCAGAAATGAGCTCCACAGACTGGTTGCAGTTAGGACATGTGGTCCACTTGTTCTCCTTAATCAGACTGAGGAAGAGAATGTCGTTTGCATCAGCTATCATCTTCTTATTCCCTGTAGTGAGCATAGTCTCTGAGTGCCATCTGTTGAATACTCTTGGAGGGAGGATGGTTCGACACGAGATTGGGTCCAAAAGCTTGTCACAATTCAAATCAGGGCATTTTATCTCATATTTGTTGTTTTCTTCAACCATTACTTGTATGTATTTAGCGATACAATCCACACAAAATGATCGATGAGAGCACTTTTTCTTCTTGTTAATGAATCTCTTGTTTGACAATAGTACTTCTTCCATGCATATCTCACATGTCATGCTTTTATTCTTCTCTTGCGTCAGCCTCAGCTTTGGCTGTATGTTTCCCATGTTTCTTAATTTGCTTTTCTTTTCTTTTCACACTTGAGATGATGATTAATGAGGGGGAGCAGATCCTCCCTCTCCTATATATACCACTATTTCCATTTGTGGAGACTGGAGAGTGCCACGTTTGATAATAATAATGAGAAAAAAAAAAAAAACTAATATCTTAGCCATCTATGGTCTAGATCAGCGCTCTCGCAGGATGGAGGGTTGAAATCCTCCTCTCATCTCACAACAAGCACCCACGTAATGTAATCAAGAATCCCACAAAATAACAAAAAGGAGAAATTTAGGGTACGAATTTTACCGGCTTCTGGATTAGGTGCGCGTGTTTTGAGGTGTGGGAAGAGAGTTTCAACCCTCAGAGATTTTTTGCTCACAATTTTTTTTTTTTTCACAATGCTCAAAACTCTCCCGGGCGTGCCACGTCAAGCCTAACAAGGCTAGTTTTACGAAGAGTGCTGATTTTTGAACTCAACTTGACAGGGGACTCAAAACTCATCCACGTGACAAGGGTAAATAATTGTAGATTCTATCCCCTCGGGATACACAACTGACCTGCCATCTACAGTTGTGTATCCCGAGTGAAAGAGTCTACGATTATGTGTGCATGACATGTCAATTAGTTTTTGAGCGCGTCTATCAGACTGAGTTCAAAAATCATTAATCTTTTCTAAATTCGTAAATTTGGGATGCATTAAATACACACAGCCTCATGTGATTGGTAGATCTCGAATTCTTTGAGCAAAGTTGTACTTCAAAGCCTCATCCTCAATTTGGACTAATTTTTTTTGCTCATACAATTTGTACACTGCCATGTCAGTGCGCAGTATCCAACAAAGTCAGTCTAACACGACTCAATTTTTAGTACCATTGTTCACACTTCTCAGGCTTCCAATGTGTGTCACGTCAAATCTAATGAGGGTAATTTTGTAATTAGGGATGCAATCAATACAGGAAGTCATGTGATGGTTGGATCTCGAATTCTATGACATTTTTTTTTAATAATGCTGAAGTGACTTCAAGCTAGAGCCTCATATTACACTTATTGACTTGAAAGTGGAGGGGAACCATACTTTCATCGAGATACGAGTAAAAAAATATTTATGATTCAAGAATTGCGATATGAGATTCTAACTTGAGATCACTCTAGCACGATTCTTTTTTTTTTTTTCCCTACAATTATGGAATTTCTTTTTCCTCATAATATGATTTGGCCAGGTGGCACCCTCAATTGACTCCCTCGTAGGACAATTGCACTTTCCTATATAAAGTGTATCCCAAGTGAGCAGTGTATCCCAATCATACAAATCTACACTTCTTGAGCGTGTCCACCTTAGGAAGTTGATTGAGTGTGCCACCTGGCAAGTCATATTATCATGACTCTTTCTTCTCTATTTTTTTTGGAATTTTGTTATTTGAAATAATGTTTGATGTTAAAGCCCTGCTTTCTACCCTACAAAACATTTGCATTTATTAATGATTTGTAATAAAAGATTTAATATTGCTTGTTAATTATTGGGAAATCTTTGTGAATCTTTTTTTGTGATTGGATGATATCTTTAATATATAAAAACAAATTATTGTAATTTCTTGTTAAAATAAAATGTAGAATCAATTTTAACTTAATTAAACTCATCAAAAAATTTATTTAAATTACAAATATACTGTCATTACATGTTACTTTAACACACATGAATTTACAAAAATATACCTATCAAGGTATAGTAACCTACGTATTGAAATTATATATATATATATATATATATATATATATATTATCAAAGAAGCTATTCAAATTACAAAAATACCTCAGTATTTGTTACAATAACATGCATATGAATTTACAAAAATATCTCCATGATGAGGGATATTTGTGTAATAAAATTGATGAGGGTTATTTTTATAATTTTATATGAAAGTAAATATTATAGTAAGGTTTATTTTTGTGGATTCATATGCATGCTATGGCTGCAAGTATTGATGGATATTTCTATAATTTCAATATGCAATTAATGTATTTTGGAGGATGGGTATTTTCTTAAATTAATGTGCATATTGTATCACATATTTTATAATTTGATTTATATCATGGTAAGGGGTATTTTAGTAATTTTGATAAGGTTAGGTTGGATTCATTGAATTTTTCGAATGATTTGCATTACTTTTTGTGTGCCACCAAATCATTTGCTGAAATTTCTAAAGAATTAAGTTGATCCATACAATTTTTCCCCAATGCAAATGACTCGAATGGTTTAACCAAACACCAATAAAACTGATTTTAGAAGATTATTTGCATTTGCAAATGATTTGCAGTGTACCAAGCGGGGCCTAAGCGTAGACATGCAGTCAAGATGAGAAAATAAAACAAGTTACCACAGTAACAAAAGAAGAGAAAATAAAACAAGTAACCAAAATATAAATGAGAATTTAGAACTCTATGTAAATCAGTTCAACTAAGTTACCACAGCTCCAGAGACTCCATTAACCGACTTCGATGGGGGTTCTTGAAGGTCAGGTCTAATGATTTGGGCTCAATCCCCATTCGCAATGGCAACAATGATGCCCTGTTTGGAGGGAAACTAACGACGACTAGTTCATCACTTTGACTGAAAATAACTACTAAAATGCTAACGTGTGTCGGCATGGTTTGATTTCACAATAAACTAGTGACCACTGTTGGATTCATTTTTTTGTTTATGAAGTGGAAAATCTCTGTTTTTTTTTTTTTTTTCAGTTGAAGGAGTGCAATCTAATTTGATTCTTTTTTTTTTTTTTTTTTTTTTGGGGGGGGGGAGGGGGGGGGGAGTGCTATCACACCGAAGAGGTGGTGCAAGGGGGATTTTTAACAAAATGGGATGAAATTGATTGTAGGTGATCTACAAGTATTCACTCCCTTTTGAATATTTAGATGCATTTATCAATTTATTATGATGTATTATAACAAAAAATGATGATCGATGGAAGTTCAGATTATAAAATTTTTGAATATTTCTTTATAATTTTTTATTTGAGTGTTCATTTCCCATTCCACATAGCATACAATAACACTTCACTGAATCATGGTAGGGCAAGGTCTGATAGAGATTAATGTGGACAAATTAACAATAGAAACTCTCTTGGGAATGAAAACTGACTTGATACATATTTGCTTCCTATTTAAATTAAAATATTGAACTAGTTCCATGCACAGTAAGAAAATTAAACATAATAAAAAAAATCAACCTTAATCTTCCAAGGCACACCACCATACATAGTTTTATATTTAATAAGATACTGACATTACTGGACCTTGAATTGTTCCCCAACTATAATCCTTCAAAATCTCAAAGCTCCCCTTGTGATCGAATTAACAACTATGGGTTTGAGTCCACTCGGATCCGCATCGATAGCAAAATTGAAATCCACATCTGCAACAAATTGCAACCATAAAAGATTTTTAATTTACTTAGATGTATGAACATCATCAAATTAATTAAAGCCCAATCTCCCAGCAAAAGAGAATGCAATATTTATGTAGTAGCTATAGCTAGGGAGTAAGTCAGGAAATAAATTAATGAAAACAAACTAACCTGCAATTGATATGTAAACAACCATCTTTCTTTTCCACATAAAACTTGCAATTGGGGCACTTCATCCATTTGTTATCCTTAGCAAGCTCTATGACCTTAAGATCATCTCTTCCTCTGTCATTCTCATCCAAGCTTTGAAATTCCTCGCACACCATCTCCGAATGCCATGGCACCTTACACTGTGCACAAAACAATCTTCTGCAATATGGGCACTCAGACTCCCTAACAATCTCCTCTCCATCATTCACCAACATAGCTGAGCAGTCCTGATAAGGGCAGTAAAATTTTTGTGAGGCAAGTATTAATGACTCAAGCAGAGCATTCATCCATCTATCAAACACTTGTTGAGGGATTATGGATTGGAGAGTATGGGGCTCTAACACCCTTTTACAATTCAACCCAGGGCAGGTAACAGAGTTGATGTTATCTTGAATTTTCGCCGCCACATGTTTACTTATACATTCGGAACAAAAAGAGTGACAACAGTCGTTAATACTGAACATATCTTCTCCTAGTTTTGCTTCCATGCAAATCTCACAGAAGCTTTTGGAATCAGATTCTCTTTCTAGTAACACCACTACTACTCCTCCTCCCATTCCCACTTCCTTATGATGATGAAATTCTTGTTGTTTCAGCTTACTATTAATGGAGTGATTTTCTTCTTCTTCTTCTGATGTTGACCCAACAATAAGTGGAATTGGAGAATTTGCAATAGTGCAAGACATGAGAGCCTCTTGGAGCTGTAACGCCTCTGCATACCTATCATCTGCTATTGGGAAGATGTCATCATCTTCATCATCTAAGAGAATAGAGAAGTAAAACTCATCTACACTCAGAAGACAAGAGCTTAATGAGCTTGAAGGCTCCACCATTTTTTTTTTCCTGTTACAATTAAAGAGGAAATACACAAATTAATAGAAGTGGGAGGGGGGGTGTGGCACTCTTATTGGTGAATTTCAATCTAATATATCATATATTATATTAATGGGCAGAGGGGCAAAGGCAGACTAACTAACTTAGTGATTAAGTATGAGTTTTTCTTGACTCCATTTCTCAATAATTCTAAGTCTAACTTCGTCGGGCAGCAATTTCTTTCTACTTTTTTTTTTAAATTTAAAAAAGCTAGTATCTCGACTTGACTTTGGCTACCGTAGGAAGCAACTCCACTCCATGTAAAATAAAATGGGAATGTTTTTTACATTTCTACCCTTGATTAATTGTAAAAAAAAAAAAAAATCCAAAACTTCATCTTTAGTACTATTCAACACTCTTTTTTCAATAATACCCTTCTCATTTTATCTTTTAGTGAAGAAGACAATGACATATTAATCTTTAAATAATAAATATATATATTATATAATTAATAAATATATTAATTATATTGACATTAATTGTCAAAGTATTTACTATAAAAAATATATTTTGTTACACAATAATCTAGACCTTTCGAAATGGATGGTCACTTGAACCTCCAACTTTCAAACAATTTTCAAGGGCTTACTTTGACTGTGTTATTGATGTGGTACTATCTTAACCGTGTAAAAGCGCTACAGTAACAAGGAACTACAGAGTATTTGCTCACAAAACAAACACCCTATTCACTATATTAGTTACTAAAATTTCATGATAGGCTTTCCATGCAACATTTAAAAGCATGATCCAATGCCACATGCATACATGCAAAACACAAATTTGAAGTACTAAAAAAAAAAAAAAAAATTGGACAATGGGGATGTGGGATTTGAATTTTAAATTGCAAAGTTACATGTTTTTCATTTATTATGTAAACAAACATTTATTGTATAAAAGGTCAATACACCCTTATTTTTTTTTTCACTAAAAGACAAAATGAGGAGGGATATTATTGAGAAAAAAGTATTGGACAATGCTAACATCCCCATGAAGTATTGGACATTAACATTCCCCTATATATATATATATAGGGGGGTGTTCAATGGCCAACTTTTTGGCAAAACATTTTTCAAAACATGAGTTAGAGGTTTTGGAATGGGCTGATTTTTGGTGAGGATGATCTCTATGGTGAGGAGATCATCATCACCAAAAATGAGCCCATTCCAAAACTTCTAACCCATGTTTACAAGCTGAAAAATTGTGGACCGTCCATTTTTTGTAAACTGTTTTTGATGGCGTTAGAAGTTTTGGAATGGGCTGATTTTTGGTGATGATGATCTCCTCACCGTAGAGATCATCCTCACCAAAAATCAGCCCATTCCAAAACCTCTAACTCATGTTTTGAAAAATGTTTTGCCAAAAAGTTTGCTAAAAAGTTTGCCATTGAACGCTACCCATATATATATATATATGTATGATCTCAGCATCCCTTTAACACTCATGTTATAAATTAGATTTAAAAAAAAATTAATTTATTTGTCCAATCAAATACTTCAAAAATGGAAGACATATAATTTTGCAATTTAAAATTCAAATCCCACATTCCCACAATCTAAATTTTTTTATTTTTCTTGAGTACTTCAAATTTGTGTTCTACATGCATGCATGTGGCATTAGATCATGCTTTTAGATGTCACATGGAAAGCCTATCATGAAATTTTAGTAACTAACATAGTAAACTGGGTGTTTGTCTTGAGAGCGGATCCTCTATAGCTCCTTGTTCCTGTAGCGCTTTTACACGATTAAGATAGTACCATGTCAACAACACAATCAAAGTAAGCCCTTGAAATTTGTTTGAAAGTTGAACATTCAATGACCATCAATTTCCAAAGACTTGGATTATGTTAAAAAAAAAGCTAGTTTTTTTTTATATATTTTAAATGTGATGTTTGTGCAGCGCTACAGGAAAATAAAGCTACAGAGGATTTGCTCCGGAATAGATCCTCTATAGTTACTTATTCATGTAGCGTCGAGTAGTGCTTTTTAACGATTAAGATAGTGCCATATCATCTAGATTCAAAAAACATACCATTGAAAATTATTGAGCAATGGAGCTAAAGAAAAAATATATTTTTTTCTTACAGAGGCTCACAAATATCCAAGATCCACCAACCACATGTATTGAATGGCATACCTAATTTACAAAACTAGAGTTCATTCCGGTAGGACTTCTACAACTAAAGTTACGAAAAATACTCCCCCCCACCCCCCCTTTCATTTTTTTTTCAAGTGCTGATTTTGTAACTTAACCTGATAAGGTAACTCAATGACGTTTACACAACTGCACATGTTCTATGGGGATGTGCAGTTGGGTATCCCGATCAAAAAAACATGTGTAACCCGAGGAAAAAATTCTAAGGTTCTTGTCATTCTCTTTCTCTTTAATTATCATTCTCCCTACGCCAATCAACACACTAGGGATTTTCCCTTTTAAATGCTTTAGTAAGAGGTGGGGATCACCAGTCAACAAATTAACATATCCTTTCTCAACTTGAACCACCATCTTTTATATTAATTGAAATTAAGTTATTTAATTCATAAGTCAATTATCCTTAAATTATTATTTATTAATTAATAATTAATTTTTTAAATACATTTTTCCATTACCTCGACAGAGTAAAGGGATCATTTCTAGTATGTCCAGAATTTCAAAATTCTTCCCAAGTTCTCACTATTTTGACCTAAACTTCTTGAAGTAGTTAGATTATGAATTTTTTCCACAATCCATTTACTTTAAACACACATCAGCATATTTAACTCTAATTAAGCATATTATCTGCTAATTCTAAAATGGATCAATATCGGATAGGATGATCAGACCAGACCAAGCTAATATTATTTCACATAAAAAAATATGTGAATTTGTTTCATGAAGAAACTAACGTGATTAGTGGTCTAACTTAAAGAAAAATTATACAAAATATCTATGCTTATATGAATTAAATTTAGTAATAAAAAAGGGCTGTGATATCCCACATAATAAAAAGATGAATAAATTCCAAATTGATTTTATTATAAAATCACACCATAAGGGAATGAATAATGATGAATGTGGTTGGGACATGGCTAACATGACAAGGGATGAAAAAGATGTGCTGTTATGTGCCCTTGCCACATCTGCTGCATACCCAACCACGTACCAAGACCGAGTGCATTCATCACGACTCTAAGTGAATGTATGATGCAATCACAAAATCTCATTTACTTATGGTATGATTTTATAACAAAATCACTTAGGATCTGTTTGATAGTATATAAAATATAATTTCATGGATTTCAATTTTCATGGAAAAATGGGCACATGGAAAATTGAAATTCAACGTGATTGCATCTTGGAAATTACCCAGGAAAAGAATATAACAGAAGAAGAAGAAGAAAAAAAGTAGGGGAGAGGGAGAGAGAAGAAGAAAATTGAGTGGTTGACGGCAATGGCATAGGTCAACAGTGAGAATGGTGGTGGTGTTGGTTAAATAAAAAATGAGTATGTCAAAAATTATTTTGAAAGAAAAATATAAAGCTTATGCCCTCACTGAAGATATAGCTTGAGATAGAATAATGCTTTTTCGATGCACCTCTGAGGACATATGTTTAGTGACTTGGCATGTGTTAGAATCATGTATTTTTCTCAAGATGCATAATTACACATTTATGGGATGTGTAGATATATATCCTGAGGACAAAATCTATGATTCTGACCCGTGCCATGTCAAGGAGCATATGGGCGTCAGAAAATCACGACTCTTGATGAAATGAAAAAAAAAAAACCCCTCATATTGTTGAACCCAAAATTTGGGATAATAGTAATCATATTTATAAGGTCAAGGTGGGCATTGAACCCATTTGTGGTATTAAGTATCAACATTCGACACTCCTAGACTCTAACCAACTTATCACCTTCGAAAATTTTGGTTAGAGGCGTCTTTTCAAGGGTAGCGGCCAGTTGCACTATAGAGCATAACCACGCTTGTGTTTTCCATTTAATGATAAACATAAACCATAGTCTCCCAATTAGGGCACCACCAGCTCTCTGTTTGAGGATCTAATTAATACACAATACTGAACCTTGAATTGGTCCAACTAAGTCATTATTCTTCAATACTAACCGATACTCCTGTCAAGTCTAAGCTCTATGTAAACAACTATGAGTTTCAGTCCATCTGGATCCACATCCATAGCAAAATTGAATTCTACACCTGCTGCAAGTTGCAACAATACAAAATCTTCTATTTAATTAGATGAACATTATCAAATAAAAGCCCAATCCCCTGACGTGACAAGTTTTGAATCATAGATCTGTATGTCTTCTTGGTATATATGATTGCATTTCCCCATAAATAAATAAAAAAGTGTCTCCTTTGGAACCATAGATGCTTTTCACTTGTACCAGGAGGAACAGCATGCCATCTATGATTCTGATGAGCAGACTTCCACGTCAGCACAGTATCGTAGAAAGTCACTTTAGCATTGTCGATTTTGTTATCCATAGGATCTTCATCTCTTCTATATAAATGTAGAAGCAGCGAGACTTATTTTGATCGTATGCATGAGCATAGAGAATTGAAGCCCTCTTCCCTCACTCCCAATACACACAAGTAACCTGTGATTCAAGGAAATTTTGTAAAGGTGATATTTTAGACATTAATTCCTTGGGTTATGACTTAAGTGGCGTGTATTGGAGTGTGAGTTTCAATCCTCCACCCTGTATACGATTCGACTCTTTAATTAATTAATTAAAGAGTCGTGCGGGAGTGGATTGACCTGCATATCACATATATTGACATGAAAGTATAGGAATCATTTTTATCAAAATACGAATTAGAAACATTTATGATTCTTACGCACTTTTGCATCAAAATGTGCGATAGAAAGTACAGACTTCAACTTTAGTCTTAATTAAAAGCTGCAAAGCTATTACATTCTTGTATATGTTGAGATTGACGTAAAAGTGATTAATACGATAGGTATTTGTAAACATTTTAATGGATATTTCAGTTTTCCCATACAAATTTTGAAAAGAGTGTGCCGATTTTTGAACTCAACATGTTAGGTGAACTCAAAAACTCACTGACGTGGCATGGGCATAGGGCTGTAGATTATGTCCCTTGGGATACACAACTGAGCTGACCGGCCTGCCACTGCACTTGTGTATCCCAAGGGTACAGTTGTGTATCCCGAATTAAAGAATCTATGATTCTTTGCGCATGATACGTTAGTGAGTTTTGAGTCCGACTGTCAGGTTGAGTTCAAAAATCATCTAAAAATTGAGAAATGTTGAAATTTAAGTTACATTTTTAAATTAAATTAAGAGAGATTTACTTGGCAGACCAAACTGTTGCACTTTTATTATAAAAACTCCCTTAGAATTCTAACAACTCCAAGTAAGGATGTACATATTACTCGGAATTTGAAACCCGGACAAAAAATCGAATTGAAAAATGGATCGAATCCAGATCGAACCCGTTCGGGTTAAGATTGAATCGAAACCAATAAATATCGTTTCGAGTCTGGGTTTCCTCTCCAAGATCGGACCGAACCAGATTAAGGATTGAAACCCGAACCGAGAACCAATTTATTATATTATATTTATTTTTACTAGTTTTAACATAAAATATCATTGGGTGAGTTGGTTAGACATTTTGAGCTATGCCACATCCTAACTTCAACTCCCTTAAGTCTCGTTTAATTTCAAAATATTTCAATACATTCCTTAGAATTTCGGTTCTATCTGAATCTGGACCGAACCCTTGCCTTAAAAATACTCGAAAATTTTGGATTCGAGTTCAAGTATCAAAAATTCGGTTCGGTCCAATTCAGGTTTACCCGAATGTACATCCCTAACGCCAAGGGAACCTTACTTTCTGAAGTTAGTTACCCACCAAACCTCACTTTATCAAGTTCGTCACCTTGCACCACGTCATATATATATATATATTTTGCAGTTAATTTGTTACTTAACATACCTTGGAGTGGATTCTAACCACAATAATTTGTTGAGTTCAAAAACATGATCTGATCTACAAGATCATAAGGGAAAAAATTCTAAGAACTTCACAAAAAAAAACTTGAAAAAAATAAATAATATTCACTGTTGAATTTTAATTTTAAATTTGGGAGTTTGATATCAATCCATTTTCAACATTTACTATCAAGATCAAAAAGATTTTTTCTATCTAATCTGAGTTTTTACATGCAATCTAGAAGTATGCATTGTTGGATTGCTAATTTGATTGTCCATGTAGGCCCAATGAAAATTTGAAATCTTACTAAATAAGTCATGGTAGCATGATTCATAAGGTAAGATTTGTAGAGGTAACAAACTTGATGAAGTAGGAGATTTTTTGTAATAAAATTGCAACAGGTAGGTTTACTGGTAAATCTCTCTTAAATTATTTGGAGCCTACTAGAATAGGACTTCGTGCAACAAGCTTTACACCTATCCCCAAGTAGGACTGGCAATAGGGATCCAAACAGATTAAAGAATATGTGAATTGAATCTTATCCTTCTCATTCCATCCTTAATCTGAAATTGACCTGGTCCGATCCAAAAACATGCCTTATTTTCAAATTATCAATATTTAAAAAAATTAAAAAATATAAAATCAAATTAATTATTTAAAAAATAACTTTCCTACTACAAATATAGAGGGGAATCAAAAAGACCAAAACGTTTTATTTATATGTATTTATATGAAATTAAGAATTAAAAAAAAATAATGAAATATGGGGATTGGATTGGTGTACATCCGAATCTAATCCGAAATTATTTCGAATCTAAAATTTCAATCCAAATCTGATCCGAAAAAACATGAAAATAGAAAATCCGATTTTTCATGTTTTTTTGGATATTCGGACATCTGGTATATTTCGGATCATTATCGACCCTATCCCCAAGAGCAAGGAAAAAAAACTTTAAAAACCCTCCCATTCTCGTGACACATGGCATCTCCATGTAGTATTAAATGTTTGAGATACTCTTATATTTAATAAATGCTCATTGGCCTCTAAATCCTTGTATAATAAAAAAGAATAATGATAAACTAACCCCCCCCCCCCCTTTGACATACATCCTTGATGTGGCATGTGTTAGAATCATAGATTTTTCCTTGGGATACACAATTACACATTTATATGGGTGGATTTATAGTGAGAACTGTGAAGGCACTTGCATCCACAAGAATTTTCAAAGTTTATGAATTAATGAGCTATTGCAACATATTTTAGAGGTGGATAAAAATATCTGTTAAATTGCACCCCCCCCCCCCCCCCCAAAAAAAAAAAAAAAAAAAAAAAAAAAAAAAAAAAACAAAACAAAACAAGACAAAAAACAAAAACAAAAACAAAAACAAAAAAATATTGGGTCTCGTTCAGCAACAAACATTTTGGCAAAACATTTTTCAAAACATGAGTTAGAGGTTTTGGAATGGGCTGATTTTTGGTGAGGATGATCTCTACGGTGAGGAGATCATCCTCACCAAAAATCAGCCCATTCCAAAACTTCTAGCCCCAGTTTACAAGTTGAAAAATCGTGGACCGTCCATTTTTTGTAAATCATTTTTGATGGGGTTAAAAGTTTTGGAACGAGCTGATTTTTGGTGATGATGATCTCCTCACCGTAAAGATTATCTTCACCAAAAATCAGCCAATTCCAAAACCTCTAACCTATGTTTTGAAAAATGTTTTGCCAAAATGTTTGTTGCTGAACATTTCCCAAAAATATTTCCACTCTTAATTTCCCTCACAATTTTTTTTTTCACTATTACATGTCCCCACAAAAAATATTTCTACTCTTGGTTGCCCCCACGTAGGCAAAATCCTCGCTCCACCTCCGCACATTTGCTAATTTAATTCTTAAGAAACTACCCCAAAACTCAAGGCACATTTAGAAAGGCATCTTTATTTTAGGGTTTACTGTGTAGTTTTCCTTAAAATCATTATTTTACCATCGTAACTCACATAACCTTCAACCTCCTCCAAGTCTTCAACCAAGAGTCATTATTAGTAATCCAAAATTCGACTTATTTGAATTAAGTAAGAATTTAAGAGTAAATTGATGAAGTATGAGGGGTTTAGATTTGAAAAAGTTAAAAAAAAATAATAATAAAATAAAATAGAATAAGGATTTTGATTCTTGGACATTTAGCATAAAAATTCCATAAGTTTATGACAATGGAAGAAAAAAAGAGCCAGTTTTTTTAATACTCAAAATAGGGCATGTTAAATGTCCTCACCTATGATTTCTCTAATAAACTTTGGAAAATTAATCTTTTAAATTGTAACTTCCTCCCTTCCAACATTTTATATCATAGAAATAGAGAGAGGAAGATTCATTTTCTCTATCAAAAAGTCAATAGAGTTCACCAAAGAGGCTCTAGATTTCAAGAACAATGGTGAACCTTGTATATATCTGCACTCTCATGCTTGATCCACGAACTATTGAAGATTTCCATTAAATGCTGTCAATTTCTTCTTTATTTCTTTCATTTTTTTTAAATTGTTTAAATATTCTTATAATCTTGATATTTTTCTCATCCATATTTATAAAAATGAAAAATGGTAGCAATTTTTTTTTATTTCACAGAATTTTTACGGTTCATAAAATTTACTCAATGTTAAACCTCAACTCTGGAATGTATTATGGCTAGCATCGAGCGTCAATGGTACGTATTGTCGGTTCGATGATGTGGATATTTTTCACTTACAAAAATTTCTATCAGACAATTTCGTCGAGGTTTGACCATAGGTACCATTAAGTTTCGATGTTATTATTCATTTCAGCGTCTAGGTTTAAAGTTGGGTAAATTTTGTGAACAAAATGGTGAAATTTTTATGAAATCAATCATTTTTTTTTTTTTTTTTTACTATCATTTTTCATTTATATAACTACGAATGAGTAATATATCAAAATTATATAAATACATAAATGATTTAAAAAAAATAAAAGAAATAAAGAAGAAATTGATAATCTTGAGGAAAATATTCAATAGATTGTGGATCAAACACGAGAGTGAATAGATCTACAAGGTTCACCATTGTTCCTCTAATCTAGAGCTTTTTTGGTGAATCCCAATAACTTTTTATGATAGAGACAACATAGGTCTGTTCTTTATAGAAGCCAGCTCTAGTTCTAGAAGTTGGCTTCTAGAAAAAGTAGAAGCCTAAAGCCTGAAAAGTCACACCAACAGAAACTTGTTCGTTACAGAAGTACATAAGCTAGAAATTTATGTTCGTTTAGCAGTTTTTTATTGTTGGATTCTAGTAAAATGACCAGAATACCCTTAATGTCGATAATGCACTCAAAATGCACAAAAAATGAGTAGAATATCTTAATAAATATATAATTACACTAAATATATATAATAAATTTATATTAAAAAATTATAAAAATAATTATTTTCAATTTAAATAAATTTATAAATTTTATAATTCTATCGAAATTTCGACAATATCCTCTTGAAACTGAACATATAAAATTTTTCTGATAAAGAAAATACCTACATAATACACAATCCAACATCCACATAAATATGAAGGGTGTTTTGATAATAAAGTAGTGATGATGAATTGCTTTTGGTCTTGGTAGTAAAGTTGAAGTGTATTTTAGTAATCCCTTTTTATTTTTTAAGGTTAGGTTTGATTGAAAATTTGATTAAAGATGAAAGGTATTTTGGTAAAAGATGAATGGTATTTGGTAATTTCCTCTTGTTTTTTAAAGTTAAGTTTGATTGAAAATTTGATTAAAAATGAAGGATATTTTGATAATTCCTTTTTATTTTTTAAGGTTAAGTTTGGTTGAAAATTTGATTAAAGATGAATATTTTGGTAAAGATAAAAGGTATTTTGATAATGCCCTTTTGCTTTTTAAGATTAAGGTTTGTTAGAAATTTGATTAAAAATGAAGAGTATTTTGATAAAGATGAAGTGTATTTTGGTAATTGGTAAAGATGAATGGTATTTTGATAAATATGAAGGGTATTTTGGTAATCTCATTTTATTTTTTAAGGTTAAATTTAATTGAAAATTTGATTAAAGATGAAAGGTATTTTAGTAATCTCATTTTATTTTTTAATATTAAGTTTGATAGAAAATTTGATTAAAGATGAAAGGTATTTTGGTAACTAGAGTCGTTTTACGTTTTTGACTTCCTGCAAAAGTCATTTGAAGAAGTTCCTCTTGGACAACTTCTTTTAAGATCCACTTTTGGACTTTAATTAAAATTCGCGAAAGTCAAAAAAATCCAAACAAATATTATTTATCTGATTTTTTTGACTTAAAAAAAAAAAACCGACTCCTGAAGCTCAAACGAACAGGGCTTACACCTATCTCTCTCTCTCTCTCTAGAATAAAAAATTGGAAGGGAGGAAGTTACAATTTAGATTATTATCTTTCAAATGTTTATTAAAGAAATATAGGTCATGGCATTTCTGTTCAAAAACATAGGTTACTGTAGCAAATAATTCTGATTTGAGTGTTAAAAACAAAATGACCCCTTTTCTCCATTGCTATGAACCTATGGAATTTTTATGCTAAAAGTCCTTGATTCTTTGTAGCTTGGAGAGGAACCACGGGATGTTACATATCAATCTAATATGTTAATTAGCATCTAGCTCTTTCTCTTTGTCTGTTGATATACATTTGAGAGAACAAAAAAGGAAGTGTGGTCATAACTCATAAGCATAGTCATAAAATTGTCCGAATTTTTATAAAAAATCCTTAAAATTAGGGGTTAATCAATTAATTCAACAATATGATAACACTATTACATTTCACCCCCCCAAAATTTTAATCTTTTCAACATTGAAACATCAAGAAGACAAGATTTAGAGAGGGGTTGAAGATGATAGGTAAGAAATCATAACATATTTTGAATAATCTTAAATTTATCCAATTGAACCTTCACCAAATAATCACCGAATTCAAACTTTGTTGTTATGGTCATAAGAGCATGTGACAGGGGGCCACATGGGGAATTGACTAACTTTTTAGTCAACTCCAAGACGTTAGGATGTGGTGAGATGTGTATCCTTCTACCTTGTCGACAAAAAGTTGCGGCTTCGTTCCCGTGTTTCGTGTAGATGTCTCTCTCTCTCTCTTAACTCATGCGACCTCTGCACCATTTTTCCGATTTTTGAAAAATCATGCTTGAATTTCTTGTCCACATATTCCATTTTTAATTGGTTCTATTCTAAAAATTAACGTGTTTATCCATAACTTGGTGACTTCCATTTGATTTGAATTATCAGAATTAAAATTAATGTTTTAAATTGATTTTCAATAGAATGCATGCCCTTTTACAAATAGGATGATAAGAAGATGCTAAAACCAGAGTTCAATAAATAATAAATATCTTTCAGCCTTGATGTACACATTTGTGTGGTGGTCAAACAAATTTCCTTGTATTCAGTTTGATGATGGGTTTTGATTATCAAATATTAATTTTGTTGCAACTTGAAGATAAGTAATTTTAGGAGAAATTTTATTAGACAATTAGAGTTTGTTAGGATAAAATTGTGTATTTTTATGTTTATGTACTTTTTAAAATCACATCATGATTACTGTATTATTTTTAATCAACCCACCATATCTAAAGAGGGCTACTATTGACACCTAGCACTTACTTATTATACCCTAATTTTTTTTTTTTAAAGGTTAATGAATGAGAATAAGTAAATTGGAGTGCCAATAGAGTCTCTTTTTTTTTTTTTTCCTTTTTAGATTTATATTTGTTAAGATTTAGGATTTTATATTGGCCTAATCCTACTTGTAAATAGCTCTGGGAGTTGTTTGAATGTGTTATAATGTTGAAGTGATTACTTGAAATGAACTTTTTTTTATTGTTTGAATGGTGTGTTTACGTCCTTCCATCAGGGTTTTTAAGTAATTTTCCCAATTGATTATTAAATTATTAGGGAACTTTTCCTACTCTGCAATTTGATTTCTATCAAATAATTAAACCATTGATTAAATTTTTTAAAATCATTTTCTCTCATGCCTTCATATTCAATGGCACTTTATCATTGACTTTTACTAATTTATAATCTGTTGGGCGTGAAGGGTTTGAACGCAATTTTCCCTTTTTTTAGGGAGGGATTGAAAGAAACATGAACCCAATCACATGCATCAGTTTGACTTTTGGTCAAAATATTAATTAACTTCGAAAAATAAATGTTGATATTGGTAATAAATGATTAAAGATGTGTTATTATTTTAAGACTATAGATAACATGAAGCCCTAAAATGTACGTTGTGATGACGTGGTTGACATGGCAAGTGTATAGAATTGTAGATCTTTTTCCTTGTGTATCCCCCAGAAAAAGGAAAAAGATCTATGGTTCTATGCATTTGCCACTTCAACTACTTACATGCCATATACGTTTTAGTGTGTCATTTTATCACGACTCTTCTTTTAATAAATAGATATAGATATAAATTAACTTAATAATAGATGTTGTCATAGTTATTAAATCATCATTATCTCATAGTTTACTCTTATTTAACCAACCTAAGTCATGGCCAAGCTCAACATTTATATCATGTCATGTGGATCCCATCCCTGGTGTGGATGGCTAGTGTGATTGAAGGAGTTTATGATTTTAAAACACAATTTCTCATCTCTTCTTATTTCCCTACATATATCAAATTGACTCATTTGATTCATCTCATTTTTTAGTAGTTAAATTGTTTACATGAATTTGAATTTGAATTTTATTAGTATCATATATATTTTTAATAATAACAGTTTTTTGTTTAGTAAGGTAGATTGAGAGATACATATTCTCAAAATCTTATCCAATAAAAAATATATATATAAAATTCATTTAATCTAGTGGAATTTACATAATTTTATTCAATACTTTAAAAATATCAAATGATGAATGTGACAGACAATTCACATCCAACCATCTAAACATGAAATCCATCAATTGAGATTTATACATATTCCAATAACATACATCTCAAGGACATTTATCTCGAAAAATAAATTTTAACCATTGAATTTTGTATTTAGACGGTTAGGATCATGTATTTTTTTTTTTATTTTTCCATGAGTCAAACTTCATAAATCATGGAAACAAGAACCAATTAATTTAAGGAGCTACTATTGACACCCCAACTTTTAATTATTTCATCTCAAGTTCTTAAATTATTTATCATATTCCAGTTAAAGATTAAAAGACAGAATTCAAACTTTACAAAGATTTGAGTCAAGTTATTAATCAACATTACAACTTCAATAATTGTTTACCATTAGGATGAGGCTCAAATAAAATCTTAAACCTTAAAATAAAATATAAAAAATCTAAAACAGAAAAACAGAAAGATAGTTATCATTGGCACCCCAATTTTTATTTACTTAAAGTGAGGTGTCAATAACAGCTTTCTTAAGTTATATGTATCTATTAATATATAAGAGAAGTTAATGAGATAAAGTTTGGTATTTCTGTAATTAATTAATAGTTCAAGGAAAGAAGGTCTGACCGTACAATAATCGCCAGATACAATTTTAAATGAGTTTTCTATATCTCTATTATTATTATTTTATAGTTTTCAAAATATATATCGGTTGCAGTGCGCCAGTTAGATAGAGGATCTCTTTCATTTCCACAAGGAAAACAAAAAAACAAAAAACGGAAACGGAGAAACAAAGAGTAAAAATGAGAGAAGAGGAAAAATAAAGGTAATTTTTCCGAATTATTCCTGTAATTTCCGTGACTTTTATTAGAAAAAGATAAAATAAAAAAGAAATCTGATCGTTTTATTGCAATATACTTGTCGAAAATGCGGGGAATTACAGGTGCCGGTTGATTGATCTTTCTTTCCTTCTTTCAATCGTCCTCCCCAATTTTCAACACCCCAGAACGAGATCTTAAGGATTATTATTTTTTTCACACATCGTTTATTGGATTTTGTGTCTTTTTTTTTCCTTTGGTTCTTAGCTTTTTCGGATCACTCACGGATAATGTTCTCGTGACGTTGACTCATTAATCATGCTTTGGTGTTGGGAGGGCAGTTTTTATTGGAATTGAAAGTTAAATTTTTTTGATAATAATCAAGGAAAATCCGGGTGGGGATTTGTTTGCTGATTGTGTTATTTCGGTGGTTGTCAACTCGTTTGGACATCAAAGATTATTCTCCATTGCTGAATTTTTAAAATTTGAGGATTGAAGAAACAGGCTGCATCTATTGGGTTTTCGATTCTGCGAGGAGACAGGAAATGATTGTCAATAAACTGAATTGAATTTGGTATGTCATTTTTTTTTTTGCTCTCTTCGAATTGGGATTTGAGGAGATTTCAAATGAGTTTTATAATTTTTGGGATTAGGGACGTCATATTACAGGGCTTGGGGTTTTGATCGTGGAAGGAGTTCGAAACTATGTTTTTCCTGGTTTTAATTAGGAGGGATTATTGGGGGAGAATTATCTTAGAGTTGAATTGGGTTTCATCCAGTGAATTTGGATTCAAAAGACTTGTAGATGGCAGTTTGAAACTTCAGTTCTGGGATTTGAATTGTAATTTAACTTGTGCAGCCAGATTTATCGGTTACCCTTTTTTTTTATATTGCCAGACTCATTGCATGCTGAGCTTTTGAACTAATTTTGGTCATCAAGATTTGAATTATGGCAGCAACAACTGTAAGTATTGTTACTGAGATTTTTTGGAGTCTCAATTGTGCTTTTTTATTTTTGCTAGGAATTGGATTCTGTCTGTATTGATTGAGCTTACTGACCCAGTCTGTGATTCAGATCTTTTGGAATTTGTTTTCAGCTTGGGACCGTGGTGGTAATTAGTGATTTAGTTCTTAATAGTGACCAATGAGCATTTCATAATGAGTTGGGTCAGTAAGGTTCTTTGTCAATGGACACCCCCGACAAGACACTTTCTGAGCTAGTTGACATTGTGAAATCCTGGATTCCCCGGAGGACCGAGCCAGTTAATTTGTCGAGGGATTTTTGGATGCCTGACCAAAGCTGTAGGGTATGCTACGAGTGTGACTCTCATTTCACGATCTTTAACCGCAGGCATCATTGTCGTCTCTGTGGGCGAGTCTTCTGTGCAAAGTGCACTGCAAACTCAATTCCTGTGCCATCATCTAATGAGCCAAAGGTTGGTTGGGAAGAGTGGGAGAGGATCCGCGTCTGTAATTATTGTTTTAAGCAATGGGAGCAGGAAACAGTGACGGTCAATAATGGAGGAAATGGAATCCATGCGTCGAGTCAGGGTGGTGGTCTCAGCCCGTCACCCTCAGCAACAAGTTTGGCCAGCACCAAGTCTACCGCCACTGGTAACAGCAGCAGCAGCACTATTGGTTCAGTGCCATACTCAACTGGACCTTACCAGCATGTACGGTATGGTTCTGGTCTCAGTTCGGGTCAATCTGCCAGAATGGAACCGGGTACAGAAAAGCAAGACATAGTAGAATGTGGGAGGAGCATAGATCCCATATCAGACATAGGGGATCCATCTCCTGGCCCATTTGAATTTTGCATGAACAGGTATGCTTTTATTTCTCTTTTGTCATCACTTTTTATGTGTTCATTTACATCATTTTTGTTATCATCATACACGTTAAAGTTATGGTATCATGACATTTAGTATCAAAGAAAGTAGAAATCATGCAAGAAAAGACGAGGAAAAGAGAAATAGAGATAAAATGAGAGAAAGGGAAAAGAGGAAATGGGATGTGTCCGGTCTCCGATCACCAAACCAGTCATGCACTTCTCCCTTCTTTTTCTTTATCAAGAGGGTTTCAATAGGGTTCACATAATGACAATTTTTTCCTTAATGAGTGCAAAAATCTGAAAAAATCTCTCCCCCCCCCCCCCCCCCCTTGAAATTACTGCTTTACCCATATACAATTAATCTGGTGAAATTGTTACCATGAAACATCAATAAAACAAAAATATGAACAGAAATATAAACCATCTCAATACGCCACTTCAAGTTGGAGCATTGATGTTACAGATGCTCAACTTGTCCAAAATAGATTGTAAGCAATCACCAAAGGTTACTTTAATAAGGATGTCAATCAATAACCCCCAAGCGCTGGTGAAATGGCCAAAACCACACCTCAGGAAGCAGAGGTCTTGAGTTTGAATCCATCCTTAGGAGCAACCCTTGGGGATTTATCCCAGAAATTACCTGGTGCATTTTTTTTTGGGGGGGGGGGGGATGCACATGCCCGAGGATTAGTCAGGTGCTTTGAGAGGCTCGGATACCTCGGTTCAAAAAAAGGATA
The DNA here is from genome assembly GCF_017979445.1 of Akebia trifoliata. Lineage (NCBI taxonomy): Eukaryota > Viridiplantae > Streptophyta > Magnoliopsida > Ranunculales > Lardizabalaceae > Akebia > Akebia trifoliata. The sequence continues at coordinate 36,596,396 of NC_141375.1, forward strand.
TCAATCAAATTTAGAAAGTGCAATGGGAACATCAGGTGGGCTAGAAACAGGGTCTGATTGACTACCCAAATGGTTCGATGGAGGATGGTTGATCTTCATGGTGGTATTATTTTCCTTCGTTCTGCTTATGAGCATACACTTGCAATGGTTTAAGAACATAAATAGTGGAATGAACAGAGTCATCAACAACAATATCAAGGAGTGTTCAAAGAATGTGACATTTTCTATCCTTCTGAACACTAGAATATATCAGGAAAACACACTTCTAAGATTAATTTCCTACTTTCCTCTTAGATGAGTTGAGAACATGAACAAAACAAACACACCCAAATAGCTTTGGTGGAAGGGTAAAGAAATGCTTATTGGGATATAGAAGCTTAAGACGGTAGATCCATCTAAATTAAGCGTAGGCGTCCTATTAATAATCTAGTAAGTTGTAAGTATAACTTCATCCTAATAGATCTTAGGAACCTTTTTCCAATTAAGCAATATCAAGTAACCTCCAATAAACGCTGATTTTTTCGTTCAACCACTCCATTTTTCTGGGGGACGTAAACAAAAGAGGTTTGATGCTCTTTCCATATTTACTACTAAACTTTGCAGATCACCATGATTCAAATGAAGACTCCCTGGCATTGTCAATACAAAAAGCCTTAATTTTCTTATCTAATTGACTCTGAATCATATTGTGAAACACTTTGACAATGGAACTAACCTCATCTCTACTCTTCAACAAATAAATCCAGGTGAACATAGAAACAATGGGTGCAAGACCACCCCACACATCAGAATGGATAATCGTAAAAACATCACTACTTTTATTAGTACTTAAAGGATATGTCGTCTTGCAATGCTTGGACAATTCACACATTTCACATTGAAATTTAAAATTATTCAACTCAATAAATTTATTAGGGAACAACAACCTAAGGGATTTCAAAGACAAATGACCAAGAAGAAAGTGCCATGATTTTTTTTAAGACTCAAAAATAAAAGCTGAAGATGTATTGCCCATATCGAAATTGTTTCGTACTAATAGAAAGAAGACTCCAAGGGGAACGGGAGAAATAACAGGGTGTTCAACAGCAAGTTAGAAGCTCTCATGCAGGTTTCTTGGAGATCTTGGGCTCTTTGTACCTTTGGTCAAAACAATACATAGAGTTTGTGGGGTTTACTTTTGATGACTTTGTTTTTAGATGGAACTCTTTATGTAATCATTGATGTTTTAGTTTTCTTTTGCTTTTCTGCTCTTTGTGAGGCTTCCTCAGCCTCCTCGTACATTGGTTTACCCCTTTTTTCAATATGTTATACTTTTCAAAAAACAAAAAAAGAAGACTCCAGGGAAGACGTGTGTGAGTGTTGTCCTATTACTCAACATCATTTCCTATATATGCAACATGAATCTCATTTCAACATTCAACTTGACTCAGAGCTACATCTGCTGTCAAGACATTCAACTTTATATAGGCATAAATTTATGTACTAGTTCGTATAAGAAAATTATTTATATGTTTGACCATTCTTGGATTTGGATAGGCACACCTATTAAGAGAATGCTATAATTCATTTGTGATTGAGAACTATTTATATACCAGTTATGTGGCATTTCTGTTTTTTCATTTATGGATAAGCACTTGTTTTATGCCTTTTTGAACTGATATTTGTGTTATAGCATTTCTTTCTATACTGAATAAAAGATGTTGAGTAAGATATCTTTGATCACATGGTTGTGTCTCCATGATGGGACTACAATGTTTACATGCATGAGAGAAGTGTTTAACTTTCTCGGATGGTTGTATACATCTCTTCCCCTCTACCCTCTCCATTTTACTCTTCATTGGTCCTATTATGTACATGCATATATTATTCTATTCCAAGAACACCATCGTATGTAATTCTTTGACTATTTATGCTTTAAAAGAATTACCATCAATCATTGGTGCTTGGTTAATTGTTTGGTTACAGAAGTGACGATGATGATGATGAATACGGAGTTTATCAATCAGATTCCGAAACAAGGCAATTTCCCCAACCTGATGACTACTATGGTCCGGCCGAGTTCGAGGAAATCAACCACGAATATGGATTGCATGAATTTCACCCTGATGAAGAAAATACCAACACAAAAGGATTGAGCAGCTCCCCGATGAATGGGGATTTAGATGCACAGGGTTTGGAAGTGGACAACAATTGCAGAAAAGAAGCAGGGGAACATGATAATGGAGATGAATGTGAAGCTGCTTCTTCTATGTATGGTATGGATGCTGAGCCTGTGGATTTTGAGAACAATGGGCTACTTTGGCTCCCTCCTGAGCCAGAAGATGAAGACGACGAGAGGGAAGCTATTCAGTTAGATGACGATGATGATGCTACAGGAGAGTGGGGATACCTGCGCTCTTCAAACAGCTTTGGCAGTGGGGAATACCGTACTAGGGACCGGTCAAGTGAGGAGCACAAAAAAGCAATGAAGAATGTGGTTGATGGGCATTTCAGGGCTTTGGTCTCTCAGCTGATACAGGTTGAAAACCTACCCATGGGTGAGGAAGATGACAGTGAGAGTTGGTTAGAGATAATTACGTCGTTGTCCTGGGAAGCTGCCACACTCCTTAAGCCAGACACAAGCAAGGGTGGAGGAATGGACCCCGGTGGATATGTGAAGATTAAATGCCTAGCTTCTGGGCATCGCTGTGAAAGGTAAATTTTGTTGGCCAGTATATGATGATTATTTTATAATCAGGTATACGTCTCTATACCACATACTTGACCTGTCACCTCATTCATCTGGACACTTCAGTTGTAGGTTGACTCTTCTATTGGTTATAGTGTGGGTCATACCAAATGGAAAATCCTAACCTAACATCTTTTGTAGCTATCAAAGGTTTGGCTGTAATTGGACTGTTTGTTTGATTGGTCTGATTTCTGAATTATGAAGGCACTGAAGAGTTGCCTCACCAATTCCATGATTGGTGGGCAGTGTGTTCAAGTACATTATGTGGTGGTCCGCTGCATTATGTGTGGCATGATTTTTCATAGTTTCTGTTCTGCACCTCGGTTTGTTCATCTCATTTATATGAGATAAATCAGAAACATATACTGTTAACTTTTTGTTTTGTTTTATTTTTCTTTGTTTCTGCTTTTTTTCCCCTTCAAGATGATTGGAAGCATTTTTGTGAGCCAGGGAGCTTTGGTTGCCCTCAATAGAGAAATTTTCCAACTAGTCCGCTCTGCATATTACTTGCTGTCATAAAATTCTGGATGTTAGAGGCTATAAAGCTCTTAAGATGCTAGAATTCCAAGATACTCAGAGGAATAGTCAGTCCAGTATGCATTACACTATACTGTCGTTCCAACAATTTACAATAAATCGTTGCAGTCAAGATGGCATGATTTTTCATTGTGGTGTTTGCCTGTTTTGGCTTTTGTTTTTCTTTTGTCTTTTTAGTACTTGTACTTTTAGGGGGCCATCTCAACTTCTTTTCCTTTTTCCCCTTTCATCTTCAATAAATTTACACATAACCAACTTATTTTTGTTTTACTAAGAACACAGATATGAGGCGTCTTCATACAACTGTGGTTCTGTTTAACAACTTAATGAAGTAGTGTATGGATCATGAGAACAGTTCCTTGCCATATATGTCTGGATGAGTGTTGGGAAGAGATGTATGTCGGTGTTGATGCATTTTGACATGGCAAAAGACCATTGCAGTGCTGTGTTTACACAGAGAAATTGCTGCATGTTCTGTGTTACTGTTACATTGGTTCAATTAAGTCAGCATAATAAAATTTAAATCTCAGTTTAATCAAATGAATCAAGATATCCATGTTTTGAATGGGCACACCTATTCCTTGCCCTTATTTTGGGAGCTATGCTCATATAGTCAAATGAATATTAAAAACAAAAAAGAAGCTTTTTCAGTTGCTATTTTTCAATTTGCCCTCACTGATGAAGTTTTTTTACCCCATTTCTTATAGTATGGTGGTCAAAGGAGTTGTTTGTAAGAAAAATGTGGCCCATCGGCGAATGACTTCAAAGATAGAGAAACCCCGTTTCCTAATCCTAGGAGGTGCTCTTGAGTATCAGCGGGTTTCTAATCACCTGTCAAGTTTTGATACTCTGTTGCAGCAGGTTTTGATCGTTTTACCTTTTACCTTTTTCTTTTTTCTTTTTTAGCTGTGGTAAAATGAACTCATTCCATAATTTCATTTTACTCATCCAAAAAGGAAGGACTTATTGGATAAAAGATAGATACAAGGAGACTTGAAATTGAGAATATTTTCTTTTAATTTGTCAATAAGTGTTTTTGTAATCTTCTTCGTACATCTTTATTTAGGAAATGGATCATTTGAAGATGGCTGTAGCGAAGATAGATGCTCACCACCCAAACATTCTTCTGGTAGAAAAATCAGTTTCCCGTTTTGCCCAAGAATACCTTCTTGCAAAAGATATATCGCTTGTTCTCAATATCAAGAGACCACTTTTAGAGCGTATAGCGCGCTGCACTGGTGCAAATATAATTCCTTCAATTGATCATCTTTCGTCTCAGAAGCTGGGGAGTTGTGACACATTCCACGTGGAGAAGTTTCTTGAAGAGCATGGAAGCGCCGAGCAGGGTGGCAAGAAATTGGTAAAGACATTGATGTTCTTTGGAGGGTGCCCCAAGCCTTTGGGTTGTACTGTAAGTATTGCAAACCTTTTCAGGTCCCCAGGTTCATTCTAGTTTGAAATGGGGAAATTTAAAATCTGGTTCATACAAATCCTAGATTCATTGTATTTAGAAAATGGAGAAACCCAAGATCTGGATCATGTAGACTACCATATAGTCTATAAATAGCACAGTTGTAAGCATACCGCATTTAATTTGGCCTTGATTCAACTATGGGTATGACTCACCCGGTGATCTTTTGCAATAAAAATGGATCCATTTGTGAGCTTGGACAGTTAGAAGACTTAGTTGAGTTGTGGCATTGGTAGACCATCATTATGTTTCATTTGTTGAGTTCTTTTGCATTTACTCTTTATTGTGCCTATAGCCTGCTGATTCGGAAAGCAAATATGATAAACACCTCAATAAGATTTTTATTTTTTATTTTAATTTGTTTCAGATTTTGCTCAAGGGTGCTAATGGGGATGAGTTGAAGAAAGTGAAGCACGTGCTTCAATATGGAGTCTTTGCAGCATATCACTTGGCTTTGGAGACATCTTTTCTTGCTGATGAAGGTGCTTCTCTCCCAGAACTCTCATTGAAGTCTCCAATAACCGTTGCACTGCCTGATAAACCATCAAGCATTGACAGGTCCATTTCTACAATACCTGGTTTCACTGTCCCTGCCAGTGGCAAGCCTCAGGGGCCTCAACCCAACAGTGAACAACAAATACCCAACAGAATCCTCACATCAGAGTTAGCATTACCAACCCATGGGCTGTGTGTTACCAAAACAGAAATGACCCTTTCACCTTGTTTTTCTAGCTTTATCGACTCTTCTGCTTCCTTTTCTCTCTTACCTCCTTCAGGGCAGTTTGTCTCTAGTCCTTCCCATAACGAGCTTTCCCCTTATTATCCATATGATAAAAATAAAGTACATTTTGGGGATTCCATCAAGGCCACAGTTTCGACAACCAACAGTGGTGAAGCCATAATGTGTGATCATCTTGTTGCTAATGGTTTTGGGGATTTGGAGGCCTTGGGGAAAGGTGAGGTCATAACTAGTGATTCCCATATTGATCACAGTGAGATAATTGTGAATCAGTTGGGTACTTTGGAGTTGGCATCCTTACAACGAGATGCTAACAACCACAGTGAACCAGGGTCGTCTAAGGAAGAGTTTCCTCCATCCCCTTCTGACCACCAGAGCATTTTAGTTTCCTTATCAACCCGGTGTGTATGGAAGGGGACCGTGTGTGAACGGTCCCATCTCTTTCGGATAAAATATTATGGGAACTTTGACAAGCCCTTGGGGAGGTTTCTAAGAGACCATCTATTTGACCAGGTAAGCTTTGCATTTCTTGCTTTATGATATCCAGTTATTTTCTTTCACTGATTTCCACAACTTGACTCACTGAGCTGTTCTTCTATGTTAGAGTTATCGCTGCCGTTCATGTGAGATGCCATCAGAAGCACATGTTCATTGTTATACTCATCAACAGGGCAGCCTCACTATTTCCGTTAAGAAGCTTCCAGAGTTTCTCTTACCAGGGGAACGAGTAGGCAAGATCTGGATGTGGCATAGGTGCCTGCGGTGCCCTCGGATCAATGGATTTCCTCCAGCGACTCTGAGAGTACCGATGTCTGATGCTGCTTGGGGTTTATCTTTTGGGAAATTTTTAGAGCTCAGCTTTTCAAACCATGCAGCTGCAAGCAGGGTGGCTAGCTGCGGTCATTCCCTTCATAGAGATTGTCTCAGATTCTACGGGTATGCTCTCGTGCAAACTATATTTTTGTACCATAAGTAAATGGTCTTGAGTATTGTGAACAGCACATAATTGCCACCTCTAATAACTACATGTGGCCCACATGCAAGGTCCAGGATCTACCATTCAATTGGTCCCATCTAGAGGAGATTTCATTGGTCAAAAACCAGCCTGATAGATTGATTGATCCGTTTTTTATTTATTATTATTAGTGTAAAAATATGTTAAAGGGAAAAGAAAGCAAAGTACAAAGGTAGGCCGAGATGGCCCCCAAAGAAAGCAAAGGAAAAACAACTCAAGCAAGCAAAGGACATTAGGAGTTACACAAAAGCTTCCATCTGAAAATGAAATCTTCAAAAGAAACCCCCAAGAATTCCTTGCTCAGTTTCGACCAAAAGAAAAGCAGGCCCAAGATCTCCAAAAACACTGCATGAGGCGTGCTTTCCTTACCTTGGAACACCATGTTGTTTCTCTCTCTCCAAAGACCTCAAGCTACTGTTGAAGGAAGAATCGACCATAGGTATCTTTTTCTTAGAAATGTAGCCCAAATACCGGGGGAAAAGGGGTAATGAATTAAGGTGTGATGAACAGATTCCCCATCTCTCAAGCAAAGAGGAAGAAAGTTTGGAGTAATCCAACCACGTCTAATCAAGTTATCCAAAATAATAATTTTCCCTAAGAAAGCTAACCACGAAATCTTGGTAGGGACAAGAGCACTCCAAACAATAGATTCTAAAAAAGAGTTATCGAACGAGGGAAGGAGTTTGTAGAAAGACTGAACTGAGAATCTCTTATCCTTAGCAGAAAACCAGTCACATTTGTCCTGATCACTCTACTAAATTGGATAGAATTCAAGAGATCAAGAAAAGATGTTACCTTAGTTATCTCCCAATCAATGAAATTCCTCCTGAATCTCAGATCCCAAGAAGTGGTGTTGCCATTACGAACCAGACAATGCTGAACTGAACAATTCTTTTTCAAAGAACAAGCGTACAAAGATGAGTATTGAATAGACAGAGATGAATTATTGCACCAACTATCTTCCCAAAATCTAATCTTGTCCCCTAATCCCACTGTATAAGTAATCTCAAAGATTGATCAATCTTAACTATACAATTTTATTACATTCTTTGCATTGGTCAATCAAATTTGGTGAGTGGTCCATGACCAAGTTCATTGATCTATGCAACTAGAGACAAGCATGTATCCATATTGAACAAGGATATTTCAATCAAACTGACCACTCTAGGTACCTGACAAGCCAACACGTTCATAAACTTTGTTCCATTTATCTAGAGATATCTTACTTCATATTCTAAATATTATATATATATATAGATAAGATTTAGAGATTAGGTGTTTTAGAAATTAAGATTTATTTGATATGAATATTGCATGTGGGACATACTGAAACCAACAAGCCAACAGGTTTGTAAAGTTTGTTCCATAAATAAAGTAGTGATTTCTAAAATTACTTATTTTTTATAAGATGATACACATCGAGCATAATACATGATATTTTAGAAATATAGATTTACTAGAATAAGAGTGCAAACTAGTCCTTGCTAATGAACAATTACCGTAAAACTCTATCCCAAATTGATGGGTTAGCGTGAGCTTATCCTTCCTTATGCACTCTTCGAATGAATCCATTTTCTGAAGGTGTGTGATACATGAGTACACTTACTACAGACATGTCATGGTCAATTTTTCAGAAAATGGATCACCTTTGTCTCATTGCTATTGAATGGATTTTTGTGGTCATCAAATCGGGTAGCTACCCAATCTAACGAGGGTGCTATCAAAAGGTTACTCCCAATCCCTCTGTATGTGCTCCGCATGGCCTGATATTCAATTATAAGTGGTGATTTACCATGTATGATTCAGATGTAGATGGTGCATTATCATTGCCTCTCTTTTTTGTGCATCTTTCTCTCTATTCTCCTCTCTCATTCTATTGTTTGTACACGTGCAGGTTTGGGAGAATGGTTGCTTGCTTTCGATATGCATCAATTGATGTTCACTCAGTTTACCTTCCACCCCCCAAGCTGGATTTTAACTATGATAATCAGGAGTGGATACAGAAAGAAGCAACTGAGGTTCAATGATCAGAAACTCAAGTCCCAAAACTTTTTGTAATTCAAATTCTCATTGTTCATAGTAGATGATCCATTGATCTCATGTGTAACAGCTGGTCGATAGGGAAGAAGTTCTGTTTACTGAAGTACTAAATGCTCTCCATCACATTGCCAAGAAAAGATTAGGCACAGGGTCCGTTAAAGTAGCCGAAGAAAGATGCCACATTGCAGAACTGGAAGGGATGCTACAAAAGGAGAAGGCAGAATTTGAGGTGGGTTCTCATGGCACTTTTCAATTTTTTCAGTTAAGATTTCTGTATCCTAGATGTTGTACTTCATCTGCATCCCAGTAGTGTGTCAATCCAAACCTGTAATCGGTGGGGCAACGTCTTGGATGGGACATATGCTGAGGGCTTAGACACATAGCTCAATCAGTTGACAATGTTGCAATGCAACTGAGACCGTGGGTTCAAGATGAAACATATACTTTTCCTGTCCTATAGCTGATAGATTTTTTACATTGCCGTAGGAATCTCTCCACAAAGCATTAAACAGGGAGGTGAAGAGGGGGCGGCCAGTCATTGATATTCTTGATATTAATCGGTTGCGGAGGCTGTTGCTCTTCCATTCTTTTGTATGGGACCACCGCCTAATTTATGCAGCCAATTTAGATAGCAACAACCTTCAGGAAGGGCTTAGCAAATACCTACCGAAACATAAGGAGAAACCCCTCAGTTCTATTTCTGAGATGAATTCATCTTCCAAGCAAAGTAAAAATTTTGCAAGTTGTGACTCCTTTCTTATGGATGCCAAGTACAAAGAAAATATAAATCAGAGAGGACTTGGTGGTGGTCACCATGAGGAACCTGGCTTAATTCATCAAGGAATAGATATGGATCAGATTCCAAATCAAGGAAAGGAGTGCCAGCCTCATATGTCTATGGATAGGAACTTAGGTGATCAATCTGACCCTTTGGAATCTGGGATAGTTGTTCGCAGGGCCGTCTCAGAGGGTGAGTTTCCGGTTGTGGGAAATTTGTCAGACACCCTTGATGCAGCATGGACAGGTGAAAATCACCCTGGAAGTATGACACCGAAAGAAAGTGGCTCTTCATTTCCTGATGTAGCGGTAGCAGATTCGTCCATCATGGTAGAAGCTGCATTGGTGAGGTTAGAGTCAGAGGAGCATTTGGAAGACCGAGGAGCAGCCGAGGGAACCTGGTCTCTTGATCTTGCATTGCGTGCCAAGATGGCTGACAACATGGAGGACTCCACAAGCTGGGTAGGGATGCCTTTTGTGAACTTCTATCGTTCTTTCAACAAGAATTCTTCAGGGAGCACTGCAAAGTTTGATACCCCAGGTGATTATAATCCTGTTTATGTGTCAAAATTCCGGGAGTTGGAAAGTCAAGGTGGGGCCAAGCTGCTTCTACCAGTTGGTGTGAATGACACTGTTGTGCCAATTTATGATGATGAACCCACGAGTATTATATCATACACACTGGTCTCACCAGACTATCATGTTCAGATATCGGATGAGCGAGAACGAGCAAAAGATGGCGGAGATTCTTCAGTTTCTTTGCCATTTTATGATTCAATGAGTCTTCAGTCTTTTCATTCTTTCGATGAGACAGCCTCTGAATCTTTTAGAAGCCTTGGGTCGACAGATGACAGCGTCTTATCTATGTCTGGGTCCCGGATCCTCCTGGTTTCGGATCCTCTTCTGTATACAAAGGCATTGAATGTCAGAGTGTCTTTCACAGATGATGGCCCTCTCGGGAAGGTGAAGTATACTGTGACTTGTTACTATGCAAAGCGGTTTGAGGCCTTGAGGAGGACTTGTTGCCCATCTGAACTAGATTTCATAAGGTCTCTTAGTCGCTGTAAGAAGTGGGGGGCTCAGGGTGGTAAGAGCAATGTCTTCTTTGCGAAATCCTTGGATGACCGGTTTATCATCAAACAAGTAACAAAGACAGAGCTGGAATCATTTATCAAGTTTGCTCCAGCGTATTTTAAGTATCTATCTGAATCGATTGGCAATGGAAGCCCAACTTGCCTGGCAAAGATTCTGGGGATATATCAGGTTTGATTTCTTCTTAGTGCTAAGTATAAAAACCTCAAAAGTAGTTAGGCTCAACTATGACCTGAACCCAAATTGACCAAGCATTGTTATTAAATTACTATGATTTACAATTAGATTTTATGTTTCAAATCAAATCCTTATCCAAATGATTTGAATCTTATGGGCCCCTTCAGATGAAAAACCTTATGTTTTATTTGTGAAACATAAGATCATGACTTGAAACCTCAACGTTTGAATAAAAATATGGATACAAGAAAGTGTAGCGTATTTTCAGGTGGAAACAATGTCTCCTATGTATTTTTTGTTTTTATTGAACTTTACAAGTAATTAGTGGGTGTTTTTTTAAAATAGCCCAACATCAATGACACAAATGGCAAAAAATGCGTGTGCATTCATGCAGTTTGAATTATCATGGATCGTAATTTTATTTATTTATTTATTTATTTTGCTTGGTGTGGGGTTAGTGGCTAGCATAAGAAGGGGTTCAAGAGGTTTGAACCTAAGACCTTGGGAACAGCCTCTACAAGGTCTTACCACTTAGCTAAGTGGTCCTTTTTATCATGGATTGTAATTGTTGATGACTGATGGAAACATGTTTGAGTTGTCAACAAAGGATATTGCCAAGGGCAATGAGTGCCCCAATTATTCTCATGTTTTTTTTATTTCTTCGACTGCTTAGTTGATGATACACAATTTTTTGCTTTTTTAGAATGCTTGCAGTTTGGCACCTCGAAATCACCAAGTATTTTTTTTTTTTTTTTTGTTATTATTTGTACAAAATCGTGCCATTATATGATGAGTTACGTAGTAGTTAAGTGTATTATATTTTTAACATTTTAGATACTATCTCACATTTTTTTAACTCATAAAAAATCTTTATATTCCTACTACGATTTGAATCTCACTCACTATTTTACAATTTGATTCAATTCTGAGAACATTGGACCTGATAATTTGCTGAGTACACCCTCCAAGTTGAAAATAGCTTACATGCTAGGCTATGATCAAAATTTTCATGCTAACAACTACCCGACCGAGCCTTTTTTTATAGGTGTAGGTGTGAGGGCGGGTTTTGATCCCAGGTCCGTGGTATTATCCGCACATCGATTTTACCACCTCACCAAGGTGGCACTTTCCGACTGAGTTATATTTAAGAATGAAGCAACCTATCCTCTTAATTGCATTAGGGCCTAGAGTTCCAATTATTGGGATATCTGTCCATCAATTGTTAACAAGTTGTTGATGGTATCATAAAGTATAATTCAGTAAAGGGATGATCTATATTCAGTCATAGCAGTGGTGCATTTGGACAGTTGCAACCATTTGGACATCTCCTAGGTGAAAAATTAATCCAAGTGGATGATCTTCTTCATTCTATTATATAATTTTATGCCCCCAATTTTTAGCATATGAAAGAATGTGATAAGTTGGATGGTTGGGACCATAAATTGGATTGGTTTTCAACCTACAAGACCTCCTAGGCACCCTTCACCCTGTCACATGCATTGTGTTTACAAATTACAATTATGTGGTTATTTTATATGTTAATTACATGGGGTTTTTTCAAGTGTTTTTACAAATCAAATAGAAGTTGAAAAGCATTGAACGAAAACCAATTGATAGACTGTTGAATGCACCTTCATAAAACTCGGCCAATTTCGAGTTCTTGATACTCAATGCTTGGATTTTGGCAACATTGATTATCTTGGCCTTGTCCCGACCCAAGTCTAGTGTTTTATTGCACCTTTTTTCCCGTCATATATCCTCATTTTTTTAATGGAACTTGATATGTTCTCTTGGTGGTGTCACGTGGAAGGTTACATCAAAGCACCTTAAAGGGGGGAAAGAAACGAAGATGGATGTTTTGGTTATGGAAAATCTTCTATTTGGGCGGAACTTTACGAGGCTTTATGACCTCAAAGGATCTTCACGGTCACGATACAACCCAGATTCAAGTGGGAGCAATAAAGTTCTGCTGGATCAGAACCTGATTGAAGCAATGCCTACTTCTCCAATTTTCGTGGGAAACAAAGCGAAGCGCTTGCTGGAAAGAGCTGTCTGGAATGATACTGCATTTCTTGCGGTAAGCTTGAATTGAGCTGTTATTGTGTGGTTCTGGGTTTGAAGACAAGGATGTCTTTACGTGTCTTGTCAGCCCTAGGGTTAACTTGCTTGCTGGTAAACATAGGCACATGGGATGGGATTAATCAATTCTGTCCAGATTCACATCTCCAATCCGCATTATTGTGGTCTTCCAAAAGATTTGACCCTACCGGATGAGTATAACCTATTTATGCATTGCATTCCTTTTGGATGGTCTGAATAACTGATGGATACAGATCGTTGACCTGGGAAATTTTGGCATAGGAGATCATGTAGGCTGTGACCTACTGAATGTTGGGTCACACCTCCCTGCATATTAACGACATTCACCAGTATCTAGTACTATAGGTTTTCCTCAGTCTATGGACAGGTACTATCTCTTGATGTGTCAAATGATCTAAGTAACCAAACGGACACATGGATATATCCTGACATGCATCCTAATGAGTAAGTTAAGTGTCACCCTTTAATTAGTGATTTTCTATAAAAATTTACTTATGATAATTAGTTGGTTTATACATCCTCTATATACTAATTTATTAAATTATTAAACACAACAATGGTTTTATATTAAAATCTATTATTATTATTACTTTTTGTTAGGTTATAGGTAAAGGTTGGGTTTTGATCCCAGGCTTGTTGTATCACACTCACATACTCCACCAACTTACCGAGTTGGCACCGTCACCTGTTTAATTCACTTTTCTTATGTTTATTTCCTTATCTTTATTTTTTCAAAAATAACTTCTGAGTTAAATATAGGTAAAATAGTATATTGTAACTTGTGTTTGAATGTATTAGTATTTCAGGTGCTCAAAGACATCTTGTCAGACTCCCAATATATGTGTTGGATATTGACATGTGTGTCTGTGTCATTGGAAAAATATGCATGAGTACTCAAGTTAAAAAATAATTAAAGCTTCACATTGTTTGTTTCTTTTCATTTTCGACAGATTAAAAGCATCGTGTTCTATAATTTTTGATATGTTTTTTACATTAATACCATGGCAGTCGATTGATGTAATGGATTACTCATTGTTGGTTGGGGTGGACGAGGAGAATCACCAACTGGTTCTTGGAATCATTGATTTCATGAGGCAGTACACTTGGGACAAGCACCTTGAGACGTGGGTAAAGACTTCAGGAATCTTGGGCGGGCCCAAAAACTCATCTCCAACTGTAATCTCACCTAAGCAATACAAGAAGCGGTTCAGGAAAGCTATGTCGACTTATTTTCTTATGGTTCCGGATCAGTGGTCCCCTCCAAACATTATTCCTAGTGGATCCCAATCTGATCTCTGTGAAGAGAACATGCAAGGTGGGACCTCCATCGAGTGATATTATGAAATAGTGTGTCTGCTGTATATGTCAAGATGTAAGTTACAAATCAATCTCCCTGTTTGCTGTTGTTTTCTTCTGCCCTACTGTAATTTTTTTTGGATGGCAGGCTCATTCCTTTCGTTGTTAAAGAAAAAAGTAAAAAAAAAAAACTCATCATTTATTTGTTGGAAGAAGCAGAACAAGGCTGTTTAATGCCAGGAAATTTTCCTCAGAGGCATAGTATGAGTTGACCTCTCAGTGAATCAGTTGTACATTATCGTTGTTCATGTACTTAACATTGCAATATATGGTGTATTTCTAGTCTGTTTTGGTATGGTTTGACATTTTGATGAGGGTTCCCTTGTCATTCTCCCCAGAAAATCTATTCACATTTTGGTATATCGAAATCTTTGTTTGTCGGCAGTTGTTGCTCAATATTGTTGCCCCCACAGATATCCTTTGGTAATTTGTTGAATTAACAAAATGCCTGCAATGATGATCAAGATTTGGATTGATTTTTAAGAGCAAATTGTAAACCCAAAATAGGAAAAATGAAATAATTTATAGTTGGAAAGAGGAGCGAAATACTTGAGCACACGATTCTTCCTGCTAGGCGGGGTTTATATGGGAAACTTATATGTAATTAGAAGACAAGAATAATTTGTCAAATACTTTTTCTTTCTATTATTAACTCTTATTATGTTATAAGTGGCAAATGTTGAACCAATTTGAAGGTAACACACATATAATTTAATTCAAAAAGATTGTAGTTCTTAATCATTTTTTTATTAATAATTTCTTATGTTTTATTTTAAACATGCGTTCAAGCATTCAATAAAATACATAAAATCCAACGATTATAATCCATCATTAAAAATGCTTTAACCCAACCCCATCAGGCTGGCTGACTTTTGGTGTGCCAATTTATTAGATATGAGGCAAATTTCAATGGATCGGTGGAGACTCAAAGGATCACATTTTTTAAGAGGGCTGGGTAAGCATGCGCGAGGAGCAAAAATCTGATGTCCTACAATTATATCAGATTGGAGTAGTGGATATCGGTGTCGAGCCTATGAGACTATAAGATCAGAAAAAACAAAGATTTCATGTGGGGGATCTGAATTGACAGTATAGGTGGTTTGTTGATTGGAAGCTGATCCTGTTTTGAAACCTGAAAAGCCCTATTCATATTCATTTCAACTGGACTATCTGGAACGGTTATATACCCGCCATTTGATCCTGCTTCAAGAATAGAGGTTTTAGGTTTTGGATGATTGATGATGCTTTAGAAGTGGAAGTATAGCCTTCATTTTATAATGGATTGATGGGTGCGTCTTCTTATCACACAGAGGTTGGCTGGTATCGTATATCTAATGTAATAATAACGGTCTTGTATTTGCTTATGTTCAACTCTTCTACTCAAGATAAGAGTTGAATGACGAAATAAGATTCATGTTGCCAATGCCACTGTTTGGGAAAAAGGCTTTGATGATAATGATGATGACGAATATCTTAGAAACACTATTAGGGACATCTTAGTTATTAACTAAAAATTATGTGGATATTATCATCCAAAAAAGAAATGTAAAGTTTCGGTAGATTTCTGCAAAAAACTTGGGAAGTCGAAAGCAGGTATGAGTTGTTTAAGTTTTTGTTGGAAGGTTGAAAAGACTTCTTAATAATAGGATTTTCATGTCTCAAGTTCAAGTGTGTTTCATCATCGAAACTTGCTTTTGGGTAATAGAACCAAACATATATAAATATACAGATGCTTAGCCATGGATCAACGAGTTTCAAATAATACATACTTAACTGGTGTCTGATGTATGGTGTCTAGTACAGGTGAAGACTCCATCTCTGATAATTTTTAACGCATTTGCATTGAGAGGCACCTTCCAACTACAAATGGTGTTAACAAGCCATCTATCTATAGACCATTTCATGAGTGGTTTTTATCCATAGGAGATGAGCATTTATTTAAACTGAGCTTGAGAACTAAGCAACTTTATATCAATTAAATCCAATACAGAAACAAGAAGGAAAAAAAATTTCTCATTGTACAGTGTCATACATTTAACACTAAACAAAACCCAAGAAATTGGGGCGTTGTATTATCATACACAAGCCTCAATCCTAGGTTCAAAAGAAAAGGCAGACATGAACTCCTTTGCCTTCCCACCATTCACATAACACTTGGGCAGCTCGACCCACTCATTAGCCACCAAATCACATAAAACACAGCTACTAAACTCCCCAGAGTTGACGCAGATGAGTATTTTATCTCCAGACCCCACACAATTTATATCCGCCTTCTTCCTGTAGAATTCATGTGACATTGAAGGGGGCATCACAGCAACCTGACTCCACGATTGATCCTCCTCAGAGAACCTCCATACCCTAAGACTTGCGCTTTCTAGGAATTCCAACAAAACTAGCACCAACAACTCACCTCTACACTCAACCATGTCTATAGAGTATTCAAAAAAGACAGGAAACAGCCTCGGGTACTCAAAGAAGCACTTCTGGGACAGATTGCATGCCACAACAGTACCCGATGAGCTAAGGAAATAGATAATCTCTTCCCCATCTTTGACAATTACAACAGATGAATATTGCTTTGAAGGGCTTCTCTGCATGTTCGTTGCCACCACATCTCCTGAATTGCTAAGGAAATAAAGAGTCTCATCTCCGGCCACTTCAGTTTCCAATGAGTCATCAATCTTCCGACTTAGCATACTCTCTTCATCCCAGCAATTTTTCTCTGATTCATAGACTTTGACGGAGAGGTTTGGCAGTTCTCCAGAGACCAATAGTAGCTTGTATGAGGAGAGATTGGAAGATGAATTCATTCCAATGGCATTGAGAGTTTGATTTTGAGTAGTTGGAAACAGGGGAGGGAGTTCTCGACAGGTTCCGGTGACAAGGTTGCGTACGAAAAACTCACCGGAAATATTGCGGAAACAGATCAAACCACCAGAAGCGGCCACTGGGATAGAATTTTGTTGGAGAATGGAGTAATTAAGATTTTTCCAATTCCTTTCAGCAGTGTCAAAGACAATTGATTGATCAAGTTGGGGATTGACCATGAGGAACCAGGGATCTCTGGAGGGAATTTGAGAGCAGGCTAGTTGGAAAGATGCCGAGGCAGAAACAGAACTCCATCTTTTGCACACTGAACGAAGGCGGAAGAAGCTTGAGGTTGGTAACCATGAAAGGACTCTTTCGAGCAGGTCTTGATTCAGCTCATCAAAGGAGAAGCCCAAGATGCCATGATCTTCTTCGGGTAGTTTTCGCTTCCTGGTTTTCTTTGAGATCAAACTCTGATCTTGCTCCATGGATTCAGAAAATGTGATGATAACTGCAAAAATAAAATGAGCTACTGTTGTTAATACAACGAAAAGGAATATATGTGTCTTTGCCTGTCTGTCACTAGAATTACCCAAAGAGAAAGAATGCTTGGAATGGAGATCAAAGCAAGTATGGGTTTGAAGAAAAGAGAGAGAGATTAGAAAAGGAACCTCAGCAAATGCCTTACCGAAATTTCGGAAACATTTTTCAAGTTATTAAACAAACTAGTGCTCTCAAAATTAAAGTATTACGGAATAAATTAAATAAGTTCTTCACTTTCTTTCTTTTTTTAAAAGAGTTTTTTCTACATAAATTTGTTTTTCTTTTTTTCAAAGTCTATACACTCCAACAGAAAACAACATAGAGATTCTATCTCTCTCAGAAAAAGAAAAAAAAAAAAAAAAACAAGAGAATACAGGTCATAGACACTAAACAATTACATGGATTACCAACTGCAGGACAGAAACCATCAAATTACATCTTCAGAAAAATTAGAAGGATTCAGTATAATATCTTATCTCTTTTTTACAAGAGAAATTTTTTTTTTTTTTTTTTTTTTTTTAAAAGATCATCTTGCTTGAGCTTTCAAAGAGATGGGTTGTAAGCAAATCAAATAATAAGAAGTCAATATCGGTATTCTTCAGGCTTTCATGAGTTAAAATAATAATAAAACCAAATCTTTGAACAGAGAAATTCAAAACCCATTTGAACCGCAGTAGTGTTCATAGTATTGAAAAGAACCCAAATGTGACTTTCTCTTGGTTGTTTCTTTGTTTAAAATCTAAAAATACCCCAAACATATAACAAAATCACAATTTGCAATAGAAAGCCCAAAAGCCCATTTAACCAAAGTGCTTCCTCGAACTTGAAGAGTTGAGGAACTTCAGAGGCTAAACAAAGACACTAGAAAATCAG
This sequence comes from Akebia trifoliata, assembly GCF_017979445.1. Lineage (NCBI taxonomy): Eukaryota > Viridiplantae > Streptophyta > Magnoliopsida > Ranunculales > Lardizabalaceae > Akebia > Akebia trifoliata. The sequence goes on from NC_141375.1 coordinate 36,614,652, forward strand.
AACCATATCGGTAGGAGAAACAGAGAGAGTATTATAGTTGGAAAACGAACCTGTTAAGACAGGGCTTTGAGGATTTTTGAGTGTGTGTGTGTGAGAGAGAGAGAGATTGGTGTTCCTCTCTAAGTCAGAGATACGTGTTTATATAAATGTAGATAGAGAGCCTCGTTGAGAAAAAGAGGGAGAGAGGGAGGGAGGGAGGGATGAAGCTTCCTCAGTGACTCTTTTTGTTCGCGTTGACACAAGTAGAAGCAAAAGCAAAAGGTGTTGCGCCTAGACTTGAGAGAGAGAGAGAGAGATGGGTCGGATTCCGAATAGGTTCGGGTCCGTATGAGAAAAAGTCTGACGTACACTCATCAGTTTGAACGTGGACCCTACCAATAATATCATAGAGAAATCAGACTATCAAAAATAATAATAATAATAATAACAAAAAGGAACAGCTAACAGGAACTATATAAAAAAAATAAAAAAAAAAGTGATGATACATTTATATTACCACTGTAATTATTTTTAAGAGTTGAAAAAAAGAATAAATAAATCCACTACACAGACAAGATCCTTACTTTAAGAACCAGTACTTTAATGATAATTTTGAGATACCCCTATTAATTTTGGTGAAAATTAGATATACCACCAATCTCTGATTTCAAATTGATGGCATACCACCTTTTTTTTTTGATTTACATGATAAATTTACATAAAATGATTAAAATATGTTCACATCTTCAGCCTCTTAAAAAATCCGACATTTTTCTCTACTTCCAATCTCTTGAGGATAAAAAAAAAATATTCAATCCATTGAAAATTTTCAAGTCTAACTTCAACCCCATCATCTTTAATCTCTCATAAAAAAATCTCTTTTAAAAAAAAAATATATATATATATATATATATATATATTGTCATCTCTGAAAATCTTATCTTTTTTTTATTTTAATGGTTGAAGGAAATAAGATCTTTAGATTTCAGATAAGAATAGAAAAAAGAAATTTAACTAGAGATTGAAGATGACTAAGGTTGAAGTTACGAAAACATAAGTGCTATCTCAAACGTTCACGAAAATGTGTGATTTTACAATAGAATTACCTTTTATATCTGGTATCATTACGTCTGATGGTGTGCCAATTAATAACGTAAAAATTACCATATAGATCTGTCACATTTGAGAGTCTTTAAGAAAGATCCCTCGTCTCATTTCATCTCTTGCTTAGAGGTTCGAACTTTATTTTTATTTTCCTATTAATTAATGTCTATTCATTTTTGTAAAGCTATAAAACAAAGAGGGTACAATTGGACTTAGCTTTAATCTGAAGTCACCACCAATGGACGTACGTGCCATGGAGCAATTTCGCTGTCATCCTGGCATACTTTGGGTGGTGGGTCCACCCTCCCTCTCATGTTAATGTTTAGTCATGTCTTGCCCTTAGCTTTGTCTGCAAAGAGTTAAAGACACATACACACACCATTCAACTCTTTTTTTTTTTAATATTAGAAAAATAAAGTTTGACATTTTGTATGTGTTTGTATCTCATTTCACCAAACGAACTAATAATTAATTAATTAACACCTATAAAACCATTACGATCGAGAATACAATACACTTTCATGTGGGAAATTCCATGACCTTAGCTTTAAATTTGCAGAATCAGATCCTTGTTTAAAGGAAACAGAAACACAATAAACTTAAAAACGCTCCAACTTCATCAATTTCAAATTAAGAAATTAGATTGAAGGAGACAGTGACAGTGACAGTGACGAGTGGTGGGCATTCTCGAGATCTCTGCAATGGGGGACGCTAAAACTGTTTCACGACAAAAGAGATCGCAATTAACGGCTTTTCCTCTCTCACTCACTCACTCACTCTCTTATTATATTATTATTATTATTATTATTATTATCATATCCGTAGCTAAGGGTATTGGATTGACTTGTGCAAAGGCAAATGAGATAAAACAAAAGCAAATCACTACTAGTGTAAGTGTGTGTTTGTCTTGTATCTTGTGTGTGTGTGTGTGTGTGTGAGAGAGAGAGAGAAAGAGAGATTCCTCGGCGAGGGAAGTTGTTGCTTGCTTTTGCTTTACAAAGTCAGCTACCCCTTTGACATCTTCCCTAATGGCTAATGCCCTTCCCTCCCTTCTTTTTCTTTCATTATTATACCACTCTTTCTTTACACGCAGAACGCTAACATGCGCTTCTAGGGTTTTCTTACTTCAAGATTTTGTTATGTGGTCACGTCTGTATGCTTTTTAATTAATTAAATTAAATAATTAACTAAGAAAAATGGTAATCTACTAGTGGTTAGAGGCAGACCCATTAATTAATAAATCAATTAAGCAAAGCATTTTACTTCAATTTTTTCTCAACCTGAGTCTCAGTGAGTGAGTGTGTGTGTGTGTGTGTGCTTGGCTTTAAAAAGTTCAAAAAGAGTGTGAAAGGATAGTGAGCCCTACTACTAATGCATGCTTTGGGTATGGCTGGCTTTTCCCTCCTCCCACCAAAATGTTCTTTTTCTCCTTTATTTGGTTGCATGCCCAACATTGTGAAATATCAAAACAAAAGGAACATTTTTTTTTTTTCTTCTTAGAGTGAATGACACGCATGCATAAGGATGTGATTCATTAAAATAATGTAATTTTAGACAACTTAAAAACTAATGAATAATAAAATTGATTTAAGAGATAAATGATTTGCATAAATATCAAACTTATAAGACTCACAGAATATCTTATGTATTGGAAGTTGCAATATTGTGATATATCTGAACAAAAAGAACACTTTTAAAGTGAATGACATCCATATCATTATATTAATTTTAAAACAATTTTTGTAATTTTAGACAAGTTATTTAAGGGTCACTAGAAAAATAATACACAATCCCGACCTTGTAAGCACAACATCCAATGTTGGGATTTTATGTAAATCCCGATAATACATATCTTACTGACATTTATCTCAAGCAAAATTCGGTCAAGAGTCCATATGGTTCATAACACTTCTTAAGTCAAGGGAATCCAATCTATTGAAAAATGTTTGCATTGTATCTCCATCCAAAAATCTTTTAATGACATAATAAAATTATAACTAATGATAAATCAACTTGGTTTGTACGTGGCTGACGTGGCAAGGGGAGAGACACATTGATCTTTTCTTTTCCTTGTGTATCCCGAAGAAAAGGATCTATGGTTTTGTGCCCTTGCCACATTAGCCACGTATAGACCGTGTATGTTTTGATGCGTCAATTTATCACGGTACTAAAATTATTCTTAAAAGTGATTTTATTATTATTATTTTGCTAAACAAAGCAAATGGGATTTAGATTATAGAAAAAGGGAATAGGATAAGGGGTATACCCCCTAAATTATATAACGCAAAGGCCTAGGAACCTCCAACAAAAACTCTTTTTGGTTTTAACTTTTAACTGCATTAAGCCTGTCCACCATAGAAAAAATTCATCAGAGAACATCTTGATCTAGAGACATGAGTAGTCATATAGCATCTACAGTTTCATTTCCCTCTCTAAACACATGATAATCAGTTCAATTAGAACATTTCAAACAATTCAAGCTCAACCCGAGCTTGAGCTTTTAAAATCGAGTTGAACTCAAGTTAGCCAAATTAAGTAATTTTGGGTGGGTTCAAAAACCCTAAATTCATTTTAATCAGCAAAAGTTTTTGTATATTTCAAATAAATAATACAACATCAACTACAAACCATTAGTAAATAAAATCGTAACTTCCAAATCGATCATTGAAAGAATATTAGATAAATCATATTAAACCAAAGTCCACAATAATAAATAATAATATACAGTTGTCCACAAGTCAAGATAATAAAATTAAAATTGAAAAAAATTATTGATGATGCTTCCCTTCACTTTTTAGACCTTAATGTCAATACCATTAATGAAGTTACTCTTAAGGATGTCAATGGGCGGGTTCGAGCCAGGCTTAGTTGAGCCCTAACCCGGTCCTAAAGAGACGGGTTCTACCTAGACTGTCCTGTACTAGTAACGGGCCTAAGAGGACTAAGACCTAATCAAGTCCCAATGGGTTTGGGCTTGACTCAGGCGAAATAGAATGACTAAAATTCAATATTTTTAATGAAAAATTTGTGTTTTACAAATAATTTTTTTTTTTTTTGTACTTGTTTGAAGTCTAAGTTGAAATTAATGTCATATTAACCTATAAAGATTATACATGAGAGTTAAATTGTAATTAGATAACATATTTTACTTTTATTTGAAAAATATTTTTATAATTGGATATATTATAAATATTTTTATAAGATTAAGTGCCGAGCCGGGCTGGGCACTATAAGGCCCTAATCAAACCAGGATTTACCAGGCTAAAAATTATTAAGCTCGACCCCACCTTTGTGAGCTCAAAATGAAGGCCTTAGCCCTTGCTTTTTCTGTCGTGCCGAACCAGATTAGTGGGCCCGGCACTTAAAAATATATAAATAATATAAAACTATTCATACATCAGTATATGTGTGTTGCCCGAACCCTCAACTCGAGCTTCACCCAAATTGGAGTTGGGTTGAGATATTCTAACTCAAACTCAACTCATTTTCTATGTAACTCAACCCAAACTTCCCCATTAATTAGGTTGAGCCTGGGTTAAATTGAGTCCAGCCCGCCCAAGTAGCAGTCCTTCTATGAACACATTCAAGCATTCTAAATTTAAAAATGGGTGAGCATCCCTTGACTCATGAAAAAAATACATAATCCCAATTGTTTAAACATAAAATCTAATGATTGAGGTTTTTTTTATATCAGGATTAGTATCTCTAAGATATGTGTTATCAAGATACTCATAAATCTCAATTGTTGGATTTTATATATATCTAACCAATTTGAGATCATGCGTTTTCTCATGAATCATTCTTCGTGAGTTTCTAACGGACCCCAATCCTTTAATAATTGTAAATTCTTACAAAAATGCATGTTATCCATTGGAAACCCAATAAGATAGGTAAGTATATTTTTAATGAAAAAGGAATTCCCTTACTTATCATTGCTGTAGATGCTAATTAAATAGTCGGTTTCGGATAATCGGGTAAGTGGGTATCAAACCCAACCCACTAACACTCCCAAGTCCCACCTTACAGTTACAGAGTCTTAAGGATCCTGTCAGCCAATGGCTTGGTCAGTTTTGGTTTTGGATAAGATGTTAGCTTCCTTTCCTACTTTGTTATCCTTCCAATTACCAAAATTACCAATTTCCAATTTCCAATTTCCAAAAGGAAGGAAGGAACACAAAATTGCGCGGGAAATCAAAGAAAGATATATCCCAATTTCTTGATTCCTATGGCCATGGAGAATTCAATTATTCTTCAGAAATTCATATCAAAGCCCCCACCCATTGCAGATCCCTGGAAGCAACAAGTCTCAACTGAGTTTTCCTCAAAACCCATTAAACATACCGTTTCTTTCACCAAAAATTCGGCAACACCACTGCCCTCTGAAATTCATCTAAATTATCTATGTAGAAATGGGCAGCTGAAACAAGCCATAACTGCTCTGGACACTATTGCCAAACATGGATACAAACTCAAACCCAGGACTTACATCTCCTTACTACAGTCTTGTATCGATTCTGATTCTATTGAACAAGGCCGAATGCTTCATGCTCGAATTGGTTTGGTACAGGATCCAAACCCCTTCGTCCAGACTAAACTCCTTAGCATGTATGCTAAATGTGGAGGTTTGGAAGATGCCCGTCGGGTATTTGATACAATGCTAGAGAGAAATTTGTTTACTTGGGCAGCTATGATTGGTGGATACAATAGAGAACAGAGATGGAAAGAAATTATAGAGCTTTTCTTTCTGATGATGATGGAAGATGGAATTACTCCAGATGAATTCCTATTGCCCAAGATCTTAAAGGCTTGTGCCAACTCAGGAGATGCTCAGACGGGGAAATTAATACATTCTTTTATAATTCGAAGTGGGTTGGACTCGTGTCTCCACGTTAACAATTCCCTCTTGTCCATGTATGCCAAGTGCGGGGAGTTAAACTCTGCTAAGTGGTTTTTTGAGAAAATGGATAACAAGGACAATGTGACATGGAATTCGATTATATCTGGGTATTGCCAGAGCGGCAAGAATGAAAAAGCCATGCGACTGTTTGATCAGATGCAGGCTGAGGGAGTTGAACCGGGTTTAGTAACTTGGAATATATTGATAGCTAGTTACAACCAATCAGGGAACTGCGATCTCGCAATGGAATTAATGAACAAGATGAATGGTCGTGGCATTACTCCTGATGTCTTTACTTGGACTTGTATGATTTCGGGTTTCGCCCAGAATAACAGGATAAACCAGGCTCTGGAGCTGTTTAGAGAAATGATGTTGGTGGGGGTTGAACCAAATGGAGTAACAGTTGCAAGTGCATTGTCAGCTTGTGCTTCTCTCAAGTCTCTGAATAAGGGGAAGGAGCTTCACGCGTTGGGGGTTAAGTTGGGAACTATGGGAAATGTGCTCGTCGGAAATTCACTGATTGACATGTACTCTAAGTGTGGGAAACCAGAAGTTGCTCGGCGGGTTTTCGAAATGATATTGGAAAAAGATGTTGTTACGTGGAACTCACTTATTGGTGGTTACACACAAGCTGGTTACTGTGGCAAAGCCTATGACCTCTTCATGAAGATGCAGGGCTCGGATGTCCCACCGAATGTTGTCACATGGAATGTGATGGCCTCAGGGTACTTACAAAAAGGAGATGAGGATCAAGCCATGGTTCTCTTCCAGAGGATGGAAACAGAAGGCATACTCAAGCGGAATACAGCATCATGGAACTTGCTTATTGCAGGTTTGCTCCAAAATGGGCAGAAAAACAAAGCTTTGGGGATATTTCGTCAAATGCAACGTTTATGCGCTAAGCCCAATTCGATCACTCTGTTGAGCATCTTACCCGCCTGTGCAAATTTATTATCAGCGAAAAAGGTCAAAGAAATCCACGGTTGTGTGTTGCGCAGAAGTTTAGAATCCAATGTCTCTATAGTAAATTCTCTTATTGATACTTACGCCAAGTCGGGAGATATAGTTAGTGCAAGAGCCCTCTTTGAAGATCTTTTGTCCAGGGATGTCATCTCTTGGAACACGCTAATTGCTGGTTATGTTCTACACGGTTATCCCAATATCTCACTTGATCTCTTCAATCGTATGAGATTGTTAGGATTCCAACCAAACAGGGGAACTTTTGCAAGTACTATCTTGGCATACAGTCTTGCAAAGATGGTGAATGAGGGGAAGCAAACCTTTTCCAGCATGACCAAAGATTATGAGATTTTACCAGGTTTAGAACATTATTCAGCCATGGTAGCTCTATTAGGTCGTTCAGGTAGGTTTAAGGAAGCAACTGAGTTCATTGAGGAGATGAACATACAGCCCGATTCTACTGTTTGGACTGTCTTGCTTACAGCCTGTAGAATACATGGCAATATTGGGTTGGCTATCCATGCAGCAGAACAGTTGATCACATTGGAACCAGAAAATTACATGGTTCACAGGTTGTTGTTACAGTTATACGCTTTAGGTGGGAAGTCTGAAGATGCTTCAAGAATGAGAAAAACTATTAACAGAAACGGGACAGCAAATTCTCTGGGATGCAGCAGGATCACAGTTAACAACAAAGAGCATACTTTTATGACAGGTGATCGATCTATGCCTAATTCAGACTCTATCTATGCAAGGATAGATAGCATAGGGAACGAAATCAAAGTAGTGGCACCTGATTCTCGTGAAACACAGCTTTGCATTGATGAAGAAGAGAAGGAAAATATTGGTGGAATCCATAGTGAGAAATTGGCAATCTCTTTTGCCCTTATTGCTTCTCCTTACACATCGCAAAGTATACGAATTATCAAGAACTTTAGAATGTGTAGGGATTGCCATAAGACTGCTAAGCTCGTCTCTCTGATATACGGACGTGAAATTTATCTGTATGATTCGAAATGCTTCCACCATTTCAAAAATGGGCAGTGTTCCTGTAGGGATTATTGGTGACACTAATAAGTGATGGCAATGTTAGGGTGATGGAAGTGGGGCATCTAGTAGAACTCATGTTACCTTGTGGTAAAACTCCAAGCAAATCGACTTGGATGGATCAGTTTGAGATTGAAGTTGAACAGGAGTGCTTAGGATGTGGAAGCCCCAGGTACTAGAAAGATTTGGAAACTTGAAGAGTCTCAGAGAGGATCACTTCACTCTTTATGGTCTTTTACCAAGCTTTCTGCTTAAAGCGAAAGAGCACCAATTTGATGCCACAGACCATTGGGCTTACCAAGTTAGCTGACCTGTTGGCTAGAGAAGGAACTTCAAGGTTTTTTTTTTTTTTTCGGTATTTAAAGGATCCCATATCATGTTATTCATTGTGAAATAAATCTTAACCATCTTTGCTTTCTTGCAATACTTTTTTTTTCTTTTTCTAAAGAGAGAAACATGAGTGTGGAAGACTTTGATTTGTAAAGTATGAAGCAGCTGTTTGGGTTGTAACATAGTTGAATTTATGAGACTCAATTCGTTTCACAAATAATTCTCCCTCTGTAGTAGCCAGACATGTTGACCTATGCGTCAGGATCAAAACAAATCAACAGCATCCTTGAAGTAATTTCAACAATGCATGCACTTGACATACATTGGGTGGGACCTAGCATTCAATTAGTTCGACCTAGGAGATTTTAACCTACCTAACCAATGATTGATGTTATCCAATTTATTCACTTATTTCAGACTACCCTTTTTGTCTTTGGAGACGTGAGTTACCGGTTAGTAGTTAGTAGGTGAAGGCAGGTTTGAAACCCAAGGTTGTGGTATCAACACTCACATACCTTAACAAACTTGGCAAGCTCACACCTTATTTCAGACCACCTTATTTGTATGTAGACTACCTAAGAGAAAAGCATCATATTGGCAGGTTAAAATCATCCAATCATGTCAATTTTGGTATGTCAGATACCTTAGGGAGCAACCACCAAATGATAGTTTCACCATTGCATGAGAGCCATGGCTGTTCCACCAAAAGAGGCCATCATAGATTTATGCTTTGGTTTATATAGAACATCAAAGAACTAGACCTAGTAACAGATGATTGTTGATTTTGTACTCAAGATTCAACAAAAGCTCAAGGAACATTCACTTAACTGATAAGAAGCAATCCAAGTAACAATATCCTTTACACTTCAAGCAAATGACACAAAACAAAAAAGTTGAATAGAGCAAGCCAAAAATATAGCACGGTAAAACTTTCACAGCTTCTACAATAACAGCTCTTATGAGGTAGATACATCTCTTTCGTATTCGTTCAAAATTTTCTTCCATGTCATGAAATCTGCATGCTCCTGGCCCCGGTAATAGATAGTAAGAGTATATGTTAAAGACCGTGTTGAGCAACAAAAGAGGAGAGAAGGCAAGGGATTCTCATGGATCAGTCCTTTACATCAGTAACACCTTCTGTAGAGATCTGAAATCGTGCTTCAGCTTCTGCCAAACACGGAGAGCTTATTACCTTACAGATGCGTTCCTCTCCCCTTCCCTTACGAAGAGCGAGCCTATCATTAAGATGGGACCAGTAAAGAAATATCAGTACAAGAGGAAAATTAAAAGAACACAAGTGCAGGAAATAGAATTATCAGACCTTGTAGTTGAAGCATGTGCCATGATGTTTCCACCAATAGGCTTGATTTGGGGACCAGCAAAGATGGCAGAACCATCCACTTGTGCAACAACTTGGTTGGTAATCACTACAGCCACACCAAACTACGATCCAACAGTAATATTAGAATATGGTATAAGTGCTAATGGCGACTGAAAAGCAAAAAAGGACATATTTGTATCCCAAGGGCATATGGGAGGGGGGAGATACAATGGAACCCAAATTGGACATTTATGCAAGAATATAACTCAATCAGATAATTTTGACCATCCAAACTTCTATTTGCTCATAACATAAACTTACTTTACCAGATTTTTCCCTTGATTGGAGATATAAAGCCTACCTCATCTGCCAACTTCTGAAGGCTCCTTAAGAACTTCGCCAGATGCATCTGCCTGGCAGACAGCTCTCCCCTTCCAGAAAAATCTGTTCTGTAAAGAGCTGTAGCACTGTCCACTATCATAAGAGCAAACCTGTCAAGCAAAACCCATTTGAACAATTAATCTGATCCACCATTTCAACTCGTTGAGGTGAGAGCCAAAGTCAAATCTTGGACTAGTCAACTACAATAATTTCATGAGACAATTTATGAAAGTATAATTTCAGGTTTATATAGTTAAGTACATTTTTATTTCTACAGTTTACCTTCAATAAATGACACAATACCCAAGTATAAGATTCCATAACATGTGAGAAGTTGTGTACAACATAGCACATTACAGTAAAACTACAGAAGCAAATAGATGTTCATTAATTAGGCACAAAAACACAGTTTGACCCAATTCCTACAGAGTTGCAAATTAAATTAAAATCTGAGGTGGGTAAACTCAATGAGTTCTGGTTCTGCTCAAAACTTGATCAAAAGTTGTCAGTTGGCCTTTCTTAGAGTCCAAGTTAACATTGGTCTCCATTCCAAGTAAATATCTAATCCTTTTGTTGACTAGACCACAATCCTATTGGTGTTGACACCACCTACGGAGTTGAGAACCAGGCCCCCTGCTTGGTGAAGTCAGTATGTCAACGAGTCGTGATAGAGTCTTGAGTCCTTCCAGATTTAAGAAAGCTCAACTGAGTGGGACAAAAAAGAATCCCCTTTTCTGATTGTAGGCTAATGCAAAAAGGTATTGAGCAAGAGACACAAATCCAACTAAAACAATACCTGGTCTCCACCATCATTGAAGCTGCTTCTAGTAAAAGCCTAGACTGATGATCGGTGTTATAGGCTCTAGCATAAGCCACGTTCTCCAAAACATCAGCACCATTCAGTCCAAACCTGCCAACATCAGCACCATTAAACACTAGTTTGTAAAGTTACGAATTCCCATTGGTAGCTTTATAACACCTGTCTGCAATTTGAAGGAGTCTTTGTGGCCTAAAAGTGCCCTCCGCATCAATGTACATTGCTTTTCCCTCACCACCACCTTGATCCAATGGAAGCTGAAATATCAACATGCATATAAATGTCATTCTGATGAGAATGATACCGCTGAAGCTGAGGTGACTTTTGAAAGGAAATTGGACATGTTTCTTAAGGCATTTTCTTCCATTATTTGGAAGTATTATACTTTACTCAGTAGGCTTAGCTGAGTACTTATTTGACTTGAGCAAATGGGCTCACAAAGGCAGTTGTTCAAGTTCTATATGTTTTTGAATATGGACCTCTGAGAAACAGAAATCCACAAAATCATCTAATTCAGATCACTTTATGGGAAATATATAGAGAGAAACTCTTACTTGACAAGTGACACACAGAGTGTGACACAACTGAGTCTTTCCAGAGCGGAATTCACCATATAATTCAGTTATAGATCCAGTCTCAATTCCCCCTGTTGAAAACTAAACGTGTAAGGTTAAACAATAAAGGAAAAAAATTTAATTTCACTATATTTTTCGTGACAGAAAAGAATCCCCTTGTCATCATCTATTCAAAAGTTACCCTCTAAGATCTTGTCAAGTTCTCTTGACCCTGATGTGATCTGAATGATTTCAAGCCTCTGTGCATGAAGTTGGCTTGCACTAGTAAAACCCAAAGGAACCAACTTTGATGCTGTCAACAAACAAGACAAACCAAGCATGATTATTTTACTTTTACCGATAATAATGAATACATGAATGAAATATGCAAATTAGCCAACCTAAAGGCAAACAGATGCATGCAAAATGGTGAATACCAAATGACAATTATTTTATTAAAAAAAAAGATATCACATGCCTGCTTCAATGATCTTGTCAACTTTAGCCTCACTAATCCCTTTAATATGCAGTAGATCTTTCCTTGGAGAGTATGCGACAGATTCTATTGTGCACAGGCCTGCATCTTTAAGCTTCTTTACGTCAATCGAAGCTATCCCAGATGCCTTGAGGATAAAGAAAAACAGAAAGCTTAGAAATCAATATTAGCTTCATACTAAAACCATAGTCACAAAGTCAGAGTACGGGTTTAAACGGCAAGGGAAAACTTCAGAAAAAATCGTAGAAAGCAGAAAAAAAATTGAGAAAGAAATGGGAAAAAAACGATGAAACGTAAAAGATAAAAAAAATATATATGAAAAATGTATATATCTAAAAATACATAAGACATTTATTTTAATTTATTCTATGTTTCTAATATAATATGTTCTCAAACATAATCATACATTTTATAATGCCAAAAAAATGTTTACTCATCAACAAATCTTTTGTTCAAAATAATATACTACTTAAAAAATGAAAAAACATTAACATCAAGATATTATCATCCCATATTTCTACATTTATGAATCATGAAATTCAATCATGCATCAAATCCCACATTAAAAAAAGAAAGTGTTTAGTTTAGTTTTTTGAAAGAAAAAAAAAACTTGTTTAAAACGTAAAAAACGCGTTTTAAATGTAAAAAACATGATTTTTTCAAAAAGTCGTGTTTTTTTTATCGTTTTAGTCGTCAGAGGTACAAGACGTGTTTTAAACACATTTTTTTTCTTCAAAAAACGTCGTTTTTTTGTTACCGACTAAAACAACAGTACCTTTTCTTTTCTTTTCTTTTCTTTTTTCTTCTTTTGATAAGTCTATAACAACAGTACTTTAAAAGAGGAAAATCTGAAAAACAAAAAATGCATCCATATACCAATCACATTTAATAGTGGTGTGACTGTGTAGTGTTTCCTTTACATTAAAGTGCCAGTCCCAAGCCCGGATAAAGGAAGAGCGTGGCATGAGGTTGGCAGCCAGTGTAAAAAATCCACCAGTGTCTTTCTTAGAGTACATGATGGGTAGGATGGGTTTCGGAGAGAGGTGGATCAGTTGGATAATGAAATGTGTCACAACAGTGTCTTTTTCGATTCTTGTCAATGGGAGTCCGGCAGGTTTTTTTAGGGGTTCAAGAGGATTGAGGCAAGGGGACCCTTTATCTCCGTTCTTGTTTCTCATTATAGCTGAAGCCTTGGGTAGACTTTTTACAAGAGCGGTTGATATAGGCAAGCTTTCGGGGTTCAGAGTGAAAGATGGTCCTTTGATTTCTCACCTTCAATTTGCGGACGACACACTAGTTTTTTTGGAGCACTCGAGGGATCAGGTGAGGGCGCTTCGTGTTTTACTGTGCTGCTTTGAGGCAATGTCAGGTTTACACATAAACCTGCACAAGAGTAAGCTCTACGGGGTAGGTGAGGAAACAGATGTTCACTTGTTGGCCACGATGTTGGGTTGTGGGTATGATACCTTGCCCACGACATATTTGGGATTACCTTTGGGAGCACCTTATAATAGTATCAAAATTTGGGATGGGGTGTTTGAGAGACTGGAGAAAAGGTTGAGCACTTGGAAGTCCAATTATTTGTCGAAAGGAGGGAAGGTTACTTTGATCAAAAGCACTTTAATGAGTATTCCAGTTTACTTCCTATCGCTTTTTACGCTCCCAAGATCCGTCGAAATTAGGATGGAAAGGCTCATGAGAAATTTCTTGTGGAACGACAAGAATGGCATGAGAAAGTATCATTTGGTCAAATGGAAAATTGTTTGCATGCCCAAAAAGAGCGGGGGGTTGGGAATTAGGGGCCTTAGATTAGCTAATAGAGCGCTGTTAGGAAAATGGCTTTGGAGATTCGGTGAGGAAAGGAGTAGTTTGTGGAGAAAGGTTATTAAGGCCAAGTATGGGGAGAAAATGTTAGGTTGGTATAGTGGTGTGTCTAAAGATTCATATGGGTGCAGTGTTTGGAAAGGGGTTCTTAAAGGGAGTGAAGATTTCGAAGGAGGGATTAGATTTAAAGCGGGTTCGGGAGATAGAATTAGATTTTGGGAGGATAGTTGGTGCGGTACATCGCCTCTGGCAACTCAATTTCCGTCTCTGTACACTTGTTCTATTAAGAAGAACCGCTCTATTCAGCAGTGTTTGGTTCGCAACGAGTCTGGCCCTACTTGGGACTTGGGATTCAGGAGAAACTTTAATGACTGGGAGTTAACTCAGGTGACATCTCTCCTTGATCTTCTACATATGTTTAACCTCAACGACAACAAACAGGATAAGTGGGAATGGACAAGGGCTAAGGATTTGAGATTTTCTGTCAGGTCTTTCTTTAAATGGCTTTCTTTCGAAGCTGAGTGACCCTTATTGGGCTCAATCACTTGGTCCAGGTTAGTTCCGTCTAAAATATCTTTTTTTGTTTGGTTGGCCGCCCTTGGTAAGATTCTTACGCTGGATAATTTGATTGTGCGGGGTTGGATCATTCCCAATGGCTGTCCATTATGCTTGAGTGATGGAGAATCTGTTGATCATACTTTAGTCCATTGTTCTTTTTCTTATAATATTTGGTCAATCTTCCTTGGTATGTTCGGTATGAACTGGGTCCTCCCTCGTAAGTTTTCTTCGGTGTTAGTTGAATGGACCAATAATGCTTTCCACATCAGAAAAAGGATCCTATGGGCTATGCTTCCCTCGGCTATTGCTTGGGGAGTCTGGAACGAGAGAAACAACAGAGTGTTCAACAACAAGAGCAGTACCACTCGTGCAAGATTCTTGGAAATTTTGGGTCTATTATACATTTGGTCGAAGCAGAATATAGAGTTCGCGGGGACTACCTTCGACGATTTTGTTTTTAGATGGGACTCTTTATGTAATCAGTGATGTTGTTTTTGTTTTTTGTTTTTTCTTTGATTTGCTGCTTTTTGCTTGTTGTTTGTTCTTGAGGCTCTCTCGGCCTCTCTCTTTGTAGTTCTCCTTCTTTTGCTCAATATATTATACTTTTCAAAAAAAAAAAAATCCACCACCTCCTAACACAAACCCTGATCACACATTTCATCCATGCTACAGCATTCCCCAAAAGTGATATGCTGAAATGTAACCTTATGGCCGTGGGAAGTAGGCAAGGGTTGGCTAGACCAAAAGAGCATGGATTGAGATAGTGAAAGCAGATATAAACATACTTTCAATATAGAAGACGTGGCCCTGGATATAATTTAATGGAGAAACAGGATTTGTTTAGCCGACCCCAAATATTTGAGACAAGGCTTCAATAATGAAGTTGAGACCAGCCAGGCAAACACCCCTTTGCAAATCTCGATAAAGAAAGGGGGACATGGAAATATGAAGAAAGCGTGAAGAGATAAGTCTATGCATTATAACAAAATACAGGAAGCAAACTCAACCTTGAGTATAAAAAATAATCAATTTTCTTATAAAAATGAAGATCAAGTGTGTTTATTCAGAAAATGGTTTGATTAGAAACATCATATATTTAGCAATGCGATCAGTGGTCACAAATGTGAAATAAAATCCATCTTAGGAAATGAAAACAAAGTGTCCATGGCTTCTCTAATATTGAGAGGAAGTAGGGGAAAGAAAAATTGCTACCTATTCTTTTACAAATGAACCAGTAAGCTAAAAAGTACATTAGGTAGTGCTAGGAGTAATAAATTATTAGTAGTAGGGTGTAATTTCATTTTAACTTAAACATATATATATGGGGCCACTGGCCAAGGTCGGAGACACTTCGACTCCTCCCACATTTTCTCCATTCTTTTCTTTTGTTCTCTCCTCAAACTCTTATTCTACATGGCTATTATTCCTAAGAGATAGCATGGTAGAATGCATAGTAAATATAACTTAATAGGATCACTAAGTTGTCTCCTAGAGTTATGATAGGACAAGAAGGATGGTAGCATAGTCTGATTAGTCTTCTATAAAAAGGGTTGTAAGTGGTCAATATACCACTGAAGAATTAAGACCAGCTGGATAAGAACCCAAAGGGAGGCTCGCTTTCCCTCAAAATGGGATCAAATGGAAGTGTGATATACCTTGAATCAGATTATCTCCTCATCACACTCATGTTTACATTCTATTTTCTTTATCAGGTGTGAAGTTACAAGCAAAATTCGTAACAAAACACTTTGTCCAAAATAGATAGAATGACCTAACTTTGCATAAATTAAAATAAATGTACTCCTTCGTATATATCCAGAAACGTTGACAAAAATGTTGAACTTGAGATCACGCACCCGCACCCACACACACACATACATACATACACACACAAGATGGAAACACATAGATAACATCAATGTACTTTTTTTTGGAATTGAGGTATCCAGGTCTCTTAGAGAACCCAACTAATCCTCGGGGCACATGCAGTCTCCTCCCCAACACAAACCAAATATTTTCTGGGATAAATTGCTGAGGGTGGCCCCTAGGGTGGGATTCGAACTCACGACCTCCGCTTCCTGAGGCGTGGTCTTGGCCATCTCACCAACCCTTAGGGTTAACATCTATATAATTTTTTCAGATGATTACAGGTAAATCCCATCTCCGATAATACTGAAATTAAGGTAAAGCAAAACCCTAAAAAGTCAGAAATCCCAAGTAGAGAAAAATGATAGCTCCCACTAGAATAAAACATCAGATGATCAAAATGGAGATGCAAAATTGCTTTGAGAAATTGGAAGCAGAGCTAAGCCATCTAAATTCCAGAAATTCAGCAATATATCGATAGTGTCTAAAAAAGCAGAACCCACTATTTTCATAGTCGAAAGAAAAAAACCTAATTTGAGCGTGAACCCACTCGACAAAGACATAAACATAGATGATACTAAAAGAAAAATGCAGAACCCATCACAAATATCCAAGTTCTGCATTAAAGATTTACGCAACAGTACAAGAGAACCATTATAATTGGAATGAAAAATAGGAAACTAAGAATAACCCGTTTTGGCGTACCAACAATCGAAAAAGAAAATCCAAGAAAGATTCGAAGTTATGAAAATCCAAGAAAGATGCGAATGCAAAACCCTCTTTTTGTTTTTGGTTTTTTTTAACATTTTTCAAGAAAAGGTCAACTGAAGCATGATATGGGTACAAATGATATTGAAGGAAGGATCTAAGTTGAACTGCAAATTGCATTAAAAAAAAAAGAAGCAAAGACGAAAACGAAATATAGGGTTGGATGGGGGAGGGATGAAAAGGAATACCTGAAGCTGTTCGACAGGGAAAGGGCCGTGCTGTATCTCTTCCGTTTCTTCCTGCTCTGCCATCTTTTGGTGTCTCTGCTGCTCCATTACTCACGGCTGCCTTCGATCGTTTGATCGAGAGAGAGAGGGCTTCCTTTTTAGCTTTTCAAACTTGTTCTCAAGGCGCCAAAAAAACTTGAAGAGGGAATTGGCGAATGAAGGCTTCTTTGGCAAGCTAAATCGTGGTTTTACAGAGTTGAGTCGTCCGAGTCATCTCGTCTCGCACGATATAAACAGTTTAACTCGATTTGCAATTATTTAGATTATTTAGAGAGCTGCCGTTGGCATCCCAACTTTTACTTATCACACACCAATTCTTATAATCAAGATAATTTCTGGTTGCTCAGTTTTTAAAATTACAAAAATATCATTTTTACTATGTAGTCTTCAAAACTTCTTTAATCAATATTTTAAATTATAAATAAATCTTTTTCATACATGTGCCGTTTGCACATGCCACCTTCTAGTTCTAGTATAAAATAATATGGATTATTAGTTTCGCAATTGATCTGATGGTTTCAAATCTCATTTTGACGTCTCGTCTTGTTCATGGGTGAGACCAAGTTGTCTTGGTCAAGTCAACACGTATCAGACAAGATAAACCATTTAACTCAATTTACAATTTTTGTTAAATATATATTCATATGAAAATAATTATAAAAATTTTAAAAAAATAAGATTGGTTATAAGATATTTAATCTGGAAATCATATTTTATTTAGATAATATTTATTAAATTGTACTATTTTTTAATAAATTATTTAACACGATTTACAATTATTTTAAAATATATATTCATATGAGGCTTACGTGAGTAATGTCAGTCTCAGACGAGATTTGAAACCATTTGTTATCCTAATTGAAAGATATGTTAGGGATTCAATACGGTATTTAACTTTCTCCATAACGATGGCGATTGAAAATCTGTTATCTTTCTTGAAATGTATAATTTGTTCTTTTGCTATAAAATAAAATTAAAAAACACAATTTTTTTTAACGTAATGGATGTCAACATGCAAATGAGATAGAATTAGAATGGTGGTCTTCCTGTTACAAAGGAGATTGATCCTTGATTGCAGGTGACTCCAATCCAAACAAGATATCATATAGAATTCCCTATATGCATTTCTCACCATCGACATGCTTTTTTCTTTTTTCTTTTTTTTTTTTCTTTTTTCTTTTTTCTTTTTTTGAAGGGGGTGGGGAGGAGAGATTTGAATGAAAGGATTTCATTCCAAGGCCTGTGGGATCACGTTAGGGTAGTGTTATAGGCCTGTTTGGTGATCAGGTTAGGTCAGGTCTCATTTATGTTTTTGGCTAGGATCGGAACAAGTACCATTAATAAGCCCAAATACTTGTGGGCCGGACCAGGTTTGGACAAAGGTATTCTCATCAGACCTACCAGGCCATTAGATGGGTTGAGCTTGAGCCAGGATTTTGAAACAAAATCGGACTGGACCTGCCCATTGATGAACCTAACTTCCAAATACCTTACCAACTAAGCTACTTTTCACGACTCAACGGATCCCAATTGACTAAATAATTGATAACCTTCTTCCCAAGACATTCCCCATGAGAGACAGAGAGAGAGGGTTAAGTTTTGATCTAGTTGCTAGCATCCTTATTCAATCATATTGACTCAAGTCTCCTTCACCACATGAAACCCATCTCAAAGGCATAATATTCTTGAGTCGTGCTGGAGTAACACTAAAATTGACATCGATTCTCACATTACTGATGTGGAGGTGCACACATAGCCATAGATGCTTTTTCATAATACCAAGTGTTTTTAACCCACAGGCTAGACTTAAGACTTCATTACACTTTACCAACGGTTGTAGCCAATTCTTTCCTGTTAGACGGGTGCATCATAGTGCCAAGGAGCATGGGTGGGACAGTGAGGTGGTAGGTGGTCCAACAGTACAGTCACATGGTCCTGCTGCCATAAGCTCGTCTCACGGACTAAAGCCTGTTGTGGCTGCCCAGAGTGGTATTATGCCCCTAAGGACTAAGAAAAAGAGTCTTCCCCCACCAAAGCTACTATTAAGCCCTCCTCTACTTTTAAAAGTCCCTGCAGATCAACCACCTCAAAAGCTTACTCTTACTGGCACACACCAACACAATTCAGTCCAAGCAACAAGTGCAGTGGAGATGCAAACAAGTTCACTTGAGTGTGACCCCTGCCTTAATTCCAATACTCTGTTGTTCCCCATCATCAATAGGCACGGAGTAAGATAAACAAGTTGTCCCAAAGAACCCAATAACCGGGATGGTCTATGGAAAATCACTCAAGCAAAAATTGTTCCTTACTGACAAGGCAAAAAAACTAAGAGACGCAATGAGAAATGTACCGCATGAAACTTTTTTTTTTTATTATTCTAGTTGCACAAAACACCGTTAGTTTTATTGGGATTCTGAAGGCTGAGATAAGCTAACATGCGCTTGGATGATAATTCACTCACTGGGGCCGTTTTTGTGGCTTCTGCAGCTTCAATTGCTTTCTGAGGCAGGTGGAGTCGGGGAAACAGATACATGGCCCCTTCTGCTTTGTTGCATGTGACACCTTCTAAGCTGTTGAAGGCATCTTCTAGTGTCTGTGTTTAAGAAGAATATTTTAAAGGAAAAAGGAGAGGAAGAAGAAGAAACAAACATTTTAAAGAATAATACATCAAAGTTCCTAGCTATAACCATCAGAGAAACATTTGTTTCTCAAGAAGTGATGATACCGCATGATGATCAGAAGCTTGAAATCATTTTATTTTTTTGGCACCAGTAGAAACTTGAAATCAGTGATTATAGCTTCTAGTGGAAAAATAATGTAACAAATCCTAAAAGAGCAATGCTCAAAATTGATGACTTGAAACTTGACTGAGTCAATCCCACTATCTCTCTAAACTAGTCATGGATTTCAAATAAACTTGGCAAAGCTTCTAAACAATCGGGTTAGTTTGCAACTGTTAGCAATTCATCAGAGCAATTCCATTGATTAGGGTAGACAATGATGCTCTTTGTCCTCATCCTCTAAGCCTTACTGGGAAGATTTGGGGTCAGCTAAACCAAGTGTCAGAAGCGATGATGATGATGATGAATTCTGATTTACTTCACTAAGTTGATTAGATGTTACACCTAGCTGATTTATCTTGGACTAAAACTTCAGGAAAATTACCACTCAAATCCAATTTTTATAACATCAGAGTAAATTATTAGCAGGCTGGATAATCCCTTTAATTCCCAGTCCTTATACTTTACCCTTTATCCCATCAATTACAATTTATTTAACTAACCTTTGCACGCCTTGCTAGTGACGAGAGAATTCCATTTTTCTCGGCTGAAAATGATTCATAGGATTCATCTCCAACCTGCAGATATTTGTTTCAGTTAATTTGTTGTAATCAAACATTTAAGTGGAAATTCCAAGCATCTGCTTCTCTCTTCAAACCTCCAATAGGGTATCCATCAAGTTTGAAATATCACTAACTTGGATAATGGAGCCCCAATCAAGTTTTGAACTTCAACATGAGATTTGGAAAATAAATGTAACAACTCTAATACCTTAGGTGGGTTCGTGACGAGGCTTGCAAGGATCTGACCGGAGATGTTTGAGCAAAGATTTACTGATGCCACCTTGTAAACATGTTCCCTCACATCAGAACTGAAACCTGTAACCTCCATAAAACCTCCTCTTTTTCCACACTCCCCATAATACCCTTGCAGTCGGAAAAGATAGCATTTCTTCAGTTAAAAAGTCAAAGGTTTCTGTTCCATTTGTGATCAGTAACAATGGGACCAACATACCTTTAGAGACTGAATGAAAAGATACCAAAGATATATCCTCCTCTCCGTACCCCATTGACCTGGAAATCTTCTTGAATGAGTGAAACTTCTTGTCGTCAACATAAACATTTTCTTGGTATACCTGTAAAAGTTCAAGTAGCAGACATGCATTAGTTACAATTAATAATAAAAAAACATTTTGCTCAATTTCGAACTCAACATAGTCAACTTGATCTGACTAGGGCTCCAATGGCCATTTCAACTCCCACACACTCTAAAGAAATGGGCTAAGTCAATAATTAACTAAGAACTTATCACAGTCTAAACATTATCCCAATTACTAGGCTGACAACATGATTCCTATACACCAATTAACTCTATTATGAACCATATCTTCAATCAATGCATGTTCCTCCAAATATATCCTTACTTCATCCTTATCAATCTCAGTCTTCTTCTTGCCATTTCAAAACCCTTGACTTGCATCAAAGAGCTTCTCGCTAGTGCTGTCATTGGTCTTCTACGCACAGGCAAAAGACTTGAGGCACACTCAAATCTTCAAATAATACTAGAAAGAGTAACCATGTGATCTGAAGTTATTAACAAGCAATTACTCACCTCATCTGCAAGAAGAACCAGTCTTTCTTTCTTGCAAAATTCGACAATTGCCTGCTGGTTGACCTCAGCAAGAAGCTGCAGGCATCAAATACCAAGAAAATGAACAGAAAGAAAATCATCCTACAATCTGTACTCAAACCTTAAAACTAAACAAGCAGGCACTCATCAAAGCAACCTGCTTTAAGGGGGGAAAGGAAACAGATTCAGACTTCTTTGTCCTTGGATAACCTCAAAAAGCTTGTGCAATGAAGAATTGCTTATTCCTCACCTGCCCAGTTGGGTTGCCTGGATTTATTACTACCAGGGCCCTAACAGTGATGCCCTTGGACTGGGCAGCTTCTAACTGTTTCTTAAGCTCGGACACCTCCAATCCCCACCCTGTTGCTTCATCAAGATAGTAAGGCACCTGTATAAACCATATCAAGGGTACTCTTTTATTGTTCTTATCCATACGAAAAAAAAAAATTGGATTCAACTAAAAATCAAAATCTGATTTTTGAGTTTAGCTCAGTGCCTGGTCAAAGAAATCTTTTGCTTTGTCCCTAAAAGAAAATTATATTAACAGCATAGGAAAGAGTAAGAAGCCCTATACACAAGTTTTCAAGTATGTCAAAAGATATAGTGTCTCCCTAGAAATACAACCTATAATGAGTCAACCAAATTATAAAATTTGGCGAAGTCGATCACTAGCTCACAGTCTGTGCTTGGTAATCAGTGTACCAACAAAGCTGAGTTAACTTGGCCAACTGGGATGACAAAATCATTCTTTTAAATAATGCACTTGTATATTAGAAATTCATGAACATACAAGAGTGCCACCATGGAGGGCAATCGAGGCTGAGTACAAAGGGTACTGAGGAATGGGGCAAAGAATGCCATCTCCCTCAGATCTTATTAATAACTGCATCATCATATGGACCTGAGAAGTGAGACGAGCATAAAAGAACATAAGTGGATAATTTTTTTTCTTCATTTTTATAATCTGAAAACTACCAAGATAGAAAAGCTGTAAGATCAAAAAGATACCGCAGGGCTTGCACCATCTGTTAAGAAAATGTCATTTGGATCAGCTGGAAAACCATCACGAGCCGCAATTCCAGCTGCAATTGAATCACGTAAGCCCTTGACACCCTGGTATGGAAGGAACAGGAAACAAGTTCCACACCAATATGAGGAAAGAGTTACCAGAAATATACATGGTTGCACAAGGGAGTGAACACCGTTACCATTACCTGACTGTGACTATATGCACCAGTTGCTGCTCCTGGAATCTGATCTAGAATCTGCCAAGCTCGCTCTATGGCATCTGAACTGCAACAAATCATGGAATAAATTAGGGAAGCTAGAGATTATAAAGTAATTACTACAAAGTACCTTCAGAAAAAATCCAGATTGCCAGTACTTAAGGATTCCAATGAGGCAAAAGATATATTAGAGATTGGGAACTTTTATTAGCTTTTAAATGGTTCATTGATGGTAAAAGGTGACATGTGGAAATATGAGACGATTGGTAACAAGAAAGATAATTTAACCTTCAAGTTTGATAGATATGACCATAATGGGATCATATGAGATACTCCCAACAAATAATTGAAGATCAAATGCCTTAATAAAGGCTGCCTTGATAAAGCAGACAACTTGATGAGGATTGGGTTTTACTTAACTCTATAGTAAAATCTCAAAGCATTTGAGATTAAATAGTTTATGCTATCTCCCCAAGTTTCAAGTTGTTTGAGTGCTGAGACGTTATCTGAAAAGAACCAAGGCTTCAAACTCAGACGATACAAAATAAAGGCTTGGCAAGGGCACTTTTCACTGTAGAACATATTGGGCGTAGGAAAGGTTCTTAAGGGGTGGGTCTCATTGAAGGTCCCACCTCGTCAAGGTGGCAAAGTCTGTGTGGTCATACCACAGACCTGTGGTCAAAAGCTGCTCTCACACTTAAACCTGGTAAAAAAGGGGTGGTAATTACTACAAAGTACCTTCAGAACAAAATCCAGATTGCCTAGTACTTAAGGATTCCAATGAGGCAAAAGATATATTAGAGATTGGGAACTTTTATTAGCTTTTAAATGGTTCATTGATGGTAAAAGGTGACATGTGGAAATATGAGACGATTGGTAACAAGAAAGATAATTTAACCTTCAAGTTTGATAGATATGACCATAATGGGATCATATGAGATACTCCCAACAAATAATTGAAGATCAAATGCCTTAATAAAGGCTGCCTTGATAAAAGCAGACAACTTGATGAGGATTGGGTTTTACATAACTCTATAGTAAAATCTCAATAAGCATTTGAGATTAAATAGTTTATGCTATCTCCCCAAGTTTCAAGTTGTTTGAGTGCTTGAGAAAGTTATCTGAAAAGAACCAAGGCTTCAAACTCAGACGATACAAATAAAAGGCTTGGCAAGGGCACTTTTCACTGTAGAACATATTGGGCGTAGGAAAGGTTCTTAAGGGGTGGGTCTCATTGAAGGTCCCACCTCGTCAAGGTGGCGAAAGTCTGTGTGGTCATACCACAGACCTGTGGTCAAAACTCTGCTCTCACACTTAAACCTGTAAAAAAGGGGTGGATCTCAACTAAATACCCACTAGAAAATTTTGAAATATTATAAAGTACTTAGGATTTTACAAATGGGCAAGTTTGTAAACAAATTTCTTGTAGAAATTTCCAGTATACCTGAACAAGCCTTGTGTCTCAGTTATGTCCAAAATGGCTGGATGGTCACATAATGCCAGAACCTGAATAACAAAGTCTGATTATTATTCACAGTTGCTGAAGCTGGCCCTACATGATAATACTTTCTGCAGTTAACCAACCTCTCGGAAAAACGTAATTGGCTGCTGACCAAGAGATTGAGGATTTCCAATATTACAGTAAAGTATCTGTACAGAAAAAGAAGAATTCAGTATAAAAATGGAATACCTTGGCATCTTACATAAATATATAATTCCTAATCTAACAGGTCTAGGATTTTGGATAGGTCGAGTGTAAGCAAAAGTTGCTGCATATAGCAGACTAGCTGGGAAGGTGGCAAGAATTTTCCATGCATTTGGGCTATTAACTCTCCTTTAATTTGTTCTTCTTTGTTTCTTCAATAAAAGAAGTTGCACATGCTATGGTAATAAATAAATAAAGTGTGAAAATTCACCAGGGACTAACTCGGCTTGGCAGAATCTACTTGTAAAACCTCTGAGAAAGTTCCGAGTTAAAGAAGTGTTTTCCACATAGTGGCATTTGGGGAGGAAATATTATAAATAAATAAAAAATTAACCATATAGAAAGAAAAAAAATCATTACATATATTTGGTTTAGACAATTATGCAAGACAAGAAATCTAGTCTATAAAATAAATTGTTTTCGGACCACTACTAAAGTAATCATATGCCTAGATAAAACAACTAACTCCAAACCTCCATTTCAATATAATATAAAAAAGAAAACGAAAGAAACCCACCTCATCAAAGGGATGAGAACCTGGCTTTGCTTGCAATTCTTGTTGCAAATGCTGCAAAAGAAAGAAATTAGAAAAAATATCTTTGTGAGATGAACTTGATTCTAGGAAGGACATGATTTCTATGAGAATATCACATTCAATACAAAACAAATCCTTAATCCAACTCGCACTCTAAAGTAATTGATAGAAACTGCATTTATGTCCCTTGGTAAGAAAACTTAGAAAGTAAAGAGGGAAAAAAAACTCTAATGTACAAAGAAAATATCACCAAGCTTACACATGCGTTAGACAAAAATAACTTGAATTCGTCCTGAGACAAAATTCCAACTACGCAAATTGCCATTGAATCATACATGATCTTGTTTACAGGATCAAGAATTCAATTCAACAAGTATATTTGTGTACAATTTTGCAAAACATTCTCTAAGTTTCAAACCTTGGACTATATAAATCATTCTTAGTTTTATTTTCAAAATATATTGTATGAGGGAAGTGAATCAACCACATCAACATTTTCAGGACTACGCCCAAGAGATGTTATTGATGGAATGGCTGCGATCATCACCTACTGGAGTGGAATGGTGGCATTTGGGATAGTACCTGAGCTTGAGTAACTATCTCTCCACGGACAGCATACTCGCATTTTAGAACCTGGAAAAGAGGGGGAAAACAACATTTATGATATTAGCATAACAGAATCTGAACCAGGATCCAAGTTCAAGAATTAGTTCCAAGAAAGAAAAGAAAAATACAACCACACATGAAATATTTTGTTGATAAATGGCTCCACAAGAAGTAGAAAAGTGCATAAGCTAATGATACTGAATCAAGAACATTTTTAAATAACTTGGAATAATAAGAAAATAAAAATAAAAAAAGTGGGGAGGGGGCAGAGGTTTTTATGCTTGAAATCTCAAGCTCAATGAGAACAACTTGGGGGAAAACCTAATAGTTTGAATCTCAATTTAGTATATAAAAATAAAAATCCACGTCAACTAGAAGAAAGAATCATAGCTGAAAGAATTGTTTAAAAGGCAGCATCAATCAATCAAATGGATAAATCTTGAATCTAAATTAATTAAAAAATAACAATAATCCTAAAGGAAGGAAAAATTCAGATTCAGATAAATAAAACAAATAAAAACATCACAGCAATTATCAGAATAAAAGCAAACCCAGATGCCGAAGGCCATCTACTGAGAAGAAAGAGAGAGAGAGAGATCACCTTGGGATTAATGGTTTCAAGAGTAACAGGAGGAGGAGGAGATGACATGGTAGAATAGGAAGGAAAACGAGACGGAGATGCAGATAGTGATCTTTGAAAGGAACCTATCAGATTTTTGGCTCTGTCTGCTACGAATTTCCGCATCGTACTACGTAGCGGCGAAATCAAAACGAAAACAGGAATACCAGTTTGTATTTAATTTTCGAAACCACCGCCCACAGTAAATTAATATTTTGCTTCGCCAACCAAACCCACCCCCTTTAAATAATTTCCTCGATTGTTTTTCCTCTCAAAGTCTTAAGTCTCAAGTCTCAGTCCAAAAATACTCACTTCATCAATAAACGCCATCGCAGTTCGCAGATCCAAACGGATACCCCTCCGTGTTTCCTTGAATATGTCTGAAATCCGTGTTTTTAAATTGGTGACACGACCCCTTGACCAGGGTCTTCTTTGTGAAACTAACAAAAGAAAATGACAGAAATCCTATGGTCTTCTTAGGTCTTCGACCAAAGTTGTTTTTTCAAAATTATTATTATTTAAAAATAAAATAAAAAAACCTAAACTAAACTAAGCTATCTTCGAATTCTTTGGCCTTTTGAAGATTTTTTTTTAATCTTTCACCGTGACTTTTGACCAATTATAAACTAACTCGTTAAACTTGTCGTGATGACTTTGTTGACATGGCATGTGCACAAAATCATAAATCTTTTTCTTTGTGTATCTCAAAGAAAAAAAAACAACTAATGATTTTGGAACTCAACCTGATCATCGATGCGTCGTGCGCAAAGAAAACATAAATTTTTTTTGCTTGGGATACATAATTGTACCTTCATGGTACACAACTACATATGATAGGTCGGTTGTGTATCCCAAGAGATAAAATCTACAGTTTTTTGCTCATGCCACGTCTGTGAGTTTTTTAGTCACCTTGTTAAGTTGAGTTCCAAAATCAGCACTCAAAAAAATATACGATTTTGTGCAATGCAATGTCATCAGCGTTAGTCACTTTTTGAGAAGAAAAAAAAAAACAATTGGCAGGAATTTCTTTTTAAATCCTTATTTAATTTTGGACAATAAATAATAATTGAGCAAGTATACTTTCTTATTCAAAAAAAAAATACATAAACCTATTAAAATATCAAAATTGTTATTTTCTCATCTCTTTAAATTTATTTAAAAAATTTCAACGATGATTGTAATCATTTTCAATGATTTGTGACGATGAATATGGAGAATGATACTTTCAAATATTTTAGATGTAACTTTTAACTGATTATTGGAGTTTGCTGATGGCCATACCTAGGGTATGGACATCCTTTTTAGGAGCTAAAGACTAAAAGAGAAAAAAAGTAAAGATAGAGAGATATTATTGAAAATGGAAGAGGGAGGAAAGTAAAGACACTAAAAGTGAAAGGGATTGAAAAGAAAAGTCAATAATATGAGATAATGGTGGGGCCAAAAAAAAAATGGTGAAAATTTATCTTCTGCAAAACACATATATGCAGCAATGATGGGACGTTTATCCCCATCACAATGTTATATCGAAGTGGGTTCTACAGTTGTGTTTTATAACATATTTGGTGGATGATTCTTTTGGCCTCAACCCTCAACATAATTGTTAGGATTTGAAAAGGGGGGGGAGGATCTTAGGAAATCAATTTCAATATTTTATCAGAATACACTTTTCTTGGGAATCCTTGACGTCCCAATGGTTGTGTTGAGTAGGGGTGCAACTTGGTTCAGTTTGAGGTCAAATTTGAACTGAACCGACATATGTTAGTTCCACTAAATAAGAACCAGAATCAAACCAAGTTCCATTAGAACCAAACCAACCCAAACCGAACTAAAGTCGGTTTGGTTCGGTTCGATTCTATGGGTTGCTAATAATCTATAAATTGTAAATAATATTTTTTTAATGAAATCAATTTCGATATTTTATGAGAATACACTTTTCTTGGGAATCCTTGACGTCCCAATGGTTGTGTTGAGTAGGGGTGCAACTTGGTTCGGTTTGAGGTCAAATTTGAACCGAACCGACATACATTGGTTCCACTAAATAAGAACCAAAATCAAACCAAATTCCATTGGAACCAAACCAACCCAAACCGAACTAAAGTCGGTTTGGTTCGGTTCGGTTCGATTCTATGGGTTGCTAATAGTCTATAAATTATAAATAATATTTTTTAATGAAAAAATAAATATAGAATAAACATAATTTTTCATACAATAAATCACTAATCTATTCATAAAAATTAATTAGTTTAACCATAAAAATCATTAATCTATGTCTTAACTCCTAAAATAATTATATATATATATGGGAGCGGTTCGGCGGCCCTAACATCTACCCAGTTCCTTACCAAGTTTTTATGGCCGTGAGATCTCAGCGCATCCAACGGTTAACAAAGTCTTACGGTTTTAAGTTAAAACATTATGTTTTTACAAAAAGCCCCCTAATCAATATTATTATTCTTTAATAAATCCCTCGCAACACAAAAATCTCCTATTCTTCGAATGTCTCTCTCTCTCACAACACAGAACTGAAACTCTCTCTCTCTCTCTCAAGTTTCACTTCAAATGACCCGAGTTCGAACTCTCACGTTTCGGATCGAAACCCCCTTGGAACGAAACCCTCTCCCTCCCTGTATCTATCTCTCTCTCAAGTTTCAGATCGAACCCCGTTGGAACGAAACTCTCTCCCTCCCTTTCAATTATATGGAGAGTTCAAATAAAAAAGAAGAAGAAATTATTACCCATGAAAGATTGGAGTCAATACAGTATTCAAATCCTTCGAGTTGATCCATTGGCAGGTGAGTTATTTCTTCTGGTTTTGGAGGCTCCAGGGATGATACCCAATTGATTGAACCTTTAAATTCTTCTTCTCCTTCAAATGGGTGTCTCTCAAAATAAACCCAGAGAGAAGGACTGAGAGAGAGATCTTGTTTGGGATCTTATTAGAAGGATATCTAGAGATCAAGAATCAGAGAGAGAGAAATAAAAGGTGAAAAATTATTAAAAGTTGAAAAGATGCAAAAAGAAAGGTAAGGATGAGGGAAGTAAAATAGAGACGGTGAGATAGAAAGCTAAGGGAGAGAGAGAGGCACAGTTGGTGTCCACTCGTCTCTTCATTTTTATATTTTTCTTCTGTTATTGAGTTTTGATTACAAATCTTCCGTTAAGTTTTTTTTTTCCCAACTTGCCTATAAGAGAGATGGGTTTTCGTTACAGAGAGTTCAATGGATAGAGTAGTGGGTTTTCGTTACAGAGAGTTCGAAGAAGAAAAGGAGAGAAGGCTGTGAGGGATTTAAAACATAATAAAAAGATGTTACAGGGGGCGTTAGTTAACTAGAGAAGTTTTTAACTTTAAAACCGGTTAGGGTTACAAACCGTCGGATGCATTGAGATCTGACGGCCATAAAAACTTGGCAAGGAACTGGGTAGATGTTAGGGCCGCCGAACCGCTCCCTATATATATATATATATATATATGGGAGCGGTTCAGCAGTC
Source organism: Akebia trifoliata (assembly GCF_017979445.1). Taxonomy (NCBI): domain Eukaryota; kingdom Viridiplantae; phylum Streptophyta; class Magnoliopsida; order Ranunculales; family Lardizabalaceae; genus Akebia; species Akebia trifoliata. The sequence continues at coordinate 36,644,370 of NC_141375.1, forward strand.
CTAAAGTTTGCCAAACATTTTTCAAAACATGGGTTAGAAGTTTTGGAATCGGCTGATTTTTTGTGAGGATGATCTCTACAGTGAAGAGATCATCCTCACCAAAAATCAACATATTCCAAAACTTCTAACCCCATCAAAAGTGATTTACAAAAATTGTACGATCCACGATTCTTTAATTTGTAAACTAGGATTAGAAATTTCAAAATGAGCTGATTTTTTAAGAGGATGATCTCTTCACCATAGAGATCATCCTTACAAAAAATCAGCTCATTCAAAAGCTTCTAACCCATGTTTTGAAAAATGTTTGGCACAATGTTTGACAAACTTTAGGGTTGCTGAACCACTCCCTATATATATATAATTATTATATAAGGGTTTGGTTATCGATTTGGTTCAATTCTATACAAGCTTAATCTGAAAATCAAATCAAATTGATCGGTTCTCTATTTTTGTAACCTATAACCTAACCGTAATTTGTTCCAAACCAAACCGAACCAAACCACTCCAAAGCTATTGGTTTGAACTGAACCAAGTTGCACCCCTAGTGTTGGGGACAGTCTCAACCTAGAAGTTGAAGCTAACATTTTTCTTTAGTGAATATAAATGGTGAGCTTCACTCATGGACAAAGAAAAAGTGCTAACCTCAATCTTAAAAAATAGCAAACATTGAATTCAAATCTTGATATTCACGAAATATTTGAAATGTACATAATACCAGTGAAATTGACACTGATATTATGTGCATTTGAACATAACCATAGATCTTGTTCCTTGCATATCCCGAAGGAAAAGGTCTATGGGTATATGTATTGCCATGTTAGAGAGCATAAAAAGAACGTTAATTTATCACGACTATTTTATTTATTTATTATTATTATTATTATTATTATATGTATGGATTAGAAGCTTTGGAATGGACTGTTATTTTGTGGAGATGATCTCTATGGCAAGTACATTATCATAAAAAAAATTCAGTTTGTTATAAAACTTCTAACCCCATCAAAAATTATTTACAAGTTAATGGTAAAATTTGACCAATTCTTCGACTTGTAAACCAATTTTGGATGGGATTAAAAATAGATAGCTACTATTGTTACACCAACTTTTGTTAATGGCACACCAATTATGTGCAATTCTTTGGTGATTTACATAGGATTTGGTGTGACAGTAACAAAAGTTGGCTTGGCAATAGCAACTATATGAAAATATTGGAATGAACTGATTTTTATTTTTATTTTTAATCTTCACCGGAAAAAAAAAAAAGTTTATTTCAAAACTTTTAACCCCACTGACAGAATTGTCAAATAAGAGTCATCACTGGATCAAAAGTCCAAACCATATATATATATATATATGGAAATGTTCAGCACCAAACATTTTTCAAAACATGGGTTAGAAGTTTTGGAATTGGCTAATTTTTGGTGAGGATGATCTCTATTGTGAGGAGATCATCATCACCAAAAATCAGCCCATTCCAAAACTTCTAACCCCATCAAAAATGGTTTACAAAAAATGGACGGTCCACGATTTTTCAACTTGTAAACATGGGGCTAGAAGTTTTGGAATGAGCTGATTTTTTGTGAGGATGATCTCCTCACCGTAGAGATTATCCTCACCAAAAATCAGCCCATTCCAAAACTTCTAACCCATGTAGGACAAAAATGGTTGGCCAAAATGTTTGGTGCTGAACGGGACCATATATATATATGGGAACAGTTCAGAAACCTTAAAGTTTGCCAAACATTTTTCAAAACATGGGTTAGAAGCTTTGAAATGAACTGATTTTTTGTGAGGATGATATCTATGATGAGGAGATCATCCTCACCAAAAATCAGCCTATTCCAAAACTTCTAACCCCATCAAAATTGATTTACAAAAACTACACAGTCCATGATTCTTCAACTTAAAAACTAGGGTTAGAAGTTGCAAAATGAGCTGATTTTTGGTGAGGATGATCTCTTCACCGTAAAGATCATTATCACAAAAAATCAGCCTATTCCAAAACTTCTAACTCCATCAAAAGTGATCTACAAAAAATGTTTGGCAAACTTTAGGGCTGTCAAACCGCTCCATATATATATATATATATATATACATATGGTGGCGGTTCAAGGGACATATGTAAAAACATATGTTAAAACAATGGTTTTTCAAAATATGGGTTAGAGGTTTTGTATTGAGAAGATGGTCACTATAATAAGAAGATCATCCTCATAAAAAATCAGCTAAATTTGAAACTTCTAAATTCATCAAAAGTGATATACAAATTATTGATCAAAATTGACAAAAAATTGATGGTCCACATTCTAAATCACTTTAAGTTTCAGATTGGACTGTTTTTTTTTTTCCGGATGATCTTCCCATCGTAGAGATCATCCTCACAAAAAATTAGCTCAATCAGAAACTTCTAATCCATATTTTGAAATTTTATTAATGTTATATTGTTTTTACATATGTTTTTTCATAATTTTTTTTTTTTAGAAAATTAATTTAAGGACCCTAATGGAGGGATATTCTTATAAAAAATTCTTAAATTTTGGACTATCTTTTAGTAGTCCATTTAGTAAACTTTTCTTCACAATTCCTAATTACACAGTGAATTTAGATGGGGATTCCAATTCGACTGTGATGAATGAATAAACAGATGAAATCAAGCGTATAATCTAAAGGAGTTACAAGACGATGTTACTTCCAAGTATGACATTTGTTCGTTTGTCTCTCTTATTGCTTCTCACATTTCTCACGATTGAATACCTAAATTGTTCGAGTTCATTGTTTTCATAATAAAAAAAAAAAAAAAAGAAGAGGATTTTTGACATCTCAACCTTGTTTTGAAGACTTCATTTCATTGGGGAAAGAGTTTAAAATGAAGAAGTCACTTTTATGGGGATTTTCAACATTTTGAAAATGTGTAAAAAATTAAGATTTTTTCATTTTTTTATTTCTTAGGTTTAAATAAAAATCGATCAATAATAGTTATTTTGTGATGAAATCATTTTAACAAGTCGTTATTTCAAGTTTTTAGTTGATCTTTTCATGTATTTTAGTAAAAAAAAATTTAAAAATTAAAAATAGATGGGGTTTACCGGTGTCAAGACAATAAATAAAAAGCGATGAACTTAACAATAATTAGTGGTGAGTTTGACCATAAAAACTATGAACTCGACATAGAAAAGAAAAAAAAATTGAGTTTGACAATAAATAAAATAGTCATGTCAGGGGGATTTCGTTTTTCACTGCGTTTCACAATGCGTCGACGAAGAGGGGTGCACATAATCATTGATGTTTTCATACGTATCTGAAGGAAATAATCTATGACCAATTGACCATCACACCAATGCAGTGTGAAAAGCAGGATTTTCTTAAATAAAAGTGGTGAATTCGACGGTAATTAAAATAATGTCTCCAGCTACTGCGAGAAATTTAAGGACTATTTAAAAATAAGTCCCTCTGCTAGGGTCCTTTAATTAATTTTGGTTTTCTCCTCACATCTTCTCAGCTCTTCGGTCTTCACTGGAGCGGTCAGGGTTTTTGTGAAAAGAAACAAGTCTTGTCTGCTCTTCCCTTCCCTTCTCTCAATCCAAACACAGCGTTAAGCATCATCTTCGCTAGTGAACGACAACGAACAACGTTATCCGGTAAGTTATCCTCTCTCTCTCTCCCTCTTTTTCCCTATCTCTCATCTTCAACCACCGGGCTTTAGTTCCTCTCTCTCTCAAAATCATCGTCTTCAAGCTCTTCATCTTGTGGTAAAAAATTATTTTAATCTAATCAACCATCGTTTCCAACACTCTCTTGTGGCTTTGGTTCCTCTCTCCCTCTTTTTATTATTTATTATTCTTCACTAGGTATTCTCATATGAAAAAGTTTTGTAGGGAACGAGTCTATTACTGGTTTTAGTTCAAAGGCCCTACCATCAAGAAGACCACCCATAACTCATAATTTAGTAGAAAATAGCCAGATGTCTAGGGAGGAAGAAAACTTATCCAAGCGGCACGGAAGGAAAAAGAGCAGACCATCGAAAGAACATCAATCTGCTCAAAAATCTTCAAAGCATCAGAATGTCTCCTCTGTGCCTCAAGCATCAGTTGTTCTCAGGTTTGAACTTTTTATTTTTTTAAATTACACAATGGATTTCTTTTTCTTCTTCTTCTTCTTATATTTATATCCCTTTATTATTATTATTTTTATTTTTTGGTTTCGTGTATTTCATGGATAATGATCGTTTTCTGTCAGTGTTAACAAGCTCACTATTTGAATAAAATCCATATAGGAAACAGGTTGATCCTGAAACAACAAAATACTTCACAGAAATTACAAATATTTTCGAAGGTAGTGGGATTGACTTAGAAGAACGGTCCGTCATATGTGGTAATGCTTTGGAGGAAACTAGGGGGAAAGAGTTGGAACTCGCAACTGACTATATCATAAGTCACACTTTACAAACCCTCCTTGAAGGCTGTGATGTTGATCAACTTTGCGGTTTCCTCCAAAGCTGTGCTGAAGAGTTTCCTCTTATTGCAATGGATAGATCAGGATCTCATGTGGCTGAGACAGCTATCAAGTCCTTAACAATGCATCTTCAGGATAAAGAGGCCTACTCTGTTATTGAGGAGGCATTAACTAAGATATGCCAGGTATCATATATGTAATAATTTATTTTATTTGGGAAACTTAAGGTACCTATTGAACATACTCTGAGGTTGGTCCACCAAATGCCCTACAAAGCATTTACTTCATTTGTTTTCCTTTTCAGGTGATTGTAGTAAATCCTGTTAATGTGATGTGTAGCCGCTATGGATCTCATGTTCTTCGAAGTCTTCTTTGTATGTGTAAAGGAATACCATTTGATTCTTCAAAGGAGTTTCACGTTACAAAGTCCTCTGCTACTCTGGCAGAGCGGTTTAATACCAGGGCACCTGGTGGAAATTATCCACCATACCTTCAGCAAGGTTTCCCTGGTCTACTTAAATTTCTTATCACGGAGATGTTGAAATATGCTAGACAAGACATTGCAACACTGCAAGTTGACCAGCACAGTAGTTTGGTTCTGCAGGTACACAATCTACTGTTATTTACGCATGTTTGTTTTAATTACACTTCTCAAAATCAGGCAATAAAATTAAGCTAATTTACTCTTGTGATTTTCAATAAGTGTATACAATTCTTGCTTGGCATGACTAGATGACTTGTTTCAGATATAGCTCATTCTTTGGAAAACTGAGCAACTATAGTTCATTTTTTTTAGGTTTCAACTTTAGAAAGCTTGCTTTGTGGCCCAAACTTTTTTCATTTTCCAACTACTTTGAGTTTATCAAGTATTTGGCTGAATGGGGTTTAGTGCACACTGAATGGTTTAGTTTATCAAGTTTATAATTCTTCTTACAGACTGCTTTGAAGTTATTAGTGGGAGAGGATCAAGATTTGATACACGTAATTCCCATTCTCCTTGGCTGCCATGAAGAAAATATTTCTGAAGGGAGCTTTATAGATACTACTGTAGTGCGATACATTTTGGATTTGCTAAAGAACAATGCTTTCAGTCATTTAATGGAGGTAGGCTACTTATCTGTGAAGGATACATAATATTTGCATCTTCTTCCAATTAATGATTCTGGAAAAAATTTATCTTTAGAATATAAATGAGCTGAACACCTCGTAAAATACCATATATATATATATACATGAAAAACTGAGAAAATGATATGTTTGATTGAGTTTTAAATGACATTTGCAGGTTATTTTGGAAGTAGCACCTGAGACCTTGTACAATGAAATTTTCACAAAAATTTTCCGAACTTCATTATTCAAGATCTCATCTGATCATTGTGGCAGCTTTGTTATCCAGGCATTAGTTTCTTCTGCAAGATGTCAAGGTCAAGTACGTGCTGTAACATTTTAGAGTGTTCTGGAATATCGTTGTCCTGCTTGTACATGTACATTTTCCCAACAAATCCTTTGCTAATGATTTATGCATATCACGATCAACTTCTGCGTATTAAATGCAACTATGGAAAGTTCTCGATATTATGCTGGACTGAGTGTGCTGCTAGAAAATTGATTATCAATTATTGTGCAATTGTTTTTACACTCTCTTGGGTGGGGTTCAGTAAACTGCTCTGTGAAGGCCACAAGTGTAGAATATTGTTTATGTTCTAATACATGCTACTCCAATCGCCCAGGGGATTCCGTGGTCTTGTACTATTGAGACCTCAAGGCCCTTAATTTTGGTGTGAGTTTGGTCTGATCTAGCATATCATTTGGGTTGTGTTTGAGGATGTGCTTATGAACTTTAGTCAATGACTCATACAATACTACGCCGACAAATATTTGCTGTAGATCTTGCCTGGTTGTAGAAATTTGCTCTTACTTTTGAACCATAATTATAAAAAGGTAGGTCCCATTTGAGTGACCATGTATTTGGTTGCCTGCCCATTATTTCTTGTGCAACAATCTAAAATCCCTTGCCAAAAATTAATCATTTTCTGAAACGTGCCCATGGAAGTACCGATGAAGATGCCAATAAATTGTAAATGGTTCTCAAATGTGCCAACTTAAAAAAAAGGTTGTTAAAATGTTCTACCTTCCTAGTTTTAATTTCACCAAGAGTTGTTTAATCTGGAGTTTCTTCTAGAGTTGCCTTCCTTTGGAACTGAACTTTACGAAAATGAAAACATGGTCTTGCTTTTCATGAATTTATTCAGTTCTTTTACATTTGAACAACTTCTGGTGGGTTCTGATAACCGTAGTAACTTTTTTCTGCATTCGATGTCCAGGATATATGATATAGATTGTATGAGAAATATGATACATGAGAGTGATAAGTTGTATGGGTTTTTAAAAAAAATATTTTTTATGACTACACGTCGTATTCTTTGCATATCCATAAATGGTGGACATTTGAGGTATAATTTGTTCTTGTGAGAAAATTAATTAAGTTTTCCTGATTGTTTTGGTCCCCATAGATGGACTTGATTTGGGAGGAACTTGGTGGAAAATTTAAGGAACTTCTTGAAATTGGAAGGTCAGGAGTGGTTGCTTCTATCCTCGCTGCGAGTCAAAGGCTTCATTCCCATGAACAAAAGGTTTGTAGTTTTATATCATCTCTTTTACATTTTCCATATTTCTGTTTTCTTGTATGAATTCAAGGAAGTCGGTGTTCTTAATTTCTCAATGATAGAATGGGGCCCATATTATGTTCATCAAAAATATATATTTCTTGGTATACATTTATGTTCTAGGAAGTCAAAATTATTACTCTTCTTATAAATCCTTATTGTTTTATGGCTAATCACGAGCTTTCTTTTCATTTACTTTTTTTGCAGTGTAGTCAGGCTCTTGCTGCTGCAGTATGTTCAAAGACTGAATATCCTAGCTGCATTGTGCCTCGAATATTATTTCTTGAGAGCTACTTCTGCTGTGAAGACAAGTCCAATTGGAAATGGGTGAAGGGTGATAAGATGCATGTCTTGGGTTGTTTGATGCTACAAACGGTTTTTAAATATTCAAGTGTATGCTGAACATTCTTCTTTGTTTTTTCCCAGCATCTAGTCAAAGTTTTCTTTTATTCTTTACAAGCAATTAAATATACAAACTGTTCCCCTCTCTTTTTTGGCTGGAGGCATATTGGTCTCAGGTTTCTCTCCAGATTGATATCCTGCCATCATTTATGAAAAATGTGCTCCTGAACCATGCAATTCCCTTGGACATTAGTAATTCTATGAGTCAACACTCGTTATTTTCAAAATTGCAATTTTTTCATGGTTTTTCCGTCTTCTTTCCACTATTACTGCAAATCATTCAATGGATCATGAGTTGCCTCCATTCTTCTCATGATTTGTTTTCTTTCACTTATGAGCTACTGATTTTCTTGACGATCCACTTCTATTCATTTAGGCTATTTGATGGGTCTTCTTCTACTAATTATCTGCTTCACACCTCTTATTTATTCTCATTTCACGTGAGAGATAAGATCATACTATGCACAATTTAACAGCCAGCATAGCAATTTATTCAATTCCATGCTTTATAATACTATCTATTTTTCACAGGAATTCATTCAGTCATACATCACAAGCATTACATCCATGGAAGCTGACCATGTGCTTGAAACGGCAAAAGATGCTGGTGGAGGACGGGTTCTCGAGTGTTTTATTTGTTCCGGTGTTTCTGCTAAACAAACCCGCAAATTGATTGTGAAGTAAGTTATGGAGCTATATGTTCTTATGTTTTTCTTAAAATTTCTAATATGAGAGGCACTCTTTTGTGTTGAATACAATACAAATACTACAATTTTTGTGAAAGAATAAATAAGGCAATGGGGTTAATGAGGGAAAACAAATCAAGTCAACGGTCAAGAGTTTTGATGCAAAATTTGTAATTATTTAAGTTATCACTTATTTGGGTCTAGATTTAGCGTTTGAGATTATTTTAGATTTGTTAATTATTTTTTTGTTTTAGGATTTCAATTTTATGTTTTTGGGACTTATTTTTATGTTTTATTGGCCCATGGTCGTAGTATAATATTTATGGGTTATTTAGTAAGTTTAGTTTGTCTTTTATTTAAGTTTATTAGGGTTGAAAAATTAGAAGAGAGAAAGTTACAAAAATTAGGTTATTTATTTGGTGTTTTAGTTTGATTAGGACTCTTAGTTTATTTTCTTTATATAGATTGTATTAAGGTTTTTTTAATGATGAATATGATGAATAAAAAGAAAGCTTGAGCTTGATCTTTTGGTGTGAGGTCATTTTGGAATGAGTCTAATATAACATTCTTTTCTTCTGATCTTTATTTTATTTTTTCTATTCTTTTGTTTTTCTTTTAGTTCCTTGTTCTTGATTTTTTTAATTCTTGATTCTTAATTCTTGAAACTTACAAATTTCAACTCTTAATCCTTTCTTCATAACCTTAACCTTTAATTCTTTCCTTACCTTACAAATCGTTAACCATCTTCATTGGGATTGTGGTCATACCTACAATCATTGAAATAAAATTTTTATTATACTTTTTGGGATTACCCAATCTTAGATCAAATTCTCTAAATCCCTCATATTTTTTTTTTCGTTTCTTCCCTCACCGTCCTGCATCAGATTTGATATCAGAACTAAACTTGGAATAAATAGAGATGATATTGGAGTAGATTTGTTTTATCTTTTGGGAAGTCATTCAGGGTATTGTGCAATAATCAATACGAGGAAAACTTGATTTCCACAAGTTTTTCTGAGAAGAATCTGTAGAATACTGAAAATAAGATTTATTGTGATTATTGTGATTATGGCTATATCGTTCAGTTTCGTCAAAGAAATTTTATCCATGGTGTTGAGTGCAAGGTAGTTCCTCTAAAAGATTGTCATATTGTGTTGGGTCGAGATGGGATTTTACATGTACAAGTTACGTTTGATGTGGAGTGAAATATTTTACGTGTTACTTCAGACAAACAATATCTACTCAAGGTATATCCATGAAAATCAACTCCTGTGGTACCATCAGTCCAAGAGCAGATTGAAAAAAAGACAGATCAAACATTAGTTTCAGAAAATAGTGTGCTTACAACTCTAGAATCAACGCAAGAACAAAATCATGAAATGTGAAAAATACGTCAAAAGAGCCTAAGGAAGATCTTTTGGAGACATCTATAGTTTTTGTTCATGATGCAGTTGTTCTATCACTACCTCAAGCTGACCTAATCATCTTAGATGGGTACAACGTAGACTTTGTCAAAGATAGAAGATTGTAATTTGAAATTAATGGTTCAACACAACATTGAGACACAAAGATGAATTTTCGTTAAAAAGGATGAACCACAAATTGTCACGATCATTCTCAAGCACTTTAAAACTCGAAGACAAGTTTTCTCCAACTAGAGGAGAATAATGTGGAATGCAAACCAAGTCAACGGTTAAGGGTTCTGATGGAAAATTTGTGGTAAACATGATCTAAAATGATGTTGGACTAGTTGTTTGGATTAGCGCTTTGTTGTTGCTTGTTGCCTTTGGGTAATAAACATGATCTAATAATGCTTATGGTTAAGAAATATTAAGATTTAATAAGTCAACTAGCTACCATGTTTTATAAATCATAAAAAGATTATGTATTTCAGGATAAATAGGTTGGCCAATATTTTATTGATTATGGTGCACATTTTTTGTCTAGTATTCCTTCATTTGCATGTTTTAATTTTTCATTACTGCCGAATGGAATATTTTTTAAAAAATTCTTCAATTGCCATTCAAATTTTTTGTTTTGTTTAATATCACACAGATGCAAGTACATGTTTTGATGTATATACAATTAATTGTATGTGAATATTCACTTGCATATGTGCATACATTATACATAGAGGTAGCTGTAAAAGGAAAATAAGATTAGATGTTACATACTTATTTTGAACATGTTATCTCCTGTGTTTACATATCTTTCATTTTTCTTATGAAGGAATGTAGCAATAACACTGAAATGTTCCATGTCTCTGTTTAGTAGTTATTTGACAAATTTTGCTTTTACACTTTTAGATGGCTTCCATCTTTATTTTAACTTCTCCAAAGGAATTTCATTTAAGGATTTTGAATGTATTGCTAGTCTAAATTTTCCATCCTTCGCTTGTATTTTTCCTCCTAATTTGGTTTTTCTGAAGGCTTCGCGCTCACTTTGGAGAGCTTTCAATGCACCCATCAGGTTCATTTACTGTTGAAAAGTGTTTCACTGCCAGTAACATGTCACTGAAAGAGACCATAGCATCTGAGCTGTTAGCTGTGCGAGCTGAGCTCTCCAAGACAAAGCAGGGCCCATATCTCTTAAGGAAGCTAGACATTGATGGGTAAGATAAAATACCGTTGTTTTATGGCGTGATGTGTAGCTTTTTTGTCTCCCCTATGGAACAACTTCATTCTGGATTTCTAGTTAAGAACTTCTTAGTGCAAAACATGGTGTTAGAAACATCACACAGTATTCAAAAATATGCTGGTTGAGCTATGTTTTTACTTGGTGAGTTTGGTATGGATTGTTAGATTTTGATTTCAGTTTCTGATTTTTGATTGTCCGAATCAGATTAAGGAACTGATTCCAGAATCTAGAATCTCATTAGCTACATTGTTTATGGAAAATGATTTCAGAATCTATATTGTAAATCTCATCTTGCTAACCTTGCATGAGGAGTTGGATATGAAATATTAAGTGCGAAAAGGTCACTTTTAAACACAAGAAATTTTTAAAAAAAATGTAAGAATTGATTTCTATTTCTTTTTATATATATAGGAGACTGCTTTTATAATCCAAACCAAATGTAACATCAGATTATAAAATTGGATTATGGGCAAGAATTGGATTCTAGAATCTGACCAAACGTTCCCCTTGTTTCTTAAGTTTGATTTACTATTCTGAAATTTGATTGGTTACATCTTTTGCTGCTTTCTTTAGCTATTTTTTTGAGAAGTTGAAAGCAGTTATGTACTTCTGGCCATAGTGAGTTCGAGTTTGTTAACATGCTTTTTAAGTAGTATTGTCTGCCTATAAATGAAGTGTTGGAGTTCATTGGTCTTGTTTATTGATTATTGTTGCAGATTTGCAGCACGGCCTGATCAGTGGAGGTTAAAACTAGAATCAAAGCAAAATGCTTTTAAAGAGTTCTATGCTGCATTTGGTTCTGGCGAAACTAAATCATCCAAAAAACGGAGTTCTGTGACTGAACTTTCTTCTTGCCCATCACCGCCGAATAGTGTGAAGAAGATGAGGAGGGAGATAGATCAATACTTGGCTCCCTCTGCTACTGTGTCTCTGGATTCCAAGTTTCCTAAAATGGCTAAGTTGGGCTTCTCCGGATCTAATAAGTGGCATCACAAAAAAGCAGAAAAGGATGATGGTAAGAAATTTATCAAACCTGCCATAAAAGAAAATACCTTGAAAGGCAAAAATAAAGAATGGAATAGAAAAAGAAAACCTAGTGGGAGTGAGAATGCTGCTGTAGTGAGAGTATAACAGCAAAAAATGCAGTAACATGAGAGAGAGAGAGAGAGATTTTCTGTCAAAACCTTGACTGAAAATGAAATGTAGCTTTAATTATGTGTTCTTTTATTCAATTTTGTTTCTGAGTTTTGGTAGAATGGTTGGTCTGTTGACTTTGAGGAAATTACAGGAATTATTATAATAGAAATGAAGGATTACATTGAGACATCACCAGGAATTATTATATTTTTCATTGGTGACTTTAAATTGTTGAATGTGCATATATTGTTCCCCCTCCAGGACTCCATTGAGGATTTTTGTTAATAAATGAGGGTGTTAAGCTGTTAAATCAACAAAGAAGCTATTATCTATTAAGGGTCTGTATGTTTTGCCCATGAAAAGTAGGCTGGAAAAATTTTCATGGGCAGGAAAATGGTTTACGTAGAAAATACAATTTTCAGGCGTACAAGTGCGCATTTTCCTCTGAAAAGGAATTCTGGTCAAAATGATTCTCTACTTGCTCGGAAAATGATTACCCGCCCCAAATCCACTAGGACCTTGGAAAATGATTGTTCACTTCCTAATGCCAGTCACCTTGTGATTAACTCCACCCTCCAAAACTGAAATATCAAATCTCTTTTTAACTTCATATGTTTAAATGATAAAAATCATTTTCCAATGAATTAATTTTCTGAAAAATTCATATTTCCATTAGAATTAATTCCTTAAAATCATACCGTAATTTGTAGAGCCTAAAAATTACAAATTTTCGTTAAGCTGATAGGGCTACCGATGGATCAGAGTTCATCTGAAACCAAACCAATAAGGATTGGAATAGATGGATCAGAGTTCATCTGAAACCAAACCAATAAGGATTGGAATAGAATCGGAACCAACCCCAATAAGATTCAGCTCAGGCCTGGAATGGATCACATCAAATCCCAGTTTATATACAAAGCATAAATAAACTTCATATATTTAAATCTTTCATAAAAAAAATAAAAAAAAAAACCTCATAATTTACACATCTTACCCCAATAAGATTCAGCTCAGGCCTGGAATGGATCACATCAAATCCCATTTTATATACAAAGCATAAATAAACTTCATATATTTAAATCTTTCATAGAAAAAAAAAAAAAAAAACCTCATAATTTACATATCTTTTTCGCATTTTGTTGGGTCAGAACCTATCCCATTGAAGCATGTTGATCCGTAACCCATCCGAAAAGGTTGTCAAATTGGATCCCTATCTGAATCCAAATCTTTGAACCAAGTCCGATGAATGATTCGATTTTGGGTCTGATCCGATCCATTGATAACCCTGGGGAGTCGTTACTAAAGCCCAAAAATAGATAAAAAAGGGTCAGGCTATTTTACAGGTACCATATTTGTGCTCATTGCACCCACTTAAAAGCCCATTGTTTGGGTCAGTGGGTGAGATTTATAGAGGAAGGTGACTGAGTGCACCGAGCATAAAATAAAAGAAAGAAACGCGCGCGGCCCACCCGTTGGGACTTTCCTGTTCCTTGTTGGCTTGTTCTGTTCTGCACCTTTCGTTAACTGAACGCCATCAAAAGTAGACTAGGCTTAGATTCCACGGAGAAAAGCAGAAATCTAAATTTGAATTTAATTGCTCGTTGGTCTTCTTGATTTATACCCATCAATCTTTCGAATCCGCTCTTCGTAGTCACGAAGAAAGAGTGATCTCATTCTCTGGTAATCATTCTAATTTCCCACTTTTATTTTCAACTTGTTCTTGATGTTTAACTTGGATTCGATTTTTCTTCATTTTGGTTTGAATATTAATGAAAAATCATAAATTTTTGGAGGTTTTATTTAGTTTGTTAAATCCGTTTTCCTGTTGATTTTTCGTCTCTGAGTTATGTTTACTTCGATCTATATATATAACTCATTCACATTTAGCTGATTCGAATGGTGGTGAATTACGGAAGAAAAAGTAAACTAGGATTTCATAACTAATCGAATCTATTGTTTCTATCATTGTTGTTAGATGGCGGAGAAGTCTTGTGTCAAGCGAATATAGAGCACTCTGCAAGGTATCTATAACTGTCTTTTTTTTTTTTATAGCTCTTAGTATTATTAGTATTTAGTGAAATTTATCTGTTAACTTCCCTATCCTAATCATTCATATATGGTTCTACTTGCTTTTGTGCAAAAACTTTGGTTTGTTTATGTCTGTGTATGGGATTGCATATCATGAGTAAAATTGTGCACTCTTTAAGATTTAGATACAATATCATTTACCAACTCATGGAATGAGCATAGTATGAATGAGAATGGTAAGACTGTAAAAGTCAACTTCTTAACTGATTGTATTTGAGGAAATTTATCAACAGCCCAAGCAAGAGATAAAAAAATAAGGGCAAATAATTTGAGCCGCTAGTACAAAGAATACCAATAACACCGTAAATGAGAACAAGTGCTTTGGTGCTAGTCAAAGGCTCCAAAAGGGCCAGAGGAAGACCGAAAGTGACATGAATAGAGGTAGCAAGAAAATATATGAAGGAATATGCTTTGAGCCCAGCCCACTATATGGTCAATTATACATGTAAATAGTCTAATAGAATTCATATTCCCAATGCCGACCCAATAATGGGGATAAGATCTCGACGACGACGATGACTGTTTATCAATTCAGGTAGTGACTGTCATTTCTCTGGCTTTAAAAAAAAGATATGGAGAAAGAAATAAGGAAATGGTACCTCTTGAAAAAAGTAAATAAATAAGGCAATGGTGAGGCTATGGAATTAGTTGTAAAGATGGAACAATTTTTGTAACTAACCATCAATATTATCATGTTCTGTAAGACTTGGGGTCCTCATTACTTTAGCATAGACTGTTCATATGCATATAATGGGTGGATAAATGATAAAGGTGTCATTCTATTTTATCATAATTCATAAATCAAGGAGATAATAACTTAGTTATGTTCCACTTAATAAAAGTCTCAGGGGATAGCCAAATTTCTGACTGTAGTTTTGGTCAAATTATAATTGGAAGCTTTTTATTTTGTTTTATCTTCTCATGTTGCATATGCATAATGAGTTTATTTCACTTATGAACTATTATTTCTTCTGGACATGCATGTAGTCATGTCTGTTCAGCAGCCTTACTACATTTTTTCCCATTTTATGGGCAGATTATTGCATAGACTGTTCTGTTCTATTTAAATCTTTATTGTTCCAACATCATATACAATTTAATGTTTGTGTAGTTATTATCTTTCAGTTTTGTCATGTTGGACGCATTGGTGTATTAGGTTGACAGGTTGTTATATCAAATTCTTCTTAAAATGTTACGGTATTGATGTATGTGCTTGTGTACAAGCTGTGTAGGTGACCATAAATCAGAAACTCCATGTCTACTGTATTACATGCTAGCCATTGGGTGGCCATATTTCATGTTTTGGGTTTCACAACAATAATGCCAAATATTATGTCTCTTCATGTTGATATGGCCATTTTTTCACAGTTTCCTTGATAAATCGGGACTTTTCTGAACCTCTCCTTCTGGTCTTCTGCTTAATACCCTTGAATTTCTCATGTTGCGTTGTCAATGAGCAACCAATGTATTTTGTTGAATTTGGATTAAGCTTGAATCTATTTCCAGTGTATTCATATAAATTTCATCTATGACAACATTTCTATGTGCTTGTAGGATCCAGTTGCCCATGTTGTAGCCCGTCCTTCACCTAATGATATCCTCGAGTGGCATGAGTAAACTCCTCTTCACCACTTTTTTGTCCAACATAATGTTAATTTTTCTCTTTTATTAATCATTATAAATATTTTGTTCCTGCATGTTCATTGTTTGTAAAGATCCCCCCTTCAATCTCATGGAATTTTTATAGATGTGCAAAAAAGGATTAGGTATCAAGACGTTGATAAAAGAGTACTTAAAAGTAAAACTGAGATGTTTGGTTTTTGAGGAAAAAAATTTCTTTCTATTTTTTTTTGTTAAGTATAAAATTTTTATAAATGAAGAAGAGAAAAGAAGGAGGCTGAGATAGCCCCCAAACAGAACAACAAGCAAAATAACAAAAGAACAAAAGAAAAAGAACAAAATAAAAGGAAAACAACACTACTGAAAGCTAATCACAAATGTTCTCCCAATTAAATAAGAAATCTTGATAGCGCACTTCCTCAAAGGCTTTGTTCAACTTGGACCACAAGAACAGAAGTCCAAGAATCTCTAAAATCACTGTGTGGGACGAGCTCTCCTTGCTATGAAAGACCCTGTTGTTGCGCTCTTTCCAAAGGCCCCAAGCAATGGCTGAAGGAAGGATAGCCCAAAGATGTCTCTTTCTAGAAGAGAAAGTATTGAGACTCCACCCCTTCAAAAGATCAAGAAAAGAGAAAGGAAAGACCCAGTCCACCTTGAATCGGGATAAAAAGAACATCCAAATAACACTGGAGAAGGGACAATGAATTAGCATATGATTAACTGACTCCCCATCTCTCGAACAAAGTAAGCAATAATTTGGGGTGACCCACCCCCGTTTGATCAAATTATCCAAAGTGAGGATTCTACCCAAAGAGGCAAGCCAAACAAAGAAAGACACCTTAGAAGGAATGAGAGCGGACCAAATTAAAGATGGAGAGAAGGAAATCTCGCAAGACGGAAGCAAACATTTATAGAAAGACTTGACAGAAAACCTCTTATCCTTAGCCTTGAACCATTCTCTCTTGTCTTGCTCATTCTCTCTAAGTCGAGTCAAATTTAGGAGACCTAGAAGAGATGTAACCTCCGTCAATTCCCAATCATTGAAATTTCTCCTAAATCCCAGGTCCCAAGTATCTGTGTTCCCGTCCCGAATCAAACACTGCCGAATAGGATTATTTTTTTTCAACGAGCAAGAGTACAAGGATGGAAATTGAGTAGCCAAAGGTGAAGTTCCACACCACCAGTCCTCCCAAAATCTAACACTGTCCCCCGACCCAACCTTAAATCTAATCTCCCTATCAAACTCATGAACACCCTTCATAATACCTCTCCAAACACTACACCCATAGGTTCCTCTGGCCTCGTCACTATACCAACCGTAACTCCTTTCTCCATATTTAGCCTGAACCACTCTCCTCCACAAGTTGTCTCTTTCTACTCCAAATCTCCAAAGCCATTTGCCTAGGAGAGCTTTATTCGTTACCCTTAGCCCTTTAATCCCTAAACCTCCATTCTTTTTTGGAGTGCAAACCACCTTCCATTTCACCAAGTGATATTTTTTACCACCATTCATATCATTCCACAAAAAATTCTTCATAAGTTTCTCAATCTTCACTTCCACCGCCTTGGGCATTGTAAACAGAGATAAGAAATAAATTGGGATACTCGTTAACGTGCTTTTGATCAGAGTAACCTTACCCCCTTTGGAGAGATATTTAGCCTTCCACGAACCCAATTTCTTTTCCATTTTCTGAATCACTCCCTCCCAAATGTTCTTACTCCGATACGGAGCTCCTAACGGTAAGCCTAAATAGGATGTAGGAAGCTGACCACTACTACACCCTAGGATAGCCGCTAAAACTTGAAGGTTCGGCACCTCTCCCACCGCAAACACCTTGCTTTTTTGAAGATTGACATGTAATCCAGAAATTGCTTCAAAGCAACATAATAAGACCCTAAGAGCTCTCACTTGTTCTCTAGAAGGATCTAGGAACACTAAGGTGTCATCAGCGAATTGCAAATGCGATATCAAAGGACCCTCAATGTTTACCCTAAAACCCGATAACCTCCCTATTTCAACCCCTCTCCTGAACAGTTTCCCCAAGGCCTCAGTCACAATAAGGAATAAAAATGGGGATAATGGATCCCCCTGTCTCAAACCCCTGGAACTCCTAAAATACCCCGCCGGACTACCATTGACAAGAATCGAAAATGAAACCGAAGTTACACACTTCATAATCCACCCAATCCACTTAGACCCGAATCCCATCCTCCCCAACATATACTCCAAAAAATCCCAACTCACATGATCATAAGCCTTCTGCATGTCAATTTTTCCTACAAGTCCCTCTTTCTTATCCTTCATCCTAGAATCAAGACACTCATTTGCCATTAACACTCCATCCAAAATCTGTCTTCCCTTAAGGAATGCACCCTGCTCATAGCCAATTAATTTCTTCACAACTTCTTTCAACCTATTAGCCAAAACCTTGGAAATAATCTTGTACACCGATCCCACTAAACTTATAGGCCTAAATTCACTCAAGTCAACCGCCCCTACTCTTTTGGGAATCAAAGCCACAAATGTACTATTAAAGCCATAGTCCAAGCAGTCTTTGTCCTGAAACTCCGAAACTCCCAAACCACCTTCATGAAGTCTTTGGCTATAATCTCCCAACAATGTTTGAAGAATTCCATAGTAAAACCATCTGGCCCCGGCGCTTTATTCCCTCCCATAGCAGCCATGACTAATCTCACTTCTTCCTCCTCAATCTTCCTTTCCAACCACACTCTTTCTTCTTGTGTTAACCTATTGAACTCGAGATTGTTGGGACGAGGTCTCTTCTCCTCTCTTTCCCTATATAGCTCTTTGTAATAGCCCACTACCCCTTCTCTAATTTCTTCTTCCCCCTCAACCATAATCCCATTAATCATCAAATTGGCAATTTGGTTATTTTTTCTATGATAATTGGCCACCTTATGAAAAAATTTCGTATTATTATCACCTTCCTTAGGAAAAAAAAAAATCTCTTTCTATTATATGGATATGTCCATGACCATCTTCATAGAAGCATATTCCAAATTGGTTGTTTTAGGATTTCAAAGTATTAGTAAGATCAAGGACTATTGTATCTCTTCTTATGTTGGATGTCTAGCAAAAATCTAGAAAGGAAATATCATGTGTAACCTGATGAACATTTTATTTTTTATTAGTATTGCTTTTCAAAAAAAAAAGCTTTTTACAAAAACAAAATTAAAAGAAAACCCAGATCAAGAACTTATGGAACTATTAGAGGGTTCAATTTTTATCTCTTCAATATATGAAACCTTAAGCAATTGATAAAAAAAATTCTATTTGGGCCTGTTGGTAGCATCGAAGCTTGGCAACCATACATATAACTGAATCCTGTAAACTATTAAAGATTAATGAGTAGGAAATAACAACTTTGCATTTGTTATTTTTGGTTGACTGCTTCAGTTTTCCATGGTGACAGACTTCCTTGAGTTCCGCAGAACAATGTCTTCATTTAAACCAACTTCACCTTGCTAATAATAAGTACAAAGTTGTTCAAGTACTCAAGGAAGTATTTCTTAATTGAACTTCTTTATGTATTAAAAAAAACCGTTACCCATAAAAAAAGATTGAAATTTTTTTTAGACATGATTAATCAGTAAGGTAAATAGTCTAGTAGTGAAAAGAAATCACATGTGCCATATATCAAAGTTTCAATTGCATCATTTCTCCATATATAGAATACAATTTCAAACTAAAAATTGGTGCCATGCCTAGAATCTGTCTTCACAAGTTCATTGTTCTTCTACTCAAAACCGCGAATTCAAAGTTTTCCTATCAAAACCTATAGGTGTTTTATGCAACTAAGGTTGATACTTGTCCAAGTTGCTGTTACACCCATATGAAGTTCAGTACTTTCAACTCCTATAAGTGCCCCTCAACACCATATAGATTTCTCTTTGAACCTATATGACTTGGCTGAGTGGAATGCAATAATAATATGTAGCTGGGGGGATGTATCTTCCAAATTATTCTACCGTTCTCATTTGCCATTTTTTTGCTCTTATTCTTCTGTCAGTAACATAGTTTGATATTTTTGAACTGAGTTTATATATAAATTTTCGATTCAGATTATGTGGTGGAGGGAAGTGAAGGCACGCCCTTTGCAGGTAAGTTCTGTTTGCCCAAGGGTTGTAGTATGGGGCATTGAACATATGTATTCCTACATGTGGACTGTATTTAAGATCTCTTTAGCCTATCTTGATATGAAAATATATTTGTTTGTGATCATAAGGTGGATATTACTATGGGAAGATCAAGTTTCCTCCGGAATATCCATTTAAGCCCCCAGGCATCGGGTACCACGGTTCCGTGAACTCAGTTCTTGTGCATTGCTTTTTTTTTTTAAAATCCTTTCAGTTACTATACTTTACTAGATATTGACTTGGGTGTTTTTTCCCCTCTGTTGCATTGAAATGCTTCATTCCATGAGTTAGCATGGTAACTCCCAATGGACGCTTTATCATGCAAAAGAAAATTTGCTTATCTATGAGTGATTGTAAGTTTTTTGTTGAATTGTCTTGGTATTGCATGGTTTCCAGTTGACATGGTAATTGATGTAAATTGCATTGTGGTTCTTCCAGTTCATCCGGAAAGTTGGAATCCAATGTGGTCTGTATCAAGGTAAGTCAACCAAGATTTGAGTGGTGACCCTTGTGGCGTTGTGGCTTTCTTTTTTCTTCATTGTTCTCTCATTTTTCCTTATGCATTTTATCCCTGTGAGAATTTCTTGATTTTTCCTGTTAATAAATAGTTATTTATAAGAAAATACAATTGTAATGGTCGGTTAAGTTTTCATTTTTAATTAATTGCCTGTACAGACTAACTTGTTTACACATTATGGATGCAGCATACTTACAGGGCTCTTGTCATTTATGGTGAGTACATCGCTGCTCCATTAATTTATTGTTTTAGGAAGCACAGAAGATTGTGTATTATGGTTTCTCACAACTCATCTTTACCTTGTGCATTGATATTTTTTTTTATTGGTAACTCTTTCAAAGAAAATACCCTTGAACTCCTTGAACAGTAAGCACTAGAAGTACAAGAAGTCCAAAACTAATGTTTACCTCTTTTATAGAGTTTGGCTTTCCCTCGAAAACACAGTTGATCCTCAACTAATGATGACCTTAGGCATTAGTTTTAGGAAGTATAATTCAAAGTAATTTTAAATTTCATTCTCTTATGTGGTATGCATTTTCTTTTATAAACTTATTAATAATGAAAAAGAGAAAAAAACTGAAAAAGAGAGTACCGAAGTTTCAGGTTTGTGTTAAACAATCCCCAGTGCATGATCATAATCTTGAGATCTTTTTACTTTTTTTTTTTTTTACTTCTGATATCAAAATATGTGCACAAATGCAATATATATATATGTATATATTAGGGAGCCAATGTTAGGAGCCAAAAAATTTCATATATGGGTTAGAAGTTTCAGAATGGGTTGATTTTCTGTGAGGAGGATCTCTATTGTAAGTGGTCATCCTAACAAAAAATCAGTCCATTCTGAAACTTCTAACCCATAGAGGACAAATTTTGGCTCTCTAATGTTGGCTGCCGAATGGGACCCATATATATATATATATATATATATGTATGAATGTATGTATGTATATATTTCTTCAATCAGATCAAATTATCATTTTCTATCTTTTTGGATTGAGCTGGCCTCAAAATATAGACTTATGGTTCTGCCTTCCACATAGTTGTTCAAGTACATGAAATAATCATTTATTTGATGATCAAATTTGATCTTCTCAGAGTAACCAAGGCCACTTTCTCATATCCTCACCCTTTGATTTTTTTACTTGGCCAAGTTAATCTTCAGAAACCAGTTATTTGCTTTTCTTCGCACATTTCTTGAAAGTATAAAAAATTGCATTTTGTTATATTAAACATACTAAAAGTTCTTCTTAGTTCCAGGAGAGTTTCTTATTTGGACAATGCTCTTTTCTCATGCAGATGGACAACAGTCCCACCACTGGTAGTGTTTCAACTACTGTTGCTGAGAAGCATCGGTTGGCAAAATCTTCTCTTGCTTTCAATTGTAAGAGGTATGCTAGTTGATTCAGCAACCCAGCATTCATGATTTTTGTTTCTGCTGTTTAGGGTCTGAGACATACCTTCAAATGTCTTTCCTTCTGTATCTCTTTGGGAAACTATATGGGTTGGTGCTGTTAAGATATCGGTTGATGCTTCCTTCAGGCCGTTACATACCCACCTATGTGTCAGTCTGTTTGTTGGGAACCCTCTTGGATTGAGCGAGAGCTTCGAAGGCTGAAAATATTTGATAGAGGTTTGGACATAAGTCCTTAAATTGGTTCTTAATTCTTATACTTACATTAAAAAAAAAAAAAGAAGTAAAAGAAAAGAGAACTCTTTCTTACATTGGATGAGTTCGATTTCGTAATCAATTTGTTTATAGGATATATCCCATCCAAGAGGTGGTCCAAGAGGTGGTTGTATGATTGGTGCATAAGTGGACCGTGTATTCAAGTTTGGGATGAGGGCATTAGCAATCTCTGTGGTGCTCACCACCATCACTACTGCTCAAGTCTCGGCTGGCTAGAGCCTGAGGACTACCTACCATCTTCATATCTGCAAAGAATTTGTGCATTGTGTGTAGAGAGAGGGAGAAAGTGGGGGTGGGGGGATCTACTGTAATGGGGCCTGGAGTAGGAATCTGTTGGGAATGATTGAAATTTTATGAGGATGTCTTCAAGTTATGGTTGGATTGTCCAAAATGTTACTCGTATGTGCCCACTAGTGGGAGCCAGAATATGGTGCAAGTATAGACCAAATCTTTTTGGGTTCTGTTAACATGGGCCCTAATGGCACATGTGAAAGTGCAATAAATACACCTTGGGAAGAGGTTATTTTGGTAAAAAAAATGATTTTTTAAGGGCATTCTCAGTACAAAGTCCAATTTCCAAAGTGTATTTATTGCACTTTAACATGTGCCCTTAGGGCATACATTAACAAGACCCATTCTTTTTTATCATGCTACAAATGTTAGAGATTGTATTTGGCACCTGTACACATGTACTGTCCTGAGGTCTACATTAAGGGACCTCTAGATAACCTCATTCTATTTGTTGCTCACAGCCCAATATTCAGAAAAATGTTCCCTGAGTACGTAGAGAAATACAATCAGCAGCAACTTTCAGAACAGTCTATCGGTGATCAGTCGTTGCCACCAAAGGAAGATTCTGCACCCATGCAGGCATTTCCCAGTGGCCATGGCATGATACAAGAAGGGCATAACAGAGTGGAGTAACTAAATGAAATGAGAATCAACAAGAGGCGGTCAAAGAAATTCTCATTCTGGATGCTAGCTTTGCTGGTGTCCATCTTTGGTATTGTGATGGCCCTGCCTCTTCTCCAACTCTGATCTTCCAGTATTAAAGAAAAAAGACATGTTTGGAAGTCTGTTTTAGGTTTTTATTTTCTCACTAACAGAACTTGTATAGGAGCTGATGGAGAAACAGCTGATCTGGTGGTTTGTTTTCTTGGATTGTGATTGCTGCAGTGTAGCCTGTCAATTTTTAAATATATATTTTTGGTGATTGAATTTCTTCCTATTTAAAAGGGTCATTGAATGAAATCAAACTTTTGTTTTATGTTTGCTGCACTCGATATTTTACAAGGTTATGGTATTAAAGTTATTTGAAAGAGGTTTAGCATTGAAATGAAGCATTGATCTGAGGGATAGCATACAACCATCTTACTGAGTTTTCATGAAAATTTCCACCCAAGATGTGTTTTCTATTTCAAAAAAATTGTTTGTAATGCAGGTGCTAGCCAGCTTAGTTAGTTGGAAGTCTTTGGGTGATCATTATACCATAGATCTGATGGGTTTGATT
Source organism: Akebia trifoliata (assembly GCF_017979445.1). Taxonomy (NCBI): domain Eukaryota; kingdom Viridiplantae; phylum Streptophyta; class Magnoliopsida; order Ranunculales; family Lardizabalaceae; genus Akebia; species Akebia trifoliata. The sequence goes on from NC_141375.1 coordinate 36,667,933, forward strand.
CCCTGTCAGCACCGAGTTACTGATCTCACTTAAAAAAATTCTTTGAATATTGGACAGGGCCTTGATTTAATCTCAATTGTAATTTTGATCATTTCTTAAAAGTGAGAATGCATGCAAGTGAAGAGAAAATTCGAGCTCCTTTACTGTATTGGAAGGAAGATGAAAAGAGGATATTGTGTCAAGAGAACAAGTAATTGAAAAACTCCCTAATGTAGATGAAAAGGGCAAGTCGGATCCATGACACTCATGGCAATCCTGTATGGTAGGGGGGAGACCTTTTGAAATAAAACAGTAAAAATAAAATGGACTATAATTAATTGGGTTAGGTTCTGTAGATTCATGGAAATAGGAACTCATACGTTCACACATTATTCCAACCACGGTTAGAGAAAAATACATATCTCAAGAATATTTTGAATATCTCTATGATAAATCTCAACCTTTAGATTCCAAATATGCATGGTTGGGATCTTGTGTGAACATATGAGTTCATTTTCATGTGTCTATGGATCCCAATCCTAAACGTACAAATAAAATGGACTTTCTATGATCATCTTGGTGATGGAAAGAAAAAAAAATCATCTCGGTAATGGTAGAGTATACACCAATAAGTCTCCGAGCACCCCTGGGGGCAGGATAGGATTGATACCTATATTGCAAATATGCCAATATGTTGCATATAATCAACTATTCAATTCAGGTAATGGTAAAAGTCTTTCGGGTGGTGAAACCATAGACCTAATTTCAATTCTTGGAGTTACTAATCTCATTAAAAATAGGCTTACCGAACAAAAAAAAAAACAAAAAAAATCAATCAATCCATAAGAAACATTAACATTTAACAGTAACAACAAAGTCTTATTCAAAGATTTGGGACGGCACTAAAACATAACATTTACTAAATATGGAAGAAGGAAACTTCTGGGGTGTGGGTATTATTTTTGGGGTGAGTGGGGATGTTGTTGAGGATATTTGAGTCATTTTGATTAGTCTCTCTCATAAGACTTAAAAAAGGCAAAGGTATAGGTATGGGTAGATTATATAAATCAGTTAGATAATACGAGTTATATTCTCAATTCCTTAATATTTTTCTTATTATTACGCAGTAATACATTCTCGCTCAACTGTTATAACAAATAGAGAGAGAGAGGAAAATGCATGGCCCATGAGTGAGAGTGAAATCCCCCAAGTCCAAGCCAAATAGCCAATACAGACTAGAGATAGAGAGATAGACGACTGAAGGCGTGTGTGGCTCTCAGTTTGCGCCAGCTTTTCTTTAATTCCTTTCATACTTTTTAACTTCTCTCTCTCTCCTTATTTCTTTGGAGGGTCCATTTTCTCTAAAAGAAGGAATGAACTTGTTCCCTTCAATACTCCAGCATCAGCATGAACAAGATATCATTCACTCTCAATTTGTATTTGTCTGAAACATCTAGATGATTGAATGAGCTCTCTCTCTCTCTCATGCCCTTTTAGGTACTTGTGTTCAAACATTTGAATTTTTTTTTCTTTGTTATAATTCTAGTAGTTACTACTACTCTCTCTCTCTCTCTCTCTCTCTCTCTCTCTCTATATATATATATATATATATATATATATATATATATATATATATATATATATATATAAAATTTCTTATGACACATACTGATACTGCTTCTTGTTTTTATAATATTGATTCTGTTAGATGTTTTGGATTTGTGATGATGACTGAGGCTACTGCTCATATTTAATACTTGTTCTGGTGTGGTGGATTAATTAGTTAATTTTGTTCTTCATTAAGGCTTTATGCTGTTCATGCACATTCAGTTTCTAAAACAAATCATACACATATACCCCATCCCTGCAAAAAAAAAAAAAAAATTCTTTGCTTTATTCCTTATTGAATCCTGCCTCTTTAACAAAGGGAAACTTGGATAATATTATATATTATTTTGTGACAGTGGCAGATATCACTACTTCACAACCTGCCATCCGAAATCATTTGCTCTTACTTAATGGTTACATACCATTAAGTAAATTTACTTTTAGAATGGAGAAAAGGTTGGCCTCTATTAGTATTAGTACTGCATCTGCATGGAAAGTGTCCATTCAAATCCCAAGAAAGGTGAACTTCGATCTCAATATGCAGTGTACTCTCCTGATAAGAGCAGTTTCTACCCTTGAGCATAAGCACAACTTGGTACATAATGTAGATGGCCAGAAGGATAATAACAGTTTTCTGTTATGTTCTGATTCAAATCTCCCCCAACTATCTAATAAGTCTTCAAGAGAAGCCTCAGCTGAAATGGGTGAAAGAGAGAAGTTAAGGCGAATGAGGATTTCCAAAGCAAATAAGGGGAATGTCCCATGGAACAAAGGCAGGAAACACAGTGCAGGTCAGCAAATTAAGATGCTTTTGTGGTAGACAGTTTGTTTTTACATTAATACCGTATATTTACTATTATGTGCAGAGACCCTTCGACGGATAAGAGAGAGAACCAAGCTTGCCATGCAGGATCCTAAGGTGATGATGTCATGTAAGAATGATTTCACATTTTCACTTGGAAACCGCCTACAAACTGGTGTCAATGACTTAAATTTTAATAACTGGGTCACACTCCCATTTCTCATATTTTTAAATGAATCCTTATTTGATTAATGGAACCGGTCATCAAGTTTTATCCTTTCTGACCTGTTTACCCTCTAAATGGCACACCATCCAGACCATTCAGTTAGGTCAAGACTCAGCCAATGCGCATGGTCCTAAGTCCTTACTATTTAATAAATGCAATTCTCTGGTCCTCGGCCAGTTTGGTTGATTTTTGGGTTATGAGACTGCAAAAGGCAGCATATCGATTGAATACTGAAGATACTTTTGTATTTATCCTACTTGGAGGGATGACATCTGAAAAAGAATAAACTTTCATGGTGCTTGTTCTCAATAGAGCCTCTCTAAAAATATTTTCCATGTAGGATATGTATCTGGGACATTCCTCCCGGACTCTCATTGACATGGATGTGAGGACATAACATGTTTGTTTGCAAGTTTTAATTTATAATCTTAGATACATTTAAAAAATAAATGATCCTGCTTGTGTGTACTGATGTTAATTTCTGTCATAATTTTGCATGGCTTAAGATAGAGGCCCATAACCCTAAAACGCTGTCAGTATTTTGAAAAGAGACTCTATTATGATGCATTGCACTGTGTGGCATATAGCCCCAGCCCCAAACTGTTTTCCAGTCGCTGGCCATCTTACTAATTTAGAGTGTTCAATCAATGAACTGCCTTTTGCAGCCCATATGCTGTACCAATCAAACTAAAATAGTTTTGTAAACTCTAGACACCTCGAAGATTTTTTGAGCAATGTTTTGAACAGAGAGTACATGAGGTGGTCCATTGATTAGATGGTCTAAACGGGCAAGAGGACCAATGAATTCTTCTTCAGATGTTGGGGCGGGGGTGAAATTTTTGTTTTTATCTGTCAAGATATATTGCCTTATTTGGAATGGGTTGGAATTTTGCATTATCTCATGTGAGGAGTTGGAATGGCAGGTCAAGATGAAGTTAGTTAACCAGGGACATGCTCAGAGGTGGGTCCTGTGTCATTTTAATTTCCTCATTTAGAATTTTGTATCTTACCTTTACCATATTCCTTTCATAGGATTGTTCACTGGCAACATTGAGTTGGTCATAAATTACAAAATAGAAACTCAACTTTATTAACTACTTGGCCTATTGGCCATGTCTCAAGTTGATTTGTACTTGGGCTTTGTTGAGTCCGGTGCAATATTGACCTTTCATTGACTTAAACTACTTCAGAACATATCTAACAATATCTCCTGTCCCTCTTCTATTACATGATTGTCCAGTGAGGAGACAAGAACGAAAATCGGGGTTGGAGTGCGACTGGGGTGGCAACGGCGCCGCAAAAAGCTGATGACGCAGGAAACCTGCTGTTTCCAGTGGCAGAATTTGATTGCAGAAGCTTCTAGGAGAGGGTTTGCTGGTGATGAGGAGCTGCAGTGGGATTCATACAAGATCTTGGACAAACAGCTGGAACAGGAATGGATGAAGAGCATTGAGCAGAGGAAATTGATGCCGAGGCCCAAGGGTAGCAAAAGAGCACCCAAGTCCCTTGAGCAACGGAGGAGGATCTCAGCAGCCATTTCTGCCAAATGGGCTGATCCTGTAAGGGCATATAATGATATCTTTAAGAGGACATGTTCCACAATTCCTTTTTACACTAATAGGGGAGTCTATGATAATTATATGGTAGAGACAGGTGTTCAGTTCTGTAGCCATAGAGGTATCCAACATGCTGCTGTTGGGAGAAATCATTTGACAGGTCTTGCATAGGATATCTCCTCTATGATCTAAGATCTTTCTTTTGAATTTTTGGGACTGCTAGCCTATTGTTTTTGGTTATCCTAAAAAAATGCAATAGTGAAGATCATCGAAGAAGATGATTTGACACATCAAATGGTGGGTCTAAGACCCTGGATGTGTGTCACATCAGCCAAAATGCAGTCATTAAACCACATTACTAGTCTTTGCCACCCATTGTCTTAGAGTCCTCAGTAACTAAATAAGGTTCAAGTTCTTAGTGTTGAAGGCCAATTTGGCAAGCTGTTACAATTCCAATACTGCTTGCATGATTGTGTAACGTGTACAGCTCGGCCGAGTCATTGTGAATTGAGAACCATTGCAGTTTGACCTTCTCAAACTATCCAATGTTATTTCCCCCAAGACCTATGTCAAATACATGAATCTTGCTGATATTGATTAACACTGGCTGAACTAGGATTGTTGTATGGTGTACACACAACATCTTTAAACCATGATTATTTCAATGAAAAAATTTGCACTTCCATCTTGAGATTCATAGCATCCACATATCAAACCTGCAAAAGTTCCTTGTCGAAGCACCAATGCGGTACCTGCCAAAGAAATTCTGATGCTAAAGTCAGATTTGCAGCAAAAATTGAACTGGAATCAATTACCCTCAAATAAACAAGTTTACTTAAATTTATACATGTAGGTTTTCCTTCCCTTTTTAGCATCATTCCTTCACTTTTCTTTGATTTGTTTCCCAGTAGGATTCAATCATGAATTCTTTTCTTTTGGATTCAATAACGATCTCCTTCCTTATTGGACTCAATCAGGATCCAATCCCTTGATTTTTCTCCCCAGATTCTTATCATTTTATCCTTGCTCTGTATTTACCATGACTTCCCAATCATTATTCCTGAATGATGACATAGTGTTCCATCCACCGTCTTCCATTCCTCAAGAATTCCTCTAACCTCCCATGGATGACCAACGGATCCCCCTATTGGTCTCCTTTGAAGCAACTTCGGGATTTCTTGTGATCATGACTTCCCAAGGGTGGTCCTTGGCACTCTTACTGGTATCATGGTATGCCTATATCTCGAGGATGATCCTCGAGATTTATACATCTCTATGATAATCAGACAGTTACCCATAAGTACTAATTTATGCTCATACAATTATTTTTTACAATGTTTTTTGGCTAGGGATACCGTGAGCGGGTTTGCTCTGCCCTGGCCAAGTATCATGGCACACCTGTTGGAGGCAAAAGAAAGCTGCCAAGGAGAAAGCCAAATGGAGATACACAGTCTGTAAAGAGGTCTGTGAAGAAGAAAGTGCGAAAGGCTAGTAATGATTTTGAGATTGGGATAAAGAGCCAAAGGAGGCCTAAGCTAAAGAGGAGAAGTGCACCATCATACAAGGATCCCTTAGCAGATTCCAAGTTGGAGATGATAAAGAATATCAGGGCACAAAGAGTGGCTATGGAAGCCAAGAAAATAGAAGCCATGGAACAGGCAAAGTAAGTCTATTGCTTTATCCTTTTTTTTTTGGTTTCCTGGATGAGCATTTTACGTGTATTTAGATAAAAACGAAAAGATATACTGGCACCACATATCACAACATGACCAACTGGCTCATTAATCTCAGCAGTTTAGTCTTTCTTCAATTTTGGATGGGTGTTGCCTAAAATCACAATGTTTGATGATCCTTGCTCTTCTAAAAATTATAATTTGGTGGTTCATTTTCTTAGTGGTGGCTGAAGAAACAAATTTGTTTTATTCTCCAAATGCCAGTTGGTACATTACCAACATATGTCCCATCTTGTGGATTATATGGTCCTAAAAGGTTAGAAGATCCCAAATGCCCAAACTCTCTTAGTTTTGGTTAAGTTATATTTGGATTTTCCAATTAGATCTACAAGATTGATCATCTGTGCATTAGGAGGAATTTTATAAAGAAATTAGGACCATTTCTTTTATACTGTGTGTATATACTTATGATTGAAGCCTTAGTGTATATTTTTGAATTCTTTTCTTACTGTAACATAATTAATTGTCTGGTGGTTTTATTGGCAGACTACTGATCTCAGAAGCTGAGAAGGCTGCAAAGGCCCTTGAGGTGGCTTCACTGAAGAGTCCTCTTGCCCGAGCTTCACTAATGGAAACCAGGAAACTCATTGCTAAAGCAAATCGTTCAATTGAAGCCATAGAGACAGGACATACTACAATTTTCAAGAAGAAAGATAAAAATTACTCTTCTTTAGAGTTGAGTGGACGGCTAAACCATTATGAGAAAGGAAATGGAGGTCTTACTCCACCACCCGATAGTAAAGTAAACAGAACCCCCCATGTCCCTTTGTCGAGTAACAAGGGAGTAGGAGTACAGACTTGGATTTTAGCAAGTTCACCATACAGAACCTAGTGAACAGTGCGGAGGAGTTTGAGGGACCTGTTGTTTCACCTCCATTACAGCCACCCAACCAATTGGATCCAGATGAACTAAGTGGAGAAAAAATAGTTCCAAAGGCGAAGAAGTGGGTTTGTGGGAGGCTGGTTGAGGTGACAGAATGAGTTTAATTAGTAATTAATAGATCATGGAATGGTAGATAAAATCTTTGATGCATCTCACGCATAGGAGTTCTAAGAAGAGACTCTTCATCTTAATTTGAAGGTGCAGTGTAGGATCATTTACACATGTTTCCACCATTGCAGTAGTGATCAGGATTATTAAATACAGAAAGATGAATAATGTGACAGTAATAGTGTCACTCTTAATGAGAATAGTTAATTCCAATTATTGATGTATAATTTTATAGGAGTTCTGATTTTCTGTTAACAAATGATGCGTACTTTATAGAAGAAGTCTATCATTTTCTGAATATTTTTTTTTTAAAGCAATAGAAATTAATTTACTTGGATAAAAAAAATTATTTATATTTGATTATTCAATGAATTCAACCAACCATGAGCATCGCATCACCGAGTGTTTTTAGACAAATGTATGTATCTGTGTTGGTTGTATAATTCTAAACTAGAAGATGACCCATTATATATATATATATATATATATATAATATATATATATATATATATATATATATATATATATATATATATATATGTATGTCTGTTTTAAAACTGATGACATATGTCTCTAGCTATCAGTTTAAATTGTAAGATTAACCAAAAAAATTAAAAAGACCTGAATACCCATTTGTTCAATCAAAAAAATCAAACATGACACTGAAAAACCCACCTGATTTCATTTTTTCGAGTTTTTCCAATTAAAATACATGGAAATATCAACTTAAAAGTTTGACATGACGTCTTGTGTAGATGATTTTAAACGAAAAGAACCATCCTTAATCGATTTTCATCCAAAAAAGAAATAAAACAATTAAAAAAAATCCTAATTTTTTTTACATTTTCAACTTTCAATCGTGAGAAATGTTTAAAGTGAGGTTAAAGGACTATTTTAAAAAGTGAGATTTAGTAAATGAATTATTTTGATAACCTACAAAAGTCAAAAATTAAATTGAAAGAAAAATTAGCTCTTGAGACTATTAAGTAATTTTCCATTTTTTAATAAAAAAATCTCATCTACATCATGTTCCTTACAAGATTATGGTGTTAGATTTTATTTTTAATGTAGTAATCTCTACTATTTAAAAATCACTACAGGAAAAATGTGTTGTAAAGAATCCACTCCCTATCTCTGTCTCTCTCAATAACATTTGTGAATTATAAAACATATATATATATATATATATATATATATATATATATATATATATATATATATATATATAAATATATATGTTTAAAATGATTTTCATTTCAATGTTGCTCCACCATGACTCTTGTTTTTTTATATAGGATAATGCTGAAGTAAGTAACATTGTGAGGGACATTTTTAATATGGAAATTTGTAAGAATCACGGATGCTTTTCATCGAGGTATGACTTCCCCCAATGTTACTTAGTACCACTCTTTTCTATGTCCTAAAGAGTGGTGAAATTAATTTTCCTTTGGGCCATAGGAGAAGCCAGTCATTAGAGACTGCACTCGATTTCAAACTCACGGCCTAGATTTCATATCAATTGTGTTTTTAGGTACAAAACGAGGTTAACAAATCTTAGGCTAGTTGACACGTTCGAGTCGAATAGGTTAAGAGACGAGTTGATTTTAGTTACTCTATTTCTTGTCCTAGCCTAGGTAGGTCGTAAGAAAGCTTGAGAAAGAGAAAGGGAAAGAGAAAGTAGTCGAACGAAATCCTAACTTGCGAATTGCGATTGCAGATTTGCAGTAGAGGAAATTATCATGGCTGAAGATGAGCTCAACGAAAAGAACCCTCGTCCTCTTGACGAAGACGATATCGCCCTCCTCAAGACTTACGTACGTAATTTTGTTTTCTCTCTTTTTAAAACCCTAATAATTTTTCTCTAATAGATAGATATTTCAGTTGAAGAAAATTTGTATTACTCCATTGGTTCGAATTATTATTCTATTGTCGAGTTAACGATTCTAGACTGAAAATTTCCATTCCTTGGTCAGATGACTTATTAATTTTGTACTTGTCTAATTTCCAGTGTAGATATTGGTTGATGTTGATTTTAGTAATTTTGAATGTGGTTTTCCGAGTTGGGGGTGTGGATGGCTCAATCCATAGCAGGTGGTGTCCGGTTGAAAGGGACTACCAAAGCCCATTGCTTCTTCCTTCAATTAATCACATGTTCTGGTCTGTGTGTTCCAAGTTGCCAACTTCCCTGGCTTTGGCTTAATTGAACATAAGTGAATCCATTGTTATTTTAAAGGCATTTGAGGCTCATCTTAAGATGGGGTTTCCTTAAAACTAGCTATGCGTGATTTAGGAAACATAGATGCTCATGAGGCATGCATGCGAGAGTTATCGACAAAGATTTTCTAAAATATGGTTGTCCCTTTGTGGCTTCTTTCAAGACTCTCAAAAGGTTTGCACCTTACGTGCATATGCTGGTTGGGGCATAATTTGTATAAACATCGAACATTCGAATCTTTTATTTTCTTCCTCTCCAAGCCTTCATAAAAATAATATAATTTAATAACATCAATAAAAACATCTGTCATCAACTAAATCTATTCTATTCTATTTTATCTTTAATATTCGTTGAATTGGCATGCTCATGAGGCTTACACCTAAGTACCTTGTTCCACACTTTTAACATTTAAGAACATTGATGCGTATAGTTTCAGTCCTTATGTCTTAGGTAGGTGACCCAAATGTAAACCCTTTGCTTTGGTATGCATTTGGATTCCTCCTAGTCTAGGCATGCCTACACTTGAAAAAGCCTATTCTTGGAGCTATTTTCTCTTCCTCTTTCTTACGTGCATGTGTCCTTCGTACATCTGACACTTCTGTTACAAGTTCTCCCCTTTTTCTTTGTGGGTGTCTTTCTTCTTTCAATCTCCTTATATATGCCCTTCATCTTTTAGCAGTTTGAATATATTGGAACTTTCATGACCTTTCTAATCTCCTGGAATTGTTTTATGACAGGGTCTTGGACCTTACTCTACCAGCATAAAGAAAGCAGAGAAGGAAATCAAGGAAATGGCCAAGAAGGTCAATGATCTATGTGGTATATTTCTTGTGCCTATTGCATCTTGGTTAACAAATTATTCATCGAGTATGTGGAGGGTCAAACACAATCCTTGTCGAGCTTAATACATTTTCCTAAAATGTATCTAATAAACTAAGCCTATTCTCATGATCTATGTTTGAATAGTTTGTCAAATTCAACCTGAACTTTATTGTTAGAAATGGAATTAGCGTAAATTTCGTCAAAGGGTATGAAGCAATATCATGATCTGCTTATTGTATAGCATTAAATTTTAAATTTTAAATTTTTTTTTGGCCATTATTGATTTCTAATCTGTTTACAAGACTAATGCAAAATGAAGATTTGTGTGATACATAGTTCAAGCACGATTATAAGTTCTGTGTAGACTCAGAACTAGAGAGAGTGGGACACTCATAGTTATTATTAGTGTTCATTAACTTGCTTATTATCTTGATCCTAGTCATCTCTTTTGGGATATTATTTGTTTGGCTGACTCCAATTCTTTGGGATAAGACTTTTTTTTATGATGAAAATCTTCTTTGTGTGTGTGTGCGTGTAGGTATTTGGGGGGGGGGGGGGTGTGCATGTGTTTTTTTAGTATGCTAGTTACTCACATGGGAAAAAAGAATGAAAATAATAGAACTAATAGCATCTTTGACCTTTCTTTTAAGATGCTTTGTTTTGTATGCAAGAGGTAGGAATTTTGCTTTGATAGGCCATTTTTTTAAAGAAAGAAAGACGGTGGCCAAGACCTAGAATACAAGGAGAAAAAAGAAGGAAATAACAAAGGCGATACAAAAATAATCACAAGAACTACTACTCAATGGGAACATAACGCATTCCACTTGAACAAAAATGGGCTAAATATATGTAATAAAAATGGCCCAAATGACTCTAATGATGTCCTTATCACCCATACATTTTCTTAATGCCCTCCTTTCACAATCTATTCTCTTCTCCAAATCTCCACGTCCATTTTCCAAGAAGTTCTTTGTTCATATCTCCAATTCTCCTAATGCCTAAACCCCCCTTCTTCTTGGGGAGGCAAACTTGACTCCACTGCACCATTTACTAATGAAACATCATTCCATCACAATGAATTGCTTTGGAGTTAAACTTTTTGTTAAACAAACGGGCTGGTATTGATTTCTTGATATGATTAAATGTTTGTGTTGCAATCTCCACTAGCTTATTTCCTTATCCATCTGAAGCGTATAGGCTTGTTTTGTTTTTGGACTTAGACATTTCTTGAAGAATCAAACGTTTCACTTGACAACAGGAATTAAGGAGTCAGACACTGGTTTGGCTGCACCTAGCCAGTGGGATCTTGTTTCTGATAAGCAAATGATGCAAGAGGAGCAACCTCTTCAGGTTTGTCTTGACTGATCTTTCTTATTACAACTTGGAAATTATTACTAAATCTTCTATCTTTGAGTAATCTGGTTCTGAATCAGAAACTTTTTCCTGGGAAATAGGTTGCAAGATGCACAAAGATAATTAACCAGAACTCTGAAGATGCTAAATATGTCATAAACGTTAAACAAATTGCGAAGGTATGCTTCCATGTAGTGCTGAACTCTTTGGAAATTTACAATAAATATAAGGAACCATCTTTATGAGTTGTTTGATAATTGCAGTTTGTTGTTGGATTGGGTGACAAAGTGTCCCCAACTGATATTGAAGAAGGCATGCGTGTAGGGTAAGTTTCCCTTCTCATTTTTCTTGCTTGTTTCTTGGCAGGTTTCCTCGACCTCCTTTTACGTTTTCGTAATAAAGTTTATAGCTATTTTATATATAAAAAATATATGCCACTCGTATGAAAAATGAATTTGGAAATATATAGGGGTAGCCTCAATAAGTGATAAACTAAGGGGAAGTCTTTGACATGATATGGTCATGAGCAACATAGGTTGAATGTTCTAATAGAGTTAGAGAAAGGCAAGAAAAAAATGTGGTCTGAGGTGGTGAGAGTGGATACACATCAGAATGAACAAAATACATGGCTTTAGAAAAAAGAATGAATTATAAAACAAGATCCATTCAACCAACCCAAAATTTTGTGGACAAGGCTTTGATGAAGAGGATTTTATCAAAAACAATTTGACGGATATGAGGTGCTTGTGCTGGGGTGGTTCCGTACCCTTTTTTGCAATGGTAACAGAGCAGCTGTTTATGTGGTTTAGGTAGTAGCTGGACTACCTTTTGTAACAATCCACCTCACTTTGTCTATCTGGATCCAGAATAAATTTTTTATTTTATTACATTGCCATATTTCTTACATTGTAAGGGTTGATCAAATGCATATGGAAATCAATTTTTTATAAAACTAAATGCTGGATGATCTTTTTCTTTCTGAAGCCAAAGCAGTGTTAAGATATTAATCCCTGATTTCTATTCAGTATTATGTATATCCTGATACTTCCTTTGAAAAGTTGAAGTTGATACAAGTAATTTGAGGAAGCTTGTGAGATCTGTAGTTTGTTTTGAACTTCAACATTACTTATTTTTTTCTGAGTACTTTGTTGTTTGGCCATTTTCTGCTGTTTTAGGGTTGATCGAAATAAATATCAGATTCAGATTCCCTTACCCCCCAAAATTGATCCGAGTGTAACCATGATGACAGTAGAAGAAAAGCCAGATGTCACATACAATGATGTTGGTGGATGTAAGGAGCAGATTGAAAAAATGCGAGAGGTGTGTTTAACTTCTTTCATTTCTGTTGCTTTTACATTTCTTTACTTTCTTGATTCTCGAGCAAACACATGAGCAGACTGAGGAGATGTGAGAGGTGTAACTTTTTCATTTCTGTGTTACTTTTACATTTCGCTACTTTCTAGATTAAAATCTTAGAGCTCCTGATCCAATAAATGATATGTTATATATAAAAGCATACACGATCCATATTTTTAATATTAGTGAATTTTTATGGGGTTTAGGAATAAAAATATGCTAAGCTCATCAAATTGTAAATAAGGTGTTTTCCCTTCTTACTTCCATTCAACTTTGTAAAATCAAATCTGTATTCAGGTTGTTGAGCTGCCTATGCTTCATCCGGAGAAATTTGTGAAGCTTGGAATTGATCCTCCCAAGGGTGTTCTCTGCTATGGTCCTCCTGGAACTGGTAAAACACTCCTAGCTAGAGCTGTAGCAAACAGAACCGATGCGTGTTTCATTCGTGTTATTGGAAGTGAGCTTGTTCAGAAATACGTTGGTGAGGGGGCTAGGATGGTTCGAGAGCTTTTTCAGGTTATAAACTGACTACTTGTTTCACCATTTATACTGCAGGATTTTTTCAACATATATATATGAATTAAATGTTTTTACTCCACTAACACATTTGCTTGTCGAATTCCCAACCTTATGGGCTTTTTGCTCAACTAATACACTTGCTTGTTGAATTCCCAACCTTATGGCCCTAGAACACTTCATATCTAATTGAACAATTTAATTTGCTGAAGATGGCCCGATCAAAAAAGGCTTGCATTGTCTTTTTTGATGAAGTGGATGCCATAGGGGGTGCACGCTTTGATGATGGCGTGGGTGGAGATAACGAGGTTCAACGTACAATGCTTGAAATTGTGAATCAGCTTGATGGGTTTGATGCACGAGGAAATATTAAAGTTCTAATGGCGACAAACAGGTTAGTTTGCAATGTATCTTTCAACTGAAGTTGGGCTGATCTGATATTCAAGGTAGTACGTGCTTAACAGCTTGAAACATCTCTGCTAACTTTCGTCTTCCTCTTTTAAGTTCAGGTTAAGGGCCATGTGCCTCTATAATTGGTTAAAAGCTTTCAATCAAATTGAAAACTTGAAAGCCAAATTGGCTGTAAAATAACTGCTAGTCTGGTGCCAAATTTGATAAATTATTGATGAGGTTTATTCCTTGTTTTATCAAGTTTCTAGAAGTCATCTTAGTTATGCAATTTTAATAGGCTATGAGCAGCACCACCTTGAAATGCAATTTCAACATCCAATTTTGTTGGAGGAATAGCTATCTAATGCCATATATTCATGATCCTTGATGGATTCTCTTGAATTGCCTAGAATCAGTGGTTTTGTGGAGAATCATAAATATGGCCTCAGCTGCATTCTAGCTCCACCAGTTTTAGTAATCTGTTTATTCTTTTTCATGTATAAATTTTTCTTCCTATGATTAGGTGCAACCCTGCACCTCACTAATTTGGTCTTACCTCATTTTACGGTCTTTTGTAGACCAGACACACTAGACCCAGCTCTGTTACGTCCTGGACGGCTAGATCGTAAGGTTGAGTTTGGGTTACCTGATATGGAGGGCAGGACACAGATTTTCAAGATCCACACAAGAACTATGAACTGTGAAAGAGATATTCGGTTTGAGCTTCTAGCTCGCCTTTGCCCGAACTCCACTGGTAAGTTCTTAAGACTTTTTTATTTTTTTGCAATGCTGCCTTCTAACAAATGGCTTGTAACAAACTGTGTCATCTCATTTTCATGATTTACTTAAACTAAATAGGAAGTATGCAGACTAGAAATTGGTTTCTTGAGGAACCCTGTGATATTGTTCGGTTTGATCTAAAAGACCATGAATTGTTTTGGGGACTTTAAAATGTATGATCAACAGTTTTTGTCAAATGAACAGTTTGAGACGAAGTTTGATTTGACACAAAAGTATTGCTTCCCTGTCACTTTCCAATTATGTGCATGGTTAGAGATATTTCTCCTGTCTAAGAGATCTCTCCTGGTGATTTTCGTATATTTCATGAACTTGGATTGACTCAGACTAACGCCTGCGGCCACCCTACCCGTGCCGTTTGTGAGGTCATTTATTGTTTATTGTCTCATATGGCTAAGTAGTCTGGTTTTATAACTTTGGATGTTTGCCCCAGGAGCGGACATACGGAGCGTGTGTACAGAGGCTGGGATGTACGCTATACGGGCACGAAGGAAGACTGTGACCGAGAAAGATTTCCTTGATGCAGTGAACAAGGTCATCAAGGGATATCAGAAATTCAGTGCAACTCCCAAGTACATGGTCTACAACTAATCTAAGCTCGTGTTGATCGCTTCTTTGAAAGAAGGAACTCTGGTGGTCGTAAAATATCACCATCATGGTGCTTGTTCTCTGTTGTTGGACTTGGAATTACTATAAGTACCACCAGAATGATCAAACGCTGTTAATACTCTATTTATGTCGATTTGTTTCTCTCTTTTCCCCATCTTGATTGTTTTGTGCCCGAAGTTGATATATTGGTCCATCTCCATGTTGTGATTGCAAATTTCTGGCATTTCCTAATGTTTTCTTTGTTCTTGAGATGGATTGGTGTATTAACATTTCCTAATGTTTTCAAATTTTGAAGGAGCCAATCCATAATTGAAATTCTATGGCAAGACTTAGTGATTAGTAATTAGTAATTAGTAGGTGCAGGCAGGTTTTGAACCCAGGTCTTGGTTTCAACACATAGATTTCATCCAACTTGGCAATCTGGCTCCTTCCCCGGCCTGGGGTTGGGGGGTACCCTTCATATTTTTCTTGCAGTGGAAAAGCATATTGTTGTATACATCATGACTTGCACCGTAGGATGTGAAGTGATGTGGTCATGTCATATATCGACCGTGTGCATTAGTTTTGACAAGTATTCTAGATGTATTTCTTCACATTGGCTACTTGAATTCAATGCAGCCTTGATCTTCTAATGGTAATCAGCGGCCAATAATAATTTTCTATTGTTGATTGCCATTGGTAGAAAGAGTAGCGTGCACGATAAAGAGGCCCTAATGTGAAGACGGCCATTGTCTTGACCTATAAGTACAAGCAGCTATAGGGGGAAGAACGAAAAAATCTTCCATAATTATCTTGGGCTTGGATCGTAGTTATGGTATCCAGAATTTCCTACATTCAAAGTTTTCTATCTAAATGTTGATCACCACTCAGACAATGCGTAATACTGTGAAATTGTTGTTTTTTTCCTATAAAAATGGAGTTGTAAATTCTTATTTGGTGTGTACGGTCCGCCAAAGCTAAATAAAATGCGTCTTTTCAATCTGAAATCACTATATTTAAGGAGGAATTTTGCTCAAATAACCCGCAGAAGGTTTTGGTAGTTGATTAATATTTGGCACTGAGGACATTGCTCTTTTGACTCAAGTCTTTTCTCATTACCCAAGAATTTTCGTCTCAAAATCACTCGGCACATATGGTTATTCATCGTATAATAGGGGTGCAACTTAATTTGGTTCAAATCGATAATCGAATCAAATCGTAAAATTTGGATTGGTTTGGTTCGATTTAGATTAATATCGATTCAGTTTCGGGTTTAGAAAAAAAAAAAAAACCGATGAATTCGATTCGATTCTCAGTTCAGGTAATATAAAAAATCGAACCAAATAAAAAATCGAATTATTAGTAATTTAAAATAAAATATTTAATTTATATTTAATATTTAATATTTAATTTTTACAAAAATCAACTTAACCTTCATCTCTCTCGTTTCTCTCTCTCTCTCTCTCGTCTCTCTTGCTCGTCTCTGCGAAGTGCGACTTGCTGCCAACGGTTGTCAACCTACCATCGACCGATCAATCTCTCTCTCTCTCGTCTTTGCGGCCGATCTCTCTCTCTCTCTCGCTCGTCTCTGTGACCTGCTGCCAGCGGTTGCCAGAGGCTACAAGCCTGCCACCGATCGATCAGTCTTTCTCTCTCTCTCTGCGACCTGTTGCTAGCCTACCACCGGTCGATCAATCTCTTTCTTTCTCTCTCTCTCTCTCTCGCTCGTCTCTACGATCGATCAATCTCTCTCTCTCTCTCTCTCTCTCTCTCTTGTCATCTCTCTCGCTCATCTCTGCAATCTATCGCCAGCGGTTGCCAGGGGCTGCAAGCTTGCCACCGATCAATCAATCAATAATCTCTCTCTCTCTCCGACCTGCTGCCAACCTACCATCGATTGATGGATCCTTCTCTCTCTCTCTCTCTCTCTACGATTGCGATTGCGATTTACGATCAAACCGTAAATGTCTTAGCAACCCATGGAATCGAACCGAACCAAACCGAATAAAGGTCAGTTTGGATTGGTTCGATTCTAGAATAATTCGGTTCGGTTTTGATTCTCATGTGATGGAACGATCTTGATTGATTCGATTCTAATTTTGCTCTAATCCGAACCAACCCAAACCAAGTTGCACCCCTAGTCTATAAGACCAAAATAATACCCCCGCATACAAAACGACAAGAAACGGTGGGGGGAATATTCTGAAAATGGCCAACCGTAATCCTAACGCTGGAAGCTGCCAAAGCCACTAACCCCACTACTATAAACCATTACCTATTTTACCTAAATAAATAAGATTCCTCTCGATCGATCGATCTTTGGTGTTCTCATTTTCATCAGAAATCAAATCTTTGGTTAGAAATATAATTTGTTGATTGGTGCTTTTCTTCTTCTTCTTCTTCTGCTGAAGAGTGAAGACACAAGGTAATTTACAACTGTGAAATTTAGTCTTTTCTGGGTATCCATTCCTGAATCCCCAATCCACTCTCCACTTCCACTTGTGTGGGAAACTCTGTTGACTTTCTGGGCAACAAAATCATTTTCTAGATTTTTCGAAATTGATGCCGCGTCTAGCTCAATTAATTGTACTGTATTTCCAAGTTTTTCGTTCATGATTTTATATTTGAATAGGAAAAACATATAATTTAATACCGAAATTAAAAAAATAATAATAATAATTTCTTCCTCTGTTCGATAAATTAGAAGAATTAGACAGCTGTGAGCATCTATCATACAAGTTGTGTTTCTTTCTACAGATTTTGATTTTGAATTACTATTGGAATATTTAAATAAAAACTGAATTTCCTTTATGGTTGCTAATTCTTATCGCAGTGAATGCTCTTGTGCTAAAACATATTTTTTAGACTGAAAATGGCTGTTATCGGATCTGTCTCTGCTGTGAATTTGATTGGGCAAACTAATATAAAAAACCTGTGGTGCTCACATTCCACCCCCAATCTACTAGCATTTGCAAGTAGTGATTCCATGGGCCATCAATTGAGGAAGAGGAGAAGGAGGAGGAATCCAAATTCAAATTCAATGAGAACAAGGAAGGATGTTGGCACTATGCAGGTTTTTTTTTGTTGTTGTTGAGAAAATTCTAATAATTAAACCATCAAAAGAATTAAACCATTTATTTTTGTTTAATTAATTTTATGCAGTTTGTTTGCATGGACTATCCAAGACCAGAACTCGAAAATACTGTTAATTTCTTAGAAGCTGCTTACTTATCTTCATCCTTTCAGACTTCTTCCCGTCCAGAGAAACCACTCAAAGTTGTAATTGCTGGCGCAGGTAAAATAAAAGTCCCTTATGTATTTTAAATAATATTTTTCTTCTCCTTAGTTTTAGTAATTTTTTATTGTTTTCTATATTAATGTTCCATTTATGTTTTTTTTTACTTGTTTTAGTTTATGTGATTCACGAGTCCTGATGCATTGCCTTTTAATTAGCTATATCTCTGCTACTTTTTTATTAGTTTTATTCTATATTTGGTTGATTAGTTGTAACACAAATTATATTGGAAAATATAGTGGAGTATATAAATAGAAAAGAGGGGGGAGATCATTAGAGGTAACTACACTCTGCAAGACAACTCAGCTCTTGTTACTCCTACCTTTTTTTAACTCATCCGCCCTATCGTTTGCGGACTTCAAACCAAGTGAAAACGAGATGTTCCTCATTGAGCCTGAATCTTAGGTTTCTTTGATCATGTAAGCGAACCTCTGAGGAAACTTTCATCCCTCACACCGATCTAATATCAGTTAAATACCCTTCAGTAGTGATCCTCCTAAAATCAAATCCTTTTTCCCCACTATTTTACCCCGATACCGCTAATTTTTTGGTGGCTGGATGTATCTGTAGGGACTAGTCCTACTTCAAAGGGGGTGGGGACACCCTCTTTCATAAAAAAAATCCTTTGAAATTTAAGGCCTTGAATAAGAGATAAAGCCTTGAAGTTTGGTAGAGATATAATCCCTTGGGATCCTATTACAAATCACCTACTCTAACTAACATACCCTTGTACAACGGGCTCCCACCAAATTGTTGATGCCATCAAAAGAAAAATAATCAGATATAATGCTTAGAAGTCGTAGTCCAATAATTAAAAAAAAGCCTTGATGTTGAGGATGATACGTTGCATCTCCTTCTCCTTGCTTTCTTAAATTTGCTCCTTTTTTTTGAAGTCCCCACTAAGTCATAGACCTCCAAACCATCATGTACCCCTCTAGAGGAAAAGGCATAGGTGAACCAACCACTGAGAAGCTATTGAACTTACTAACAAATATCCAAGTAATTGAAAAAGGAACGCCAGACTGAAAAGTCTAAATTACAGTGTAGAAAAAACAATCAATTGGCTTTCTGTTCGTCTTACACATGAAACAAAAAATTAATAATGATTCTTCTATGACTAATGAAATGATCAATGGTCTAGGATTTATCAAGGCATGCATTTTAGGAAAATAAGGCTACTTTAGAAGGGATTCTAGAACCCCATGCTAAAGTAAGAGGAAATATGAATGCAGGATAGGGGATCAAAGTTGAGTGGAAAGATCTAAGAAAAAGATCTCATTACTACTCCATGACCATAATTTTTAGAAAGAAATTATATCATAATATGAGCATTTACTAGGTGAAAATATCCAATCTGAGGTTCATTAGAGATTTCCAATCGCAATGTTGAAATACAAACTCCTCTCCACCTTTTGCAGGTTTGGCGGGTCTATCGACTGCAAAATATCTAGTAGATGCGGGGCACATGCCCATATTGTTGGAAGCCAGAGATGTTCTTGGTGGAAAGGTTTATCCACTTATATGTGATTATAAAAATAAAATTCAATGGATTTCCTATTTATCTGATTTTTAGTTGTCTTATTATATCTTTTTGTGTCTACATTCTCCTTATAAATGAATGGATTATAATAGTATCACAATTACTTTATCTTAAAGGAATATCTAGACAACTTTTATTTGTTTTAGTTAACCCGGGAAGGAAAAAAGGTTCTTGATTTGTTACTCTTGTGGCTTACGTACTTGTTGTATTGTTGAGTTCAGTGCATGAGAATTACTCGTGCACTTTCCAAGAATAACTTGTTATCCATGCAAGTCACAAACCTCCACAGGATGGAAATCATAACTGGAAATTGTAGTCACTACAAGTTGGAGTTTGAGCAATGCAATCTCTGATTCTGACACTCGAATCCGGTCTTTATCAACTCATCAAATGCAATGCTGATGAATCTTCCATTTCCAAATTTTAGTTGCAATTCAACTTTTAATATGCCTGTTGCTTACATTTCTTCAAAGATTATATAAATGTGGAATTTTTTTTTTTGCTCTTCTATGAATAAGATCACATAAGCACAAAATCAAAATTGGGGAAGAAATTCCATTTACATTCGGTTCCACCAATGATGTGCTTCAATTTTGACATAAAATTGCTCAAACTCCAACTGGAGGAATCGCATTGTCTTTTTCCCGCATCTTTTATTTGGGATGCTAAAGTCCCATTCAGAGTTTCTGTGTTTATTTGACTAGCGGTGTTGGGTAGACCGACTACTTTGGATTAGTTGATTGTAAGAGATTTTTAGACTCCAAATCGTTGCTTGTTTTGCTTGAGGGAAGGAGAAACGGCCAACCATATTTTTTTGCATTGTGCTTTAGAGTGTGAAGTTTGGCGTCATTTCCTCGCCCTCTTTGGGATTGCTAGGTGCCTTCCTGGGTCTGTTAAGGGGCTTTTTGGTTCTTGGTTGTGCTGAGGTTTCTCCTTTCGGGCTTCAAAACGTATCTTGTGGGGTCTTCTTTCTTTTGCTATTTATTGGGGTTTATGGGTGGAGAGGAACAAACGAATTTTCGAGGGGAAGGAGCTACAATTACATAATCTCGTCCTTTCTATCTTGGGTCTTCTGTCTTTTTTTGGGAAAGCAATTCAAGGGGAATTTTTTTTTGAAGATTTTGTTGTTCACTAGGATTTCATTTGTAACTTAGAGGCGAGTTGACCGCTCTTTCTTTTTTCTTTTCTTTATTTTGCTTCCTTTTGATAAGTTCTTGTAATTTTGGGGTCACATTGACCCCCTTTTTTTTTTTTCTTCAATAAAATTTAAATCCATAAAAAAAATTGACATAACAAAGAGGGTGCCATTCAAAATGTTCAAACCCAATTGGTAAATCTTTTTTGTTATATTTATTATTGAATTCTCATTTAAAAAAATTATATTTTTTGGTGGATGGTTTAGTGTATATCTAAAATTCATCATCATCAACTCAGTCATCAAAACCTTAGCCCAAAAATTTGGGGCCGGCTAAAGAAATCATGTTCCTCCATTCCATCCATAGTCATGTCTTTTGTTCATATCCACTCTCACTACCTCAATCCACTTTCCTTTATGTCTTCCTTCCCCTTTTTTAAAATCGCCAACTTGCACGTGCCTTCTAAATGGAGTTGTTATCGGCTTTGTTGAAATCTACTTTTCCTTAGTTTATCACTAATTGCTGTTACACATGCATGTTCACAAAACTCATATTTAATTTATTCTTCCTTATTTTTCCTATTCATCCATCATGGCATCCTCATCTCTGCTACGCTTCAATCTATGATTATGTTTCTTGATTGCCCTACATTTAGCTCTATATATTCGGTGTTATTTTCATTTTATCAAAATTTTCTCTTAGTTTGGTTGGGATGCGTTGGTCACATGGCACTCCAAAGGCACACTTCCATCTTAGCATCCAACTCTTATTCTATGGACAACATCCTCATCAATCTTTTCATCCTTATAGATAATAGAACCAAAACACTAGAATGACCGTTTCTAGGTATTTCCAAGCAATTGATATTTATGGGCCCTTCCTTAAAATGGGTGTCATTACTAAAGTTGCACCACATGTACTTGGCACTAGATGTACTAAGCCTAAAGCCTTTGGACTTCAAATTAGTTCTCTAGAGTTCTAGTTTTACGTCTCGTCGACTAAACTATCATAGTGTTATATGCAAATAACCAAGATCTGCTCCTTGGATCTGAATAGCTAGAATTGTAATTGGGAAATCAGTTGTCTCCTTTCCATTTCTTAGCACTCTAGTCATAATTATCTCACATCTATTTCTTTAAACTTATATGGTATTTGTATATTTCTTTGTTGTTGTTAGCATGCAACATAATTGGAGTATTAAGAAAAAACTAGAATATGAAATAATAATGTATGGTTATATGCAAAGAAAGTTGTTCATTTGATTTGATTCATTGATAAAATTTTGTAGCATGCGCAAAGAAATATATTGAAAAACATTATTAGTTAGTTCTTTGCAATAAATAGAAATAAGGGCAGTTGGGCTTAAAGACCCTTTGAGTATGAATAGAGCTTGAACTCTATGATAAATTTAAGAGGCAATAAGGCTCTTTGTTGGACAGTTTCTCATTATCCTTACTCAAAAGCTATTGGGAGGTGATTTTGCATACCTTGATTATTACTCCAATATTGTGTTTCTATGTACACAAAAAGCAAGGAGCAGAAGTCTGCACAAAATTCAGATTCATGAGCTTGGTTGGAGTGTTTATAAGACTATCACTATTACAGTATGTAGGATCCAAATTTAATTATTCCTAGGGATTGACAAAATAGTTCTAGAGATGGGACAAGATTCCTCGAGATGCAAAATCTAACCTGATCTGAACAAAAGTCCAACCCGATTAAAACCTGATCCGACAAAGGTCCAACCTAAGTGACCAACCTTATATCCTTGTGATTGGTGGATCGGCCACTATTCTCTCTCCTCTAGAGATCAGCCCTCACACCCCTCTCACCCTATATGGTTCAGCCCTCACATTCTCTCTCTCTCATCCTCTATTGGGTTTGGTCCCTACTCTTTCTCATGGGTTCGGCCCTTTCTCTCCTCCTTGATTGGGCCTCTATTCTCTCTCATCTATTGGATTTGGACTTTATTCTCTTTCCTATCTTAATTGCTTTTATCTTCTCTTCCCACCCTTAAGGCATAGCAACTTGAAACATGGAATGAATCCTCTTCGCCAAAGTTTCCCATATGCTAGTATAAATAATTAAGTATATCTATGGAATATCAACCCTTGGTTACACAAGTAGTGACGTTGGTCAAGTAAACTTGAAATAATAATCTATGTTAAAGAAAACCATCCAAATGGAATCTTTAATGTAGTCGAAGGAAGCTTATCCCAATTCACCATAGCTTTGATACGATCATATAAACTTAGCCTAAAGGTACTGCAAGAGTATAACTTGATTGGTCAACTCGGAAAACATAGTCACTCTCAAGGTGGGACAATTATGTAACCAGAACCACTCCCATTATCAGTTCCAAGTACCAAGGGTAGTAGATCATTAATACCATTAAATCAATGCATCATAGACTTGTGAAGGAGCACTTACAGTTAAAACTTAATTCTCCTTATTCAATGCAATTGATTTATCTCTATAAAAGAGAAGAATTTTGCCTATTTTGGGGGATCGAGGCTAAAAACTTTCGACTTAACACAAAAATTTCTTCTTCATTATTAGTTATATTGCTCAATGGGGCAGCGAAGGGATATCACTCAGTTGTAGAGTGTCACCTTGACATGGTTGAAGTCATCAATTCGAGCTTAATTATCCTAAATCCAATGTGAGTTTTTTTTATTTTGACTTGCTCCCCCACCGTGATCGGATGAGAATGAATAGGAGGCTTGTGGGATTGACGTGCATTTGTTTCTTTGCTCTACAACTCACAAGTTACTAACTTGATCATTGGAGGCCTTTTGTTAGGCATCACATCGGTGTCTCTGAAGGTTAAGTAGTCTGAGAAGAAGACTAAAGATAGTATAGTTCATCAGAGAAGATGACCATAACTGTTACAGTTCATTGGAAAAGGAGACATTATTAGCGGGGTCAATGACTAGATAGCCACGGTAAGATGGAAGGCCCATTAATAGAATGGAATGAATACGCGATGCTGGGAGTTGGTTCTAAGTGCCATCACTCCGGAGACAGCGACAGCAGCTTTGGTAAGCCCAACTTACCCAAGCAAGAGCACCTGCATTTGTTCCCAAGTCCACAGAGGCAGGTTGACAACTTTCTGAGCAATGCCAAGGTCAGATAGTGCCCACAAAGTAGATTCTAGAACCTGGTTGGTTTTACCTTCAATTATTTTACTAGAGAGGAGCATTTGGCTGGGAGAAAATTTTTGGATGGTGTTTTAGTTTCTAATGAATGTGTAGTAAAAAGCATTATACATTTTAGAGATAGTTTGTAAGATTGGTATGGAAAATGCTACGGATAATAGTAATGGATGTTTTTGGACTAGATTTTAGGGAGATTTCAGTGGAAGGAATTGATTTAGAAATATATCTCTTTTGCTCCCATCTTCATATTGGTGAAAGGGACCCCGACTTGCTATTTTTGAAGTGCTAGGGCTCCTTGGCAAGGTGATTCTTATCCTCTTTTGTCTTTATAGTGGTGGTAGAATCTATAGGGAGAATGAAACCTAAGGCTGTGGAGAGAAGAGTCTTGGAAGTTTTTGCAGTCTGTAGTATAAGGGGATGAAATTCTCACTTGTAGGCTATTCACCATAATACTTTTAGTGGGATACTTGAAATGAGTGTTTTGTTTTTGTTTGTTTTTTTCCAGAAATTTCTGGTTGAGTATTAGTTTAGCAAATAGCATAGTATTTGGTGTTGGAGAGGCGAATGTTTTGGAGTTGCTTGCCATATCTTGGGGTATGTTTTAGAGTCCTTTTTGTCAATTTGCCTTGATTTCCTCGTAGGGTGCATTTACTAGTTTAGAGATATTTAGGATTTGTAGATAGATTTGGTAAAAGGTTGGCTTATTGGAAATCCCCATTACTATTGTATTTTCTTCCAGATTGATTTGTGAAGGTAATTATACAAAAAATTCAGCTTCCATATTTGCATTTTCTTTGAAAGATCAAAAGTGTATTATCTTTGAGTCATGTACATGGCCCCCCTTTATCGTATAGGTGGCTGCATGGAAGGACGACGATGGAGACTGGTATGAGACAGGCCTACATATATTTTGTAAGTTTCTTAAACTATTTTTAATTTGTAAACTGAAAATTTCTTTCATCATCCATTGTTTAGTAAAAACTTCATATTGAATGCCTTTTTCTATTCACTTGTTTCTCTTTTGTTAAGTTACATAAGTCGTCATAATTTGATAAACAACCAAATAGAATATGGAGTAAAGATCAACAACTTTCTGCTACACATTGACACAAATATTTGAAGAGCTTGACGAAGGAAAACAATTATTTCCTATGTGAATTGAGAATAATAATGTCACATCCACTACGTATAGCTCAATAAGCAAAACTCTTGCTTAAGTGTAAACTTTTAAACACTATTCACTTGTTAAATATGTATAAATAATTAATCATTATCCAACTAATTGGAACACGAGCAATGTTCTATGCCTGCTTATATGAATGTGCTCAGATACTTATAATATGTCAAAGTAAGATGATATACGTATCTAAGTAAGGTGTATCATCTCTACTAATGAATGAATATTGTATGTAATTTTTATTAGTGAATATTATTATTAAGCATAATTTACAAGTCCTCTCAAAGCAGTTTATATTTTTTATTGTTTTATAAATTGAATCTATATTCTTAGGATAAATTTTCAATCACGAAAGTAGGTTAAAGAGACTTCCTTTGCATCGTAAGAAGGTAAAATTTAAAGTGGGGAAGGGGGAACGAGTTAGATTCCTGTGAGGATTGATTGTGTGGGGTATGAGGACTGAGCGTTGAAGTTATAATTCCCGGAGTTGTTTGAGGTTTCCTTGAAAAAGGGAGAGTAATATCTTCATTTTTTCGCAGAGACGGCGAGAGGGTTAGTTGGGATTTTGGCCTCAGACCTCCTTTCAATGATTGGGAAATGGAAAGTATAGTGAGATTTATAGATAGTGTAGATGCCCCGCCGATTGATCATAATGTGGAGGATAGATGCATTGGGAGGTTTCAAGGAACGGTAATTTCACCATGCGCTCTATTTACTCACTTGGTGCTCAAGGAAGTGAGTTATGTTTCCCTCATACCATGATTTGGAGGGCGAACGTCCCCTCTATGGTGCCAATGTTTATGTGGCTTGCTATGCTTGGGAAGTTGTCGGCCATTGACCTTTTGAGAAAGAGAGGATTCTACTTCACAAATTTTTGTTGCTTATGGGGGGGGGGGGGTCAGTAAATCATTCTCTTACATTGTACTTTTGCCTGCAAGATTTGGAGTCACTTTCTAGAGTTGTTTGGATTGGTGGGTGTATTATTTCTTTGTTGAAGGCTTTGGTGGAAAGTTAATTGGATTGGGGAAGATATTTCATTAAATCTAAACGCACTTGCAGTGTGTTGGAGCATTTGGAGGGAGAAGAATCAACGTGTGTTCTATGGTACAAAAAAGGATGCACAAGATGTGGTGGTGGAGGTCTTAGCTTTGTTATTTTTTTGGTGCAAAAGATTTAAAGAGTTTGAGGGTATTTTTTATGACTTCCTTGTAAGGTGGGAGAGGATTTGTAAGCTAGACTTGGGATAAAGTTCTTTTGCTTTTTTTGGTCTTCTGGGTGGTTTGTTCGCCCCTTTGGTAGGTTTTTATTTTCTTCTCTTTCGGTTAGTCTCTTCAACCTCTGTTAATGAAATTATCTTTACCTATCAAAAAACATTTGTCAATTTCTTTTGTTTATAAAAATATTCCAACTAAATTTCTTCTATTTTCGAAAGATCTCCGCGACACCCTTTTTAATCCTATACTTATCAAAGAGAAATATTTCCAACTAAATCTTGCAACACTATATGGAAAAACTTATTATTTCGGTCAAAATTTGTTGTTCTCCGAAATATTTCATAAAATGATCATTGATTTTCATTTAAATATATATACAAAAAATGGTCGGTTGAATTTGGTGTTGAGGCTCATGGAAATGGAAGTATTTTTGTATATTCTTAGAATATGAGGAAATTTGATACTGTTGTTCACTGCAGTTTTACTTTTGCTATTTGTGGACTTGATTTTTTCTCTTGGTTTTTAATTTTTATTTTTCAATATTGTCTAGAATAAATTATACTTTTTTTATGATAAAACAAAGAAAACTCATGCAATGATTTGAATGAAGGAACGTGAATGAAAGAATTCTCATTTCATGTTATCAATGAAACAACTCTCTATGCCTCTTTTCTCCAAAGTAATAAAAAAAAAATTTTGATCAATAAAGATAATTTTATTAAGAGAAAGGAAAAGGGGGGTCGAGCGGACCACCCCAAAAACAAAGCAGGAGAAAAGCAATACAAACAAAGGAAAGCAACAAAACTCTCACGACAACGAACAAATCCTATCCCATCTAACAATGAAATCTTCAAAGAAGACCCCCGAAAAGACCTTATAAAGTTTTCTCCAAGAAAACAAGAGCTCCAAAATAGACATAACTAAACCCGCCAACGTAAAATCTTTTCCTTCGAAAATGCACCGGTTTCGATGAGTCCAAATACCCCAGCAAATTGCGAAAGGAACCAAGAACCACAGTATCCGTTTAGAAGAAAAGAAAGAACCACCCCATGTCAACCAGGACTCCAAGGCCAGCTTAACCGAGCTAGAAAAACATCCCTCTATACCAAACAAAAATAAAAAAATGCGACCACAAGTGGTGAGCCACCCGACAATGGATTAATAAGTGATCCACCGATTCTGCTTGAGATTTGCACATACAACACTGATTTGACGAAATAAAACCCCTCTTAATAAACTGATCCATAGTTGCGAGTCTCCCTAAGGCCGCCATCCAAATAAAAGTCGAGATCTTCGGAGGGATCTTATCACCTTAGATGAAAGAATGAGGAAAAGACGATGCTATGCTAGGAGCAATACCATCATACAAAGACTTGACTGTAAAATTACCATCCCTAGTACCTCCCTACACTCTCTAATCTTCTGAAGAGCTCTCCGTGCAACTATTCTCCACCAAAGTAATTAATCTCTCAAGAATATCCACCTCCCAGTCATTAAAAGATCTTCTAAACCCAAAATCCCAATTTATCACCCCATTTTCAAGACTTTTGAAGCACGAAATAACTTGATTCTTTTTTAACGACAAAGTAAAGAGACTCGGAAAACAATCCTTGATAGGACCATTCCCACACCACCAATCCTCCCAGAATCTCACCTTGCTCCCCCTCCCCACCTTGCATTTCACACCTTTCCTAAGATACGAGAGTCTTCTTAGAATACCTTTCCACACCCCACACCCCGATGCACTAGTAGCCGGACCACTCCCCCACCCATTAACGTTCACCCCATATTTATCCACAATTACTTTCCTCCACAGATTCTCTCCCTCCTCCCCAAACCTCCAAAGCCACTTCCCTAGCAATGCCGAATTCATGTAACTAAAATTGCGAAAACCCAACCCCCATTCTTCCTAAGCAAGCATAACTTACTCCAACTCACCCAATGATGTTTTTTAGAGCCCTCATTACCATTCCACAGAAAATCCCGGCATATTATGTGTTATTTCCAAACTTACGTTGGGTGTCATGTACATAACTCCTGCAAACATGACCCATTAGCACATGATTATCATAATCTATGCCTTATCTCAAGTATTCATCTGTGATATATAGTATCAAACAAATATGAGTCGATCTTATTGGTTTAAAAAGCATGTGAGGCATAACCCTTGAGGCAATTTCTTTGGAACTCCATGTGCCTTACTAAGAAAGGGTAAAGCTTGTGAGGTATACCCCTCATTTGCCAAGGTTTTGTAAATGGCAGATAGCGTACGCCTTCTACACCTTTTTCAATGCCCTATGTCGGAGATTTATACCTTGCATATGCTTGTGCTGGTTGGTTATAGTAGCTTAAAGGTTAAGTTTTATTTTCTATATTTTATTTCTCCCCCAACCCCTAATTAAATAATGGCAAACTATTCTTGATCAAGTGACATCAACATATCTTCCCCCAAATCAAATGGATTAATGTTAGAGCCCACGCTTTGAAGCTTAATGCCTTACGCCACAGATGCTCGGAAATTGGTGGAAAGTGGGGAAACAACTATTCATTTCTCAAAATCCACGATATAAGCACAAACAAGTATATCCTGATTTGATATCCTCATACCATGATTTATCTTTTTAATTTTTTAAGGTATTTTTTTTTTCTATTTTCTAAGCATGCCAAGCAAAATTGCAAAGTTTTTTTTTTTAACCATGTGACTTCTTATTATATGCTAGTTATACATTTTTGTTGGCCAGACAAACAACTAAATTGTGCGGAGCTAAAAAATATCTTGTATTATAATATGAAATGTTAAAAAATCATAATGTAGATGTATCCATGAAGTATTCGGTATTGGTATCAGTATTGTATCATGTGAATATGGGGCACGTTAATGTGGGTAGCGGGAGCCAACCATAGCCTCATGTTTTGGGCCACCAAAGCGACTCGCGGATGCTTCAACTTTGAAACATATTGGTGAATATATAAGTAACAATATTTGAAAGGCAATAACATTGAAGATCCTTACTTTGATATCTTAAAAACTTTTTCTAAAAATGCCCCATCAATGTGCCCTTGGAACATTTTCATTGGATTTCTAAACAACTCTTTTTTTCTTGAAACATACCATTGTGCACCAATCTCAATAATTTTTCTGTTCAAGAGGCCTATTTGACATGTTTATTTATTCTTGTAAATAACTTCCTAATATCTCGTTTATGGATTTGCTTTTGATAAATTTAATCCCTTGCTAAATGAAAGTTTCTTTTCTTGGCTTGAAGTTGGAGCTTACCCAAACGTGCAGAATTTGTTTGGAGAACTTGGTATCAATGATCGGTTGCAATGGAAGGAACACTCTATGATTTTTGCAATGCCAAGCAAACCAGGACAGTTCAGCCGATTTGATTTCCCTGATGTCCTTCCTGCACCCTTAAATGGTATGCAATTTACTAACCCCTTTGGGAATCATTAACATGTGCTCCCTGATTTTCTACTTTTAGGTAAGTTAGGGTTTCATTTTGAAACCAGATATGTGTATTTGGAGTTGGAGACAAATTTGAAAGTGGGTTAGTTTTTGTTAACTTCTGAACTGTTTGCAAATCATGGGGGGAATCAGAATCATATGCTTATCCATTGTTGTTTTGCAAAATTGGTCTAGGCTCATTTTCTGTCATTATTTTAAATTTATTGGTGTTTTACACGTTCCATTTATCCCTATATCAAAGCTAACAGATAAAAGCACCATCTTATATGAAAAAAATCCTTTTGCCCTTAACCCCACTTACCATCTGTTGGAGAATTCAGATAGCACAGAGAAGTAGGGTCTTTGAAAGGAATGAGCATACCCTTCACAAGGTCCTCCTGTCCATAATTGGGTTTTTATTCTGTTAGACCAAAGTATTCAAGAATTTTGAGGGGTTCTTTTTTTGAGGATTTTTCATTTCAGTGGGATTTATTAAGTTCATCTTGAAGGCTTTGTATCTTGCTAATCTCTTTGTATCTGCTGGCTTTCTGCTGTTTGATAGGTGGGCATCTAGGCCTCCTATCTTTTTTAACATTTTTAATAAAAAAATTACCTATAAAAAAAAAAGTTTCTTAAAACACATAATCTCTTATGTCAGTTTTCAAAGGGTCATACTGCTAAGTCTTGAAAGCTATTGACTATTTTCAGTTTATATGTGCACAATTTTTACAAAGATTAGTTCACAATTGGTTATTTCTCATGAATCCATGGTAATAATCAATGTTGGCACTCCCTAAGAAAGCACCCTCCCAATGCACCAGGCAGCTTTAATTTCTTGCAGGCTTGTGCTTTTTCTAGTATCATCTACAACGTTATGTGGTTCCACCATAACCATTTTTAAACTTCTGTAACTTGGGACATAGATGTGTTTTGGGACATAGCTGATGGTGCCAAAACAAGAATGCTGCCAACTCATTATGCAGATGCATTGTTTAATTCATGTGATTCATGTTTGACATTTGTTTTTAGTTCATTAAGAGTATGATCTAAAAGAAATATATTCAGATAGGTTGTTATATACAAAAGTACTTCTGAAAAAAAAATACACCGTACTTTTTTCGGGCAGGTAAGCTAGACTTGAACCCACAGCCTCATAATTGCATGGCAATATGTCAACAAAAGTACTTCCAAAAAAAAAAATACACCATACTATTCTAGTTATATGCCTCCCCTCCACTTTTGATGAATATTTGAGATACCATCTCCCCCTGTGTTTTCAAATTCATGATGTATGACTTGACCTCGATCTTCTCTAAGAGACTAATCAAAATGAACTAAGTGTTCTTTTCGTCAACCTCTAGCAAAAAAAAACCCTTGATTTTTCTCCTCCAAGACCATCATATGAACATCTAGGGTACAATTTTTTTCCCTCATCTTTACACTTGAGATTCTCTCCCTTCTCCTTTAGACGTTAAGAACAAGAGAGGATTTGGGGAGAGAAATTACAGATTTCTAGATAAGTATCGACATGAAGAAGTGTGATATATTTGGTAAAAAGAGTTGTAAGAGTCATTTTATAACCAAAAACATTTTTTTCACTAAAACGCTGATTTTTTATGAATGTATTAGGAACATTACAACAAGTTGAGTGTTTCATTCCGTTTTGATGAATGTTCAGTTTTTCCCTTGAATCAAAATAGTCATTCGAAAAGAAATTTTAAACCTTGGTTATCATATTACTAGTCGTTTCAATAATGCTTCTAATGCAAAGGGTAGGGTACTTTTAAGTTTGTTGCCGTTTTCTGTTTGCTGGTTTATTTTGATAGAGAAGAACAAAATTACTTTTAAGGGGAAGGAAGAGATTTAGCGTGATAATATTTTGGCTGTGAATGGTCACTTGTAATTCTGAACTAAGATACATCATGAGTTCAGAGGATTTTGTTGTTGTTTTTTTATTTTTTAATTAGATTGACAGTTTAGTTTCCAATTATAGGTCAGGTTTGTTTGTTTTGTTAGCTTCACTTGCAGGATACCTCAACCTACTGGCTGGTTCTCTGTATCCTGTCCTACTTTGATACAGAATTTTGTACTTACAAAAAAAAGCAAAAAATGTGGCAGGAATCTGGGCCATCTTAAAGAACAATGAAATGCTGACTTGGCCAGAGAAAGTGCGGTTTGCCATTGGACTGTTGCCAGCGATAGTTGGTGGTCAGGCTTATGTTGAGGCTCAAGAAGGTTTAACTGTTAAAGAGTGGATGAGAAAGCAGGTACTGTAGTTAAGTTTGTGCAACCTGCTTTATTAGAGGCTTGTACCTGGAATAAGCACATATGTTATTGCGGCAATAACAGTAGATCTAACACACACAAGCAAAGAATTGACATTTCACAAAGTGCTCTGTAAGTCAAATGGCCACTAGACAGCTTGCCAGTAGTGGTGCCATCTCCACATCGAAGGTCTAATATCATGATCATTATCTTTCATTATCTACAATACCTTATTCATGATGTTTAAGGTCGTGTATGCCATCCAACATCCCAGATGCTTTCCTTTTGCACTTTACCGTTGTTTGTTTCTCGTATGATGAAGTATGAATGATGTTCTGATAAAAAGGCATGTACAAACAAGTAGGATATTCTTTTTTTGTGAGATGCTGGTGCATGTAAGAAAATTAAGCAGAGATGAGACAGATTCCAACTCTAGCATCAAGTTGGCAGTCTCTCTGAGTACATCTTTTATGTATGCCTCCAGTCCAGAGTTGACATAACTGACAGAAAAATTCACTATTGTTCAAGCAAGTGGAAACCAAATGACTGATCAATCAATGCAGTGGTTTCTGCGTAGCACTTATATTATGCATTCTCCAATGGAATTAAATGTAAATTATTTGCACCTATAAAGTGGTATTTCTTTCCTTGACCTGTTTTATTTAATTATTTTATTAAATATATGATTTTTATCCTAGATTAACTTTAATTTTGCTAAAGAATTCAAATTTGTTCACGTAACCATGATTGTGACTTTCTTATTATTTGTGGGGGTTGGGGATGGGGATATTAATATTTCAGGCTGTACCTGATCGAGTAACTAACGAGGTGTTTATCGCCATGTCAAAAGCACTAAATTTCATTAACCCAGACGAGCTCTCGATGCAGTGCATTTTGATTGCTTTGAACCGATTCCTTCAGGTTCGACTTTTTCTATGTTATGCTGGAAATATTATAGCTTATACAAGACTGAACTCAAAGTTCATTTGGATATGCCTCAGGAAAGCATTGATGGTGCAAGATCAGACCATGCAATCAATGAACTTTGAATATTTTTCTATCTTTAGTGGTGCTCTAAGCCTAAGCAGAGAAACAAGATTTGAAAAAAAAAAATGCAATTTTTTTTATGAACTGTGGAACACTTATCTTAGTTCCTTCCTTAAAAAAAAGAATTCATTAAACAATTGTAAAATAAATAAAATTGAAGTACTTTTTTTTTGTAACCATTAAGTTGTTATCAATATGACTCAATTGATTTGACTAAAAAATTTCCTAGTACTGATTCTATTTTTTATTTATCATTATTTGATTCTGGACCATATGCCCAAGTATCACTCTATAACTTACTTTTTACACCCTTTTTGGAAATGCTGGAGCCTGGGGTCATATGGTTCAGAAAACCAACCTTTTGTTAGTTCATTTTTATACTCTGCTTGCTGTTTCTTTCCCTAAAATACTTTTTGTATAGACCTGGATGCTTGAGTTGAAGCTTTCCTGGAACATGAGTCTCAAATTTGTACTGAAAAAAAGATTGTTCATAGATCATGAAATTAGCTGATTCGGCAATTATATATATGTCATCAACAGGAAAAGCATGGTTCCAAGATGGCCTTCTTAGATGGTAATCCTCCTGAGAGACTGTGCCTGCCTATCGTCGAGCACATTCAGTCACTTGGTGGTGAAGTCCGACTCAATTCACGGATTCAAAAGATCAATCTGAATAATGATGGAACTGTGAAGTATTTTGTACTTAATAATGGGGATGTAATAGAAGGAGATGCTTATGTAATTGCCACTCCAGGCATGCTTCTGATATTTTGTTTATATGAAGCTAACTTTTCCTTTCTTTTTTAACCTTAGCCCCCTAATATTTCTAATATGCTCTATTTCCATCAGTGGATATCTTGAAGCTTCTTTACCCGAGAATTGGAAAGAGATTCCGTACTTCAAGAGATTGGAGAAACTAGTTGGTGTTCCGGTGATAAATATTCATATATGGTTAGTTTTGGTCTTTCTGTATTCTTCTAATGTTTATCTGGAAAATTCTAGAGCCTTTGCTTTAGGACTTGAAATGGTACGGGTTATATCTGAAATCCGAGTGATCCGAATCTGAATTTAGTGGATTTGGTTTCATCAAGTATATCTGAATTAAAATATGGTTCGGATATGGGTTGATGTCCCTTGACCCGAGTCGGATCTTAGTTGAATACGGATCCATCCCTATATCCATCAAGATCCGAATGATATATTACTTGGAAAGTTGTATTTTTATATTTTTTAAGTCATCTTTCATCAACCAACAACGGTTGGGTGTAGTGGTCAAGGCCTCTCTTTAAAATGGAGAGGTCTTGAGTTAAAGTCACATTTTAGCTATTTTATTTGAAATAACCTTAAACGGTTTGACATTATCCGACCAACCCAAATCAATTAATTCTGTTGGATCGAATCCAGATATGTTTTAATGAAAGTAAAATGGTTTGGATATGGTCGTAGTTAGTATCATCCAAGTCGGATTCGGATATGAATCCGGATAAAAAAAATTGGATATGGATATGGACACACTCATTTCCGCCCCGAACCTGACCCCTTTTAAGCCCTACTTTGCTATGATTCAGGCTTTTTTAGAGGTTTAACTGTGTTGGAGGGATTTTGATCCTAGGTTCATGGTATCACCATACATACTTTTTTTTCCTTTTGAAAGTCTTTGGACTCCATCTGTACATGTCATGGACTGTGTAGTACTATGACTAGACATTCAATCTATCACATTATTGAGAACAGTCTAAAAAATTATAGAAAATACTAAATTTCTGATGCAACCATTTTTCTTTATTCTAATTTTTGTGTGTTCTTACGTATTCGTCTATATTTTCTTATTCTTTCTAATCCAAACATTAACAGTGTATTTTCTTTTATGTATTGAATTCAATCTGAGATACATAAAACATTTTATGTAATTGTGTATTTTCTACTGTTTAGAAAATACATATACCAATATTGAAATTTAGTCCTTAGTGGCCAGTGTGTTTTTTTTTCAACTACTCAGTCACACATGTTACTTATGCCTGAATTTCTTATGCAGGTTTGACAGGAAATTGAAGAACACATATGACCATCTACTTTTCAGCAGGTCTTGCTTACATTTTCTTAACAGAGAAATACAATATCGTCGTTTGAATAATTTGTTATTCTAATAATTTCTGATCTAGAATTTTTATTTTTACCAGCTTATAGTTTTATAAGTGGTTTTGTGCATCTTATTTTATCATAAAACCCTGTTCAAAGTATTGCATCTTGTAATTTCAAGTGTTTCAAAAACAAAAACAAAAAACTTGTTCTTTCAATGGTACTTGATTCATGAGGAATGATCCTGTAAGCGTTGGTGATCTCCCAATTGGGAGACCCAACATGTGGTGTGTCCGAGCATACTGCATGTGTTCCATATGCTTGACGTATATTGGGGCCGAGAGATTTTCTTCATTTTAGCTTGTATTCCTTCTAGTTTAGTGGTTGTTCATAATTGTCCTTTATTTATGTAATAATAAATGCTGTAATTTTCTTGCAGAAGTCCTCTCTTGAGTGTATACGCTGACATGTCCTTAACATGTAAGGTAAGTATTTATTTAAATTATATCTAAAACCGAGGTGCCTGAAACAGAGGTGCCAAGTTAGCTAAGTTGGTAAGATGTGTGTTGTTCCCACATCCTAGGTTCAAACCCCCTTGAACCCAACTTCATCTTGCTAACCACTTACCCTTTACTTATAATTTATATATATAGGGGAGCGATCGGAGGCCCTAAATAGAGCCAAACATCGTGCCAAATATTTTTCAAAACATGGGTTAGAAGTTTTGGAATGGGCTGATTTTTTGTGAGGATGATCTCTATGATGAAGAGATCATCCTCACCAAAAATCAGCTCATTCCGAAACTTCTAACCCTAATTTACAAGTTGAAGAATCATGGACCGTCCAATTTTTGTAAACCACTTTTGATGAATGGGCTGATTTTTGGTGAGGATGATCTCCTCGTCATAGAGATCATCCTCTCAAAAAATCAGCCCATTCCGAAACTTTTAACCCATACATTGAAAAAATGTTTGGCTCTCTTTAGGGCCTCCGAACGCCACCCATACATATATAGATGAGGTTAGGTTCTGTTGACACAAGATCTTGACTGTGTAAACGCAAAATCCAATGGTTGAAAATTATTCTCGAGATATGTATTGTTGAGATATGCATAAAATCTCAACTGTTGGATTTTGTGTTTACACAGTCAAGATCTTGTGTCAACTTGAGTCAACGGAAACCTACTCATACATATATATATATATATATATATAGGGAGCGGTTCGGCAGCCCTAAAGTTTGCCAAACATTTTTTGTAAATCACTTTTGATGGGGTTAGAAGTTTTGGAATAGGCTGATTTTTTGTGAGGATGATCTCTACGGTGAAAAGATCATCCTCACCAAAAATCAGCTCATTTTGAAACTTCTAACCCTAGTTTACAAGTTGAAGAATCGTGGACCGTCCAATTTTTGTAAATCACTTTTGATGGGGTTAGAAGTTTTGGAATAGGCTGATTTTTGGTGAGGATGATCTCCTCATCATAGAGATCATCCTCACAAAAAATCAGCTCATTCCAAAGCTTCTAACCCATGTTTTGAAAAATGTTTGGCACAATGTTTGGCAAACTTTAGGGCTGCTGAACCGCCCCCATATATATATATATATAAACTGCAAACTTCAGCATGTGCTCTTTCAGCTGATCTTTGAATGTTTGCCTCAGTGCTAAAGTGACAGAAACTTAATAATAGTACGGGATGCATGCATTGTGGACCCTTCTAGTTGTTGGATATTGTTTTTAATAGTATCCTTTTTAAGAGGTACATTGTCCCCCCCCCCCCGCACCAAAAAGAAAAAGGTTCATTGTCTTTTGAAACCTTTACATTTTCTTCTTAATTCCTTCATTTCGTTTGGTAAACGTAGGACAATCCTTGGTCATACACCTAGTGTAACTGGAAACTCCTTTATCTCATCATCAATTGTTTCCACACTAGCTACCACTCCATCATACATGTTCATAATAATGTCTGCATATTTGTTTGGGGTTCATTTTCCTAATACCTACCAAACTAACTATTGCAGGACTTCATTTTGTGTTACTTATAAAGCAATAAAGGCAATATGAATATTCTTATTATCTTCTTGAAGCTTATCCATTAATTTTCTTAAGTGGATAATTTCAATAATTGATTTCCCATTCTCCCTAATATGAAGCCAAATTGTTTATTTGAAATCATCATTCTTGCTTCATCATCACTCTTGACCTTAATTTCATAGTGTGGAAATCTATCAAACAATGTGGAAATCAGTACATTAAGAAACTGATAGAAGTACCATGTAATGATAGAAATGTTGAGGAAGTTTTCATTTGAAGTATATGAAATGATAAAACATACACGAAAATTCACATAAGTCATAAAACTATAATAAACAGCCATATGAATTATGGAAATGTAGATTCGTAACATTTTATTGCACGTTGAGATAAGTATCTAACCTAAAACAACTACACGCTTCTTGGAAATAAGAATGATAATAACATATAACTACAAATACTTTAATATGGACACTTTGTTAAATGAACAAACCATACGTACTATATTATCTCATTATTATAATTTATAAAAAATTGCATTCTTACAATATCATATATATTTTTTTATCTTTTAAATATGTGTGAATAAGTTACTAATATATCTAATTGGTCAGAATATTTTGGTCGGATTTTACTATTCATCAAAGTGTTTCCACCGAATTCTTACATCTTTATACCTAACATTTAATTATTTCGGTCAAAATTTATTATGTATCAAAATATTTTGCGAAATGAATAGTGTTTTCCACTGAAATATATACATAAAGATACTGTCGGTTAAATTTTGCATTGAACCTTGTGGAAATGGAAATATTTTGGAATATTTCGTGGAAATGGAAGATCCGAAATAAAAAATAGTGGTATTTGCTAGCAACAACATAATGAAGGCAGTCAATCAATATAGATTGATCCAAAATCTGATTTAAGTCCAATTGTTGAGTTTAGTCCCACATTGGACACTCATTGCCTTGTCTCTCTCCTTATAAACTCCTGGGCCTCTCCACTCATTGCTAATTGGTTTTGAGTTGGACCCCAAATTTATCATGGTATCAGAGCGGGCCTCTCTCTCCTCCACGTCACCTAGTTCATATCTCCAAGTGCTTTGGCTCAATCCGACTCATACGTGCGGGGGCGTGTTGAGTTTAGTCCCACATCGGACACTCATTGCTTTGTCTCTCTTCTTATAAGCTCCTAGGCCTCTCCACTCATTGCTAATTGGTTTTGAGTTGAACCCCGAAATTTATCAGAAATGTGTCAAAATTTAATACTATAAGTGTGACTAATAAGTTTTATCCCACAATAATTAGTGCAATGCTGTAAATCTTTTTGTTTTTCTCGATATGTACTATGGTACTTCTTCATTTATTTGGCCTGTTTTTTGGGTCTCCAAAATCTTTTTGAACAACTTGGATGACCAGCAGTTTCCAAATCCTCTCATACCCTTACAAACCTCTATCTAAATCCCATCTGGGTTGATCCCTCTAGGATCAGTGTTTTCCTTCTGGATGTATGGTCCCCGTGTGATCTTCCTTTAATAGATTTTGAAAGTAGCCCCCTTATTGGTATCTCCTTGCCGTTTACCAAGACTATTTGGTCTTCACTCTTAAATGTATCCAACTTTGTATGGTCTTTAATCTCTCTCTCCATTTTTGCAAGGTTGTAAACATTTTTTAATTCTATCGTGTACCAAACTTACCATAAAATTCATCATCAGCACTAAGTTGTCTTATGCCCTTCTTTGCCTCACGTTAGCAATTTCATATTTTCAGGACTTTCTTCATTACCAATTCATTGCCAAATCTTGTACCCTTAACCTTTTTTTTTTTTTTTTTCTAATAGCCTTTCAGGCCTCATCACTTGGTGGCGGAGCCACCAAGTTTATTTTTATGATCGATCTTCATTCTGGGATTACAAAAATGTTTTTTATTATTCCTTTTAGTAGTTGATCACTTTCTTTCACATCACTGTACCCTCTGCATTTAAATGTCATCTACAATTATTTCTCTTTTTATATTTCACGGACTTATCCTTGGGTGCTTTTTTCCCCCAGTTTGCATATCTTAATGCAAACATCCATAACCACTTAACCTATGCTGCATGGTTAAACTCTTCCCTAGATAAGTTAAAATCATCTCATAGTAAATATTTCTTCATTCTTTGGTACCTTTGGGAGCTTAAATCCTATGCATATATTTTTTCTTTGTCCTGGCAGCTTAGGTATAAATTAGTAAATGCTTTATCTTTACTTACCCTTCTTAATATGCTCAAATCACCTTTCTATGACTGCACGTGCCCCGAGATTGGTCAGGTGCTCGAAGAGGCCTGGATACCTTGGTTTCCAACAACAAAAAAATCACCTTTCTATTCACGATTCTAGTTTTTTTTTCCTGCAGGAATATTATGATCCAAACCGCTCAATGCTGGAGTTGGTTTTTGCACCTGCAGAAGATTGGATTACACGCAGTGACTCAGAAATTATTGAAGCTACCATGAAGGAGCTTGCAAAACTTTTCCCTGATGAAATCGCTGCGGATCAGAGCAAAGCCAAAATTTTGAAGTACCATGTCGTTAAAACACCACGGTTAGATTTGAATTCACCATTAAGAACTGTTCAGGTTTGAACTGAAGCAAGGAAATTGTGTTAATATTAGTTGAACAACAATTCCTTTCATCCGGATATCTCGTTTTGAACCTGGAAATCCTAAAGGACACCATCAATCAGGACCAGGTTGGTGAACAGGTGCATGATGTATTTGGTAATAATCAGGAACAGGAAGTTTCTATTTTCAAAAATGCTAACTCACGTGTGTAAATGAGCATCCTTCCAAATAGATGACATTACCATTCCTGCACATGTGCACCCTCATCAATGGGCATGGATACGGGTCTTCTATTAGAAATGTTCAAACCCTCGAATACTAGCATCCTAGGATGTGGCTATGTATAGTTAGTAGTTCAATTTTTCAAAAATATCGTATATTAATTTACTAAAAGTTCTCAAAATCTGATCCTTTTATTTATCTTTTTGTAATGTATTTGATTATAGATGAACTATAAGATGCCTAAATGCTGATACCAATAAAGACACTGGAACAAGATACGTTGATAGAATCTTCATTTCCCAAAATCCAGAACACTGATACGGTTACTTTATCCCATTCAAAAAGTTTTTACCATGCTTTAGTTTTTAACTCTTTTTTTATTCTTTTTTCTTCTTTTTTTTCTCTTTTTTGTAATCACATCATTAACACATATAATGAAACTTCTGATATATATATATAAAAAGATAGCAGTATTTTTTTTTAACTATATTTTCTTTGACAAAACAAGAAGTGGACTTGAGAAAATAACTACAACAAGAATATAGTGGTAAAGAAGTCCTCAAATCCTTGGGATAAAGACTTTGATGATGATGACAATTAGTGGCATAGAAGTGTCCATGCAGTTCTGTGTCGGCACATGCAAGTATCTGAGTATCGTAGGATGAGTCATTCCCAACACCAATCTCATACCCATACCTACGAAGAACTGGGATAATACAAATGACCTTGCGTTTATGCAGGATATTGGTAACATAATTTGCCAACTAATTACAACTATTTTATGTGCTTCTGTTTCAGGTCAGTCTATAAAAATGTTCCTAATTGTGAACAGTGTCGTCCTGTACAAAGATCTCCCATAGAAGGGTTCTATTTGGCTGGTGACTACACAAAACAAAAGTATTTGGCTTCAATGGAAGGTGCTGTTTTGTCGGGGAAACTTTGTGCGCAAGCTATCGTGCAGGTAAACTAGGGACTTGGTTACTTTTACTATGCTGCTCATCCTTGAACTGATCTTGTTTCACTAAAGAAGTGCTAGAGACATGTCTAGTTGATGCTTTGACCAATTTCCAAAAACTTGATCTTTGTCTCTTTAACTTGGAAGAGTCATCTTTGTTTGCCTGGGAAAAAAGTACATCTGGCAAAATTTACATGGCTTTGCAGAGTGGAAATCGTTCTAGCTCAACAACTTTTTAGAGAATTAGATAATCTTTTTTTTCTTTCAGCCACATCCAAGCAAGCCTCCAAGTTGTGTTCTCTTGAAAAACAAACCATAGGTTGTCTTCTACTCTACTACTAGTCTCTGTCAGAAATGCTGTTCAATCTGATGGATTGGATTACACAATAAGTTGGTTTTTTTTATTAAATAGCCTTGAACTGCATGAGAAGCCCATAGTTCCCCACAATGCTCCCCTTTGAAATCAGTGCATGAACATGTGCAAATTGTTTACAAGTAATGCTGGCATACAATCCTCAACCATGAACTTATTAAAAAATGCAGGATTATGAGCTCCTCGTTGCTAGGGAACAAGGAAGCAGGCAAGCAGAGGCAACTGTTGCATAATCGAGTTGAAGGCAGAACTCTGATGAAGTTCCCCAGAGATGTCAAGGGGAAAGGACTTGCTGATCCATATTTTTTTTATAGTTGATGCCATGAAAGTGTCGAAAAAATGTATGGTTCCGTTAAAATGGAGATGTATATTTATTCATAATGATATGTTTCCTTAGGTTTATTCATGGTTGCTTGCCCTGCTTCTACTAGGACCTGCTACCCAAATAGCTGGGAACAGGCTAGCAACGAAATTGAATGCTTTGCTTTCAACAAAATAAGGATGAAAAACAATTAGGATTAGATCCCACTCTGAAAGAAATAAAACAATTTCCCTTCTCTGTAAATTGCAATAGGCTGACCATGCTGCATACATTGAACACACAAAATTTGTGCAGCTGTTCCAAGAAAATAAGAGGAAATCGGTAAAAGACACTTAAATGTTTTTGCTTCATGAGACCAGCAGCAATGTAGAAGCATTAATCCAATTTTTAGGAAGAAATTATTTGCCTGGAGAGGGCAAATTTTAAGGCACATTGGCACGCACAACTATATATATATATAGGAAAATGTTCAGTACCCTACTATTAGCCCTACGTGTTTTGTCCTACATGGGTTAGAAGTTTTAGAACGGGCTGATTTTTGGTGAGGATGATCTCTATGGTGAGAAGATCATCCTTACCAAAAATTGGCCCATTCCGAAACTTCTAGCCCCATGTTTACAAGTTGAAGAATTGTGACCGTCCATTTTTTGTAAATCATATTTGATGGGGTTAAGTTTCGGAATGGGCCGATTTATAGAGATCCTCCTCACCAAAAATCAGTCCGTTCCAAAACTTCTAACCCATGTAGGACAAAACATGTAAGGTAAATAGTAGGGTGCTGAACATTTTCCTATATATATATATATATATATATATATACATTCTAAAATTTCTAACCCCATATTTATGAGTTGAAGAATCATGAACCAACCATTTTTTGTAAATCATTTTTGACAATCCTCACCAAAAATCAGTTCAATCCAAAAATTTTAGCCCACAAGACAAAACACGTTGTAGATATATGAGTAGATATGTATGTACACAGATCCTAACCCTAGATATATATATATATATATATATATATATATATATATATATATATATATATATTATGGGTCTGGATCCCTTGGATTTTGCATTTAAAGGGTTGGGATCATGAGTCAATTCTTAGGAGTCGAGGGATCCCAACCATGCTGTGTACCTGTTTCCCTCTTTATTTAAATGATGATATTGTATTTGTTTGCCTACTGCTTCCAACCTACGTGGATCATAGCTACACCCTCAAACTAGAGATCAAATCCAGCCTCTCCCCATTTCGTGCCGCCTCCACTACCTCTAAAATGACTTCTAGATGAGTCATTTATGATTAATCCACTCCTTATGTCTTATCTTTGAACCTGCCACAAAGATGAACTAACTAACTCCACTTAATGCAACTTCCTTAATAAACAGAAAGGGCTACTCTTCATGCTTGAAACCCTTACGTGTACAAGCATATGCAACCCTCAACATGCCATTTTTTATAATAAAAAATGGAACTTTTTATTCCCTTAAATACTGTTTGACCTTCATTCCTTAATGCTTATCCTCAACAGCAACAAACATATCAAGGTATCGTTCCGTCACATCCGCCAGGAAGTGACAAGAGCAGGTAGCTAAAGTAATTTCTTTGTTAATCTTGAGCCAAATAAACACTTGGGGTGTCTTACATTTTTGCGGGGCAACGGAATCCCTGATGAGAAAAAAATCCTAAACATTTAGGTTTCCTAGATTACTTTTATAATTAACATCTCTTGTTCAATATTTTATAGCATCTACCCTGAAGTTGATTCACTTACAAATTCAGGGAACGGCGAATCAAAGGTAGAACATTCAATTCAACTATCCAAGTCTCTTTGATGATTACATACAACTACATCGTATCAAGTACAAAAACATGGTCTACAGATAGTTAAGATATGTGTGACCAATATTCATTTACAACGATCAATACAGCTACTGATGGGTCTCAATTTAACAAAACACAATGTAAGCTCTCCTTTCCCTTTCAGCATCAAATGTCCCATGTTACCTGAACAAAATCAGAAGACAGGAACCTGGGTCTCTTTTTCTCGAAATTGTCTTGAGCAAGATTGAGAACAGTGATTTCAAAAATGGAGACATGGCATTTTGGGATGAGGAATAATTGGCAGAAAACAAATAGGACCATTTCCAATGCCAGCCCCATCATCAATCAGCAACAGTCCTCACAAAAATGGGCATTCCTAAAAGCCAGCTGCAAACAGAACTTCACGCAATAAGAAACCTGAGGTTGAGATTAGAGGAGCACATCATTCTTAGTTGAATCTGCATGATAACAGGATCCTAGTAATCTCCTTCTTGGTTTAAAAACCAGCAGGAATCCTCAAACTTCTAAACTATTTATGCTTTTTAAACCTCCTTGGTAAAACAAAAACAAAATGAAGCTATAATCACCCCCACCCCACCACCCCACACAAAATATATATATATAGGAGACAGTTCATGGGACATACGTAAAAAACAATGGTTTTTCAAAATATGGGTTAGACATTTTGGATTGAGAAGATCATCTTCACAAAAAATCAGCTCAGTCCGAACCTTCTAACCCCATCGAAAGTGATTTAGAATGTGAACCATCGATTTTTTACCAATAATTAGTACCCACTTTTGATGGATTTCTAAGTTTCAGATTAGGCTGATTTTCAGCTCAATCTGAAACTTCTAACCCATATTTTTAAAAACCATTGTTTTTACATATGGTTTTACTTATGTCCCATGAACCACCTATATGCATATATGTATATATATTGCTGCTTGTTTCTTTATGTTGCTGGGCACATTAATGCTCCACAATGTCATTTGAGACTTGAAATAAATGCCTTTGCATTTGCAATGCATTAATGTATTCCACAATACAAAAAGGCAAAGATAGCAATATCGCATCTCAAGGTATATCATACGATAAAGGAAACATATATGAATTAATGGACATACTTTAGATTAAATAAATATAAATGATGAAACTATGGACGCAAACCCCATTAGAGCCTAATCCCATACAGTACAACCACCCAACAACATCATCAATACAAACCTTTCAATATGTATGCACACCTATTATAGGATGCATCATAGCCAGAAATAAGCCT
Organism: Akebia trifoliata; assembly: GCF_017979445.1. Lineage (NCBI taxonomy): Eukaryota > Viridiplantae > Streptophyta > Magnoliopsida > Ranunculales > Lardizabalaceae > Akebia > Akebia trifoliata. The sequence continues at coordinate 36,712,840 of NC_141375.1, forward strand.
AACAGGATCTTAACCTTCTAGTTCAAATCTAAAACCTCAACAAGTAAGAACCAGGGTAAGTCTCTAATAATGCCAGATAAGTCGGGCTACATGGCAAGCAAATGGCTACTCATCGATACAGAGGTCCTATAATTGAGTTGGAGGGCAATACCTCCAGTATGGATATAGGCCATTGAAGATGACAAGCCTCAAATTCAAAACATGTTTAATCGGTAAAAACAAGACTACTTGTATGCTATTTAGGTACCCTTTTTTATTTTTAATATAAGAATGGCAATAACATGCATGATGCATCTGTCATAACAACTCTGACAGGTTTTAGATGCGTGATCTTGATACATAACTGATAATTTAAATGTCATAACCCAATCACCAACATGCTCGAATCATAATTACTAAAAATAATATTAAAGATATACATAATTCATTCTCAGACGAAGTATCCTAAGCACAGGATCAAGTATGAAATGCCCTATATAAGATTAAATAGTAAAAAAACATTTAAAACTATGTACAATCTCATAATCAGCACTAGGAGTTTATGAGTTTGTTCTTGCCCAACTGACCAAAAGATGACAGGTGATGTTTGCTACTAACAAGTACAAATAATAAACAGAACGCCCTGTTCTTAAAGCATATGTTTGTCCGCTATCCAAAGCCTAGCTTCATTAGTGAGAAGTTGGGCCCATCAGAGAAATGGCCCATATTTAACAACCCAGGTAAGTAAGTGGATGCAGTAAAAGTTGTATAATCCATTATAGACCAGACTACAGCCCAAGGTATTAAACCAAAGGATAGGAAACATTACAACAAGCAAATTGCATTCACCTCTTTATATCAGGTTGAGGGTTCAAGACATTACTGTTCCTGTAACAATAACAGACAAGACTTATAGGTAACAAGCAAGCCTGTTTTCCGTTGTAAACCAAAAGAAGACAGAACAGAAGCATGCTTCTTAAATAACCTGGGCCGAGATATTTGACGTCAGAAGTGTTCCCCGAAAGCCTTCCTCTGCTGGATGGACCTCCGTTTTCTGTTCTGAAAGCTCATCTGAACATAATATGAGAGAAATTAGTAAGAGAGTTCATGGCATTCAAGTCAGGAACTCAGGATAGGAGCCTACTCCAATTTATTGTGACGACACAATTTTATATCCAATGTTTGATAGGTCACAAGTATGAAGAAAAACTGAAGCCATTGATGATTTTTAGGCGGAGAAAAGCCTTTTTGGCCATTCATCATAAATGTTTTGAATGGCAAGTAGCGTAGTGTTTCAGATGATAAAGTAAGGTCAGTTGTTAGTGTGGAGAACCTCCTGGTGCAACTTGTCGAATAGTTGGTCCCATAACATGTGTACATGCCGATTATATGGAAAAGGCAGGGAGGATACCTAGTCCACTCCTCCATACTTGAATCATACTATATTTATTTAAATAGGGATCATTGGAGTGGAGATGCTAACTTACCTGCGATATCACGATTCTCATAGATTTCTGAGTCTCTGACCCACAGGACGTCTCCAGGGAATATATTCATGTCAGCCAGTGTAGCAGATTCCCCTTCAATTATCCGGGGACCTCTGTGAAGAATCTGGTTCTCCTTAACAACCTGTCAAGCGGTAACTAAATTATAAGAGTGTTTTGGTTAGATATAAACCTATTTAACTTCAACGCAGTATCTCCATTGTTCAAAGGCTTATTTGATGATAATACCAAATGAAGTTAGAGAGCACTGAGATTTGATGATTGAATGAAATGCTCTAGAACGCAAATCATAAGGCAATTTGATAAAATGTTACAGCTAGTCTCCAAATCTATGTGGAGTCATCTACAAATGTGGTGTGAAAGTCCAAAACCTTATACGTCAATTTCTGTTTCCTACCAATATAATTACCTACGCAAACATGTGTTCTTTCTAGTCCAGCCATTAATGAATGGTCAACAAGTTTTTTATTGGAAAATTCTGCTAAGTTTGCGAAATGAACCATTCATTGCACTTATGAAACTATTGTCCAAAACATCTTGTTTGCTAGAGTAAACAGTGTTTGTGGACAAAAATACCCCAATCCAAAGGATTTATTTCTTTCCTCCTCATCACTAACTTCATCTGTTTCCTCGTTGAAAAATACAAATGACAAAACTACTCATTCAAAACCCACATTCAATTTCTCAACAGCAGAAAGATATAATTTCTCACAAGAAATTCAACATGGACAAGAAGTTCCAATGTTGGCTATCCTCATGCTTTGGGGGTAGGAAGGGAATTCTATGGAGCCTAACATCTTTCGCAATATGTTGGCGTTTACGAATGGAAAGAAAATGGACGTACTTTTCAAGGGAAGGTGAATTCCATCTCTAAAGTAATAATACTTGTGCTAGGTCTCATGTTCTCTTGAAGTAAACTCTTTGATGAGTTTAAGGGTTTCTTCTTTGAATATTTCTTAATTAGATGGAAAATTGTTTGGAATACCAGGGGGAGTGATAGACTTGCTTTTCGGGAGAGGGAGTTTTTTCTATTTCTGTTTTTGGGAGTTTTTGCTTCTGTTGTCTCGTTCTTTTGATTGGTCTCCTCGACCATGTATACTTCTTCTTTCGCCTTTGTGTAATAAACTGTATTTATCAACAACTACAAAAGTGCTAATGAAAGCTCAAATTTTGTTTGGGAGGACACTGACTAAGAAAACATGATTGCTGCAAGACGACAGATTATGTTGTGAGATGGGATAGGGTTTATCAAGAGAGTAACTTGTGTTTGTTTCGTTTGTTGTTTGCTTTTTTCTTTTGCCTTGTTGTTTTTTGTTTTGGGTTGGTCCCCTCGACCCCCCTTGTTTTCTTCTTTCAATAAATTTATATTTACCGATAAAAAAAAATCAAAAAAGACGACAGATTACTATTTTCCAAGGGCAGCACACCTAACTAAACACTACTAAATCCTTGAAAGCACATACATCAACTAAGCACTACCAGTTTGATGGTTTCAATCTTGGATCTTGGATTGGTGTTTGCTTTCCAAAAGTTAAGGATTCATTTAGTAGAGTCATACTTTCTTACAAGACATTATAAAAAATGAATACTACAAAGCACGACACCAAAAAAATGTGATTCAACCATTGACAATGGAAAACAATGGTCAAAGCAGGACACAGAACAAGAAAGGACTTCCAAAAAAAAAAAAATTTATCAAACAAACGCCTTCATTCGACATATACATTTATAGGGGAAAAAACTAAAACCAGATTTGAAGATCAACCAGTGGTTTCTTGTGTAAAAAAGTACATGAATATCTATGAATGCATGTAATATATCTTACCCCAAAGGATTCCCATATCATCATTTTCAACTGGTAGATTGATGTAGAGCCAGAGACTTTCAAATTTATTGAGTTGCCAAAAGGCATCTTCCTTGATCGCTTGGAGGTGCGGCGGTCTCGTTCAGAAATGGTCCCAGAAGCTTCTATAACTGATCTTGGAGCTTCCTTACCACGTACAAGATAAACACAAATATCCTCATTGCAATAATTAAGCTTCCTCATTAACTCACAGCTTTCCCTTTCTCCAATGCAGTCCTCGCAGATCTAACCAATTGTGCCAATATTTTAGAGAAAACAGAAACAAAAAAGTAGGTCAAAACATGGAATTGGTATTGAACACACTTGATGCGGATATAATCAACCTTTACAAAGGTAAGAAGATTAGAACCACAAATCATCAACAAGGTCCACTTCAACTTAATAATAGATAGATTCATCTATCCCCAGGTATCTTTGTCTCTAAGGCCCTGCTTGGTACACTACAAATCATTTGCAATGCACATTATCAGCGAAGAAAGATTTACTTTTGCTTGGTAACCGTTGGGAAATCTCTTGAGAATTTTTTTTTTGTGGTTGATTGTTATTTGCAATAAAAAAATTCTCTGTGAATTCTTGTTATAATAAAACGTGGAAACAATATTAACAGTATTCAAACTCATCAAAGAAATTATTCAAATTACATATGTACCCTCGATATTTGCTACATTAATACACAAGGATTTACGAATATCCGTATCAAAAGGTATAGTAATCTACATATTGGAATTATAAAAATACCATCATCAAAGAAACTATTCAAATTACAAAAATACCTTTAGTACTTGTTACAATAACATGCATATGAATTTACGTAAATACCTCCACGATGGGGGATATTTTTGTAATTTTCATACGTGAGTAAATGTTACGAAAAAATGTATTTTTAGGAATTCTTATTGCATGTTATTGCAGTAAGTACTGAGGGCAATTTTTATAATTTAAAAGTTTCTTTGATGAGGGATATTTTTGTGATTTCAATATGCAATTTAACGTATCTTGGAGAAGAAGTATTTTTGTAAATTTCTGTCCCATATTGTTGTACCAAATACTTTATAATTTGATTAATTTCCATCAGGGATATTTTAGTAAGAGTCGTGCTACTGGCACCCACCATATATGGCCTCCGTGCCCACTTAATTTTTTTATTTAAAAAAAAAAAAAGCAAAAAAGAGGAAATTACACTAATACCCTCATTGAATGACTCTCTACACCCACCATCTTCTCCACAAACCATCGAACAAAAAACCCACTTCTCCTCTCTCTTCATATTTTTCTCCTTTTGAATTTTGTGAGGGTTGAATCAATGGAGATTAAATTTTAGGATTGTTTTCTTACAAAAATCTTTTTTTTTTTTTTCTCATTTACTTTTTTGCATTTAATCATCAAAAAAGATGGAAAAATCACCCTTAAAATCTTCAAAAACGAAGATTTCAAATCGAATAACTCGGGGTATTTTTTTACAATTATGTTTGATAAGTTCAGACCGAATTTGTTTTAGCAAATTTGGTAAGTACCTACTGAACATAACTCCTTACCAACCATTACAAAACCATTTCAATGGGAGCTTACCGAACCAAATTTTTATCATGTAATCCTAACACCTCCAAACGCTATCTACCGAATCTATTTTGTAATATTCGGTAGGCACCTATTGAATGAGATTTGTAATGAATGATAGAAAGTTATGTCTGGTAGGATATTTACAGAATCTTCTTAAACAAGTTTAGTCCAAACCTACTAAACAATATTTATCAAAGAATCTACAAGTGCTTTGGTAGCTCCCACTGAAATGGTTTTGTAATATTCAATAGGAAGTTTTGTTCGGTAGGTACATACCGAATTTTGCTAAAACATGTTCAATCTGAACCTACTGAACAAAACTGTAAAAAAACTCTAAGTTCTTCGATTCAAAATCATTGTTTAAGGTTTTAATGGTGGTTTTTTCCATCTTCTTTGATGATTAAATGCAAAAAGGTCAAAGAAAAATTAAATTAAAAAAGATTTTTGAAAGAAAAAAAATCCTAAAACCTAATCTCCATTGATTCAACCTCTCACAAACTCAAAAGGAGATGAATTTGACGAAGAAGAACAAGAAGATTGAGGGAGAAAGAGATTGAGAGGTAGATGGTGGACAAGAGAGAATGGATAGAGAAGATAGTTTGGGTTTTCGATCTCGATAGATGGAGAAGATGGTGGGTGTATGGAGAAGGGTAAAAATGTAACTTCCTATTTTTATTATTTTTTTTTTTAAACTTAAGTGGGCACGGAGAGCGTATATGGTGGGTGCCAGTAGCACAACTCTTTTAGTAATTTTGATATGCATAGGTTGGAGTCAATAATTTTGCAAATGATTTGGGGTATTTTTTGTGCAGCAAATCATTTGTTGAAATTTGTTTGGAATTAGGAGATCCATGCATTTTTTTTTCAATGCAAATCATTTGGATTGTGTAACCAAGCACCAATAAAATTGATTTTAGACAATTATTTGCATTTGCAAATGATTTGCAGCATACCAAGCAGAGTGAGTGCAGGAAAGGGGAGGCGACTGTTGCAAACTAGTTTTAATAGAATTATTGCAGGTAGCGGGGAGTGGGACTCCAAGTAGGATGGGGCAGGACAGCATCTAGGTGAATGTTCTAGCAAATTAAGATTTGTAAGAATTTAACAAGAAATATTATGTTTTATGGTTTGCCCACTGTTCTTACTTTACAAATAGCACAAGCATTGCAAATAATGCAGTGATTTAGCCTTTACCTCTGGGTATGTCTTAATGATAGGTTGTCTAGACTCAAGCTCATCATTCACCTCATCATTTAAAGGATTCAAGTATGCCTCCGAAATTGGTCTCTCTTCACAAGATCCAACTAATTTGTTTGTCCCGCAGCTAGTGAACTCAATTTCAGCAGATATACCTTTCCATTCAGTACAGTCCCACTCTTCACAGAAGAATTTCCAGTCAATCTCTGTGATGATCGTCAAACCATCTGTCTGGTATTTAAAAAAGAAAAAATAATAATAATAACTCAATATCAGACCATCGATATGGCACAACTAGAAGCAGGAATTAGATTACCACTACTGTACCTAATGCATAACAATGTCATATATTAAAATTTTGAAGTTCCATCAAAACCAGCACCATGCTTAAATCAACTTATTCAAGCATGTTACGCAATCATCAGGCATTGTTTTCTAACCAAGTATCATAGCCTCGTCATATACGCAAACAATGACAGTGCTATAAACGTAGAAATGTGAAGAAGAGCTTAGAATAACTGAATATATGTGAAGTGCACTAACTATTTACTTGTCAAGAGCATTAATTTTGAAATTCAAAGCACAAACATGAAAAAACAAAAAGACAATTCATGAAATACTACGCCTGCTTACAGGAGATGCCCTTTGGATGATGGATCCACGCTTGCAGATGAGGTCAAGAGGCCTTTCTAGCAGTCTTGAATGCTGGTATAGATAAAAAAAAAAAAAAGGTGTATCAGTAGAACTTAAATAAACTAGCAAGTCCAAGACAACCACACAAGGGCCAGATCTAGGGCTCCAATACAAACACCATCTACCAGCTACTATTCAAGTGTGCTAATATCCAACACTCACAAAAAAGTTCGGAAAAAAGGTCGGATATGAACACAGTTGAATTAGCAGAAGACAGAATTAAACAGAATTAGATGGAGGAATAGGATTCATTCAGCAGACCCAGCAGACACAAAGTTTCTGGATAAGGCATTATTGCCGCTGGTGATGATAAACTCCTAGCCATAGTTATTGCTTCTGATGATGATAAACTGTTAGCCATAGTTATTACAGCATACTGATGATAAACTGTTAGCCATTGCCACGCTATGTTAACAAACAGTAATACTCATATATTCATGCATTTCCAGTCACTATTGTTCACAGGAATTGAGATCCCCCCACATATTTAATATTTATGAAACAAACTCAAATGAACTTGGGAAGCCGAAATTGTAATGATAAACATGCGAAAAATGCAACTTACCTTTTTGCATATAATTGAAGCAATGACACCCTCCAAACTGTCAGGTTCTGAAGATAAAGAAATGTTCTTTCCGCTTGCTGTAACGTAACTTCTCCATCTTGTCAGCCATAACGAAGGCAACAAATAATATTTGCAACCAGGAGAAAGTGGAATATTTTTTCCCAGGGATAGCTTCTCATGATTCTGGCGCTGTTTGAGCCTGTCTGCTCTGCAGCATTAACAACGAAATCAAGCCATTAAACTGTACACCACCTATACTACTGAAAGATGTATAGAACTACCTAAGACTGTCCTCCAAACATGCTACTTCTGTAAGTTCGACACTGCATTGATCGCAAGTTTTCGAGTCCAAGGGAAAAGTTGAACAACCAAGATGATCATCCGGTTTCACTGCATTTGCACTTTCCCAAATAAAGAGCCAGAGACTTTCAGGAACCAATGCACGTTTTGCCCCGGCAGCTTGTTCTGGCATGAGTTCTCCATGGGAGCACCTGATGGAAGCTGTTGGTCCAACATCAGCTTCACACGGAGAATCAACACTTTTTCTCCGAAACCATTGTGATAACCTACGAAACAAAACCGACTTGCATCATTTTTTTTTTTTTTAATAAGTACAGACTTGCATCATTAAAACTCCCTCAATGAGAAAACTAAAAATGATACACCAAAATCCAACATAGTGAACAGCAACATTGTTATCTGTGTTAAAAAAGATGACCTGCACGCACAAGGTAGGGAAGGGTAACCTTGTTTAGGTCAGACAGGAGTTCAAGATGATGAAGAAAGTCAATCCCTTCATTTTGTAGTTCCTCTTCAAAAAATAGAGGTGGTCAATCACTTGGTCTTTTTGTTTTTTTTTTCCTTTTTCATTCTCTTAGTACCTTATTTCTCAAATAGATTGTCCTAGCAACCTTCCTTCTCTTAATAGAACAAACTTTAAGAAAGGGAAAAAAACAGAATTATGGAGTCAGGTCACTCCCATCTGTTCAGATAGCAAGTGATTTCTGAACCAAGCCTTTGAATATGGAGTGTTGACCACTTACTTTTCTTGATAAGCAAGTAAATGAGGGTATCTACCAGGATTATTGTATAACCACACACAGATTTTACCAACTTACCACTCACAAAAGTAAGTACATATAAAAAAGAAACGGATGAGAAAAATAAGAACCATACCATGCTTTGGATACATAATACAAGGTCCCATCTAGAAACTTCCCAGAGAGTGCAGCTTCTGCAATTTCCTTCATGGTTGCTCTTCGATCCCTATAGTCCCCAGCACGAACCGTAGTTTTAGCCCCATCCATGAGGCAATCAATGCAGTAGTCACCTTCGGCCAGCGTCGGCCTGCCACAATACTAGATATGCAAGTTCCATGTAAATCATCAGCAGAGCTAGGAGATGTAAGCAGCAAGAGTAAAGATGGTAGGACACAAGCAAAGGTAAATAACAGGAACAATAGATTTATGAATATATATATGCAGATATGGCAGAAGCTTTTGCACCTACGCTCAAAACTCAGTTGTTGTGCAGGGATTTTCTATATGTGGAGGGATGATGCAGCCCATCCATGTGCTGTAACTTCACCTTATGAATTGCAACCATTGAATTAACCAAAAAATTTAACAGGACACAAAAAAGGAGACAAAAGGAACACTCCACGGAATTTTTTTAATGGGTAAAGTAGAATTTGTTCAAAAGGTAATAAGGCCAACAAGAACATAACAAAGCCAAACAAGAACGAAAATCCCTCCCTGGAGACAACAAAAACTAGAAGAGAGGGCCAATTCAACAAAAATTCCAAAGCTAGAACAGATCAAACAGTCCCATCTAAAGGCGAAAGCATCGAAACAACGTCCCATGAAATCCGGCATAAGTCGATGACCAGCCATACAAGAGAGGTTTAATCTTCATAACAATGGCTTTGAAACTCTCCTACTTTTGGTCCAATACTCTAGAATTCCATTCCTTCTAGATAGACTAGCCCACTATGTGGAAGATGATTTTTCTCCAATACCTCGAAATCCATGGCACGATCAATAGTATCTTCCCGCCACCTTCCCCTATCGCTTAGTTCACCCTAGCAGAGTACCTAAATTCCACTCCTATTCCCAAAGTCAATTCCTAGATTAACAAAATAAGGGTTAGATTAGAAAAGATTAAGCGTTTTTGCCTCCGTTTTCCCCTTTTATAGGTGTTGGTACTAATAGGTCATTGCCATGCTCTTCCTACAACCTCTTGGAGCCGTGGGCAATAATTGCAACTTTGATGGCTCTTAGCTTGCATCTAAAAGCTGCACCCGGTCTGCCGGTGAATACTAGGCTACTCCACCATTCTTAAATCATTTCCTTAAATGTTGATGTTGAAGCCATATGTTCTTAAAGAAAAAATGGTGTGGCCAACTTCTTACCATTACCACACTTCAAGAGAATTGGGACAATTATTCGAGATTAGGTTAGGAATCATTTCTTGGACAAGCGAAGCGAAGTTTTCTTCCCAATCACTAGAAACCAAGATTCTATCGAGTCTACTAAAATAGGTTGTTCAAATTATTCAACCAAGTGAATCAGTTCCTGCAAAAAGGAATATCCACCGAAAATTCGGAGTCAAAAAATTCCCGAGCTTCCTCGTTTGAAATAATCTTAGATCCAGTCTCTTCTCAAATGACAAAAGGATGACAAGGAAGCCCCCTCCTAAACGCCAAAGCTGATCCCGAAACTTTCTCACATCATCAATCCCATCCCAAAATTGATCTCGCTCACGATCCATGGTCGACCCATAGATCCCAAGACAAGTTACCCCTACACAAATGCTCAAAATAGACACCGGGAATACCTCAAAAAGAACTTCATATCCCACGTCACAGTGACAACCCTAGTCGTACCAATGGCAAGCAAATCTCTCTAGTTATCAAAAAAAAAAGTGGCACTTTTCTTTTTTATATGACACTCAACTTTTCTTCTGCATATCAAACTGGCTCTCCCATCTAATTTGAGCTTGCACTTGCATGTGGTGCATCATGTCTAGGGGGAAGACAAAGGCATGCATCCATTTCTTCTGGCCAAGATTTAGAAATTACTAGTTGCTAGCCTCGGCCATAAGAGGGTGGTGGGGGGTGACTTCAACATTATCCGTTTTTCGTTTGACAAGAGTGGGGGTTTGAGAATTACTCTAAAAATGCGCAAATTTTCGGAGTTTGTGGAATGCAATTAGCTGATTGACCTTCCCCTGTGTGGGGGAAGATTCATATGGTCCAATAATCAAAAGAACCCGAATCTTATCAGATTGGACCGTTTTCTTGTTTCTTTGAGCTGGGAGGAGCGTTTCGGGAGGCTTACTTAAGAAAAGTGGCTGAATCTTGTTTCAGATCATTGCCCTATCTCTTTGGAGGCAGGGGTGCCAAGGAATCGTCCTACACCTTTTAGATTTGAGAATATGTGACTCTTGCATCAACGTTTCAATGATTTGATTCATAATTGGTGAAACGAGTTCTCTTTAGAGGGCAGGCCAAGGAAAGTGTTGAGGCTGAAACTAAAAGCAATCAAAGAAAAATTGAAAAATTGGAACATAGAGACTTTTGGGTCCATGGAGGAAAAGAAGAAAACTGTGTTTTTGGAGTTACATAAACTTAATGGCAAGGACGAGAAAGGGTGCTTGGAGTGGAGGAGAGTACACGTAGAGTAAATTTGAAAGTTGAGTTTCAAAAGTTAGCAGAAATGGAGGAAATAAGTTGGAAACAGAAGTCGAGAGTTCGTTGGCTAAAGGAGGGGGAAAGGAATACATCGTTTTTCCACCGTATGGCAAATGTTCACAGTCGGGTGAATTTCATCTCAAAGCTGAAAGTTAATGGTTCCTGGAAGGTGGGCGAGGAGGTGTGTGAGGGGGTGATGCAATTATATAAGAACCTGTATACGAAGGATCATGTGAATAGGCCCACTTTAGAATCCTTGCATTTCGATAGCATTTCCCTAGATCAGCAGAGGTGGCTTGAGAGACCTATTGACGCAGACGAAGTGTGAGGGGTGGTTAATGGCTTGGCTTTCTTGGCCTCTGTGTTTCTTGTATCCCCCCTTCCTTTTCAATATATTATACTTTTTCAAAAAAAAAAAATGGCTTGGCTAGTGACAAGGCCCCGGGGCCGAATGGTTTCTCCTTGGATTTCTTCAAAGCTTGTTGGTCGACAGTTAGATACGATGTTTTGGCGATTATTGAGGACTTCTACACGGAAGGTTTCCTAGACTTGGGCTCTAATTGCACCTTCATTGCCTTGATCCCAAAAGGGTCCGGAACGGAAGACATCATGGACTTGAGACCAATCAGCCTAGTGAGTGTTGTCTATAAGATTATATCGAAGATACTGGCTTCAAGGCTTAGGACTATGTTATGTGATATTATTGGATCGGCCCAAGGAACATTTGTAGTAGGGAGACAAATTTTGAATGGGGTCCTAATAACGAATGAATGCATCGATTCGCAAAGAAAAGCTAAAGTTTCGGGGTTTGTTTGCAAAGTGGATTTAGAGAAAACTTATGATCATGTGAATTGAAATTTGGTAAAATACTTGTTGAGGAGGATGGGATTCGGCGAGAGATGGGTTCAGTGGACCATGAAATGCATTTCCACTTCAACTTTTTCAATCTTGGTTAACGGATCTCCAACAGGGTATTTCAGGAGCTCAAAGGGGCTTCACCAAGGTGATCCGCTATCGCCTTTCTTGTTTGTGATAGTCATGGATGCTTTGGGGAGAATGTTGCATAAGGCGGTGGACAGAGGTGAGCTGTCAAGTTTCTCTACCAAAATGGGTGGCATTGTGATTTCGCATCTCCAATTTGCGGATGACACCTTGATTTTTCTAGACTATTCGACGAGACAATTGAGTTTCTTAAGTAGCATTCTTGGGTGTTTTGAAACAATTTCCGATATTCCGGTGAACCTTCGCAAAAGTAAATTTTTTGTGGTAGGAGAGGTGGAAAGGGGGAAGTAACGACAGCTTCGATTGGGTTCTAGTTGGAGGTTTTTCCATCTACATATCTGGGCCTTCCATTGGGTATGGAGTACACTAGCAAAGATGTCTGGGATCCGGTGCTCGAAAGGATGGACAAGGGATTAAGTTCTTGGAAAGCTAAGCTTTTATCTAAAGAAGGAAAAATCACTCTCATTAAAAGTGTTTTGGCTAGCATTCCGATCTACACTTTTTCTTTATTCTCCCTGCCGAGAAGTGTCAAAGTGCAATTAGACAGAATTTGCCGAGATTTCTTGTGGCATGACAAAGAGGGGTGAAAAAACATCATTAGGTGAGTTGGAGGAAGCTTTGTTTGCCTAAGAAAAATTGGGACTTGAGATTTGGAAACTTTGGTTCTATGAATTCGGCATTATTAAGGAAATGGCTTTGGAGGTTTGGGGAGGAGGGGGAGAGTCTTTGGAGGAAAGTTATTGTGGATAAATTTGGTGTGAGCAAGAATGGGTGGGAGAGTGGACCGGCTAGAGGTGCTACAGGGTGTGGGATGTGGAGGGGTATCCTTAGAAGACTTCCATTATTCAAGAAAAAAGTGAAATTTAAAATTGGGAATGGGAGTAAGGTGCGATTTTGGGAGGATTGGTGGCGTGGGGAAGGTCCTCTTAAAAATCTTTTCCCGGATCTTTTTGTTCCATCCTCGAAAAAAAATCAAGTTATTTCTCTTGTTAACAACTTCATAAATGGGGTGACAAACTGGGACTTTGGCTTTAGAAAAACTTTTAATGATTGGGAGGTGGATATCTTAGAGAGATTAGTTTGCTTGGTGGAGAATAGCTATATAAGGGATTCCTCGGATGATCAGAGATTGTGGAGCGACACAAGGGATGGGAAATTCTCGGTGAAATCTTTGTATGCCGGTATCGCTCCTAGGAGTGCTTCGTCTTTCCCACATTCTCTAGTCTGGGGTGGTAAAACCCCTCCTAAGATGGCAGCTTTGGGAAGACTCTCAACTATGGACCAATTAATTAAAAGTGGGTTTATTTCTCCGAACCAATGTTGTATGTGTAGATCTCAGGCAAAAACAGTGAACCATTTACTCATTCATTGTTAAGTGGCCCACCACATTTGGTCGCATTTCTTATCCCTTTTTGGTGTAGTGGGTTGCTTCCCTTGCTCGGTTAAGTTGATCTTGGAGTCTTGGCTAGCTTGGAGAAGTTCGGTTACGTCTTCAAAACGAATTATGTGGTTCTTGGTCCCTTTTGCGATTTGTTGGGGCATTTGGTTAGATCGTAATGGGCGCATTTTTGAAGGGAAAGTTTCTTCGTTAGATCGATTGGTTTTATCGATCTTGGAGCTTCTTTTCACTTGGAGCAACCTTTATGAGAAATTTAAAGGGGTCTTCTTCGAGGATTTTGTGGCAAGATGGGATAGGTTTGTTCTTTGTCGTGATAATTCTTTGTATTTTGGTTGTGCTTGGTCTTTTGCTTTTTTCTTTGTTTTAGGTGGGTCCCCTCGACCCCCTAGTTTTCCTTTGTCTTTCAATAAAATCATCTTTATCGATCAAAAAAAAAAAAAATCATGCCGAATAAATGAAAATGCAAAATAGAAAAGCCAAGATTTTGTTCATGTCTGAACAAGATGTTGAATACTCAGGAAACAGGATCATAAAACGAATGCAGCAGTAAGATTCAGCTAACCAGTTAATGCAAAACTCACGCAACAAATTATCTCTATACTATTTTAGCAAAAATACCTTAGAAAGCAACTTGGTCCAAGCTTGAGCTGACAACCGCTTCATGGAGCCAACCTTCGAAACTGGAATTCTTCCATGTGAGCACTGAATTGTGGTATTGTCAAGGACGCTGTGGAAAGTTACAAAGTAAGCAGTAAACCCTCTTTTAAGAACTTGCAAAACTCTACTGATCCAAGACTCATATTAAGCATGATAACATACATTCCAAGGGAATGTTTTAACAGTCCCGAAAGGTTAACCCACAAAAAACAAGAAAGTTATCACCAGTTATCTTGGATAGAAACTACAAAGTGCGTAACCTAAACTCACAACCTTGGATGAAATTGCAGTAGTAATAGAAAATCACAGTACCAAAACTTACAGCAGGATATGACATGTTTCACCAGCTTATCCCACAATAGCCCTACTTCCAAGCTTCCTAATACAAATCCTCCGATGGGACAACCATTTTGAAGGAATCTCCACCTTAAAGAATGGGGCAAACTTCAAATAGAAATCATTGCGACTCTCAAGAAATGGACAGCCAATAACTAGGAGTTACAATAAACCCCGACACCTTCGCATAGAACTGCCAAATGGCATGATGCCTAAAATTTCTTGAAAAAAAAAAGTGTAGGAAAATAAACAGTAGACAAATCTTCACTGGCTAGTGCCAGTCATTTGAAACTATCATAATATTAAAAAACATTCAGATCACAAGGTGGCAGAAAAGATAAATGCTCACAAGGCGTCAAAAACATGCCTAGTCGCAGGACACAAGCATAATAACATTTTCCTTTCTGTCCCTCACATTGATTTCAGAGCATACCAATTACCATCTACACCACTCATATACTAAAATCATAAAGCTCAAAAGTAATTCACTCAAATGGCACAAGAAGAAAGAATGAGAGGATAAAAAGGAACAGGATACTTACGGAGGACTAACGTTATCGGCCCATTGGCGAAGCCAGTCTGTGGTAATCCAAAAATACGGCTCTTCAAGTGAAGGAACGGGAGCTTCAGAAAGAATTGATCTCACTTCTTGTCTCCGTTCTGTGATACTCTTCAACTCTGTGTCCTTCTTTAGCTTATATTCTTGGCAAGCATTAATGTATGATACATTCAATTCCTTTATCTCTTCACACAGATGGGATGGAAGAGAATTGTTATAGTTTTCAGACACCAACTTTCCATGTATTTCTGTGTCTGTGCATGGTTTGTCACCACCCTTCTTGGTATTTCTACGACCATACATCAGCATGTATGCATCAGCTGATGAAAATGTCTCTGTATGACAAATAATATTAGAATCCAAAGACGCTAGCTGGCCAATACTAATATGATTCCCATTTGGGACAGGATCCATTCGTTCAGAAAAAGATGGTTGCATAATTGACTCAGCCTGCATAGGTTTAGCAGTTGAACTTGAAGAGGCTTCTCCAAAAGGATGAGCACCCAACTTAGAAACATGCTCATCATCAAATTCCCACCATTGTCCCGTACGCTCATCCTTAATATTTGCCACATAATGGCCACTATTTACAGTGGTTCCTTTGTGAATCAGTACAGCTGATAAGTCATAAATTAGCTCCAACTGAGAGGGCTCACACAATCTTGGTACCATATTCAATTCTCCAGGAAAACTAAATACCGAAGTTATTTTCTTCTTTGTTGTGGTCTGCAGAAGAGATGAAAAGAAGATGAGTTTAAAAAAATAAAAATAAAAATAAAAAGAATCAAAATAGAAACCATAGAGAGGAAATGGACAGGACAAGTTACTTCTGCATTACTGCAACGCTCAAGGGATATTCCCATCTTTAAAACCCCCAGATATACAAGAAGGATAGAGAGAGAGAGAGAGAGTTAATATATCAAGCGAAAAAAGGGGGAGTTGGTATCGTATATCAATGACCCAACACATGACACAAAGCTGACATCATAATGATACCATATGAAGGTGATCCAAGCATAGTATTGATAAAAGGTTCTATAAGACAATGCATATCATTAATTAAACGTTAATTGCTGATTAGGAATTTAGGACCTAATGTTGGGTGATGCTATGGTGTTTAATCTGCTTTTAGAGATCAGACAAACTTTCCTGGACCAATTACAGACTTCAAATTTTATTTCAATAGGAAAATCATTTAAGTACTGGTCAAGATGGTTTTATCACAGAATTATAAGCGTGTACATTATACTGAATATTTCCTGATTACCCAGCTAGAGTTTTCTCTGACAACCATCCCTTTCTAAACACACTTTTTTTCTTTAGCTTAGCTTGCAGATTTCTTCCTTAGAAATGAAGCCGCACCATGCATCAACCGGCCACAAAAATTTACGAATACATATATCAACAACTTGCATGAAGCAACGATCACAGATACCACACAATGACAAAAAGAAATAAGATGTATGCCATCTAAAGTACCTTTGGAAGGAAAACACAACGCTTCAACTGGAAATTAAGAACATCAGGAAGTGTACGCAGCTTAATGCAACGCGTAGCATCAACACGTGTACCACATGAACCACAGAAGTACTGATTATCTCCACATAATTCTTCCACGCTAAGATAATCTTCTAAACTCTCATCTAAATTTTTCAAACCTTTGATGTTTAGCTCAAGTTCATAAAAGTCTTCCATCTTTGAAGAAGCTTCAGACTCTCGTCCACACTTCGAGCACCTATAAAAATGTGTGATATAGTTAAGGTTTATTTCATTTACAACACCCAGGAAAAAGGAGAGAACTAAAATCAATTGTCAAACATAACACTACGAGAAACCACACACATATACAGTCATATACATATATATATTCACAATGGTTATGGATGTAGATCAAAGAGTATTTCCAACAAAATTAAAGGGCAAAAGAACCATCATCAAGAAGGTCATCACTCTATAGAAAAGAGGAGAGCAAAAAAGGCAATAAAGAAGCAAGAAGGAATTGGTAATATACATTCATATACATATATATTCTAAAAATAGTCACAATGGTTATGGATGTAGATCAAAGAGTATTTCTAACAAAATTATAAGGCAAAAGAACCATCATCAAGAAGGTCATCACTCTATAGAAAAGAGGAGAGCAAAAAAGGTAATAAACAAGCAAGAAGGAATTGGTAATAGCACGTCAACAACATACGTGAATGTTGCATCCACTTACAAAATATGATGAAAACATATTTTAAAAACTAGTGAAAAGGTGTTCACTAAAAAGTAGTACAATTGGACACAAAGGAAGCATGGTATTTTGATTGACAAATCAACAACTGAACATTTAACAATTTCTACGCCTTCCCTAGCAAGTTTCACTTTGCCACTTCTAATGAGGTGAAAGAGAGTTGTTTGTTATAAATGTGTATTTCAATGATCAAGACATGGTTAAAGATGTTACTTCCAAAACTTTGTCTAACTGAGAGCAAATCAAGCATATGCAATGCATTTTCCTGTTGAAGACAGTGTTTTAAAGTTCCCAAGGCACACTTGAGGTATTTTGGGTTATTGAGGCGAGGAGTAAGCCTTGACAATTTTATAAAAAGAAGTCCTAAAAATATATTTAAAAAATCATAATAGATGCATAAGAAACAGGAAAACTATAGAAATGAAGCAACATTTTTATGTGGCCACCATACTATGTCCCTTTATTTTTCAAATTTCAAAATGGTTAGCTAATCTTCTTAGTTTCTCGTCCCTTCAACAGATATGAGCTTTCATCTCCTTTTGACATCTTTGGGGGTGCCTGTAAGCATGGGGCAGTATTTTTCTAGTGCACGCAAGATGGTCCTTCAATCTCTTCACCCATTTTTACTACATTAGAACAATACACACATTCTACATAAATATCCAACTTCCTCGAACAGGTATTTGGCTCATTTGAAAGGTCTTTTTATCCCCAACCAGGTTAGGGACTAACATAGTCCCTAGCCAGGCCATTTCTTGTTTTGTTCTAATGAATCATAGATCAAATGATTTATCAGATTTGAAATAAATAAAAAATATTTATTAAACATCAACCGTAAAACAATTGAAAACATGGGTTATTTCTAACTCCAATCCCATGCTTCCAAGCAGAGTCGCTTCTATTACCTCCACCTCTACCCACTTGTTTACAACTTCATCTAGCCATTGCTAGCATCTACCGTCAATAAATAGGAAGAACAAAACCCATGTCAACATCTTATTTTTGTACAATGAGGGAAACTACCCAAAAGAGCCACATCACACCATGGTAACCAAGCTCAGATTCAGCAATTATTTGTTGGGGGGGTCAATTCAGGAAATTTTCAGGGAAAAATCAGGATAATTTTAGACGGCAGTTAGGAAAAAAATGAGGGAGGGATATAAAAAATGGTGATTTTTCAAAATAATCAGCAACTCAATGATAATCGTCATTTTTTGTAAGAATCGGGAATTTTTGCAATCAATTGCAAATTAATTTTCAACAGGCAAATAATCGCTATTTCCTTTTTGGCAAAACCCCCTTTCGACATATTTTGTGACCATGAACCCTACACCGTCACTGCTCCCAAAACATATTTGAAAACATACAGGATACACTTAACATTTATCAAAATCCTGAAATCACCTGATGTAGACTCACTAGAGAAAATAAAATCATAATGAACAGTGAAAGATCAACGAATTAGTCACATCGTAATTTTGGACAAGATATCGAGAAAAAAAAAGTATGATTTAAACCCAGTAACAACACACTCACTCTTACCGGGTAACATGTGAGACGCTTCCACGGAAAAGATCTTGAACAATGGTTCGTGCCTTGGTAACATTGGAATGACTAAGAGACCGTTCCAATAATGAAAGAAGTAAGGTGAGGAATTCATGGCTATCCTGCTGAACACCATTGTCTAACTCCAACGTCTTAATGAATGGAGCTGAATCAATGTAAGCCATTTTACTGGAGTGTAACTGAGCAAATAGTCGTGCAAGTTGATCCAAGACAGGATGTTGCTTCAAAAGATCTGGTTCAACAGAGAAAACACCCGCCCTGAATGATGTATTCATGTATAAGCACTGAAGTATACTATTAGCATAGCATGTTGCACCCAGATTTGTTAAGCCTGCAGGCGAATCAGTGGAAGCACGAAGATCCCCACGTGGATCCGGACCAAGAGCAAGAATAATATCTGACATCTTCTGCCATAAACCTGATTTCCTAGTGCCATTTGGTGGTGGAACTAGCCCACAAAAGCAATTTGGGTTGTCTTTTGAGTTTACACGGCATCCCTGACAAACGGGCTTCCAGACCATATATAACTGGTGAATATCATATTTGGTAACCTCACCTGTCAAATGGATTTTCCTACGGAGGGACAAAATAATTTGTAAACAAAAAACTGGAACATTGGAGATAAGAGGCAGTAAAGTATCAGTCTGAAAATGAGAATGCCACTACCTTAAGATCTCAGATGACGTCTCACCATCATCCTCAGACTTATGCCTTTTATTTTTTCCACGGGTAGTTGGTCTACTCATCTTATCACTAAAAACTGAACAGCAATCGCTAGGTCCTGATATACATTTGTCATTTACAGTTGAAATCCAGGTGGCTCAACCTATATCAAAAGATGCCATATGGTTGATAGTTCTAATTAAAAATAAATTTTCTGCTGAAGGTAAGTGACTCGGGTGGTCACTATTGCAAAATTCCTGCAAAAGAAATACCCAAAAGATCATATTAGCTGAAAAAGCCAGTCATCCACAGAAAGCTTAATTAAACTTATAAGAGGACCACATAGAGCCCTAAATTTCATAGTGATTCAACCAGAGAACTCAAAACGGATGCAGTTTCCATTTGAGATAACCTTCAATGGTTCCTGCTGAAGAAACATCCACCATATCTAAGCACTTCAATCAGCTAAAAAATAGTCTTTACGGCAAGAAGAACAATCAAATAACCTAACACCAAAACAGAGAAGTTATAAAGTACCAATGATAAAACCATTCATCTTCTATAGAAACAAAGTAAATAACGATAATAATTATTATTATCATTATTATTATTATAATAATAACAAGCAAGATGTACAGTCATGTAAACTAACAAATACGTGAGATAACTGAGTGTTAAACCTCCTCTTGAATTTATATAAACCACAGGAACAATAACATGATGAATTGCAGCAAATGAGAAATCCATTGAGATCCAACAGAAAATAAGAAAGAAAAAAACAGGCAAGATAGTATATTACATGCCCAGTTAATGTAAAGATGCATCCAAAATACATGAATGCAAACAAAGCCATAAGAAGAAGGCCTAAGAGAAGGAAAACAAAAGAATCTGCACATGAAAACATCCTATAACTCTGGCTTTGACCTTTAGACAAATAGGGAAAAGAGAAACATGGCAGGTTGTGTATATTCCTCAATGCTACATTAAATTATCAATCTTAAACTGGACACATGGCACTCCAAAGACGTGCATATAGAAATCTTAGAACTGTGAATGGAATGTGCATATGGTGGATTGGCTTTTCAGAGCATGGAGATGCAGTCAGTAGATTTGGCAAGAAAACCCTACAAATATTGGGTTCTCTTCTTCTGTTAATGTATTTTCTGTAAATGTGAGTGTTTGGTGATTGTTGGGGAATTTCAAGGAGTTGACAACATCCCCAATTTCCCCCGCATTCTTTATTCCAGATTGATGATGATATCAACTCATGAGCATTCATAATTCAATAACTCAATGCATCAACTCTTCAAAGCTAATAGCAATTCTTCTTTTTTTCTTTTTTGATGAATAATAAGAGAAAATTCATATATGCAAAAATAACTCGTGATGTGCATACTATACTCTAAACAACACACTTAGGGATGAAGAAAATATAAACCCAAACTAATCAGCCCTTGGCAATCATGAACCTCATTGACAAAAATAAAAAACAAGGTCTTTTCCCAAAGAAATCAGCCAAAAACATAAAACACCCAAATAAACCATAAGTTCAAAATGCCCAAATCACCCCAGCTACAATAGATTTATGTTACGAATAGAAGTATCCTTTATATAACCTTCTAAGTTCTATCGCTAACTCACAATCCTCTATCTCTCAAGCTTGATTGAAAACTCAATGACATTGAACCGTAGGCAACCCCTTTAATACATTTTTGTCAGGTACATTTTGGGTTTCTCTAACACATTCTCACCAAGTGGTGATCTTGCTACCCCAAGTATTGATTTCTGCGGGTGCATCTTCATGCATGGTTTAATTCCTTTTGTTAAAGGTTAAAGCATATGTTTCAAGAAGTACATGGAAGTCTAACGGAAACCCAATTTTGTGGTTGCCATAATATGGTGATATATCTTTCCATAGTATATGGATATTTTCAGTTTCAAATGCTTTGTTTAAGTGAGCCTACCTAATTGAATCTGAAGGTATGAACACCAGATCAATGATGATCTGATTTTATATGAACACCAAATTGGAACTGTATGCAATTCCCAAATCTCTGTAAACATCATGATTCATGACCCCAAACCATGGCTCTTCCCTCACAAGGCCTCTCAAATCTCTCAGTGAAGCTTACCACCTTGCGGATTAGATCCCTCTCAGCTTTATTGTGGATGGCAAAGCTGACCAGTAGAATCATCCAAGGAGGACTAATCCGAGATGTCAGTGAGAGCTGGTACCCTTCATCTAATGACGATTTTGGCATCCTACTTGAAGATGACTTAGAAGTTTCCAGACGCTACTATCTATGGATCGAATATGCCCTCACAGTCTACCACTACGCCCACACGTGTCCCTCCCTCCCTAAGCAAATCCATTTGCAGCAAAAATCTAAAATATACAAATTTCCAAAGGTAGAAACAATACAAGTCCCACACTCTAGTATCCACATAAATCCCATATTGTTCAATTAAAAAGAACAATGATGCATTGAACTAATAGTAGAAACCTACGTTTTTACATCATAATTTGATGTAATAAGGCCTCCGGAAACAAATCTATGAAAACTTACAATATAAATACAAGATTTCTGGTAAAAAAACTCCATTAAAAATAATAATACTAATAATAATAATAATATGTAATAAATAATTTAAGCATACTATATCCTTTAATATGCCAAGAAGTTAAAGACCAGCCAATTTTAAACTAAAAATAAGATAAACAAAGTAAAGTAAGAAAAAAATGATTGAAACTCGCGAGGGAGAGGATTAAAAAGAATGAAAAACAATCATCGAGATGTATTTAGTTTCTGTTTTGTTGAAAAGTAACTCACCAAGATCGTTTATATGCTAATAATTAACATGAAATGCACTTGTCATGCCAAATATTGGTGTACCTGACGGGGGCATGGACAGCAAGGGGTTGGCAACAATGAGGCCTCGGTTTAGGTCTCTAACCCATCCACGCTCGACAGTAGAAAACTTCAAAATATATGTATATAATTTATTTTTACTTTTTTTTAAGGAGTCTGATAATCTCTGCATTAACTTAAACAACTAAACACAAAATAACAGGAAAAACGACGTCTAGGTTATTAGATCCAAAGAAAGATAATAAATTTAGATAATCGACATAAGAAAACCAGATTGTTCAAAAATTCTTCTAAGCGAACGAGAGAGAAATGTTTGAATATAAAGAACACGAAGAAGGACTGATTGTAGAGATTTGTCTAGGGCAACAAAGGGACATATCAGGAGATAAATGATAAGAAGGTTTTGAAGCTTACCGAGATGCTTTAATGGCGAGAGCAACTGCGATGAATTAGGTTTTCGCTTGCACTTTTCTTTCGTTGTAATTTAGGGGTGGGTTTTGAGTGTTTCTCGGTTTGCTTTGATGAGTCCCAGATGGCAAGAAGTGGGCGAGGTTATTAGCTATATATAAGGTCAAGCGGCTATTTCGGGTTTTAGTCTTGAAGCCGAAACATTGAAAATATCCCGCCCACTCAACTTCTCTTTTGATTTGTTGGAGACTCTACATACAATTCGTGGCACGTGCATTGCACGTGGCCTACAAACATTACAACACATTCCTTTGGCTTTGAGGTTAAACGCGACCTTTAACTTTTTAAGATCTGGATCTTACTAACCAGAGAGGCACTGTGCTAGGCTGGGCATGGGAATATGGCGCCAAAGTTCAAGAATGTACTAGGATTTGAAACGCCTTGTAACGCGCGGGGGGGGGGGGGGGGGGGGGGAATTTTTTTTTTTTCATAAGAACAAATTAGATTTTATTCATGAATTAAATACTTGTTTAGTACAAGAATATTATTATTGGATAGGATAAGAAATATGAATTCAAGGGATTGGAACTTAGGATTTGGGAACAACCTTCACAAGTCTTACCACTTAGCTAAGTAGCACTTCCTGTGACATCGAAATCCCTTGCATATGTAGATAAGTTCCCCGGGACAAGGTTACAGAGAAGATTACAAGAACTTAGGTGCTTGGTTGTTAAACTTTCTTCTAATAAATTGAAAGTTGAAATCGTCCAACAAATAGTAGAGTTCATTTGTATTTACTTGTTAATTTTTCTAGAATTTTTTTTTTTTTTTCTATGGGCACATTTGAGCTCTTTTTAAGGGGGGTCGGGCCTTTTTCATTAAGAATATAGCCCATTCAATCTTATTGTCTACTGTGGCAAATAGGCCTATGGGACTGAAACTTGTTTTAAATTTTCATGGTCCAAGCCAAACTTGACTTTAGTTCAAGCCCAACACAATTACCAATCGGTATGCACTTTGACCCCATAGATCCGACCAAGGGCGAAGCCAGGATTTTCTTGTAGTGAGGGCAAACTATGGTTAGTGGTATAATTGAAGAACTTGAAGATGAATGGTTTTAAGGAGAAATTAAGAAGTTTTTGGTTATCGGTTGAAGAAAAGGTTATTTAGGTAATTTCAAATTAGTATATGAGAAGGCCCAGTCAAGAGGCAATTATTCAACACAAATTTGAAGAAGAGGGGGAAAAGGGAGGGGGGCAAAAATTGGAGCAAAGTGTGGGTGTGGGGGCAAATGGGGAGAGAGGTGAGGGAGAGGGGACAAATGGGGCATGTAATTAGTTGAAAATATAAGGGGTGCCTCAAAGTTCTGTGGGGGCAATTGCCCCCACCAGCTCCTTACTAGCTCTACCCCTGGGTCCGACTCGAATCAAAGGTTGAAGGATGAATTCAAGCTCGACCCAAAGAAAAGTTTTTTGAGTCGAAATTCATAAATGTATTGATATGTCCAAGATTTTATATTTATTATAAAATAAAGTATAATTGAGTTGGAACAGTTATGTGTGACATAAATGCCCAATCAATTACAATGTTGTGGGTTAAACCTCCCATCAAACTATAGTATTACGGGATTCAGTTTATTTCCTTTATTTATCACTTCTTATAATTTTACTATATTTTCTCTTCTAGCCCTTTAATCCACTTTATTATTTCATCTTTTACCACTTTAATCTCAATTTTTTTAATAATAATTCTCCAACTGTTTTTTTCACTTTTACCCCCTTAACTAGATAGATGATGCCTTATTCTCCAACTTTACTATATTTTCTCTTTTACCCTTCTAATCCATTTTATTGTTTTGCATCTCTTACCCTTTTAATCTTTTATTTTTAATAATACTCATTCCATCAAGCTATAATTTTTTAAGCTCCACTTTATTTCATTTATTCTTCACATCCCCTAACTTTACTATATTTTCTCTTTTATCCATTTAGGGTATGTTTGATTGCACATGGAAAATGGAAATTCATTTTCCACCTTAATCAAAAAGTCCACCAAAACATGGATTTCACTTTCCCACCCATATGGGTGGAAAAGTGAAATCCACCCATATTTTCCATCTCCAATTTTTTCACTCATATCTTCTTCTTCACCACCACCACCACCATTACACTAACATCGTCATCGTCACCATCACCGTCGTCGTCGCCTTCATCGTCGTCGTCGCCGTCACCGTCATCACCATCTCCGACCACCTTTCCTCTCTCTCTCTCTCTCTTCTTCTCCTTCTCCATCCCTCACCTCCACCACCACCACTACCATGTTCTCCCCTCATCTTCTTCCTCACTTACCCCCGTCGTCATCGCCACCGCCACCATCACCGTCACCACCGCTGCTATCACCACCACCGCCATCGCCACCGCCACTTATCTTCTTCCTCTCCACCTTCTCTCATATTTCTTTCTCCTCCTCCTCTCCTTTTTAATTTTCCCATGATTTTATCCAAGTAAAATCAAACAATAGAATTTGATTTTCCAACCCTACCTATTTTCCATCACAATTTTCCCATGGATTTCAAATTCTATGGAAAGTCACTTTCCATGCAATCAAACATACCCTTAGTCTATTTTATTATTTTTAATCTTTTACCCTTTTAATCTCAATTTTACCCCATTAACCTAAGAGATGATGTTCGTGTTGTAAGCATGGGAGAACTCTAGTACATATATATATATATATATGAAAAAAAAAAAGGAGGATTGACTCATCATCTTCGTTTGCCTACTGAACTTCTGCAAATCAAAATTTTATTAGTTTTACCAACAATTTTGCTTCTTCATCTTCCAAATAAGCTCCAAAGTCTATATATAAAAAATGTATCATCATCATGAGAAGGAAGAGAAGTAGAAAAAATGTTGGTAAATCATTGGATTGTAAGTTGCGGTCATACAACCGATCCAATTCTTTCTATATCGAAGCCATTGCAAATTACTGAGATTTTATAAAACTGTCGACTCTTTCAGTGGAGGGCAACTCAGTCAGACATGTTTGTACTCGTCTAGGGATCGTGTACAAATTTTCTTAATGCATGATGAACCTTATTTTTTTTATTTTATTTTATTCCTGTTGTTACGGGAAAATGAAAATTTGAACTTGTATACGCGAATTGGGTTTAATTATTTTCAATCTCTTTCTCTTTCATTTTTTTTCTTTTGGTGTGCGTGTGTATGGAAATGTTTTTGCTTTTAGGGATTTGGTGTTTTTTTGTCTTCTTTGGTATCTAGCATGGAAAATTCTAGGTTTGTATTTTCTTTTCTTTTTTCTTTTTTTTTCCTAATGTTTTTCTTTTTTTAATTGTTAAATTCAGGAAAAATAGTCTTTATGCATTGTAATTAGTGAAATAATTAGTGAAAATATGGAGTTTTTTTATTATTATTTTTTTTTACTTCAAGTGCTAAAGCTACTTGGTAGCTCATAAGAAATTTACTTAGTAGGAAAAAAAATACGGACTATAAACCTAGGATGTTTATTTTTAATCTTAAAACTCAAATTGAGGGGAGGAGTTTTTTATGGATTGCCACGGTTTTTTCTCACCAGATGGATGGACATTCTCAACTCTCTCTCTCTCCCTTTGGAGTGAAAGCCATCCAACATGCGAATTAGATCTAAGATTAATGAATGCTGATCTATCGATCTTGGGTTGGAGAAAATAAATCTCAAAATTTGGAGATACGGCTTTGATGATGATTTTCCATTGAAAAAATGTTTGCTCCACAAATAAGTTGTGGGCCAAACAATTGTTCTCTAATATGGTTCGTAGAACTGACTCATAACTTTTGAGTTAAGGTTTTGATGATGATGGGAACTCAACTCATTTTTATAGTGGAAAAAACTAGGGTTTCCCCCGGGATTGTTATCATACTAAAAGAAGGTTGAGTAAAAGTGGGTTGACAAAAAAATTTGGAAGCCAAAAATAGTTTATTTGGGTGATTTAGATATTAGTATACATTTGGTGAATATTTGAACTGACCCATAAATTATTGAATTAATGATAAATATTCGACTCATCATTTTGGTTTTTCAACATTGGAAAATCAATTAAGTCAAGACCAGGTAAGATGCCCCATTACCATATAATAGAAACGATGTTACATGGCACATTTTGATTGGAGTTTAAAACTCACTGGACTCCTAAATAAGCTGTTTTCTGTGTGGCACGCAGCCTGATGTGTTTAATCTTCAATTACAAAGGCGCCACACATACATCATTTGCTACTATAGGAATGTGACACCATTTTTTATCACCACTCTTGGAAAATATCCAATTTTAATGTTCAGTTGTTTAGGGCCAAATAAGAACGTACCAAAAAGTACCACACGACTATTTGTGAAAGTTCATAGAAAACAAATATTAATTATAATTCACATTTCCTTTAATGATAAGCCTATCAATGGAGAATCGAAAATTCGAATTCAAATATTATCTACAAAATTTGAATATTGAATTCAAATATATTTTTTAATATTCGAAATAAAAATGATATATATTCGTAATACAAATTTATTTTTTTCATATTTAATAAAATATAAAAGGTGGTTTGCAATATTTTTCAAATAATTTATGATTAAGTTTTTAACTTGAGAAAGAAAAACTCTTTACTTACTAAGGAAAGTTTCATGACTACATTACCTTGTGTCATTCAAAAAATGGTCCGATGTCATAAGGATGTAAAGGACAAAATTCTAAGACTTGAAAATTATTTTTGATGGTAGAAATGGAACTTATTTTTTCCACTTAAGATTAGAATTTTATTAAATGAGTTATATATGTCAGGTTAGGTTATCTATTTAATAAATATGTCGGGTTCAGGTTTAAGGTTTTGATATGCTTTTTAAATGGATCGGATTTGGGTTGGGTAAATTTTAAGTAGACCCTTACATCAACACGAGAGGACCCGACTCACTATCATCCCTATTGAATCACGTTTTAAAGTACTTTTTTGTCACTTACCTTGTGTATATTTCTTTTTTATTTTGTAGAGTTGCTATTGGCACCTCAACTTTTACTTATTAGACCCCAATTTCTTAAATTATTTATCACACCCCAACTAAAGATTAAAATGGACTCTGCAAACACTACAAAGGTTTGGAACAAATTATATTTTCAACATTACAAAACATATTTTTTATAATTTATTAGTTGTTTACAATTATGATCAGGCTCGTATAATATCCAAAATCCAAAACCCAAAAAGTAGAAAATCTAGCAAAAAATGAGAGAGCTTCAATTGGCACCCCACCTTTTACTTATTCCCGATCATTCATTTATTTTCTTTATTTTCAATTGGAGTGCCTATAGCAACTCTCTTGTTTTTTTGAGTGAGTAAATAATGAGGATGAATAATGATGTGAAGATGTGGTTGGATGGATAAAGTTCAATGTGTTCGGAAATATGCCAATTTGAAGATTTGCGTAGTTGGATTGGAAACACACGGATCATTGACGTGGAAAATAATTCAAAAGCCCGCCCAAATTTGGATTTCATTTCATATATTTTTTCATAAAACAATGTCTCTTCATATCTCCTTTGCGAAACCCTAACCCCTAGAGGTAACTAACCCACCTCATTCGTTGATCGAATACGGTTTGGATTGATTCATACTGATTTCTGACAAACTTCCTGTCAATTATCACTAATTTTATCTTTTTCTTGCAGGAAAAGCAATAAAAGGAGGCAAAATCGAAGGCCACTAGCTCTGGTGAGTTTTTATCTTCTTCTTTTTTATCGTTTTAATTTTGTTTCAAATATTTATGATTTGCGAAGAAAATCAGTTCAAAGCATATAATTTCAGATTTGAGATTTATTTATTTTTTCATTTTGATTAGGTTATCTATGTATAAAAAGCTCCTATAAGAGATAGAGCGAGTAGGAAGCCAACAAAGAAGGGGAAACTAGCTAAGGAACTCAAATTGATTGAATCTCTCACACAAATCATAGTCGATTTCTCTATGTTCATCTCTCTTTCTCAACCCTAATCGATTTCTAATCAAGATCATAAATTAAAGATCGGATTGAGGATAAGATTACCATACAGAGGAATACAATGTAAATCTAGGGTCTTGACTGGATGTTACATTACTAATATAATTCCTCGTAGGAAATTAGAAAAAATTCCTTATGTGCTTTGGAAAGGCTATACTCATAACTTGGGTTACCTAAAAGTGTGGGGGTGTCTATGTAAAGTAGGAATCCCCCCCCCCCCCCCCCCCCCAAAAAAAAAAAAAAAAAAGAGGAAGATATGATCTAAAACAGTTGATTGTGCATTTTAAGATACTCTAGAAATAGTATTTCATATAGATTCTTAGCTCTAGGATTTAATGAAGATGATGTTGATGGCAATATCATCATTGAAGTTAGGGATATTGATTTTTTTGAGGATATTTTTCCAATGAAGGTTAAAGCTTCTTTAAGTTCCAATGACAAAAGAAAAATGGTGAAATGCCAATTCTTTAAGAGATAGATCACAGTGAGGCTGTGGAAAAAATAAAACCTAAAAGGAGTAAAAGAGTTAAAAAAGAAACCAATCTAAGAGATGATTTCTATACTTATTTAGTTGACGATGATCCATTATCTTATCAAGAAGTGGTGACATCTCCTAATGCTATTTTGGAAATAAGTCATCAATAGTGAATTAGAATTAATCAAGTTAAACCATACTTGGAAATTAGTAAAGTTACCAAAAAACACCAAATCTATTGGATGCAATGAGTATTTAAAAAAATAAAAATAAATGGATCAATAGACAAGTTTAAAGCATGGTTGGTTGCCAAATGTTTTAAACAGAACGAAGGAATAAATTACTTTGATTCGTACTATACAGTCACTATGATAGCTACTGTCAGAGTTTTAACAACCTTAGCTTTGATTTATAAAGTAGTTGTTCACCGACTAGATGTCAAAACAACATTCTTAAATTCTCAAATGGTGATTTAAAAAAATTAATTTATATGAAACAACCTGAAAGGGAATGTGGTTCCTGGTTAAGAGAACAAAGTGTATATGTTAGTAAAGTTCTTATATGAACTAAAACAAATACATAAACAATGGCATGAGAAGTTTGATTTTGTTTTAAAGTATAGTGGACATATCTTCAATGATTGTGATAGGTGTGTGTATAACAAATTTAGTGGTAAGACTGGTGTGATTATTTGCTTGTACGTAGATGATATGTTAATTTTGGGAACAAATATAAAAATAGTTGAGGAAACTAAATCTTTTCTAAATTCCAAATTTAAGATGGAAGATTTAGGAGAAGT
Source organism: Akebia trifoliata (assembly GCF_017979445.1). Lineage (NCBI taxonomy): Eukaryota > Viridiplantae > Streptophyta > Magnoliopsida > Ranunculales > Lardizabalaceae > Akebia > Akebia trifoliata. Next base: position 36,742,904 of record NC_141375.1, read on the forward strand.
TGATGTCATGTTAAGGATTAAAAATAGTTAGAAAAAGATATATGATCTGTATTGTCTCAAAGCTATCACTATGTAGAAATTTTTTTAAAGAAGTTTGGGCACTTTGAGAGTGTTTGTTTTGATTCATTTAGATATGAATATGAAATTAAAAAAAAATAGAAGTGATAGTGTGTCACAGAAGAAATATGTTAGGATCATAAGAAGTTTGATGTATTTAATGAATTGTACTCGTTTAACTATAGTCTTTGTTGTGGGGGTGTTAAATAGGTTCACTAGTAATCATAGTAAAAAATCATTGGACAACATTAGTGAGAGTTCTCAAATATTTGAGAGGAATTATAGACATGAACTTACATTTTAGTGGAAGTTTAAATATGTTAGAAGGGTACATCGATGTGAACTGGATATCAAAATCCGATGAATCCAAGTATACTAGTGGTTATATTTTCACACTAAGTGAAGAAGTTGTCACTTGAAAATTATCCAAGCAGATATATATGGCTAAATCTACAATAAAATTAGAGTTCATTGCATTAGAATTAACTGAAATTAAGGTTGAATGACTGAGAAATCTATTGATAAGTATTATTTTATGGGAAAAACTAATGCCATCAACATGTATTCATTGTGATAGTCAGGCTATTATAGTTAAGACTAAAAATCATATATATAATAGTAAGAGTAGACACAAATTCTATATACTAAATCTTTTATAAGAATTTTATAAAATCTAACTCAAACATTAGAGGTTCTTTGTAACAGGGAGTATAGACGTTTTTTAGAAGTGCAGTGCATCATATCACAGAGAGCAAGATCTCAAGGTAATCACAAAAATCACATCTACAAAATATATATAGATAGCAATAATGTAGTGAATAGATTGTGACATTAAGCTGGTGCCTCGACCCTGATTACAATGATCAGGTTAACTCCAGATGAGATGTTGAGCCAATATAGTGTGACTTGTAAAGTTGCCGTTATTGAATTCGAAGCTCATGGGCTTTTACCTTTTGCACGAGATGGGCTTTTACCTATATCCCTGGGCCCTCTATAGGGCCACTAACACCGTTGAAGAGGAGAGGACTTCCAGGCAAATCCCAATTGTCCATTGAAGGAAAAAGTAATGCGTGCGTAGACAAAGAAGAGGTGGTCGTGGAGGCACGAAGGCCAAATGACAATCAAAAAAGCCAGCCACACGTCAAAGGAACCACCTCTCCACAATCAATAAAGATCAGCCACATATCCAAAGTAATCATCATAACTTGGACTGGAACGTCCAATTTCCATGAATCCACCCAGAAATTTCATCCTCTCTAATTATATATAAATCTCTCAGTTTGGTTTGTTATTTACAGTAGTTGTCAAGTGTTTATTTTTTTCGTAATTAATTAATTAAATTCAGCGAAAGAAAGATGGGTATGGTATTTGGAAAAATTTGTGTCGAAACCCCAAAATTCGAGGTCATCCAATCTACCAGTGACTACGAGGTTCGCAAATACCCTCCTTGTGTCGTGGCTCAAATCACATACGACCCGTCATCAGAGTTCCGAGGAAACCCAGATGGAGGTTTCAGTGTCCTGGCCAATTACATCGGTGTCCTCGGTCAACCACAGAACACTAAAACTGCAAAGATTGCGATGACAACCCCTGTCATAACCCGAATAACACCAGCAGCTGATAATGATGATTCAGAGAAGATAGCCATGACAGCGCCTGTTCTTACTACTACTACTACTACTACGATGATGAACACGAATAATAATAATAATAAGCTGCTGGTGACGATGCAGTTCGTGCTGCCTTCCAAGTACACAAAAGCAGAGGAGGCGCCTATGCCGACAGATGAGAGGGTAGTTATAAAGGAGGAGGCGGAAGGGGAGAGGAAGTATGGGGTGGTTAGGTTCTCAGGAGTGGCAACTGATACTGTGGTGGAAGAGAGGGTGAATAAGTTGAAGAATCACTTGGAGAGAGATGGGTTCAAGGTAGTTGGGGAGTTCTTGCTGGCAAGGTACAATCCACCATGGACTTTGCCTCCCTTCAGGACCAACGAGATCATGATCCCCATTGAGTGAGTTTTGAGTTTTTCTACTATATATATATAGTATACTTGTTGTACTTAATGTGTTGTGTTGGCCTGTTGGATGGATGGTATCATAAACCTATCACTTATTTATCTACGATTGTATCATTAACCTATTGATTTATTCATCAGTAACTCATGTCTTGTATGGTAATCATGAAATCTATAATTTTGGCTATAAAACCCATGAATAAGGTATGTTATACATCTATACTAGTAAATGCCTGTGCCTATGGCACAGGTTATTCACGCGTGCATGTGTTCCTAACATGTTGGGAAGTTATCGGAGAGGAGTAGAAGATGGGTTCTTGTGTGGGAGTGAGAGACCTTATTTGGGTTTGGGGTGAGAATGAACCAACCTAATTTGGGTCTAGATAAAAGGAGTATTTTCATTGAAAAGACCAACAAAATATTCAAATTGTGGGTGTGTATTTAGGAATTAAAATGCATAGACCTTAACTTGGGGTCAACAATAAATATTCGAGTGGAGATACAAGAAAAATGTCCAAAGCATGAAGTGATAAATACAATAATATAAAGTACAAAATGGAAACTGAAAATCCACATTTATCCACAAAACTCAACAAAAATCATAGATCTAATCACCATTAAATGAATAAAATTGAACATAAAAACAATGCCCAAAACTCATATTGAGAAATCTACAAGTAACCACTAAAATCAAAAGATAACCAAATCCAAATACATATGGAAATTAGATGCTTGTAACCAGAAACTCAATCATGGATTTGCATCACATGCCATTATAGATATTTGGGGTATATTATTGAAAATGGGTTTGCATAACAGCCATTATATTGGGTTAGAGATGGAGAAATTATCTATCATGCAATTAAAATTTTGATTATAGAAAACTGATTTGGCGCTACAAAAAAAAAGAAGAGTCTTTCAAGAGCTTGTGCCTAATCACCTACAAGTCGTATTGGTATTTCTTTTCTCTTTATTAACTTTAAGTCGAGTCAAACTAAGAGGAATTCAATGGAACTTGGGTTGTGTACACATAATTAAAGGGTTTTTTATTTTCAAATTAGTATCTCTATTATGATATTTTCAATGGAAAGTTATGAATGCGGGAGCAAAGTGTGAGCTAGGAAGTAGATAGATTGGCCAAGACAAAAAGAGTCCAACAATCCAATCATTTCAGGGGCATTAAATTTGCATACCCATTAAAACAGTCCACCTAGGAATCATGACACACAACTTCACAGATTAATGGGAGCATGTAAACTAACTTGAGCATGGTTTTTGAAACTATTTTTTTACCCCATCAAAAAATAGAAAATCACCCAGAAAGCATAGAAAACTACCAAAAATCAGTTGCAGGTTTAAACTATAGAAACCCAAAACCATTACAAACCATTTAAAATATAGAAAATCATTTGCGAAACAATAGAAAATTACCAAATACCATTTGGAGATTTCAAAATTGGAAAGCACAATCAGTACCTATGGGAATTAGATGCTTGTAACCAGAAACTCAATCTTGGCTTTGCATCACATGCCATTATAGACATTTGGGGGATATTATTGAAAAGGGGTTTGCATAGCAGCCATTCTAGATATTGAAGGAATTTGCATCACAATCTGTAATGGATATAGGGGTTTATATTGAAAAGGGGTTTGCATCACAGTTTGTAATGGATATAAGTGGTGTATCGGTATTGGAGGGATATTATTGAAAACGGGTTTGCATCATAGCTTGTAATGGAAATAAGGGGTTTATAGGTATTGGGGGGATATTATTGAAAAGGGTTTTGCATCACAACCTGTAATGGATATAAGGGGACAGCCACTATTTTATTAGCATTGAGTTTGAACCAGAAACTCGATTATGGGTTTGCAGGGTTGCTAAGGTTTGCATCATAGCCATTCAAACCAACCCGTTCCAAATAGAGAACAAGAGAGAGAGGGAGAGTGAGAGAGAGCCTGGGTTTGTAGGGTAGCCATTCAAACCAGCTTAAAAAAGAGATCAAGAGAGAGAACTTGCAAAGGGGTTTGTAGGAATGCTCCAAGAAAAAAGTCTCTTTTCACTTTTCAAGAATATTGCAAAATACACGTCTTGATGTTGTATTGATTTTTTTGTATCATTCATGCACACCTCTTGCAATTTATTTAAATGCATCTTGAATTTGTCATGTGATGGATTTATAGATACTAGCTACTTTAAGGCAATATTTTAATGAATTGGATCATACCTCTACAAATCCACCCCCAAAGTTAACACCACTTCTGAAATTATGAACAATATGAAGATTGAGGGAAGCAGAGTTGAATTGAGTCAGGATGAATACCCTTTTTATGCCACTTTTAATGCAGTTGCTCATCGAGACATCAATATATAAGCCTGAAGCATCTTCCGATGGGGTAACTATAGATCACACAAAATGTATTACCATGCCAACGACTATCATTCAATATTCATGATCAGAAAAAAGAAACCAATAAAAGATAGAACACAGAATTACATTTATCGCAAAGGTTAGTGATTCCTCACCATTTGACCATTCAGCATGGGAGGATGGGATTCTTTCCAAAACAACGAATTAGGCTTATTCACGTGAATCAAATTTAGGATATCAAAATATTCTAAGAAAAACAGGAATCAGTATTTCTTACAGCCGATTTGGCTCTTATACTAGTAAGAGGAAAAAAGGCGAGTCCCTGCGCCACCACCCCATATGATTGAAGCAACACTTTTGGGGTCAGCTTTTTTGCTTGGGAAGTGCCAGTTTTTGTTGTGTCCGAAATCAAAATCCAAATGTAAATAAGAGCATATACCAAATAACCATTGACAGATAAAAAAATCCACAAATTTATTTAATATGTCAAACTAAGGCAACTTAATACACTATCCATGAAGAAAAATCAAAACCCACATTTCAATTATTGCACTTATAAAATGTGTTAAAAAATTAAAGCTTGTGCAGAGCAATCATTAAACATTGAAGAAAATCTCAGTTGATCTTTGTTTGTTAGTGATGGAAATGGATTTATTGCATGGAAATTACTTACCATAGTCTCTTTGTTGAAACAGAGAACACAACAGCAGTTTTATAAATTCTACCCCCGTATTCAGTTTTCAAACTCTTTGAACTCCCTTGGATCATCCCTCTACACCCCCAGAATCCATTGTCTCCATTACTAATTACACCTCCCTTGCTAACTTACACCAAATGGCCATTGATCTTCAAGGTTGCACATCAAATATCCATTGCAGTAGTAGATACTCTTAAACTATTTCACGAATTTTTGATTAACTTTCTGAGATTACCGAAAGACCCTTTGAAAAATCACGAAATCTTAATCAAAAATCTCAAACCAAAAAACTAAATATCTTTAATTAAAAATATTTAACCAATCCTAATTAAAATCTTTAACCGATAAAAAAATACAAGCAAATAAGGATAAATAAATATTAACAAACAAACAAATAAAGGAATTTTAGAACTTTAAAAGATTAAGACCTTATCAGTCAAAGTGGATCCCACGAATATCAAATTTAAGAATTTGCTCATAAAACTTGAATCTTGACACCTTAAAAATTTTGAATCATAGAATTTCCCAAGAATCCAAACCCATTGGAATTGTTAATGACACTTCCTAAGAAACCCCTAAAAAATTGGAGACTTCACCGATTTGAAAATAAATCTAGAAAGTCCTTAAACATTTAAAATATTAGTAAAGAGGTTTAAAAATCCAAAACTCCACAAAACTAAGAGGGCTTTATACCGAGACAACTAAAAACTCTTAGAATAATTAAATTTTGGCCAAAGGGTGAGTGCGAAGAAGAAGTTAACATGTGATAAGATTTTGAAAAGGACTAGAGAAGAGGACTTCTACTCAAGATCCTGTTAGACCCCAATAATTGTGTGGCTCAATTGACCTACACGTTTTAGTTTTTGACTTGCACAATGATTCTACCAATTAAAGAAACGTCAATAATTAATGATAAATCCCAATAATATTAGAATTAGAAATACTCTTTAGGTTTTAGTAGGAGACCTTAATGGATATGAATCCTACTAAAAAAGGATTTCTAGGCCCTCTATTTCCATCTATTTAAGTGGAACAACACCCCGTAATAGACACAAGCATACACATAAAATGTGAGAAGAGATTGGGTTTTAAATTGTGGTGATCTCTATCAATCACTAGAACCTTAGTTAATCCAACATAGACAGGAAAGAGAAGGTGAGTTTGAAAAATTAAAGAACACGTGGATTACGAAAGGCACATCTCCAATTATATCTTGGATCATCGATTTAACTTATGAAACAAGGTAAGTAACTTAAACTTTTGATCTTTAGGAATATGAATCACTACTACAAAAAACACTTTAAACAACATCTTTATTTTTTAAATAAACCTTGGTTTAGAGTTTATTTTTCGCGGAATCAAAGTTGGGCGAAATTTTGTGCGACGGTAGACAACGGATTTTAATAAAGTCGGAGTGCAATACTTAAAAGTTGGGGTGTCAATAGTAGTTATATAAAAAATCTCTAAATTTCTCATTCCTTTCTTCCTCTCCTCTCTCAAATGAATCTAAGTGTGTGTTTGGTAACACTTCTGAAGTTTGAATGGAGGTGGTCCACCTTTAAAATTCAGACTTTAGAAGATTTATTTCCGTTTGTTTTGGTCCAGATTTCAGACTTCAGAACCAAAATTCAGAAGTTTTGAATCAGCGATGGAGAAATGCTGGACGAAACTTCTGAAATCTTATTTTTTTTTATTCCTAAAATATCCTCTTCAAAATTTTGATTTCTCCCATTTATCTTTTCTTTATACGAACCTTAAAACCCTTATTTTTAACTTTTATACCTTTCATTTCTTTTCTACTTCTCCTTTATTTATAATTGTATTATCAAAGTCTCTCCCCTTTCTTTCGTTTCGTGTTCGAACATCCTATATTTTTTAACAAAAACTAAAACGCTATATATTTCAACTAGAAAATAAATGATTATTTATTGTTTTCAGTATTATCTTGTTGGAATATAATTTATCAAGTATAAATTCAAATTGAAAACAATACTTTTGAGGTGTTTGAATTGAAATTAAATGTGTAGATGGTTTTATTATGCATAGTCGAGCGGAGAGTGAGATACGGGCGTTTAAAAAAGCGTCAGAAATTTCGAGTTTTCGATGGGAACGGTCATCCGGGCGGAGTATCTCGTTGTTTGCCATTTTCGGCAAAGAAGACGAGTTCGGATCGGGAAGCTTTCTACTCGGGAAACGTAGGCATTTTCGATACGGACGATTGGGCGTGGATTACGTTAAAAACTGATAGACGGGCGATGAGATATGACCATCTGAACGCGCACGTGTCCTGCCCCAAAAAATGTGTACCCCCACGGAAATCACATTTTTCGGAAAGCATCCCGACCAGCGGGACGAAATCAGGGAACATGGTGACGTAGCTAACATCCGTACGGACGAGTGGGTATGTGCTACGAATTTTTCGAGTCGAGCGGAGAGTGAGATACGGGCGTTTAAGAAGGCGTCAGAAATTTCGAGTTTTCGACGGGAACGGTCGCTCTGGCGGAGGTTCTCGTTGTTTGCCATTTTCGGCAAGGAAGACGAGTCCGGACCTTGAATCTTTTTACCCGGGAAACGTAGGCATTTTCGATACGGACGATTGGGCATGGATTACGTTAAAAATCGGAAGACGGGTGATGAGATACGACCATTTGAACGCGCACGTGTCCAGCCTCGAAAAAGGTGTACCCCCGCGGAAATCACATTTTTCGTAAAGGATCCCGGCCTGCGGGACGAAATCCAGGAACATGGTGACGTAGCTAACATCCGTACGGACGAGTGGGTATGTGCTACGAATTTATCGAGTCGAGCGGAGAGTGAAATACGGGCGTTTAAGAAGGCGTCAGAAATTTCGAGTTTTCGACGGGAACGATCGCTCTGGCGGAGGTTCTTGTTGTTTGCCATTTTCGGCAAGGAAGACGAGTCCGGACCTTGAATCTTTTTACCCGGGAAACGTAGGCATTTTCGATACGGACGATTGGGCATGGATTACGTTAAAAATCGGAAGACGGGTGATGAGATACGACCATTTGAACGCGCACGTGTCCAGCCTCGAAAAAGGTGTACCCCCGCGGAAATCACATTTTTCGTAAAGGATCTCGGCCTGCGGGACGAAATCCAGAAACATGGTGACGTAGCTAACATCCGTACGGACGAGTGGGTATGTGCTACGAATTTATCGAGTCGAGCGGAGAGTGAGATACGGGTGTTTAAAAAAGCGTAAGAAATTTCGAGTTTTCGATGGGAATGGTCGCCCGGGCGGAGCTTCCCGTTGTTTGCCATTTTCGGCAAGGAAGACGAGTTCGGATCGGGAATCTTTCTGCTCGGGAAACGTAGGCATTTTTGATACGAACAATTGGTCGTTGATTACGTTAAAAACTGTAAGACGGGCGATGAGATACGACCATTTGCACGCGCACGTGTCCTGTCCCGAAAAAGGTGTACCCATCGGAAATCACGTTTTTCGGAAATGATCCTGGCCTGCGGGACGAAATTCATGAACATGGTGACGTAGCTAACATCCGTACGGACGAGTGGGTATGTGCTACGAATTTTTCGCGTCGAGCGGAGAGTGAGATACGGGCGTTTAAAAAACGGTCAAAAATTTCGAGTTTTCGACGGGAACGGTCGCCCTGGCGGAACTTCTCGTTGTTTGCCATTTTCGGCAAGGAAAACGAGTCCGGACCTTGAATCTTTCTACCGGGAAACGTAGGCATTTTCGATACGGACGATAGGCATGGATTACGTTAAATACCGGAAGACGGACGATGAGATACGACCATTTGAACGCGCACGTGTCCTGCCTCGAAAAAGGTGTACCCCCGCGGAAATCACGTTTTTCGGAAAGGATCCCGGCCTGCGGGACGAAATCCGGGAACATGGTGACGTAGCTAACATCCGTACGGACGAGTGGGTATGTGCTACGAATTTATCGAGTCGAGCGGAGAGTGAGATACGGGCGTTTAAAAAAGCGTCAGAAATTTCGAGTTTTCGACGGGAACAGTCGTCCGGGCGGAGTATCTCGTTGTTTGCCATTTTCGACAAGGAAGACGAGTTCGGATCGGGAAGCTTTCTACACGGGAAACGTAGGCATTTTCGATACGGACGATTGGTCGTTGATTACGTTAAAAACTGTAAGACAGGTGATGAGATACGACCATTTGAATGCGCACGTGTCCAGCCTCGAAAAAGGTGTACCCCCGCGGAAATCACATTTTTCGTAAAGGATCCCGGCCTACGAGACGAAATCCAGGAACATGGTGACGTAGCTAACATCCGTACGGACGAGTGGGTATGTGCTACGAATTTATCGAGTCGAGCGGAGAGTGAGATACGGGCGTTTAAAAAAGCGTAAGAAATTTCGAGTTTTCGACGGGAACGGTCGTCCGGGCGGAGCTTCCCGTTGTTTGCCATTTTCGGCAAGGAAGACGAGTTCGGATCGGGAATATTTCTGCTCGGGAAACGTAGGCATTTTTGATACGAACGATTGGTCGTTGATTACGTTAAAAACTGTAAGACGGGCGATGAGATACGACCATTTGCACGCGCACGTGTCCTGTCTCGAAAAAGGTGTACCCATCGAAAATCACGTTTTTCGGAAATGATCTTGGCCTGCGGGACGAAATCCGTGAACATGATGACGTAGCTAACATCCGTACGGACGAGTGGGTATGTGCTACGAATTTTATGCGTCGAGCGGAGAGAGAGATACGGGCGTTTAAAAAAGCGTCAGAAATTTTGAGTTTTCGACGGGAACGGTCACCTGGGCGGAGCATCTCGTTGTTTACCATTTTCGGCATGGAAGACGAGTCCGGACCGGGAATCTTTCTGCTCGGGAAACGTAGGCATTTTCGATACGGACGATTGGGCATGGATTACGTTAAATACCGGAAGACGGGCGATGAGATACGACCATTTGAACGTGCACGTGTCCTGCCTCGAAAAAGGTGACCCCCGCGAAAATCACGTTTTTCGGAAAGGATCCCGGACTGCGGGACAAAATCTAGGAACATGGTGACGTAGCTAAGATCCGTATAGACAAGTGGGTATGTGCTACGAATTTTTCGAGTAGAGTGGAGAGTGAGATACGGGCGTTTAAAAAAGCGTCAGAAATTTCGAGTTTTCGACGGGAACGGTCACCCGGGCGGAGCTTCCCGTTGTTTACCATTTTCGGTAAAGAAGACGAGTACGGACCGGGAATCTTTCTACTCGGGAAACGTAGGCATTTTCGATACGGACGATTGGGCATGGATTACGTTAAAAATCGAAAGACGGGTGATGAGATACGACCATTTGAACGCGCACGTGTCCAGCCCCGAAAAAGGTGTACCCCCGCGGAAATCACATTTTTCGTATAGGATCCCGGCCTGCGGGACGAAATCCGGGAACATGGTGACGTAGCTAACATCCGTACGGACGAGTGAGTATGTGCTACGAATTTATCGAGTCAAGCGGAGAGTGAGATACGGGCGTTTAAAAAAGCGTCAGAAATTTTGAGTTTTCGACGGGAACGGTCGCCTGGGCGGTGCTTCTCGTTGCTTCCCATTTTCGGCAAGAAAGACGAGTCTGGACCAGGAATCTTTCTACTCGGGAAACGTAGGCATTTTCGATACGGACGATTGGGCGAGGATTACGTTAAAAACCGGAAGACGGGCGATGAGATACGACCATTTGAACGCGCACGTGTCTTGTCTCGAAAAAGTTGTACCCCCGCGGAAATCACGTTTTTCGGAAAAGATCCTGTCCTGCGGGACGAAATCAGGGAACATGGTGACGTAGCTAACATCCGTATGGACGAGTGGGTATGTGCTACGAATTTTTCGAGTCTAGCGGAAAATGAGATACGAGCGTTTAAGAAGGAGTCAGAAATTTCGAGTTTTGGACGGGAACGGTCGCCCGGGCGGAGCTTCCCGTTGTTTGCCATTTTCGGAAGGAAGACGAGTCCGGACCGGGAATCTTTCTCCTCGGGAAACGTAGGCATTTTCGATACGGACGATTGGGCATGGATTACGTTAAAAACCGAAAGACGGGCGATGAGATACGACCATTTGAACGCGCACGTGTCCTGCCCCGAAAAAGGTGTACCCCCACGGAAATCACGTTTTTCGGAAAGGATCCCGGCCTGCGGGACGAAATCCGGGAACATGGTGACGTAGCTAACATCCCTACGGACGAGTGGGTATGTGCTACGAATCTATCGAGTCGAGCGGAGAGTGGAGATACGGGGTTTAAAAAAGCGTCAGAAATTTCAAAATTTTTGACGGGAAACGGTCGCCCCGACGGAGCGTCACGTTGTTTGTCATTTTCAACAACGAGCGCCAATCTGACACTGGAATATTTCTCCTCGGGCAACGTCGGAATTTTCGATACGGACGATTGGGAGTGGATTTCGTTAAAAACCGAAATACGGGCCATGAGATACGACCATTTGAAATTGCACGTGTCTTTTTCTGAAAAAGGTGTACTCCCACGGAAATCACCTTCTTCGGAAAGGATCCCGGCCTGCGGGACGAAATCCGGGAACATGGTGACGTAGCTAACATCCGTACGGACGAGTGGGTATGTGTTACGGATTTTTCACGTCGAGCGGAGTGTGAGATACGGGGGTCTTAAAAAACGTCAGAAAATTCGAGTTTCCGACAGAAACGGTCGCCCCGACGGAGCGTCACGTTGTTTGTCATTTTCAACAACGAGCGCCAATCCGAAACTGGAATCTTTCTTCTCGGGCAACGTCGGAATTTTCAATACGGACGATTGGGAGTGGATTTTGTTAAAAACCGAAATACGGGCCATGAGATACGACCATTTGAAATTGCACGTGTCTTTTTCTGAAAAAGGTGTACTCCCACGGAAATCACCTTCTTCGGAAAGGATCCCGACCTGCGGGACGAAATCCGGAAACATGGTGACGTAGCTAACATCCGTACGGACGAGTGGGTTTGTGTTACGGATTTTTCGCGTCGAGCGGAGAGTGAGATACGGGCGTCTGAAAAAACGTCAGAAATTTCGAGTTTTCGACCGGAACGGTCGCCCCGACGGAGCGTCATGTTGTTTGTCATTTTCGACAACGAGCGCCAATCCGATATTGGAATCTTTCTCCTCGAACAACGTCGGAATTTTCGATACGGACGATTGGGAGTGGATTTCGTTAAAAACCGAAATACGGGCCATGAGATACGACCATTTGAAATTGCACGTGTCTTTTTCTGAAAAAGGTGTACCCCCACGGAAATCACCTTCTTCGGAAAGGATCCCGGGCTGCGGGACGAAATCCGGAAACATGGTGACGTAGCTAACATCCGTACGGACGAGTGGGTATGTGTTACGGATTTTTCGCGTCGAGCGGAGTGTGAGATACGGCGGTCTTAAAAAATGTCAAAAAATTCGAGTTTCCGACAGGAACGGTCGCCCCGACGGAGCGTCACGTTGTTTGTCATTTTCAACAACGAGCGCCAATCCGAAACTGAAATCTTTCTTCTCGGACAACGTCGGAATTTTCGATACGGACGATTGGGAGTGGATTTCGTTAAAAACCGAAATACGGGCCATGAGATACGACCATTTGAAATTGCACGTGTCTTTTTCTGAAAAAGGTGTACTCCCACGGAAATCACCTTCTTCGGAAAGGATCCCGGCCTGCGGGACGAAATCCGGGAACATGGTGACGTAGCTAACATCCGTACGGACGAGTGGGTATGCGCTTCGGATTTTTCGAGTCGAGCGAAGAGTGAGATAAGGGCGTCTGAAAAAATGTCAGAAATTTCGAGTTTCCGACTGGAACGGTCGCCCCGATGGAGCATCTCTTTGTTTGCAATTTTTGGCAAGGAGCGCCAATCCGAAACTTGAATCTTTCTCCTCGGAAAACGTTGGAATTTTCGATACGGACGATTGGGCATGGATTTCGTTAAAAACCGAAATACGGGCCATGAGATACGACCATTTGAAATCGCACGTGTCTTTTTCTGAAAAAGGTGTACCCCCACGGAAATCACCTTCTTCGGAAAGGATCCGGGCCTTCGGGACGAAATCCGGGAACATGGTGACGTAGCTAACATCCGTACGGACAAGTGGGTATGCGCTACATATTTTTCGAATCGAGCGGAGAGTGAGATACGGGCGTCTGAAAAAATGTCAGAAATTTCGAGTTTTCGACCGGAACGGTCTTCCCGACGGAGCGTCTCGTTGTTTGCCATTTTCGGCAAGGAGCGCCAATCCGAAACTTGAACCTTTCTTCTCGGACAACGTCAGAATTTTTGATACGGACGATTGGGCTTGAATTTCTTAAAAATCGAAATACGGGCCATGAGATACGACCATTTGAAATCACACATGTCTTTTTCTGAAAAAGGTGTACCCCCACGAAAATCACCTTATTCGGAAAGGATCCTGGCCTGCGGGATAAAATCCGGGAACATGGTGACGTAGCTAACATTCGTACGGACGAGTGGGTATGCGCTACGGATTTTTCGAGTCTAGCGGAGAGTGAGATACGGGAGTCTGAAAAAATGTCAGAAATTTCGAGTTTTCGACGGGAACGGTCACCCCGACGGAGCGTCTCGTTGTTTGCCATTTTCGGTAAGGAGCGCCAATCCGAAACTTGAATCTTTTTTCTCGAAAAATGTTGGAATTTTCGAAACGGAAGATTGGTCGTAGATTTCGTTAAAAACCGAAATATGGGCCATGAGATACGACCATTTGAAATCGCACGTGTCTTTTTCTGAAAAAGGTGTACCCTCACGAAAATCACCTTCTTTGGAAAGGATCCGGGCCTACGGGACGAAATCCGGGAACATGGTGACGTAGCTAACATCCTTACGGACGAGTGGTTATGCGATACGGATTTTTCGAGTCGAGCGGAGAGTGAGATAAGGGCGTCTGAAAAAATGTCAGAAATTTCGAGTTTTTGACGGGAACAGTCGCCCCGACAGAGCGTCTCGTTGTTTGCCATTTTCGGCAAGGAGCGCCAATCCGAAACTTGAATCTTTCTTCTCGAAAAACGTCGAAATTTTCGATACGGACGATTAGGCATAGATTTCGTTAAAAACTGAAATACGGGCCATGAGATACGCCCATTTGAAATCGAACGTGTCTTTTTCTGAAAAAGGTGTACCCCCACGAAAATCACCTTCTTCGGAAAGGATCCGGGACTACGGGACGAAATCTGGGAAAATGGTGACGTAGTTAACATCCGTACGGACGAGTGGATATGCGCTACGGATTTTTCGAGTCGAGCGGAGAGTGAGATATGGGCGTCTGAAAAAATGTCAGAAATTTCGAGTTTTTTACGGGAACAGTCGCCCCGACAGAGCGTCTCGTTGTTTGCCATTTTCGGTAAGGAGCGCCAATCCGAAACTTGAATATTTCTTCTCGAAAAACGTCGGAATTTTCAATACGGACGATTGGGCATGGATTTCGTTAAAAATCGAAATACGGGCCATGAGATACGACCATTTGAAATCACAAATGTCTTTTTCTGAAAAAGGTGTACCCCCACGAAAATCACCTTCTTCAGAAAAGATCCCGGCCTGCGTGACGAAATCAGGGAACATGGTGATGTAGCTAACATCCGTACGGACGAGTGGGTATGCGCTACGGATTTTTCGAGTCGAGCGGAGAGTGAGATACGGGCGTCTGAAAAAATGTCAGAAATTTTGAGTTTTCGACGGGAACGGTCGCCCGGACGGAGCGTCTCGTTGTTTGCCATTTTCGGCAAGGAGTGCCAATCCGAAACTTGAACCTTTCTTCTTGGACAACGTCAAAATTTTTGATACGGACGATTGGGCTTGGATTTCTTAAAAACTGAAATACGGGCCATGAGATACGACCATTTGAAATCACACATGTCTTTTTCTGAAAAAGGTGTACCCCCACGAAAATCACCTTCTTCGGAAAGGATCCTGGCCTGCGGGATGAAATCCGGGAACATGGTGACGTAGCCAACATCCGTACGGACGAGTGGGTATGCGCTACGGATTTTCGAGTCGAGCGGAGAGTGAGATAAGGGCGTCTGAAAAAATGTCAGAAATTTTGAGTTTTTGACGGGAACAGTTGTCCCGACAGAGCATCTCGTTGTTTTCCATTTTCGGCAAGGAGCGCCAATCCGAAACTTGAATCTTTCTTCTCGAAAAACGTCGAAATTTTCGATACGGACGATTGGGCATAGATTTCGTTAAAAACTGAAATACGGGCCATGAGATACGACCATTTGAAATCGCACGTGTCTTTTTTTGAAAAAGGTGTACCCCCACGAAAATCACCTTCTTCGGAAAGGATCCGGGCCTTCGGGACGAAATCCGGGAACATGGTGACGTAGCTAACATCCGTACGGACAAGTAGGTATGCGCTACATCTTTTTCGAATCGACCGGAGAGTGAGATACGGGAGTCTGAAAAAATGTCAGAAATTTCGAGTTTTCGACCGGAACGGTCTTCCCGACGGAACGTCTCGTTGTTTGCCATTTTCGGCAAGGAGCGCCAATCCGAAACTTGAACCTTTCTTCTCGGACAACGTCAGAATTTTTGATACGGACGATTGGGCTTGAATTTCTTAAAAACCGAAATACGGGCCATGAGATACGACCATTTGAAATCACACATGTCTTTTTCTGAAAAAGGTGTACCCCCACGAAAATCACCTTATTCGGAAAGGATCCTGGCCTGCGGGATAAAATCCGGGAACATGGTGACGTAGCTAACATCGTACGGACGAGTGGGTATGCGCTACGGATTTTTCGAGTCGAGCGGAGAGTGAGATACGGGAGTCTGAAAAAATGTCAGAAATTTCGAGTTTTCGACGGGAACGGTCGCCCCGACGGAGCGTCTCGTTGTTTGCCATTTTCGGTAAGGAGCGCCAATCCGAAACTTGAATCTTTTTTCTCAAAAAATGTTGGAATTTTCGAAACGGAAGATTGGTCGTAGATTTCGTTAAAAACCGAAATATGGGCCATGAGATACGACCATTTGAAATCGCACGTGTCTTTTTCTGAAAAAGGTGTACCTCCACGAAAATCACCTTCTTTGGAAAGGATCCGGGCCTACGGGATGAAATCCGGGAACATGGTGACGTAGCTAACATCCTTACGGACGAGTGGTTATGCGATACGGATTTTTATAGTCGAGCGGAGAGTGAGATAAGGGCGTCTGAAAAAATGTCTGAAATTTCGAGTTTTTGACGGGAACCGTCGCCCCGACGGAGCGTCTCGTTGTTTGCCATTTTCGGCAAGGAGCGCCAATCCGAAACTTGAATCTTTCTTCTCGAAAAACGTCGGAATTTTCGATACGGACGATTGGGCATAGATTTCGTTAAAAACTGAAATACGGGCCATGAGATACGCCCATTTGAAATCGAACGTGTCTTTTTCTGAAAAAGGTGTACCCCCATGAAAATCACCTTCTTCGGAAAGGATCCGGGACTACGGGACGAAATCTGGGAAGATGGTGACGTAGTTAACATCCGTACGGACGAGTGGATATGCGCTACGGATTTTTCGAGTCGAGCGGAGAGTGAGATATGGGCGTCTGAAAAAATGTCAGAAATTTCGAGTTTTTTACGGGAACAGTCGCCCCGACAGAGCGTGTCGTTGTTTGCCATTTTCGGTAAGGAGCGCCAATCCGAAACTTGAATATTTCTTCTCGAAAAACGTCAGAATTTTCAATACGGACGATTGGGCATGGATTTCGTTAAAAATCGAAATACGGGCCATGAGATACGACCATTTGAAATCACAAATGTCTTTTTCTGAAAAAGGTGTACCCCCACGAAAATCACCTTCTTCAGAAAGGATCCCGGCCTGCGTGACGTAATCAGGGAACATGGTGACGTAGCTAACATCCGTACGGACGAGTGGGTATGCGCTACGGATTTTTCGAGTCGAGCGGAGAGTGAGATACGGGCGTCTGAAAAAATGTCAGAAATTTCGAGTTTTCGACGGGAACGGTCTCCCCGACGGAGCGTCTCGTTGTTTGCCATTTTCGGCAAGGAGTGCCAATCCGAAACTTGAACCTTTCTTCTCGGACAACGTCAAAATTTTCGATACGGACGATTGGGCTTGGATTTCTTAAAAACTGAAATACGGGCCATGAGATACGACCATTTGAAATCACACATGTCTTTTTCTGAAAAAGGTGTACCCCCACGAAAATCACCTTCTTCGGAAAGGATCCCGGCCTGTGGGATGAAATCCGGGAACATGGTGACGTAGCTAACATTCGTACGGATGAGTGGATATGCGCTACGGATTTTTCGAGTCGAGCAGAGACTGAGATACGGGCGTCTGAAAAAATGCAAGAAATTTAAAGTTTTCGACGGGAACGGTCGCCCCGACGGAGCGTCTCGTTGTTTGCCATTTTCGGCAAGGAGCGCCAATCAAAAACTTGAACCTTTTTTCTCAGACAACGTCAAAATTTTCGATACGGACGATTGGGCTTGGATTTCGTTAAAAACCGAAATACGTCCCATGAGATACGACAATTTGAAATCGCACGTGTCTTTTTCTGAAAAAGGTGTACCCCCACAAAAATCACCTTTTTCGGAAAGGATCCGGGCCTTCGGGACGAAATCCGGGTACGTGGTGACGTAGCTAACATCCGTACGGACGAGTGGGTATGCGGTACAGATTTTTCGAGTCGTGCGGAGAGTGAGATACGGGCGTCTGAAAAAATGTCAGAAATTTTGAGTTTTCGACGGGAACAGTCGTCCCGACGGAGCGTCTCGTTGTTTGCCATTTTTGGAAAGGAGCGCCAATCCGAAATTTGAATCTTTATTATCAAAAAATGTCGAAATTTTCGATACGGACGATTGGGCGTAGATTTCATTAAAAACCGAAATACGGGTCATGAGATACGACCATTTGAAATCGCACGTGTCTTTTTCTGAAAAAGGTGTACCCCCACGAAAATCACCTTCTTCGGAAAGGATCCGGGCCTCCGGGACGAAATCAAGGAACATGGTGACGTAGCTCACATCCGTACGGACGAGTGGGTATGCGCTACGGATTTTTCGAGTCGAGCGGAGAGTGAGATACGGGCGTCTGAAAAAATGTAAGAAATTTTGAGTTTTCGACGGGAACAGTCGCCCCGACGGAGCGTCTCGTTGTTTGCCATTTTTGGAAAGGAGCGCCAATCCGAAAATTGAATCTTTATTCTCAAAAAACGTCGGAATTTCCGATACGGACGATTGGGCGTAGATTTCATTAAAAACCGAAATACGGGTCATGAGATACGACCATTTGAAATCACACATGTCTTTTTCTTAAAAAGGTGTACCCCCACGAAAATCACCTTCTTCGGAAAGGATCCCGGCCTGCGGGATAAAATCCGGGAACATGGTGACGTAGCTAACATTCGTACGGATGAGTGGGTATGCGCTACGGATTTTTCGAGTCGAGCGGAGAGTGAGATACGGGAGTCTGAAAAAATGTCAAAAATTTCGAGTTTTCGACGGGAACGGTCGCCCCGATGGAGCGTCTCGTTGTTTGCCATTTTCGGTAAGGAGCGCCAATCCGAAACTTGAATCTTTTTTCTCGAAAAATGTTGGAATTTTCGATAAGGAAGATTGGTCGTAGATTTCGTTAAAAATCGAAATACGGGCCATGAGATACGTCCATTTGAAATCGCACGTGTCTTTTTCTTAAGAAGGTGTACCCCCACGAAAATCACCTTCTTTGGAAAGGATCCGGGCCTACGGGACGAAATCCGGGAACATGGTGATATAGCTAACATCCGTACGGATGAGTGGGTATGCGCTACGGATTTTTCGAGTCGAGCGGAGAGTGAGATAAGGGCGTCTGAAAAAATGTCCGAAATTTCGAGTTTTTGACGGGAACAGTCGCCCCGACAGAGCGTCTCGTTGTTTGCCATTTTCGGCAAGGAGCGCCAATTCGAAACTTGAATCTTTCTTCTCGAAAAATGTCGGAATTTTCGATACGGACGATTGGGCATAGATTTCGTTAAAAACTGAAATACGGGCCATGAGATACGACCATTTGAAATCGCACGTGTCTTTTTCTGAAAAAAGTGTACCCCCACGAAAATCACCTTCTTCGGAAAGGATCCGGGACTACGGGACGAAATCTGGGAAAATGGTGACGTAGTTAACATCCGTACGGATGAGTGGATATGTGCTACGGATTTTTCGAGTCGAGCGGAGAGTGAGATATGGGCGTCTGAAAAAATGTCAGAAATTTCGAGTTTTCGACGGGAACGGTCGCCCCGAAGGAGCGTCTCGTTGTTTGCCATTTTCGGCAAGGAGCGCCAATCCGAAACTTGAATCTTTTTTCTCGAAAAATGTTGGAATTTTCGATACGGACAATTGGGCTTAGATTTTGTTAAAAATCGAAATACGGGCCATGAGATACGACCATTGAAATCACACATGTCTTTTTCTGAAAAAGGTGTACTCCCACGAAAATCACCTTCTTCGGAAAGGATCCCGGCCTGCGGGATGAAATCCGGGAACATGGTGACGTAGCTAACATCCGTACGGACGAGTGGATATGCGCTACGGATTTTTCGAGTCGAGCAGAGACTGAGATACGGGCGTCAGAAAAAATGTAAGAAATTTTGAGTTTTCGACGGGAACGGTCGCCCCGACGGAGCGTC